>NC_043755.1:20134395-20734395 GCF_902148845.1 Salarias fasciatus
AATCCTTTGATAACTGTAATGATTCCTGAAGGCTGGTTCTGCTGGACGTTCATCCATGTCCCGGCTGCATCCGTTTTCCCAAGTTTCTGCCTCCTGAGCAGTTTACCTTACTTCAGGGGCCACACACAGACCAATTAGACCCTGTGGAGGACGGACCAGTAATCCAAAATACAATATCTTTGTACAAAGCCTGAAAAGACTGAGATTTACAGAGATGGAATCGGTACAATTTCAACATAATCCCATTTTAACAATGCGGCTTTGTGCAAAATGCTGTGAAATGTCAATAAATCTGACAGAATATCTGAAATCCCCTCTGCAGCAGTGTTTGAGTTTGTAAGCCTTTTGGAATATTTTCTGTATTGTTGTATTTCAGGAGGGATGTGGAGGACATGAGCCAGTGGCAGTGTGAGTTCAGAGGTCAAATCCGTGCGCTGAGAGAATGGCTGAAGAGCATGGAGATGAGGCTGCCCCCACAGGACCCGCGGGTCAGTACGGTGGGCTGTGTTGACTTCTATTTACGCCCACTGTCTCACCACAAACGCCTCCATCTATATATATATATATATATATATATATATAGAGAGAGAGAGAGAGTTCATGTCTGTGCTTGTTCGTTCTTCACGCCACTGTTGTGTCACCTGTTGTAAACCTAACTCACCATCAGCCATTTATTGTTTTTTGTTTTGATAAACAGGATTATCCTGTTGCAAAAAAAAAAAAATAATAATAATCGTAAGTATTATAAACAGAGCTTCATGAGAAGTCTTTGTTGAATGAATCTCTTCCTCTTTCTTATTTTTGTCTTAATCTTTTGGAAGGTTTTTGTTAACCACAACAGCTTCAACGCATTGTTGGAGATTTGGCGCACAATGCGAGGTTCTTATTCCCAACATCTCCGATTCAGCCGCCTCTAATCTCAGCCTCTCATTACAAAACCTACTTGAAGCCCTCACTTTCATAATGGATCAGACTAATCTTATTAGAAAGAGGAAAAAATAACCCCGAAAATGAAAACGTCTGAAAATATCTTGAAATGAGGAGGAAACTTAACTAATGACTGAATACTGGAAAAAAAAAAAACAAAACAAAACATGGAAAATCCCCAGGGCCACGGAGGTGGTCCTCCTCCGCTCCTGCAGGGAGACTTCTTTAGGCCGCCGGGGGACGGAGGGGCCGGGGAGCCGGGGAGCCGGGCCCCATTGTGCCTGGCCCGGACAGCCGGGCTGGAGAAGTGCTTGGCACCGGAGGCCCTCTGCACACATGAGCGAGCCGGCTGAAAAGACATCAGACTCAGATGGGAGGAAGAGGCAAGGGGGCATAAAGAAAGAAAAGCAGGATCTTTTTGCCGAGACCTCTGTGATCTGACTATGCAGACATTTATTCAACACGACCAGAATTTGTCTTACAACCATTTACACCAGTGGCGATACCGAGACCTGGCTCAGCCACGGCCGGTCTCTCATTTCTGCTCAGACGCTCCAGGCAGCTCTCAGCAGGTGGACTCTGAGATAATTACAAGAAGATGAAGTGATAAGCAGTAATTAAGTTTTTACAGAACAATCTAGGATTGTGGATAATTCTGTTTTTAGCTGTGTTGTCTATTTTTTTTTTTCCATTTGTAGATATTTGGCAATTTTAACCAATTTAGCCTTTAAAATATTCCGAACAATTTTTACACATTTTGACTGCTTTATGTTTTTGATTTATTAAAATCAACTTCAGATATTAGTTTTTCTTTGACTGTTTTTAAACTTTTTGACTGTTTTTCTTATATATATATATATATATATATATATATATATATATATATATATATATATATATATATATATATATATATATATATTGTTTCTTAAAGTTTCAGTTATTTTAGACCCCATTTTTACACTAAAAGTTCCACCCTGGGAGCTGTTTTCAGTGACTTTTAGCACCATTGTCTTATAAACAGATACCCAAAATGCAACAAAGTTTTCCGTTTTCACTTGAAAATGTCACGTAAATAGGGTCTTAGTAATTGTAGCTGGTTTAGCCATTGTTCACGTCCTTCCTTTCTTTTTTCTTTTTACTTTTACAAATGTTTTTTTTGTTTTGCTTTGTTTTGAGGCTCTTTTTTTTTTATTTCAGGTTTGCTTTGTTTTACCAATGCAGTTTTGCAGTGTTTGCAGTCAAAGTGAACGAGTCCGTCCACGATGAAGGAGAGTCTTCTTCAGTGAGTCATGAGGATCTGTTGTTTTCAGCGTTGAAGCATGTTTTTAGTTGTTACACAGTTTTATGGTCTTACTGAAGTGAATACCATTGATTTGTAGTCTGACTGAAGCATCCGCACATTTAAATAAAATCAGATCTCTCTTTGAACCCGTGTGACCCCTGATGGAGCCACCTTGCCTGCTTCCCCTGAGAGCGACGGGTGCGATGCAGAGGCATGTCTTATCACATGAAAGCACAAACACTTGGGGAGCTTTAGTCGGACCCCCAGTGAGAGTGTGTGAAATAAGAGGGTGTTTTTTTTTTTTTTGTTTTGTTTTGTTTTTATCTCTGCCATGCCTTCATCACGCTGCATCCGACCACAGACCTTTGTCATGGTAATGCTGGGAGTCTGCTGCACTGCCGCCTGCAGTCTGGGCCTGAGGGACTCGTTAGTTAGCAGCATGAATTAGAACCCCCCCTCCACACACACACACACACACACACACACCAGTCATACGTGCAGACCCTTCCACAATACACAGGAGAGTCACACACCTGCTCCTGAACACGAGGCAGGCACCGGCTCATCTCCCACTGTTGTTCCCATCAACGCCATCGAACGTATAAGTAACTCCCTGGGAATACTGAACAAAACATGGATCCATACCTTATAGACACTGGAGAACTGTGCAGTATGAAGAAGACGTTTGGCAAATTTTACAATAAACATTAAAAAAAATCATTAAGTTAAAGCAAATCAACTCATAAAAAGTCACTCAGATTTTGGCGTTACTTCAATCCTGGAGTAACTTGTTTTCACATTTATTGGAAAAGAGACAAGTTTCATTTTAAAAACTACAATTGGTGTTTATATGACAACAATAAAGAGGAAAGATGGCAGCGTACGGCAATAAAAAAGTCATGCTTTGAGACTGACCATAGAAACCAACACAACCGCTGAAGCCCAGTTTACACAGTAACCTTTCAAGTGAAAATGGTTTATTTTTGCCTCTTTTTTTTTTTTTTCCAGAAAAGTTCTATTATATTGATGTCCTTTTGCATGGGGATGGCAGAAATTGTGAAAAAGATGCAGTTACATGCCAGGATACAACTTGGTTTACAAGAAGTAACCTTTCTCCCTCATTTAAACAAGGATGAAATCAGAGATGTTTTCTGAAAGTTTCACCTTGGAAGCTGTTGTCAAATCAACTGTTTCCGATCAGCACAATAATGTGTTTGTCTTCTGACATCGTCCATCAAGATTTTCTGTCTATTTGTTATCAAATAAGGCAGAAATGTATAAATTTTCTTTGGCCATCCTTTAAACATTTCACAAGTTTTCAAAGCAGTTTTCAACCTTAAAAATTTGTTCATATTTTACTGCCCTCTAGTTAGAGCAGTTAATAATAATAAAAATACTGCATCGTTGGGAAACATGGCCCGACTTTTCATTAACTTGTAAATGGAAAAGCAGAAGGACTCCACACTGAGAGCACATTTGTCATCTCACTTCTGACAAGGACGACCAGTTTCAGCCTGACGGGAAGCTTTGCAGTGCCCGGGCAGTGAATGTGTGTCAGTGACTCCACAGCTGATCAGTCTGTGGAATTCGCGCCATTAACTGTTTCTTGGTGGGACAGGATCTCGTTTCTGATCCGACACTCAGTCAAACTGTATTTCTGATCCTGATAATTGTGTCCGATTCTTACATCTCCAAGATACAAGACATAGTTATGGCTACCAACAAGAAGGAGGTGCTGAATAGTACATTAACTGTTATATTTGACATTTTAAAATAAGAAACAATCCAAAACAGATGGAATCAGAGGTATCGCTATTTTAGCATTGCTCTGCACATCGCTACTTCTCAGAAACTCTCCCATCTCCACTGTCATGGTACATTTTTCCCTTCTTATATGATGATGGTTAGCAGTTCAAAAAATATCCCTCAAAATGTTTCAGATTTTAACCATAATGTCACAGGATTGTGGAGCATGTTTTTTCAAATGAGACCTTATTTCATATAAAGTATCACCTTTTCAGGGTTGTGTTTTTTTTTTTTTTTTTTTTTTTTTTTTTTTTATTGTGGTTATGAATTTTATCACTTGGTGAATGTCCAAACAGTTAATCCATCACTTTTGTAAATTCATCAGAGTATTGTGAGTCCGCAATACTCTCCTCATTTGTCGAAATGATTACATAGAGCAGGAAACGTTGGCTTTCTTTGCACACGGTGGCCCCACAGGACCCGTCTAGCAGACGTCTCTTCACTCTGACAGTCATGTTGAGGTCAAAAGTTCTGCTGTGTGTCCCCTCCGCCCTCCGCCGTCCCCTGCCGATGAGGCTTCTGTGGATAAAGACGGTCTGTGTTTTAAAGGTCTCTGGTTTCCCTCAGCCTGTGGCAGACGCTGCATCCTAAATAAGCCTTGTACACACAACTTGCAAACAGGCCCCGGAAGCAGGGTGAGGGATCACAGCCTATTATCCTCTCCGCTCTTGTCTCCCGCCCGACAGTCTGCAAACAGCATCTCTGCTCTTTGACGCTTGCCGTAACCTCCAGGGGAAACGGGGGGCTTGTTTTTCTCGCTGTGAATCACCTTCAGAGTAAATAATGAAGTACGCTCAGGCGTGCATGAAGTAAAGTTGTTTATTTTGATTCAGACTGGAATTAAATCTTATATCTAAAGGATTGTTTCTCCCTCGCTTGGTGTGCTAAATTGATTTTCCTGATAGCTTCTGGGACGATAACTCTCATGGTTTTAGTCTCAGTTAATGGCA
This sequence comes from Salarias fasciatus, assembly GCF_902148845.1. NCBI lineage: Eukaryota > Metazoa > Chordata > Actinopteri > Blenniiformes > Blenniidae > Salarias > Salarias fasciatus. The sequence continues at coordinate 20,139,364 of NC_043755.1, forward strand.
GTACGGGGCCTCTTCCTTTAGTCCCTATTCTTTTTTTTTTTTCTGCTCTCAGGAGAAAATGCAGACTTATGGCTGTAAATCCTCCCTCTTCCTGGGAGCGATTGATTCAAATGTGCAGTTGATGATGTGGTTGAACTCCTCCGTCCCCAAGTGCCTAAATCCTCCTCTCAACCATGACTGTGATTTCCAGTATCCAGGCAGCCCGGCAGGGCCAAAGCCGCCCGGCAGGGGAGCCCATCATCCTTTCATCCACTTTCCTTGGAAGCGACCTCTCTGGGTGATAAATGACAGTGTGCGTGCTGAATGATGCTTCGAGTTTGACCCCTCAAAGGGACCCCCTCTTTTTTATTCGGTTTCTGGTGAAGAGGGCTAATTACCATGTTCTGCAGAGGAGCCACTGAGGTCTTATTTAATTTGAAGGCAGCAGAGAGGCTGAAGCAGCGAAGGAGGGGGGACACACCAGCCCGGAAAATTAATCTTTTTCCCGGGTCCGTTCCCACGTGGGATTTGTGATCAAATTTAGACCCCCGTAAACTGGAGGCTAATTTGGAATCACATTAATTTAGAGGGTTTTTTTTTAATTCCACCCCCAAGCCTGCTTCCATCCCATTATGGTGTAAAAACAAGGCTGATTTCACCTGCGCAGTGCGATCTCATTACGTCACCGCAGCGGCCGGCCGCTCCTCCGCCGGATCAGCTCTGTTTTGGAAGGGGTGTGCGAAGACTCCGTGTGCACCTACTGTGAAATGGAGAGGAGAGATTTTTGGCAGTGCATTTAATTAGTACAGAGGGGGCTGGATGATGCTGAAAGCAGGGATCAGGTGTCATGGGTTTTACAACAATGTCTTCCTGGCAAAGCGGTGCCTCGTCACTGCCAGCCCCCTTTTCAGATAAAGAAAGGGTGGGCAGGGAATGAGGGCCATACTTTCTCATTAAACAGCTAAAGACATAAGCTCTCCAAGTGACCCAGAGAGCCGGCCATCGCCCAGTTTATGCCTGTTTTACAACTAAAGTGTGGGGGTTTGTTATATCGATGTTTTAGCACCACTGTACTGTTTTAGATGGAGGACATCCTTAAGCAGACTGAGAACTCTCACACTAGCGCTGGAGTACTCAGGGGTTAAATAACTTGACCCCGCGGGGGTCATTCTATTCAATTCACTCACTCTTTCAGTGACAACATTGTCTTTTTCATCTGCCTTTTTTTGGTCACTGTTTGCATAAATTAGGGCTGCATGGGGGTAGAGGTCAGGAACCGGACAGTAATGCAGGGGCTGAGGACGCCTCTGAAAAACCTGAAGCAGCTTCAAAGCAGGTTAACTGCCTGTTTTTACCACCTCAGAGTGTTTAGGGCTCATTCAGAGAGGGAGGTTTTAAATGCCGTTGAACACAAGACAAAGACATAAAAGAGTGTTTTACGACACACAAACTGTATTAAAGGGAAGAGAAAGGCAAAATAGTCATGTTAGTGAGGAAGTTACTAAATCTCTACTAGATACTAAGTATCAGGCTTCATTTACACGACAATACGTATTTTTTCCATTTCCATTTCAGAAAAGTTTCACATTTAAACAGCAACATTTTTAAAACAGTGTCTGTTTACGCGAAAATGGCAGAAAAAATGAAAACAATGTAGTTTTTAAGTAGAGCCACTAGTGGGTGCTGTTTGTTTTTGTCATGAAACCACAAACGATGAGGATCTCCTTCCCTGAACCTGGGCACTGACGATGGGTTGTGGATGAGTCTCCCGCCATGACAATGATCTAAAACATATGGCCAAGGCAACGAAGGAGTGGCCTAACCAGTCTCCAGATCTTAATCCCATAGAAGCTGAAATTTCAAGTTACCAAGCAACAACCTTGAAGGATTTGCAGAGGATCTGTGAAGAGGAGAGGACTCAATTCCCTATGGAGATGTGCAAAAACCTGATGGCCAACTACATGCAATGTCTGACCTCCGTGCTTTTCAGCAAGGGTTTTTCTACCATGAACTACGATACCGTCTTTGATCCTGTCTTTGTTGAATTCCCTCTTAGGGCTTTTTTTTTTTTTCCATGAAGCTCTTCTGTTGCTTTTGTTTATCCACACTGTGACAGATCATGTATTAGCTCAAACCTTCCCATATGTTTGATCATTTCCTCCATGAACGTGTCCAGTCACGTTCCTGTGTTGCTTTTACTCAGCACTCAATCCAATCACTCCAAGATGAAATTAAGTAAATGAGCATGCAAGCAATTTTATTTCCAGCAGATTGTTCTTGACTAAACAGGAACCAAAAACACAAAATCTTCATTTGAATACTCACATTTGTGCTTGGTGTCGCATCAGGATCAGTTGCAAATGCATGCAAACTGAAAACACACAACACAACATCGCTACTGTTGGTTGACCAAAGTATTTTACCAGTGAAATGCACTCGCCCTGCATAGAGTTAATATAAATAATAATAGCTGACCTATTAGTCTTTGTTAATGGAGTTCCAGTGCGACCATGCCACCCAAACAGAATAAATCAGGAAGATTCACACCTCTTATGCTCAATAAACTGGGTTTGCATCGACAAATTCAAAGGCTTTTCTGCTCACATGTAACATAGCAGGCACTTTACACAAGGCCAAGTGGTATTGATTATGTGATATAATAGCAGGTTATATATGGACCTGTACCATGTGTGCCGGTGGAAAGGCTCTGGAGCATTCCTGCTATGATAGTGACATATTTCTGCCATTAGTAAGACTTGCAGTTCAGTTTTCCTCAAAATATTAACATCATGCACTGTTGACTGAAAATGTCTATGGTTATGCAGCACTCAGGTCTGTGTGGATTTGGGGAGGAGGATGAGTGACGTGTGTGTGTGTGTTTACTGGCAGCACTGAGGGTGAAAGAGTGTGTGGGTGTGTGCCGCTCCACATGCTTGCGTGCATTTGGTGCATCAGTCGATTGGGGAATCATTTGGTTGGCTGGATAAAGACTGAAGCACCAGAATAAAGAGGACGAAAGTCACCTGTGTGCACATTTTGGTGCACGCTGCATCCTTTTTTATTGAAGTGTGTTAATTTAACTCCTAATCCCATCTGTTGTATTGCATACCATTGAAACTTGAAAATGTGATTAGTTGTTTGAGTGAATGCCCTCACATGCAGGAACATGCTTGCCGGTCGGTGTATGGCACTTCTGAAGCAAATATTGTGACTTTTTCTAATGGGGCATGATGGAATTTCACCATAGGGGTCCTTCCTTTGCTTCCCCATGCCAGCAGAATAGTAAAGACCCCACTTTATCTTCTCCTTGCTGTCTATTTTCAGTTTACTTCCAGCCTCTTTGTTTATCGGTTTAGGTTGCGATGGCTGGAAGCGAGTTGAAAAGTAATCTGAGACGTTTTACAGTAATTAGTCGTCTTTGTTGCTGCTCTGGAAACTGCTGCACTGTCTCTGAATGGGGAATTGGGGACTGCAAGGGGGTTGGGGGTGAATGTGTGAGTGGGAGGATAGCAGGGTGGGTGTGGGTCCCTCCTTTTGTAGCCTCCACTTCTCTCCCTCGCGGTAGAAGGAGGGAACGGGCCGAGGCAGCTGTCACTTAACATGTGAATGTTTCGAGGTCGGCCCAGGGGTCTTTAGAAAACTCTTCTTTTTCGTCTCTCCCCCCTCCACACCCCACACCCCATTTTTCAAGCAGAAGCAGCATGGAGTTTCTGAGCCTCGGTCGGGCCCAGAGGAGGGGCTTTGTGGGATGAGATGGGAGAGAGACTGAGAGGGAAAAAAAATCCAGTGGAAGGTAAAGGGGGCACTTTGCCGCCGAGCTGCCCGGCGTAGGAGCGACCTGAGCCGCGGCAGCGCTGTAGAGAATGGCACCGGCCCGTCGCTGGATGGAACTGGCACAGTGTGACCTCCATGTGCAAACTGCTGTTGGCCGGGAACTGTGGGAGTTCATCTGAGCCGTTGGAATACATTGTCTCCATCCGGGCGCGCTATCCCATCGGCGGCGTTAACAAGGAAGGAATTCCTCTATCGCAGCTCCCACAACAAAGAAGAAAGGGGAGAGGAGCAGGGCTGGTGGGAGGAGAAGTGAAGTGAGGGGAGGGGAGAGGAAGGGTGCACTGCGAGGGGAGCGGAGGACATTGTTTGCCTGTGACTGTGGGCAACGGAAAAGCATGAGTTATCAGGGCATGTGTGAGTGTGTTTAGAAAGTGTGTTTGTATGCAAGCATGTGTGAATGACTGGACGTGATTGAGTGTGTGCTGGAGGGAGCATGCGTGAGGTGCCTTCAGTTTGGGGTGTTGGAGCTGGGAGGCCGTTCAAAGGATGCTCAAACAAAGCTGGGGTTTTTTTTTCCCCCCCTCTCCCTCTCTCTCCCCTTTTTTGAATGGTGATTGAGGACTTGCTGGATTCCTTTGCTCATGCTGTTGGGCTGAACTCTGCTTCGGGGTAAGTGTAATTCACGTCAGCTTCAAACCGCCAAAACTGCCACAAACTCAGGACTGGCCCAGGGAGAGTTTAGTTGTCCAGAAAATGAATGAGACAGCCATGTGACAGCGAATGAGGCATTTTCTTCATTTCCTGGAAGATGTGATAAATGGAAGCTTGTGTCATGATGCTGTTGCTGTAGATAACACACATGAAAAAGGATCCTTCAGATGTGAGTATATTTTATTGTTTGTTGACCATAATTGTTGGATTATTGAAAATTAAAATACCCGATTCAATATTTAAAGTTACCCTAATTTGTTGTTTCGGCTGGATCTTGTTGAGTGTTTGAACCATGTTTTTTGAGATGATCCTGTGACCTTGTCTCGAATCCACCCTAACATGTTATGAGTCTCCTGGGTGAATGCACAGCTGCCATCTCAGATTAGGGACCACTACAGAGATTACTACTTTAGGACCTCAGTGACACAACATTACGTAGCTCCGCTGTTGTGATTGATGATTATTGTTCTGCTACTAATTAGAAATCCACCCGTAAAGACCTACTTGAATCACATGAAAGGATAAATCACAAGAACACGAGAGCTTTCAAATGGAATGTTGTCTGAGATTCTGATGAAAGCACGTGCGTGTTTGCAGGCTATGCTATCCAGGCATTTTTCGACATGAAATATTAAGGTGTAACATGTGCTTGCTTCCAGACAGTCACATGAGGATTCATATTTTCACCCATATGTCTCTTGCTGTGCTGTGTTGAAGCCGACATGCTACAGATGAAATCAAGTTCATCAGGAAATGGACTCATGCAGTCGTGTATCATAAATCACCGTTGAGAGCAGAGAAAGGGCTGGTCTGAATTAAGGGCCATTTGAAAATAGGTTAAGTGATGGGATGGTTAGGTCATCTGCAATATGAAGTGGCTCTCTGGGTCCTAGGCTCATTTACTGGTTCCATTATACGAAAAAATGAGAGGTGCCTATTAGATACGGGCTCGAGGAATGCTGAGAGGGTTTCCTTTCACTGTAGAATAAAAGTAGGTCACTGTATTGTTTGATTCATTCATGTGAAGGCCAAATAAAATAATTGATTTCACTCTACAGAGTGTCCTTTTCCAGTCAAAAACATATCAGCGTGGTAATAGTATGTAATGTCATGCTGTTAATGAAGCATGATGCTAGCACATCATCAGGCCCTCAGCTGTGAGATCACTGTAAAAGCAAATGTGCAATTTAGCAAACGACCACACATGCAGTGCAGTAACCAGACACGGCACGCCCTCTTCTTTTGAATTGTTAAGCCATGTGGACACAGCCTCAGACACTTTCTGCCCTCCTCAAGAGACCGCTGGCCAGTGATCTGAGCTAACTGGGTAATCATTGATCTTGAGGCAGTGGCTTTGTCTGGGCACCACTCTCTGATCAGACTGTGTACTCCCCTGTGGACCCCTCCACTGCATCATCTGCTCAGCAGAAGCATGAAGGATGTACGTAATTACTTGCTTAATGGAAACAGGGTCATCATATCAAATTAGGTCATATTTAGATTCTCACATTTACTAAGATATACTGGGAATAAAGCTAAAAATTCACATTAGCTCACTTTGAGGTTCCATCTATCTGCAGATTTTCTTTGTCTAACCTCTGGGGAGACTAAGAAAGCTGCAGATTCAGCATATTTCTGCATGCCAACAGCCTGCGTGAAGCATGTACAGTAGCTGTCTCCAGACTACACTCTATCTCAGTCTCATCTGCATTTTTTTTTTCTAGCCAGAACGAAAACATCCCTCTCAGTGTTTCCAGAAGCCACCATCCCAATTTCCCCTTTGCTGACCCATGCAAGCCCCCCTACAGATCTTTAGTCACCAGACATGACCTGAGATGACCTTTGTAACTCTGAATGGACCGCCTCAGAGGCAGGACCAAGCCGAGACAGAAACCCTGCCTGTCATCTCCCGATCGGCTCACCTCAGCTCCTTCAGGCCTGGATAATTACATTCACCTTTCACCCGTCTGTCATAAAACTAGGATCACTGAGCTGAGAATGAAGCTGACAGGCTGACACGGTTTGAAACTTCACTAGCTGTCAGCTCTTCAATAATTCATACCGTTTGGCAAAATAAAACAAGGATACAGCAGTCATTCGCCTCTTAGGAAAAGCACAATATTCTATTAGTTTTGTTTTCATTTTAAGGCATCTGTTGGCATGAATCAGTCTTCTTTCTGTGGATACTTGAGACGGTGTGTGCGTTTTTATGGCTGTCATATTTGATCAGGTCCTAAACGGGTTTCCCAGGAGTGATCCAGGCTGAACTTACAGAAGGCATTGGCTGGCTGCCACCGGTTTGCTTCATGCCAGGCGCAACAGTGGGATCCCCGACAAGCCTGTCACGTTGATTTCTAAGCCCAGAATATTTTAGTTGGGTATGCTGAGATGGGAGGAACTGTGTGTGTTTGTGGTTGCAGCAAAGACAAAGGGACGGGAAACATCCCGGCCAAGAATCGCTGCTGTAGTGTTTTCTGGTTCTTCTGTGCCAAGAGAAGGGAAATGTTTACACAGAAATTTAGCAAATAAAGGAGATGAGGGACTGGATTTCATTTAGTCTCCTCGAAATCTGGGTTGGAGAACAGAACACTGCATAATGTAGGGAAACTATGCTACAGTATTTTTACTGAATAACAACATCATTAAGTGTTGACTGAATGATGACCCAGAGCCCCCTTTTCTTATTTTAGGTAGCTGAAGGATCGTCTGCATGCATGGCCAAGGGGCCTTACCTCACCAATCACTTCACTCGCCTCTGGGCTGAAGGATTATGGGTAACCTCATCAGCCGGCCCAGTTGCTTGGGCCAAAAGTCCAAGCATGTGAGATCTGATGAGGCTTTTCTGAAGGATCGCTACCAACGGCCAAAAGAGTGGCAGCCCACGGAACAACATGGGGAGGCCAAAAGAGAAGAAGTTCTCAAAGACAAAACCAGGGAGGATTCAAACAAAGAGAGAGAGGTGGAGAGAGATAAGGAGGCCCAAGAAACTGAACCCAGAAGAGAGCAGGGAACTCATACTCCCATTTCAGACAAACCTGTCAACAGCTCTCCTGCCTCAACGATCAGGAGTTCTAGTACTCTGGAAAATGCCTGGCACAGCAGTCCTTCTCCTATAAAAACATCCCGAAATGGGACACTGACAAGGAGGTCTGTACCTCCGGACTTTGCCAGATCCCCCCTGGCTCACCCAGACAAGAGTGCACAGGAGAGGAGAGCCAGCTTCCAGAGGAGAGACTCTCGGGAGGGAAGCCCCTGGTCTTGGAAGACTGTCGCGTCACGTGAGGTGACAGAAGTGACGGAGGTGACGGAGACGATCGTAACTGAGATCGTTGAAGTCACTGAGTATCCATCCGGAGACAAAGGAGGGAACCCCATAGTCACCAGGACCGTTAGAGTCCTGAACGGTGTCGCAGAGGAGCTTGCTGAGGTTGATAAAAGCACCAACTTTCTAACATGTTGAACATCATCGATTTTCCATTTCATTCTGTTCTTTCATTATTTCAAATTCTGCTGTGCTCTCTTGTCCTGTCCATAAAACAACCCTTTGTCTTTGTTATAGAGTGTGGTACCTTTTTAATGTGATTTTATCAGAAAGCATCAAATAAACTGTCTTTGCAGCTCCAAAGTGATGGGCACTCGAGTTCAGATCAAGATTCCACCTTGGATAGATGGAGGGTATGCCTATTGCCTTTCCCTTTCTTTTATCACTCAGGATGTTTTTCTCAAGAAACATTTACAGTGACCAGTGATACATTGTCATTTTTCATGTTTTCTCCCAAGGGAACAAACTCTGCCTTGGCGTTGAAGGATGTGTCAACAGACTCTGAAACATTTCTCCAAAACCTGGAAGCACTGCTCACGTGGGTCAGTGAGATAGAGGAGCTCACGGCCAATCAGAAACCCCCATCCTCAGAGGTCAAAGTGGTGAAGGCACAGCTCCAAGAACAAAAGGTTTGTTATCCACAACATCACATTACCTCATTCCTCACTCTGAAAAGCATCCTTGAGTTTCTGGAAACCAGAATACACCTGAAAGGTTTACTCGGGGTCATGGATCGTGCTCAACTGCTTTCTTTATAAGGTATATCGTGGTCTTTTTGGTGGTGAATAGGTGGCTTTCATAGCCACAAAGAGCTTCTGTAAGTCTTTGTGGACATGTCCTGAGGGTATGAAAAAAGCAGGCAAGTCTCTCACCTTTCAGCTGTAATCGCACCCATTGTGAGTTCGTTGGACCAAGCAAAACCTGCCCAGTTCTTCACAATGTAAGCCCGACACATGAGACAGGACTTCCTCCATGCTGACATCAAAGTGGGGCAAATCCTAGAAGGGGGCCTTCATCAATGTTAAATCTTACTGCTAATGGTTCTTCTTGGGATTAAAACTTCAATTTTCACTTGTGTACTGGACTGTCTGTAGTGTCTTTGATCCCATCAAGTATGACATTGCCTTATTGTTATGTTACAGCTATTGCTCCGCCTCCTGACAGACCGAAGGCGAAGCATGGACTCTATGATGTTGGAAGGCCCTCGGTTGGTGGAGGCCCACCCAGGAGAGGAGGGGGAACAGGCAAAGGTCAAGCTCTCTGCTCTCCAAGAGAAGTGGGAGGCCTTACAACTGGAGGCTCAACAAAGGTCAGACGCTTTTACTGGCAATGTCAGCCGTTTTGTTCAGCAAGAGTTGATGTGGGGAACAAATTCTTTCTCACCAATTATGTAAACACTGGTAGGAGGGCAAGCCTGGAGCTCATTCTGCCCCGGGCCCAGCTCTTCCAAGAAGGAGTGGACGGTTTGCAGCAATGGCTCATGTCTGTAGAGCAGATCCTCGCTGAGCTAAGAAATGCGGAGAGAGTGATGCTGCATCTGTCAGAGGCAACAGATCGAGCCAAGGTTGGCAAAGAGTGCAATTTCAAACTAATGTATGATCATTCAAGTAGTAAGATACAGTTCTGACGCATCTTCTCTTTTAGGTTATTGTTGAAGAGATTCATGCCAAAACTGCAGACCTAGTGACAATACAGAAGGCAGGTCATGATCTAATGGAAACAGTGTCAGGTAATCTTCCCTAAAAAGTGTGTGAATGGGCATATTGGTTCTTTTTCGAGACTCGTTTGGTTATGTTTCACCATCAGCCTCAAAATTTATCAACACATTGCATTTCCTTTACTGAACTTTCAGAGGAGGAAACACAGCAGGTGCAAGAAAAAATGGACACTCTGCGTATCCGCTGCTCTGTGCTGAGTCTAAGCAGTCTGGACGTGCTGCAGAGGCTGGAACAGGCCCTGGAAGCATCCAGTCGTTGCACCTCCAGTCAGGAGGACCTCCACTTGTGGCTGGGCCGCATTGAGAGGGAGCTGCTGGGGACAGCAGGAGTGCAGACGCACACTGGAGATGCATCGCTGTGTGCAGCTGAAAGACAGAGGGTAATCTTCTCAAACAAGACGGACATTTTAGCACCACCGACCTTAGCAGAACTCTATCTGATGGCTACAGACTAGATCTAGGTCCACAACAAATGGGTTTATAGTGTGATTAACTTTTTACCAAGTACTGACCAAAGACTGGCATTTTAAAATCAAATGTATGGAATAGCCTCAGGCATATTTTTTTCAAATGAAAAAGCTGATTGACTGGGAAGTTTTTTGACTTAATGTTAATATTCTTTTAAATTTATTCGAGGTATAACAGTGAAGCTATTTGAAAAAAAATACTGCAGCACGATCTGTAAATTAATTCATTTTGTTTTCTGTTGATATGCTAACTGTAACTAATATTCTCATCAGCTGGAGCAGGCAGTGGTGAAGGAGATGGCTTGGTTCAAAGACACAGCCCTCAATCTTGAAAAGCTGAAAACCATCAACCTGGATCCAACATTCATAGCAGAACAACTCTATGAGCAGAAGGTTGGGACTTTGAAGTATCTTATTCTGGAGTATTTTATTATTTCTGTTAAATACAAGTGTTAAAAAAACAACTTTAAATTTCTTTTTTTTTTGTATGTTATGTTACTCTTGGGTGCTTATGAACAGATTTTAGCGGTGGAGATTCTTCAACACCGGTTCAATATAGAGAAGATGGTGAAGATCACAGAAATCTTGATGACATACAATGATGAAGGAGAAAACAGTGACTTTAGGGTAAGTTATCTTTGCAAAACACAGTTTTAAAATCAAGCAAACAATTGCACTCACAAGAGGTTTCAATTTTCCTTGCATTTTCTTGCATTTCCATGCAGACTCCCATGGAGGTTTTACAGGAGCAATGCAACACCACCTCTGCCACGAACGCCCATGTGGTCCTGCAGCTTGAGCATGCTCAGTCGCTTCTTCTCCAGTTCTCCGAGGGGCTGGTTGAGGTTTCGCCTTGGCTTGAAGAAACTCAAACCCTTATTGGCGGGCTCTCTCTCTCTACAATTAGCTACGAGGCATTTCGGGAACAACAGGACCTTTTGCAGGTAGTAGAAACCTGCTTGGCAACATCAGAGTGCCAACTTTTCTCTTTTTTTCTGTCCTTTTTTGTTGAGGTCAACAAAGAAGTTCTTTTACATCTCACAGTCTGCCACTACTTCCTCCCTGGGTAAATAAGCTGATCTGTTCGAGCACAGTTCATTAATGTAATCTGCTTTGTGAAAGGGTAACTCTTCCACCAGCGCACTATAATGGCATTACTGTTTTGCTTGTTGTGCCATTGACAGTAAGACAATGTGACTTTTTCCTTTTCTTTACAGATTAAAGTTAGATCACAAAACCTCTGGAGGGAGGGAAAAAAATCTGCTCTTCAAATTGTTTTGAAAAATGTTTGCTCTTCTTTTCCTGCCAAGGGTTTGAGGGAGTCCATAGCAGAGCACAGACCTTTGATCGCACGCTTATGCTCTCTGGCAAAGCGCCTGTCAGAACTAAACCCCGTTCAAGGGGATCAGTTCTGTCGTAAGGCAGCAGAGGCCGAGGAGCACCACCGGGCCATCAGAGACCATGTCCGGGAGACCGCCAACCTACTGGAGGAGTCTTTGCCTCGGTTCATGCAGGTATCAATACATCCTGAGCCCGACAAGCGAACCACGAATTCACACTGCATCTACACAACTTCTCGTCTTGTTCCTGTTCCGGCAGCTCAATGAGAGGATGACTCTCATCCGAGAGAGCCTCGACCGCCTAAGCAGTCGCATACAGACACCCGCTGCGCTTCAAGGTCTCACACCGCGGATCCAGGAGCAGCTGCAGGACAACAAGCAAACCTTGGCTGAGTTATCGAAGCTGGAGCTAGGCCTCAGCAGTGTGAGAACACAGGCTGACGAACTGTTGGCGAACACCCAGGCAGCTGGGGATGGATCCATTGGCACAGGTGGACATCCCATCAGATGTAGTCCCAACAGCAGCACTGCCTGTTTGCTGCCTTGAATTCTCAAGAGTAATGTGCTGACTAGGTTAATTTTTTTCCTAGCAATTCAAGAGAGGGCGTCCAGTCTGTCCCTGCTGTGGGACGCGACGCACAGTCAGGCCCAGGAGAGGGAAGCCTGGCTCCTGAAACTGTTGGACCTCGCCATGAAGTTCTGGAGCGACGTCAGCGACATCACCGCAACGCTCAGCGACGCTCAGCAGGCAGTCATGGATCTCAACGCCAGTCGGACGGATTCTGAAACAATCCGCCAGAGCCTGGAGACCATGCAGGTGTGTCAGGGGGCCTGCAAAAAGAAACCCGTGCAAAGGAGGGAGACATATAAAACAGGCAGGACAGGGCCAGTCCAGGGCCAGGACTGAAGAGTCCTGCTTTAGAGACTGCACTAGTGCATCAATCAGAAGCTCCGATCCAGGAAGCGAAGCCACTAAGGAAATTGTAAAAATTTCATTGAAAGCATTGATTTAGTTTTTTTTTTTAACAACTTTTTCAAAGTAGTGGATACGACATGACACTGAGATATTTGGTGATACTGCGTTAAAAACTAGCTGCTTCATTGCAAAAATGGAAACTAGCATTAGCCTCAGAGACATGCTGTCAGAGTGAGTTTGTTAAACACGCACAATGCAGCAGCAATAGAATTTTCTAGGGGACATTTCATGAACTTTGCACCAGAAACTATCATTACATTTAAATTTATGTTGAGACTGCTGTAGTTTTCTGCATCAATTGTGTAAATATGTACATATTTCCGTAATGTGTGCTGTGCGCCACAACAAACAAAAATGTTAAGATTTAAATGTAAAGGTTATTTTGCTGGTCCGGCCAACTTTTACTAATCAATCATTTTTGACTTGAAGACTCTCAGGGAGGATATCGACGGCTTGCAGGGAGATCTGGACATCCTTGGCGTCCTGGGAATGGACCTCATGTCAGCATGTGGCGACACCGACAAGCCAGATGTCACCAAGAGTTTAGATGAGGTACGAGAAAATGTATTTTTAGCACACAGTGCTATTTTAAGGAAATAAATTCACACTGTATTTATATTTTATTTTCTGTCTTGAAGCTTTACAGCACATGGAACAACTTGAGCAAACTGTGGAACGAGAGTCACAAGAAACTGGAGGAGTCCTTACAGATGGCGCTGCGCTATCAAGACACCATGCAGGTGTGTCATCAATGCAAGTCATTATTCAATACCAACTGTGTTCGTCTAACGCTAAAATTCACTCAATCATTGACATACTCATATTCTTTTGCACAAGCACGTCTCTACAAAGCTACAGACGTCTTATTATTAAATCATAAAGGTCTGCTTCCCTGCAGTTTGTGTTATTGTGTAAATGAAGAAGGAACTGTGTCCTTCTTGTGAATGCAGTCAAGTTCGATGGTATAAAGTGCATGAAGTGGCATCACGTGATTAACAATCTGCGTCTTCTTTACCACCAGGGTCTGTTTGAGTGGTTGAAGTCTGCGGAGTTGAGGTCTACAGAGGAGTTCATGGTGGGGAATGACCTGGAATCAGTCAAAGAGCAGCTGTGTGATCTCAAGGTGAGTGAGAGCACAAGAAGAAGAGCACTCTCTCCGATTTGAGATACTCAAATGATACTTGAAAATGCCTTGTAATCAACTTACTCACTGAGGAAATGGATCCAGAGGACACTCAACATGCTTTGTTTGGCCTGAAATAGTCCCTCTGTTCTGTGGACTGACAAAGAAATGAGTCAACTCTGCAGCAAATGTTGTGAACACAGACGTCTCTGAATGCCGGCTCTGCACATTTGTCCCAACCTGGAGGATAAATGAACTGCTGCTCTGACATCTCCTCTCTCAGTTTTGTGAGCGAAGACCACTTGGAGTGTGCAAGAGAGTACTCTGTGCAAAATGCAAGTCAATATAGAAGCACCCCATTAAAAACTATGTAAATTTGGCATTTTTTAAAAAACCCTATAAACTCAGCATGCATGTGAAAAGTGGACATGTTCTGGCAAAAGAGGATGTTTGGTCAACAACAACAAAAACAAAAACAAACAAAAAAAAAAAACACTCTGTGAAGTCTTGAACTCTTCATTCCAGGAATTCAAGCGTGAACTTTACCAGAAGAAGATCGAGATCGAGAGCCAGAATCACCGCTTTGTGTGTCGGCTGTCTCCCGGCTCGGAGCGCCCCGGCTCAGTTTCTCCGCTCTGCGACTTCAGGCAGCGCTGGGACAGCCTGGAGTCAGAGACTGTCAGCAGACAGGTCGGAACATCGAGCCGCTATTTACTGCAATTATGGACTTTAGTGAAATACTAGCGCTGCATTACAAGGCGTGGCAGTGCACCATCTTCTCTGTTGAAGTAATATTTCTGCTCACATTGATAGCAGCATCGTCTGTTCTGCTTGCAGCATCAGCTGGAGTGCGCTCTGCTGGGTCTGGGGCAGTTCCAGAACACGCTGGACGAGCTGTGCACGTGGCTCTCGCGCACTGCCGAACAGCTGCAGGCCGGCCGACCAATCAGCATCGACCTTCAGGCCTGTGAAATCGAGCTGGCTAAACATAAGGTCGGCGGCGTTTCTTCACTCCAGCGATGTTCTGTGTAATTTCATTGTTCACTGTTGTATCACACATCTCGGAATTTTAATTTTTTGCTCAAAGGTGTTGCGGAACGACGTCATGTCGCATGTCCGCACCATGGAGTCCCTCAACCAGGCGGGCAGGGGCCTGCTGGAGGTCGGGTCAGGAGACCACCCGCACGGTCTGCAGTCTCGGTTGGAGCATCTGAACGACAGCTGGGAGTTTGTTCGCTGTGAGACTGAACGCAGGCAGCTGGAGTTAGAGAGCAGACTGAGTCAGGTACGACTGCTCTGGTAAAAGTGTGGGTAGATTCTAGCAGGTGTAGGCAGTAGTTTAAACCACTGCTTTGCTTTGCCGTGCGTGCTGCTGCCCTCTTGTGGTGACTCTGTGAAGAGTGATAATTGATATGATTTACTTACATTGAGGTTCAATGTGTTTGAATGAGATTTTTTTTTTTTTTTTTTTTTTTAGCAAATAATGAAAAGCACAGATATTAATGAACTTGCAACCAGGAATAACAGAAAAATATTTCAATTCATGTGACATGGTTGAAATATTACATTATTACAGGTGCAAGATGTTACAATGGAGATTCAGGATCTTCTGCAGTGGCTGGAGAACACTGACCTGAGACTCGCCTCCTCCAAAACCATGTGGGGAATGCCGGACTCCGCAAATGAAAGGCTTAACGCCCACCTGGTGAGGCTGATGGGACATTTAACAGTAAAAAGAACAAAACAAACACAGATTTCTTTTTTTTTTTTTTTTTTTACTTGACCTTCCAACCTCATTGCAGGAGTTGTGCACTGAGATGGAGTCAAAGCTCCACTCGTTCACGGATGTGAAGAACGCCATCCACCGGATGCTGGAGAGCAGCGACGTCGTCCGGGGTTCGAGTACCGAGCACAGTTTATCTATCCTGGAACAGAAATGGGCGTCGGTTTACTGCAAAGTCCAAGAGCGAAAGGTACTTTAATGTTCCGCACTGCAGATTTCAATCCTGAAGACAAGTGCTGACATTTTATTTCTTATTTTTTTCTCACAGGCTAAGCTCATGGAGGGTCTGAGTCTGGCCAAGGAGTTCCACAGCAGCGTTCAGGACCTTCTCACCAAAATGAACAAGTGTGAGGAGTCCATTGAACTCCTTCCTGCTCCCAGCTTTGTTCTGGACACAGTCTGCACTCAGCTGCAGGACCACAGAGTACGTTTCAGGAGTTCATCTGATATCGTTCACATATAGCCAGTCAGCGATAGCATTATGGCCGTCTTCTGGGTATGAGAGTGGTTATTCTATCCGATTCCCTCTTTTACTTCCTTGAACCAGTTTTAACAGACACTGATAACTTTGCGAATGATTTGACCTGTTTGTCTGAGCACCCTGTTTGCACATTTTTCAACTTTGTAGCACATCATGTTGGCCGTAATGTTATGACTGAGTCCCGATTTACTATAATTACACTGTTTTCATGCTGAAATACTTCTCCACCGCACAGACCCTGGTGAATGAGGTGAACTGTTATGGCGAGAAGAAGATCTTAGTGGAAAACACCGGCTGCAGACTGACAGAGCTGAGCAGAAAGGAAGACTGCGATGTGATCCATAACCTGATCATGGCCGTCCAGGATCGACACAAGAAGCTGCAGCAGCGAGCGTCAGAGAGAGGCCGGCTGCTGGAAGACGTTAGAAAGAACGCAAAACAGGTAACACTATTTTAATAGTAATCTGTACTTGGAGGGTGTAGGGTTTAGCACTTTGAGATTTCATTGAAATGTAAAGTGCATTATAAATAAAATTTATTATTATTATTATTATAGTGGCATCTAGTGGTGACGGTACATTTGATTTTTGTTGGTTACCTTTTGACTGAAATTCTGGGATGTCAAACATAAGGCCCATGGGCCAGAACCGGCCCACCGGAGGCTCCAATCCGCTCCACCAAACCATCAGGCAAACTGTCAAAGTTCCAAAGAAAAGACATTTTGTTGCAAATTCTGTCAGAGAAGTGGACCCAGCTGAGATATCAGTGCAGCTGCCATTAAATCTACCACAATACTGTCAGCCAGGCCTCAAACCGTGCTGCCAGGCTGAGTTTATAAAAATGTGCATCATGTAACAGCAATAGGAAATAGCAATACTTTTTGTTTCATGAAAAGGTGCCGTTAAAATTGACTTTATGTTGGGATGGTAGTAGTAATTCAATCATAACTGACAGGTTTTGAGAAAATATGAAAATATCTTCATCAAATATACTAGATGCCACAACAACAAGAAACACTTTAAAGTTGAAATTTAAAGGTGGTTGTGTCACTATTTTACCAGTCAGGCCCACTGGCGATGGAATTCAGCTATAGGTGGCTGTGGTTGATGTGTTTGACACCCGTACTTTGAGTGGTAAACTGTTTTTAGTTTCATGTAATTATACCAATAATAGTTTAATTCCACTTCTGTGAATGTATTACAACCAATCCATTACAGTTTGCCACACATGTGCCACTTTTAAAGGTCTTGGTACTACACGTGTCTATTCTTCATATTTCAGTTTAGTGAATCCTGGCGCCTCCTGCTGGACTGGATGACCGAGGTGGAACAGACGCTGGACACTCATAAAGAGATTGCTGTGTCCCACGAGGAGATCAAGCAGCAGCTGACTGAGCAGAAGGTACAGCAGTCGTTTCATTACACGCAGCTCAGCTACATGCTTTGTGGTTTGCTTATTCGTGGATGACTCTTGTGACCAGGAGTTCCAGAAACTGCTGAGATCCAAGCGGCCGATGTACGAGGCCACTCTGAAGAGCGGGCGCAGCCTCCATGAGCGCGCTCAGAGCGGCCACGACAGGCAGCATCTGGAGAACCTGCTGGCCGAGCTCAAAGACGCCTGGGACACCATCAGCGGCAAGTCCATGGAGAGGTATCAGACCGCTGTCCAAAAATACACCAAATCCACATTTTCACAGAATAATGGTCAGAAATGACACTCAGTGTTGTGTGTGTGTGTGTGTGTGTTTTTGTTAGGCAGCATAAGCTGGAGGAAGCGCTGCTGTTCTCAGGAAGGTTCACCGACGCTCTGCAGGCGCTGAATGACTGGCTGTACAGGGCCGAGCCTCAGCTGGCCGAGGACGTGCCCGTGGGCGGAGACAGAGACATGGTCAACAATCTCATAGACAAACACAAGGTGCTGCTCACCCACCAATCAATGGGGACCGGTCCTATCAGCTACATGCTGCTTCTGTCAGGAATGAGGCGGGAATTGATTATCAATCCAAACTGGAGTTCCAGTTCAATATCAGGGATGTTATCAAGCATTGCGATAGTGACACAACTTGGATTCCAAATAACAGCAGTGTTTCTCTTTTTGGATCTGATTTTAACCAGATTATTTAGCCTCCCTGTGCTTTCTTGTGTTTGTGTTTTTAGATTTTAAACACGTGTCTGCAGACTGCACCAGCAGTACCTCAGAACTGGAGCCGTTCGTTCACTTGATTTTTATCCCTTTTTCTTTCAACTACTGTGATTTTTCTGACTTCCAGCTTGCTGTCACCAAGCATGCTGTAACAATAAGCTACAGTACAAGTGAAATATGTTCCATTATCAGCACAATGTTGTGCATTATGGCTCCGTCTGATTGGTCAGATATGTTGACTTATGTATATTCCGGATGTCGATACTGAGATCATGAATAACTTGGCAGGTCTAGCGGCTCTTGTAGCAATCACTAAACATAAAAGAATACCTTCAGGTAATACTCATGAGGGAATCAGCCGTTAAAGCGATTCTCATAGTGAACAGCTCTGCTAAAACATCGATGACCTTTTCTTTGTGTCTTTTTTTTTTTAAAGTGATTTGTGAAAGTAACCAGTAACTGGATCTAAGAACAAATGGAAATCCAATGGACTCATGTAGAATTTATTGAGCTCTATGTAATATATGTAAGTTGCATATTTGTGTAGCTGTTCATTCATAATCTTGTCTGTCTCCATTTCAGGCCTTCCAGAAGGAGCTGGGGAAGCGTGCCG
The DNA here is from genome assembly GCF_902148845.1 of Salarias fasciatus. Lineage (NCBI taxonomy): Eukaryota > Metazoa > Chordata > Actinopteri > Blenniiformes > Blenniidae > Salarias > Salarias fasciatus. The sequence goes on from NC_043755.1 coordinate 20,157,792, forward strand.
GGTGCATTCGGACCCTGAAGCGCTCTGTGAGGGATCTGACCAGGAGCAGCACCGCTGACGCTCACTGGCTGCAGGAGCAGATGGACGAGCTGGAGGGCCGCTGGGAGGCCGTGTGCAAACTGTCAGTCAGCAAGCAGGACAGGCTGGAGGCGGCGCTTCAGCAGGTACACCTCAGAATGAACGGAGACGAGGTCTAGCATCAATAAATGAAGAGGTCAACACAATGCTTGGATGGAAAATAAAGGAGGATATATGTATTATTAGGTGAAAGTTCCAGGACGCTGTGGTCCTGAGAAAGTTTAAGAGACCCTGAGCCTTATCTGTAGTCTGTGTTTGTGCTGCTCAGGCTGAGAAGTTTGATGGCCTTGTTCACTCGTTCATGGAGCGACTCACAGAGGCAGAGAGGATCTTGAAGTACGGCGTCATACCAGAGGAGGAGGAGGCTTTGCTTGCCTTCCGCAAACAACACGAGGTTAGTGCAGCGGGGCGCTTTTCCAGGGAAATTATTACTTTCTTATTTTATCTGTGTTTGCAGAGGCCAGAGTCGGTTGCACGACACCAGAATGAGCCGATAAGGACTCAGTGTTTGTCTCAAGGACAGATAATGAAAACTGTTTCCTGCAGCCATCAAGCAAACCTTTTATTCCACACGAACTTTAACACATATAAGAGAAGATGACAAGATCCTGTTAGTTTGAATGAATAGAAATAATTGAGATGAATTCTAAGCTCTGCTCATGACTGTATAAAAAGCTGAAATATTCCTTGGCAGGAGTCTCTGGGAGCGCTGCAGGCTCAGGTTGTAGAGTTGGAGAGCATCCAGAGTTTAGGGGAGATGATCCTGGCCTCTTGTCACCCGGACTCCATCATCACACTCAAATCTTGGATCAGTGTAACCAAGACTCGCTATGAAGAGGTCCGTTTTAAAACATGATTCATAAAATTAAATTGTGTTTAAATCGTTGCCATTTAAGCATTCTCAATACGTTAAATCACCTCTGTTTTGAGTCAGGTTCAGACCTGGGCTCAGCAGCAGGGCCAGAAAATCCAGGCCAGCCTGGCAGCCCTGGAAGCAGAGCGAGAGGAGGTCCAGAGATTACTGGACTGGATCTCCTCGGCGGAGGAAGCCCTCAACGTCCGAGATCAGGAGCCGCTGCCCGAAACCACCGAGCACACCCAGGAACTCATCGAGCAGCACACCGTAGGAGTTCTGCTTTTAAATCAAACTGTGCCGTCCAGCAAACTGAGGACGACTGATTCTTGAGCGACTATTTTCCCTTTTTGAGCAGGTATTCATGGATGAGTTGAATAAAAAGTTCCCAGAGGTTGAACATGCTACAAAATCATGCAAACTGAAGAACATCCCGAAGCAGCACGTTTCCCCCAGCAAGCGACCCCTCACCAGTGAGTCCCCACAGCAGCATATGTGCTCTCAGCTCTGGGTCTTGTGCACAAAAATTAGGTTGTATTCTGACACAAATATTGGTGACTGTGCAGCATTAACTGCTGAGTTAACCATCTATTCACTACACTCAGAGCAAAAAAATCTAAATCATACAACATTGCTTAAACTTCTTTTGAGTGAAAATGTCTCATTTTACTTGATTTAAGATAAATTCACTTAAAATCATATGGCTTTATCCTGTTCAGAGTAGTGGGTGCACAGGAAGAACATGCAAACTCCATATGGTCCCGGCTGGTATTTGAACCTACAACATCCTCATTGTGCAGCGAGAGCGTTAATCACTGCAGCACCGTCTTAACAAAAAGCAAAAAATACCTTCTGTATACTTCACTGAACACCAACACTAAAAAGAAGGTGCATGAATAATGCCGGACGACAATGATAAGAACACACTGAGTGTTGTTTCCAGATAAACTCATCGTCACCATGCTACGACTCACTGACTGTTAGCTGTATTAGCTATTAACTCGGTAACAAAAGGTCCAGTCTTCACTGTTCCACACAGACGGGACTCGCTGTCTCATGTGCCTCGCGGTTGTTTCCTCCGTTCAGAGAGGAGGAGCACTCTGAAGATGCAGCCCGTGGCCCCCGTCCCCCTGGAGCACCTCGACCCCCAGACCCCGAGCTCAGCCAGCTGATCGGTCAGTGGCAGAAGCTCTGGCTGCTGGCCGTGGCCAGACAGAACCGGCTGGAACAGCATCAGCAGATGCTCAAAGAGGTGATTGTTCCCTTTCAATTATCACTGTGAAAATGACATCAGATTCTGAACTGAAACTGAAAATTCAGATAAAAGTGATAAATATTTACTGGTTTTTGTTGTTGTTTTTTGGTGTGTGTGCAGATGGAAGAATTTGCTAACTTTGACTTCAATATTTGGCGGAAGCGGTACATACAGTGGATTAGTCACTTGAAGTCTCGGATCTTGGACGTGTTCCGCAGCATCGACCGTGACCAGGACGGCCGCATCAGCCAGAAAGAGTTCATCGATTATGTCCTCGCCTCCAGTAAGAAGATACGCTGCAGCCTCAGAGGAGTTGTTCCTACCGGTTTATCAATATTCAGTGTGGTTGCGGCTGTACATGGAGGGTCAGCGTGGCTTGGAAAAGCGATGCTCTTCATCAGCTCTTCATATCTCTGATTTAAAATCTATGATGGGTTAAAATCTGACACTTTGTCCACCACAGAATTTCCAACCAACTCTCTGGAGATGAACGCCGTCGCGGGAATCTTCGACATGAACAGCGACGGCTTCATTGACTACTACGAGTTTGTGAGCGCGCTCCATCCCAGCAGGGACCCCTACAGGAAAACACTGGATGCAGATCAGATCAATGAAGAGGTAAGGATGAACAAAGAGACCCAGGGTTACGTTCTTTTATATATTATAAAGCAGTTTATATTCTTGCTTTACATGTTTTAACAGGTGAGCCGACAAGTATCACAATGCAACTGTCCAAAGAGGTTCCAGGTGGAGCAAATCAGTGCCAACAGATACAGGGTGAGTCAGTTCTACAGGCAGATCGATGAATCCAGACGTAGAAATACTGAGTCTGATATACGTGGCTCCTGTCTGCTGCAGTTTGGAGATTCTCAGCAGTTGCGGATGGTTCGAATCCTGCGAAGCACGTTGATGGTCCGAGTCGGAGGAGGATGGACCGCACTGGACGAGTTCCTGGTCAAGAACGACCCCTGCAGAGGTCAGTCATAGTCATTATTTCATAAACAAAATAAGAAAAGCAACGGCCACCAATGTGTTAAAATGTTCTTGTGCGTCACCAAACAGTGAAGGGTCGGACCAACCTGAAGATCAAGGAGAAGTACCTGTCCCCGGCAGGAAGCACCTCCAAGGGTCTGACTGTGAGCAGGTCCAACTCCAGCCTCAGCCTCTACAGCAGTGCCTCGGCCCCCACCAGCCCCATGACCCGCAAGGTAAGCCTCTAGCTGGGGGAACTTCCAATAGCAAGAAGAATCCATGTGGGTCATGCTTCAATCTAATTCCTCCATCCTGTCTCCCTGCCATGTATGGCTTCAGGCGTTGCTCCGCAGAAGCTTCTCCGGCGACCGCTGCATCCGGCCCAGGAGCTCCATCGCTGCTCTGGGGTCAGATCTACAGTTTGTCACAGCGGGGGAGGACAACTCGCCCTCGCCATCAGGTCAGCCCCGGAACGTTATGAAACCTGCTTTGTCTTGCGTCCCGCGGAGTCCCAGCATTTGCCCTTTTTCCCGGTTTCGTAACTCCTGTTTTCGTTCTTTTGTGCGCCGCAGAAGAAGCTGAGAGGTTACCCACGTGATCACCTCTGCCCTGCGAGCACCGCCAGTGTGCTGCAAACTAAACAAAGCGCCGCGGGGCCTGACGCAGGGCGGCCAAGCGAGGGAGACCCGGTCTGCCACGTCCGATCAGCAGAAACCGAGGGCAGAGGTCACCGTGAAATCCTACCGATCAGTTAAGATATGTTGACTTTTTTTGTTTGTTTGTTTTCTAAATCCCCTCCTGCATTCCATACATTTCTGATTGCGTAGAGATTAGGAAGTTTTGCATGGACACTTGTTGCATGGTAGCCAGAAGCCTGATTAAATCAGATTTTTAATTTTTTATAAGGCTTGCTTTGTTTTGTGGTTATAAAGAGGAGCAGAAGCGGGCAGTGATGATCAGTAATTTAACATTTATCAGATGGCATGTGAAGGCGTCGTCCTGCTGAGCTTCCAAAAAAAAAAAAAGAGAGAGAGAAACTTTTACCAAATCGATGATTTTATGAAGGGTGCCATATCCTGTCCTTCAGCTTTGTGATTTTTCTGTGTTTTTATTTCTATCCATGACGATAATATTGTTGGCGGGGCCACACTGTGTTTTATGTGTCTCTCTTCATTACTGTGAGATTGTTATGAACACTGGAGATTGTGTAACGAACAATGCACTGAAGTACGACAGGCCGTTGTTGATTTGTAGAGATTATTTTCTCAGGGCTGCTTTTCGCCTTTGGACGTTTGTATTTCTATGGAACATGACTGTGAACATGTAGATGTCTTTTCTTTTTCCTTAGCAAAGCTTTCTTTAGCCCATCCTTTTTCATGAATATGCACTTTTCCGTGTCCAGCCACTGTAGATATGTTGTCATAAATGAGAGAATTAATGTCGAAGAATATAGTTAAAGCTTGGGATTTGAAATTGTATTTTTTATTGGTTAATGGGCTGAAGGTGATACTTTATGGTTAATAGGTCCTTCAGTAGTTTCCTGAACTTTTCCTGTGTTTATCTTTACCAGTTTTATTTTGATTTTTTGGATCTTAAATCGATGCAGAAACAAATTACAACTCCCGGATCCCGATGATATGCACTGTCTCTGCAAAAAAAGAACATACTGCAATGCATTTTTCTGACGATGAAGCAGCTGCAGCTCCTCAGTCAGCTCCTGCTGCTGCTGCTCAGTGTTACACGGCGCCTGGCTTTTACCCTGCGTTCTCCCTCCAGGCAGCCTCCTTCACAACATGCAGTTTGTATTTGAGGAAAAAGACGGTGGTTCATTTGCATTTGGTCTATGCAGCTATCAAAAAGATTTTTAAAGTCAATGTTTTTTACATATTAAACTACTTTTTTCCTCTTCACCTTGCCTTTGGAGAAGGTTGATATTTTTCCCTGTACTGTAAAGATGCAGCAGCCAGATTTCACTCCTATTGCTATGCACCCTGATCTTTCTGTACTGTAAATGTTTCTATACCCAGCACTCGTTCAGATGTCTGTTTTAGGGAAATTGTAGATGAATGTCACTAATAAATTTTATGTTCCCTTGTATAAAAAATAAAGTCTTTTTATACAAAAAAACCCCACCTGTTGCCATAAATGTGAATATTAGGCTCCGTTTCTATAATATTTCATGTGTAAAGGCATCGTTTTCACATTTTCATTTCAGAAAAGGTTTATGTTTGTTATGTTACGCTTTGAAGATTATGTAGTTTTGATGTCAGGCCACTAGTGGGTGCTGTTGTTTGCTTCTGCTACGAAACCACACAAACTAAGCCTCAAAAACTGCACTTTATTGGACATTCATGTGTTTTCAATGCAGCAATCAAGACCCAAACACTTTCTAAGATCAAGGAAGAAGACCTTTAAAATTGATCGTTGACTTTATTTTGAAGCGTAATGCTTTCACATGTTTGGGAAAGTGGGTGTTCAGCTGATTTGGCACCAACAAGCCTCTGGCAGCAGCCGCCCCTTCCCTCTTCAACAAAGGGGGCTTTGAACAGAGTTCAGTCCGACTCCATGTCAAGAACACTCATGAGAAAAATACCTGAAGGAGGTGGGAGCTGAACTCCTTCCCAACAGCTTCTGCCAAATGACCAGCAGGAATACACCACCCTGCGCCTCTCATCACACCGATGACCACAGCTAATGAACGAATCTCACCGTGCATGGAGGGCAGCCGTACCTGTTGGTACGTCACAGTCTTCCACACCAGTTCCAGCTCCTTCACCACCAATGAGGTAGAGTTCCACGTGCCGAGAGCCGCTTTCCCTATATCAGGGTCCACAGGGTCACGTGGATCCCAGATTTCTCACACTCCACAAACTCACAGCTCTCTCTACCTGGACGTTGTGGGTGGTGTGCACGTGGAGGGTGTGCCCAGACAGGGCTCTCATTAAGGTTTACTGGACTGTGTCAAACCAGGACATGTGGACTAACCAGCCACCAGGCATTTGCCAGGAAGTGGCGTGGATCCCACTGACCCTCATCCACAGGAGACGTTATATACTGTGTTCTTTTTGTATGAAGTTCCTTTGCAACTGGTTTTATAAAATCTCTGCCATGCTGAGATGGTGAAGAACAATTCAAAACATTAACGAGTGTGTATATAATCTGAAAACATCACAGTTTGAATACGCTTACAACTGAACCAGAATTTAGGTCAAATTCACCCTTCCTTGTGTTTGGTAACTTTCTTTCTTTTTTTCCCCTCGTTTTTTATTGAGAAATTCTCCGTGGTAGAAATTTTACACCATGGATCCCCACATCAACCTGCCCTCCTGCAGATCTCCAACAAGTGAATCTTTCACACCCGCGTTACACTTACTTGTTTGTTTAAGCATGAAGCCCTGGCAGTTTCAAGAAAGAAAGCAAAGTATTATGCTTCTAGACAAATACTCTCTGAAGGAGTAGGTCACAGGATTGTTTAACGTCCTGAGATGTCCCGTGACTGGACATCAGTCTCATAACACACTGAGCAGAGCAGAGACATCATGCACTCAGCAATCTTTGAATATTCTGAGTGTTAGAGTCACTGATGAAGTTCTAACACTTGTTGTTCCAGCTTCTACACTTTCAGTGATTTTCAGGTGATCCAGACAAAAGATGGCGATCGTGAGTGGATCGTGGTGATTTCTTGGGTCTTGGCTCTCAATCGGTGGCCCTGCCAGACCAGTTCAAGACCAATGACTGCCGCTGCAACCTAGGTCAACTAACTAAGCAATAGAAATGCAGTAAGCATCAACTGATCAGCATGACCCTTGAGCTAAATGGCTACAGCTAAAGATGCTTTGCATTTATGTGCTAGCTTCTCTTTCTGAGCCACGACCACGTCCATGTTCTCCTTCTTTTCTTTTTCTGGGAAATCTCTCCAAACACACAAATGCCACAAGGGCGAGGGCTCCGTTCATGCTTTGCTCGTTTCTCAACTGAAAACTTTAGTTGTGTTTCGGGTGCTACGTTTATACGACAATGCTGCCTAGAAAACATCTGCTGAGGTGGAACTTTTTGAAAACCCTCCAACTCCAGCCTTCCTGGCTGCTGCTGCTGCACATACACACCATGTAAGTCGTAAATTGTTCTTCTGCACATGTGAGAGTAGACAACAATGACGGCGTTGGTAGTTTAAAGCAATCCAGCTTCCTCACCCCTTCATGCTAATGACCGAGCCATGAGCGCAAACGCATGGCTCAACATGCCAGCTAAATTCTTTTCAGCATTTCAGGAATTTATTGATTTAGGGTTAGGGTTAATGTTAGGGTTAGGATTAGTGGACACATGTAATTGAAGCAGTCACAGCATGTTTGATAATGTTATTTTAGCCTCTAGCTAATAAAGAAAGGCCACCACAGAGTATCAAAAGATCTCTGTGGGCAGTGTTCTGGTTCAGTCTACCATTTATCTTATCATCTGTATAAATATCAGAAGATCCAATTTGTATTTCACCAGCATTTTATCGACATTACTGATGAGATCAAATCAATTCAATTTCATTTCTACAGTACTAAATAAACAGAAATAAATAAGACACTCTTACAGAGAAAAATCCAACAATTCAGGAGATGTTTTTATTCCACAATAAGGATTATTTGGGTTTCTTGTAGCAAAAGGAATTTGCTTCCTGCCACCCTCGTGAACCAGCTGTTAATTTGTGGGAAGGGAACATGTAGTACCAGTCGGTGCAGAGGTGGGCACAAGGGCGCAACAGGGGTCATTCATTTGAGCTGGAATTTGAGCTGAACAAAAGCCAGACTGACCCTGAGCAGACGCCCACTCAGACCCGCTGCTCCCCGTCATCTTCTGGTTGGCTGGACTCTTCTCATCCACTCAACATCACTTTACCTTCCCAGTGTAATCTACTCCTCTCTTATTAGTTTACCCTTACATTTAAAACCCTCTTTTCCTCCACCCTCCCTCCTCCCCTTCTCTCTTCTCTCCTTCTGCTTCTGCTGTTCCTAAACTGAACCTGCAGCTCGGCCCTCAGCAGTCACATGACACAGATTCACACAGTGGGAAGACACAGTGCCCTCGAATCGCCGAGCGTGCATACTGTGCACTCAGCAACGTCAGAGGACCGTTACGCCGCACCGTTACACATCTGAGCTGAGGACTGCACGGTTCTTGTGTAACCTCTGAGCAGAGCCGAGCTTCCCTTCCTGCAGGCAGGTAGGTGGACTGTTGTGTAACTCAAAATGAAGACTTTGAAGAAGGTTAAGTAGATTTACTGTGGAAAAATGTTTCTTATCTTTTTCGCTTTATAGGACACTCAATGAAGGAGTCAAAAACTTGTTATGGAAAAAGAAAGTGTTAAGGAAGTTGAGAAGGATTTTTGTGTAAAACTCATTTTAGCTTTATTTGTAGATGTATATAAAATGCTATATTGTCCTATGATTTATATATTGGAAATACGAAATGTTCTTTTTTAGTACCCAAAATAGGACTTAATAGAGAAACTGTCCTCCTGTTTTACATGTCTGAGCTTGGATTCTGGTATTTTAGAATAAATTAGGAAGTTGCCCCATTCAGGATTAACCGGCTTCAGGAGGTTTTTCTTACTTAATACAGCGTTTCTTCACAATGAAATTTCTTCCCTCATTGAAATGACAGAACCTAATCTCAGATTGTCACTGAAGCTTCTGAAACCATAGCTAAGCGGGTTGATTCTCTTTGATTTGTGCATACTCAAGATGACCGCCTTCGTTCAGCCGTTGCAAAGCGAACACGCAGAGGGAGAAGACAACCTTCAGTAAAGCTTTCTGACCTGTCGAGTTTCAGCCTTGTGTAGCCAGATGGGATCCTCTTGTTTTTATTTCTCCAGGACAACACCAGATTGTTGAATTTTTGTGCTGAAAAACATTATGAAGATGAACTTTAACCCTTTATAAGACATATGCACCATTTCGTCTGCATAGTTTTCTTATAAAATAACAAGAAAATATTATAAGAATAATTATAAAAAATGAAATTTACAGAGGATTTTAAAAAAAGCAGAAATAGCACAGTGTTGGGCAAATCAACTTATTTAACCTGATTGATGTGTTCATTTTTAAACTATTCAAGTCATATTTAGTGCATTTTATTGAACAGAGTATTATAAAACAGCAGTACTCATTCATGTAAAATTGTGCTTTAAAATGGAGACATGGGGACATTCTAAAAAGCTGCCAAAATGAGTGATTCTTTGAAATATTTACATAAATATTGAATATGTAATCCTTTAGCAATACTTTAGGGTTATAATTTCCAGGTGACACTTCTGTGAGTGCCACATAAAGGGCTAAATTGTTGAATAAATCTGAGGTGTGTTTAAGCACATGCCTCATTGAAGTTAACTCAAGCACCAACCCTGCCATTCAAATGAACTTTCATAGAAAGGAAATGATGCAAACATGCAATGTCATGCTGGTTTGTCAAAACTCGACTGGACCGACTGGTTTTCTCACTTGTTTTATTGTCTCCACACCTTTTGTGACGATGAAACTAAATATGCAAAATGACATTCTTGAGAAGGAAAATCTTGCAGCAACAGAAAGTTTGAAGATCTTATTTTTACCACATACAGGTACAGTAATTACACATTAGTTGTCCCAAACATAAATAAAATACAGCCGCAATCTAACACTTCTTTCACACATTAACTCCTACATAGGGGATCTATTTCAAGACCACACCCTGCTGTTATCAAAAAACATGGCAGTACTTAAAAACCAGTGTATTTACTCATGATATGACACAGTGAATACACCTATATCGACTGATATTACACACATTTCTATGTTTGTGTATTAAAAAATCGCAGTGAAGTCATTTGACAGGACAACTTGCTCTACTTTCAATGCTGAGGCTAATTCTATATGATTTATTTCATTTTCTACTTAAATGTTCTTATTGCGTAGAGTCAGAGAAAGGAAAAAGATCCCTGAACAGATCATCAGTGTTCACGGTCTAAATTAATTTAGGATTTTTTAGCAATAGGCTATTTATTGTTAAAATATATATGTATATAAAAATACATAATATAAATAATGATTAAAATATATTATTTTTCTCTCTTATGGATGCAGATTTTTCTATAATCACTCCTTCAGAGTAAAACACTGAAGCGGAAACACAAGGCACTTCTTTGACTGTAAATTAATAGCACTGACAGTAATCTGAGTATTTCTGTTGATCCACCTGAGTTCCTGGTTCTGTGTGACTTTAAGGAAGCGCAGCAGAGTTCCTCTTCCTGCTCACTGTGTGTTTAAGGGAGGGACGAGCCCACCGCTGCAGGCTGGTTGGGGGAGGAATGGAGTAAAACGTAGGGGGAGGCGCCGTGAGACCTGCCCCTCCTCTCTGCCCCCGCCCACCGTGTGGGGCAGAAAGGGAGAAGGAGAGCACATGGCCGGTGTTGAAACCGCCCTCTGATCCCGAGAGCGGGAGGATGGAGGTGGCATGACGTTACGTGTGCGTCGCTCTAGTCCCTCCCCTGTCAAGTGCAGCAGAGACACGGAAGCAGATTGTAATCCTGTGTGTGAGGGTACTGCCGACGGAGGAGTCACACACACACACACACACCCGCATAATCGTAGCAGATGTAATAGCAGGGGGGTAAAAACAGATCACCATGGAGTGAAGGTTTCCGAAAGGCCAGAGGAGAGCCGTCTCTTCTTGTATTCTGAGGCAGGTAAGGCGATGGACCGAGCCATTTGGTAACAGCTCTGATCGGGTGCGTTTCACGGTTGACCTCAGATCCTCCTGTCCATCTGCTGCGGACAATCTGCTTCTCTTTTGATGTATCGTCAGGAAATCCCACAAGTTAAATGTGAATTTTGATAAACCTGTGATAGGACACTGTTTTTTTTTTTTTTTTTTTTTTTTAGCGGGGGAATGATGAGGAACTCTGCCATGCTTTAATTTTGGTACAGCTGCTGCTTCAGTGTGCTTGTATGATCTGTCCTTGCTTCACTGTATTAATTGCGACATTTCAGAAAATCATCTTTGTCCCTGAACGCATCTCATTGATGTGACTTCATTTGCATGTGATCAAAACAAGATTTGTGTTGTTTTTCGTGATTTTCATCAAACCATGCTCATTCAATGCTCCTATCACTGCTGTAATTTGGACATTTTTTTCACACATGACAAGGTTTTCTTGGCTTTGCCCCATTGAAAGACATTAGAGGTCACCTGCTTGTTTAAGTAACACAAAAAAAGCATGCATGCTAATGAGTTAGCATAGCTCTTCCCTTGTTTATGGCACAAATAATTCACATTTACTGTATGGTTGTAGCTTCATCACACTGACAACAACCTCCCTTTAAAGTGTGTATTCATGTCGGGGTCACATGGTGTGTTTTTATGGGAGCAGTGTGTCAGTGTGTGAAAGGTCATGTATCCACTGCCGCGAAGCACATGGGGAGAGAGAATGGGAGAGGAGGCAGGGAAACATGGAGGCAGGGAAAGCCGATCTCAAGCACATGATCCCTGCTCCACATTCAGGTCTGTTCTGTATCAAACAAACATGATTATGAAGACATTTCAGTCCTCTGATCCATCCCTGACTTCGGTCAACACAGACTTTGATACACCCTCCACTGTGGTGACCTTCACATGACCAGGATTTATGGTTTTAACTCTGACTCAAAAATACTTTCACACTACTAAGATTCACATCACTGATGAAGGTTACTGCTAATAATAAGATGTTACTGTGCTGAGATATATCAAATTTGATTCTAAAACTAATATTTTGGTTAACATTATTTTTTTACCCTCTTTTCTCAAAAGGAAAGGTGTCTGGAGATTCAGAAACGAGAATAACGCAGGTTTTTAACTTTCATGCCCCTTAAGTTGTTCTGCTTTTTTATTAAAAAATGTTATGATTAGAAAACCATTCAAACAGTTTTAACCACTTTAGCAATTATTGTAGCAATTTTAACAATTTCAGCTTATACTTTAGTAATTATTTTGACTATTTAAGGTCCAGTTTACAAGATATTTCGAGCGAAAGCACGTTGTTTTTTGGTTTTTCCTTTGAGAAAAGTTTTGCATTTACACCTCAACGTTTTGAAAATGACCTCCCTTTAAGGAAGAAACGCTGAAAATGGTGTACATAGACTGTAGGGCTGCTAGGTGCTGTTGGGTGTTGTTGTATTGAAACTATAAAGACATGGACTCAGAGAACAATATGCTTATAAACATTAACAAAGCTTCAAGGAGAATCTGGACAGGGAGACATGACACTCTGGATGCTGCCATTTTTGTTGTAGTCCATCTACATGTGCATGTGCAGAAAAACTAGTTACCACAGCTGTGGTGCGCAAGTGCAATAGCAGCATTTTAGAAAAGTTGCTCTGTTGTCGTGTAAACGGGGCCTGAATACACTGAGCTGATTCATTAATTTTGGCTGATTTATTTATTCACCCTAGTGTTATTTTAGCTGATTTTGGCAACTTTATTCATTTTAGTTTTTAGCTGCTTTTGTCTGCTCTTTCAGTATGACTTTTTTGTTCTCTCCATCTTTTGAAAACACAGCAACATCAGTGTTTGATTGAGAATGTCATCAATCAAAGTGATTTGAATGTTTTATTTTCTTTTATGAATTCTATATATAATTTGATGTTTATTGCTGTTTTAAGCATTGTTCTGACTTTTAAGTAATTTTAGTAAATCTACTCATCACATCTAAGGATTATTACATTGATCCTATTGCTGTTTTCTCTTAACAATAAAATCTCTCCAGGGGTCCATAGTTAAAAATAAAATGAATACATTTCAAATAATCAAATTGATCATGTTGTATGACTGAGCACCAACAGAGCAAGATGAAAGTTTGCCATTTTTCCATTCTAGAATTTCATTTCTTAGCGTTTCATATTCCACATGAACAGTAAAGACATTGTTGTGTGTGCTTTATTAAAACCCTGAATATATCACTGAACCAAGGAGTTTGCTTTTGAGTTAAAGTTGTTTAAAGTGGACAAAAAGACAATTTGGGATAGTTCTGGAGTGGATCAACAATAATAGCAGTGGATTGGCAGATGGTGGAATGCAGAAGATGGTTTGCCAATGATTCCTACTCATCTAAGAGAGGATCATGAAGAGTCTTACTCATTGTTGAGAGATTATTCCACAGCCAGTAACCAAACATACCTGTCTTGTTTTGTTTCAGACTGTGCAGATCTACACTTCCTGCTCCACCTCATTCCTGCCTACATTATGCCGCTGCTGATTCATGTGCTGGCCTGCCTGTTTGGCATGGGGTCCTGGGTGGCCATTAACGGGATGTGGGTGGAGCTGCCCCTGATCGTACCCGATATCCCAGAGGGCTGGTACCTGCCCTCCTACCTCACCGTCCTCATCCAGATGGCAAACATAGGTCCACTCTTCATCACCCTGATGCACCGCTTCCGCCCGGGGGTGCTGGACGAGCGGCCGGTCATCTACGGCATCGTAGTTCTGGGGATCATCGCTACATTCCTGCTGGCCTTCTTCTGGAAGCACTCGGTTCCCATAGGAAGCTCATCGCACAGTGTTCCTCTGCTAGTTCTCAGTTTCTTGCTTTCTGTGGTGGACTGCACATCTTCTGTTACCTTCCTACCATTCATGATGCGGCTGCGCCCGCAGTATCTCACTACATACTTTGCAGGTGAAGGCCTCAGTGGCCTGGTGCCTGCTCTGGTGGCACTGATTCAAGGCGTTGGAGTGGTCCACTGTCAGAACGCCACTTTGACTATTAACGGTTCTCATGTTGGAAGCGACGAGCTGCAGGCCGTCTACCAGCCGGCGAAGTTCTCGGCTCAGGTGTTCTTCATGTTTCTAAGTGCGATGATGGTCGTGTGTCTGGTTTCCTTCATCCTGCTCAACCACCACCCTGCCGTGGCTCGAGAGAGACAGAACGACCGGTACTTCGGCGGGGATCTGGAGCGCGAGAAGAGAGAACAAGGTCTGTCGCTGCATGCCCAGACGCCAGAGCAGAAGCCGATGATCGATCCTCTGGAGGCCATCAAGAGAGAACCCAGGAGCACTTTTGGGATGGGGACCTACAGCAGCTTGGAGGTGGTGTTCATCTTTGTCGTGTTGGCCTGGGTCAATGCTTTGACCAATGCGGTGCTGCCTGCAGTGCAGTCCTACTCATGCCTGCCTTATGGAAACAAGGCTTACCATCTGGCTGCCACCATGGCAGCTGTGGCTAACCCCGTGGCCTGCTTCATCGCCATGTTTGTACCAGTGAGGTGAGGAATCGCAATTACTCAATCCAATCATACACAATTTTTGGGCAGTTTCCTTTCAAAAGTCATTGGTGTTCAGACTAGATCAGTCAAGTTGGTGATATTTCCAGGCAATTAGAACCATGTAGAGATCATTCTATGTGCTTGACTTCATCTCATGACCTGCATTTTGCTTTCAGGTCTCTTGTCTTTCTGGGTTTTTTGACGGTGTTTGGAACTGGATTTGGAGCGTACATCATGGCCATGGCTGCTCTGAGTCCCTGTCCTCTGCTGGTTCACAGTGCCTCTGGAACTGCAATCATAGTGAGTTTCTCTCTTCACTGAAGATTCATCTTATTCCAGAGGAAATGAGCTCTTCTGTCTCCAAAAAATCCTCCTTTTAAAATAGTGGTTATGAAGTTATTTTAATCTGTTTCAGCTACATACAGCATGTCATTGAATAAGAGGTCATATTGTTTTCCTCTAACTTTAAAATCAACCATGAGAAGTTACTCCAGGTAGCCATAAACATTGATATTTATTGCTGTGTTTAACCTGTGCTCTGAATGTATGACCTTCATGAAAATGGACGACGCTTCTGCTTCACATTATTTTTATAATATGAAACTCCTTTGTGTTTTGCTTCATTGACACCATCTAACAGGATGTGCAAAAGAAAACCAGTGCAATTTACAGTATAACCTTTTTCTAATAGTTTCTCATTGAGACAAAAAAAGAAGAAAGAAAACCATATTAACAATATTTTAAATTAACTTATTCTTTAAGAAATATCAGGAATTTGTAATTCTGTGGCATTTCATTTTTGTTTCAAGTCTTTCAAAAGGAACTCAGTTTAAAAAGTTTAAAAAAATCCTATAATGATGATGCTTTCTAATGTCTACGTCAATGAGTGCCCTATCAATGGTTAAAATAACTCCTCATGCATCCTTTTTTTCGTCTTAACACGAAGAGACATGCAGTGAAAGTCTATATATGAATTTCTTTTTATATAACCTGAACAAGTTCACAATTTTAAAGTGCAAATAACACAGATGACCAGGTGGTTGGTCAGTTTATTGCAAAAAGTAAAATGGAATGTAAACGGTGACTCAGTAGTGTACTGTCCTGCTCACAGGAAGAATGATTTACATTGTGCTATTATAGTGTTCTATACTTATGAATGTTTAACTTGAAAATAAAATTATCAATATGTAATCTGCTTTGCTACCTTTGGAAATCACTGAATGCATTTATAACATTTGGTAATTGTCCAATATTTTCATCGACAATCTTGAGATTTCCTTTTTAAATAGAGAAAATGACTATTTTTGTAGAATTTGGTGGGTTTTTTTGGGGGGGGGATTGTTTGCATTTTATGGAACATTGGAGAAATGTGTTTTGAATGTGTGTGTGTTTTACTGGTGAATTGAACTTGGAACAAACTTCAAGTAGTTTTTAAAGACACATACTTTGTATCTGTGCCTTTGTGCTGCTTCCTCCACTCATCTAGACTATATTTAGTTTTACTTTTACCACTGCTGACGCTCTGGTATGCAGAATAAAGGTGAAGTCTTGAAACTGTTACTGTGAAATAACCTTGACAGAAGATCTCATGGTAGGAATTCATTTGAAGAGCAGTCGGCATGGTCCTTGTTAGAAGAAATAATAAAACTTCAGTATGGGGCAATGAAAGTTTTCACATGATAATGTTGTCCCGTGAACGAGGTCTCAGACATTTGCAAACACAATGTAAAATCTAGCCATTGAATTATTGAGACTAACACACAGGTTATTGAAAAATGTTGATAGAAAGAAACAAATGAACAACTTGGACGGTACAATAATTTTTTTAAAATAAATAAATAAATGATTATTATCAAATGATAGCCGTAATCAGACAAGAAGCAAGTATTGAAGTAATTGTTCTTTTGTTGGGGCTTGATCTCTCTCGTCTAGACGTCTCCTCATGCCCTCTGCTCATCTGTCTCGCAGGTCGCAGCCTGGATCCTGTTTGTTTTGTCCCTGTCCTACGTGAAGGTCATCATCGGGGTGATCCTGAGAGATGAGGGCCACAGCGCCCTCGTGTGGTGCGGGGCCGTGGTGCAGTTGGGCTCCATGCTGGGCGCTCTGTCCATGTTCCCACTGGTCAGCGTCTACGGACTGTTTAAGTCAGGAGACGCCTGCAACACCAAGTGCCCCAGATAAACACTCTAAAAGATTTACATTGCACTTCTTGAAGCAGCACTGAACCGTCATGAGCCTTTTGTTTGCAGAAAGCTGACAGGTCAAAGGTCACTACCATGGTATAGATCATTGTTTTGCATTTTTTGTATATCAGATGAGTTATTTAAAAGGAATAGCTTTATGATGACCTTATTTATTGACTTGTGGACTACTCAGAGCTGAAACTGTTCGTGCACATGCACTGTGTCTCCAACCACAAGAGACCAAAGCTAAATAGTATTGCGCTGCTCGACACGTTACATGAATTTAGAACCAGTCAGTCAGTTTTACTTGAACACAATGAGCTTTTCCTTTTTTTTTTTTTTTTTTAGAAGAGCATCAACTCGTGGTACTTCGAACTTGAAAATGTGCCTTAATATTAGACAGTGGTACATTTTTGTTTTGTTTTTTTCTTTGTTTCATTTTAGTGTACAAGACTGACAAATAGGTCAGTTTGTTCTGTATGTGTTACTGGAGTGAAGAGGCTTGCTTAATAAATAAAACATTAATTATGGTGCGTCCATCTTGCTTGTATCTTGTGTTGCATATTGTCTGACTCACACATACACACACCATTCCTACATTTTTAATTAGAAAAGTGAATTAAATAAGAAAAGAAGCAGAGAACAATCATTTTTTTCTATTACACTCATTGAAACACCTGAAAATTTCACATCATCCTGTCACTGAAATAAATCTCAAGACTTTGAAGTTCAGAGTAGATGAGCATGCTATGTACCTTCTTTTGTACAATGAAGTAAATTCATTAGCTTTAAAATGACCAAAATTTCTTTTTTAAAGTTTTTTTAAAAAATACTAAATTGGATGTATTTCCTTACTGATCTGTGTAAGAGAAGGGGCTACACACTTTGGATGACCTCTGTTCCGTTCTACTACCTAGACAGCAGAATCATCCGGAAACACTGAGACACAGTCAGGTTGAAGAATTTAATCTAAACTGAAACCTGAAAGTGTTTGAAATGATCAATGTTGAATTAATGGGTACATTTTGTTAAGATGAGTACTACTGTAAGATGTTTTTTTTTTTTTTTTTTCCAATGCATGTTTTTGGTCGTGTTTCCAGGAGGAAATGTTTTTCTCTTGTTCTCCTCATGGCTTTGGCACAGAGGAGGAGGAAGAGGAGAAGTTGCTTTTGGGTCCATCCTCTCAACCAACAAAGGGCACTCCAAGGACACTTCGACCGTCTTATGAATGAGTTGAGACTAGACAATGAGCGTCATAACCAGTACTTTCATATGTCAGCTGACAAAATGGATGAACTTCTGTCCATTATTGGGCCAGACATGAGATGCCAGTGTACTACCTACAGGGCAGCCATCGAACCCAAACAAAGACAAGCTGTAGGACTGAGGTAAGTGATCGATACAATTCACAGCACGCAGTGTATTTCACAGCACACTCCAAGCAACGCCATTTGTAACCACATCAACTAAACACTACAACAAATATCACAGTACTTGAGTACAATGACGTTTGATACATGAAACAGTTAAATGTATTTACAACACAAAAATGTGCTGTGAACAAAAGCACACAACAGATTCATTAGGTGACAGAAACCACACACAATATGCATGTATGTATAAATATTGTATATATACACACTGAACAATTTACAGTTCCATTTTTACTGTGGGTCAAATTCCTCTGAGACCTCCCATTGTACGTCTGTGGAGCCTAACATTGTCATGAACGGCCCCATTGGCTGAGTGATAGTCGCAGAGAGGGTGGAGGTTGTAGCAGTGTGTGGTCCTGTGTCAATGGAATGACCAGGGTCCCTGGCCTCCTGTCTGACATCCCCGTCCAGCCCATTTAGCATGGGAACCAGGCTCAGGCCAAAACGCTCATTTTTATCTCCGTCACTTTCGGGGACGTATGGTCTCTGCGGCTCCTGCAACATAGTCAAGAGTCTGTCCCCAAGGTCAGACTGTCGCGGGCCTGTCCTCTTGTGGTCTCAGCTGGAGCAGTAGGTGTTTGTGTTGCTGCTGCCGTACCCCGCTCTCTTGGGTTCCGGAAGCGTGAAGGCCTTTCAGCAGTGGATGAGGAGAGGGTTACAGAGGATGCAGGAGATGGTGCTGAGCATTCCCTGGTTCCTTCCGTGTTCACCGGCGACATCGGCATGTCTCCTCTGTTTGTCTGCGCATGTGGCATGACATCCAGTTTGCTTCTGGAACTGGAAAAAAATTTAAATATTGATATACGATTTCAAATTAATACACACACCTAACTACATACCCAATGTAAATTCATACCTTCTGGACTGGTTGTAAAAAGGACATCATTTCTTCCTATTTGTGTTCCTCCACACTGCCACCTTCAGCCCCTCTTGGTAATCTGGCAATGCCTTGTCTGACTTTTACATAGCCATCTCTCAGACTCATCCATTTCGTTTTGTATTGCTCGACTGAAAAAAAAGAAACAAAACATAACTTTTTTTTTCTTGTTCAACAGGTACTTGGCGTCGAGGCGGGATTACTTTTGAAAATCAGAATTACAACAGACACACACCATATACAGCTAAAGTGCCATTGTGACACTTTGCTGCACTTTATGGCACAAACAGGGACACCGCCATAGATCTATAAACAACAGACTCTGTAGATATATCAGGAATAGACGCCGCATCGACTGCTAACCTGGAGCAGCCTCCCGCTCCAATGTTATATGTCTAACAGTGAATGAAACAACCGGCGTTTCCGTGGATTTTACCTTCTGCTGCTGGAGTCACGGCTGCTCTCAGAGAGAGAAACTCTTTCTCTGGATGGAAACTCAGACATGAGTTTGTATTTCAGTCAGATGAGACCAGAACTTCTCTGGGCGATGTAAATTCTGCCTCCGGCTGTGGAAATGCTCTCAACATCCAGGGACTCATCCTCAAACCTGAAGAAACATCTGCTGCTGCTGGACTGTAGAACTACTAGAGGAACACAATCTGAACTGATGGAGCTGATCCTGAGTCAGGTTCTCAGCAGGTTAGAGGTTAAAGGTCATGATGTTGGTAATAATTGGGGCTGAACACAGAGTTCATAACACTCAGAGCATTTAGTGTTTGCTGTGTAGAGTCGTCAATACGCCGTGAGGACGAGCCATTGTATTTGTCTATGTCTTTATATTAATGTTTGCTGCTGAAGTAATCTAAAAGTAATTAAAAGTAATCTGGTCCATTACTTTCCCATTTAAGTAATTACAGTAAGTTACTGGCAATCATGAGTATTTAGGGAGTTCAGTCTCTGTCAGATTCCACCAAACACACACGACCTGTGCCTGGTGTTCCACTGCTGGGTGGGGGTGGGGGGTGATGTGTTCCACTGCTGGGTGGGGGTGGGGGATGGATGCTGCAGGTTTCTTCCTTTTAAAAGGGAGTTTTTCCTTCCCTCAGGCCTGCTGCCTGCTCTGTAGAACAGTCTGGAACTGTTGTTTTTGGCGCTGTGTAAATAAAGTTGGATTGAATCGCCATGGTAATGGCCGATGTCACAGAGGAGCAGGGCTGGATGCTAGAGAGGCTAGCTAGCTTAGCCACTCACTGTTCAGACGAAAAAGCTGACGCTGGCCGCCGGACTAGCTGGGTTACAACCATCTTCACGCCGGGCTCACTGGCTCCGGTCCGGCTCCGTCGCACCGCAGCACTGTCACTCAGTGCCATGTTTCTTGTTGTGCTGCTCTTCTTCTTCTTCTGTGATGTTTTAGCTTGTGTTGGTTGCATTACCGCCATCTGCTGGTCATTGTTGTGGAATTTTTGGTGAATCAGAGCCAAAGATGACGAGTCAAGGAGTTGACGCTGCACAAGGAGGATTTATTGAGGATTGCAGAGGAAGCACACACAAATCAGCTGATTGAGAGCAAGGCTGTTGCTCCGAGGAGAATCCAACCTGACTCTGGCATGACTTCCGGCCACGCCATCTCATATAGCTAGATCTCACGAGACTAGCAGACGCTGTTTCCAAGTGACTTCAGACAAAACAGAGCGGCCTTCACACTGTGTTCCTGAGAACGTTGAAAACAAAGCATTATTCCACATCAGTCATTATGATCAGAGCTTTTTTCTTGCGGGGTTTCATTTGTTGTTAGAATTTACAGAAAGAATCTGAAGTTCATGTATTTAATTTTTTTCTAACAAGCCTTAAGATATTCATATTTATGATACAAGAGTTATATGATATGATGCAAAATCATTAAAGATATGCTTACAATGGAGTTTTTACAACCGTGACAAATATCCTTTTGCACTTCTGCTGCTGTGGTTTCATGTTGTCCTGTTTTTATATGTATGTTGATGGAGCACTTTGCCCCAAGACAAATTTCCCACTGGGACAATAAAGTTATCTATCTATCTATCTATCTATCTATCTATCTATCTATCTATCTATCTATCTATCTATCTATCTATCTATGCTACAGTACAACAAAACTCTCAAATTTAATCAAGACTAAAATTAAGACTAAAACTAATTTCCACAGACTAAATTTTAATTAATACAAAACTAAACTAAAAACTAAAACGTGACTTGAACTAAATCAAGTCTTTGGTGAGTGACGAAGATTAAAATTAAATGAAAAAAATCATGTCAAAATGAACACTGGTCCATTGAGCATGACATCCTTCATCATTTGGATTTCAAGGACAGAGCATTCTCTGCAAAGAAGACCAGACGAGCACTTCTAATAGGACAGTGCTCTGCTTATTGCTTGCCTCTGCAGGTTTTCAGTTGTTGTTGACGGCTGCTAATTGTTTGAATTAGAATGACTGAATGTTTAGACATCAATCAGTTGTCACTATCCATGGTGCTGAGTGTGTATGCAGATGTATGTGTGGGTGTGTGTCTGTGGTGTGTATGTCGGCCAGAAAAAGCTGATTTTGTTCTGATAGTGTTGATTTTCAAACTTTCACCCGTCTTGGTTTTAAATAATCAACACAAGTTCTTATTTATTGTTGCTACAAAGTGCCTTTTGTGTTCATGTAAGTTAATTAATAAAAGTATGCTGGTGTTTTCTGGCTAAAGAAGGAAAAGTCACACTGTTGAATGTTGTGAAAGAAAGGAGTGAATTTTGTGATGTAGATTGGGACGATGGAGTAGGGCCTACAAACCCTCTCAGCCCCAGGGGCTGCTACTAGGTTAAGGCGGCCCTGCACAGGACTCCTGGATGCGTTCGTTAAGCCGGCTCCCACGTTAAAAAACATGATTCCTGACATACTCGCTCAAATTAATTCACTACGAGTGACATCTTTGAATTCAATTAAGGCTCTTGGAGATTTGGGGCTCACACTGAGTGATGAGTTATGGAATGAAATTTTGGATAGGGTGCATCACTCCTCAGTCTGTGGCAGACACTCTGTTATTCAATGTAAAATCATACATCGTGCACATCTTACAAAAGTTAGACTCTCTATAATGTTTCTCAATATTGACCCAACCTGCGAACGCTGTCATCAAGCAGACGCATCCCTCATTCACATGTTCTGGAAACGTTCCAAATTACTCCCTCACTGGACCAATATCTTTAACACAATCAGCATGGTTCACAAGAAGAATATTGAGCCTAACTCGAGTACTGCATTATTTGGGGCGACCTGACAGATCCCTTCACTGTCCTCAGGAGAGAAATCCTTCATAACTTTTGTCAGTTTACTAGCGAGACGGCTAATTCTCTTGAAGTGGAAGTCTGCCACCCCTCCAACTCATGTGCACTGGACCAAAGACGTTGTGTATTTTAGTAAACTAGAAAAGATTCGATTGTCTCTCAAGGAGTCTCAACAGAAATTCTCAAAAATATGGGGTCCCTTTATGGAACATGTTCACTCTCTGGATATCAGAGTTTATCCCGTCAGGATTCATGATCAGAGATACTTGCCTCATATATGAGGCCCATAAGATACAACCAGAGAAGCAACCCCACCAGCACCACCAATGCCACCACCACCAGCACCACCAGCACCACCAATGCCACCAGCATCACCATCACCACCAATGCTACCAGCACTACCGATACAACCAGCACCACCAGCACCACGAGCCCTACCAGCACCATCAGCCCCACCAGCACCACCAATGCCACCAGCACCACCAGCCCAACCAGCGCCACCATCACCACCAATGCCGGAACCCCCACCAGCCACACCAGCACCACCAATGGCACCACCACCACCAGCCCCACCAGCACCACCAATTGCATTGGCACCACCAGCACAACCAGCCCCACCATCACCACCAATGCTACCACCACCACCAGCCACAGCAGCACCACCAGTGGCACCACCACCACCAGCCCCACCAGCACCAGCAGCACCACCACCAACACCACCAACCACACCAGCACCACCAGCCGCACCAGCCCCACCGATGCCACCAACAGCACCAATGCCACCAGCACCACCAATGCCACCAGCCCCACCACCACCAGCAGCTCCAGCAACACAAACACCAGCAGCACCAGCAGCACCAACAATTGTACCAGCACCACCAGCACCACCAGTGCCACCAGTCCCACCAGCACCACCAGCCCCAACAACACCACCAGCACCAGCAGCACCACCAGTGCCACCAGCACCACCAATGTCACCTGCACCACCAGCCCCACAAGCACCACCAGCCACACCAGCCCCACCAACACCACCAATGCTACCACCACCACTAGCCCCACCAGCACCACCGATGCCACCAACAGTACCAACACCACCAGCACCACCAATGCCACCAGCCCCACCACCACCAGCAGCTCCAGCAGCACCAACACCACCAGCACCAGCAGCACCACCAGTGCCACCAGCACCACCAATGCCACCAGCACCTCCAGCACCACCAGTGCCACCAGTCCCACCAGCACCACAAGCCCCAACAACACCACCAAAGCCACCAGCACCACCAGTGCCACCAGCACCACCAATGACACCAGCACCACCAGCCCCAACAACACCACCAAAGCCACCAGCACCACCAGTGCCACCAGCACCACCAATGCCACCTGCACCACCAGCCCCACAAGCACCACCAGCCGCACCAGCCCCACCAGCCCCACCAACACCACCAATGCCACCTGCACCACCAGCCCCACAAGCACCACCAGCCGCACCAGCCCCACCAGCCCCACCAACACCACCAATGCTACCACAACCACCAGCATCACCAGCACCACCGATGTCACCAACACCACCAACACCACCAGCACCACCAGTGCAACCAGCCCCACCACCACCAGCAGCTCTAGCAGCACCAACACCACCAGCACCAGCAGCACCACCAGTGCCACCAGCACCACCAATGCCACCAGCACCACCAGTGCCACCAGCACCACCAATGCCACCAGCACCACCAGCACCACCAGTGCCACCAGTCCCACCAGCACCACCAGCACCACCGATGCCACCAACACCACCAACACCACCCGCACCACCAATGCCACCAGCCCCACCACCAGCAGCAGCTCTAGCAGCACCAACACCACCAGCACCAGCAGCACCACCAGTGCCACCAGCACCACCAGTGCCACCAGCACCACCAGCACCACCAGTGCCACCAGCCCCACCAATGCCACCAGCACCACCAGCACCACCAGTGCCACCAGTCCCACCAGCACCACCAGCCCCAACAACACCACCAAAGCCACCAGCACCACCAGTGCCACCAGCACCACCAATGTCACCTGCACCACCAGCCCCACAAGCACCACCAGCCACACCAGCCCCACCAACACCACCAATGCTACCACCACACCAGCCCCACCAGCACCACGGATGCCACCAACACCACCAACACCACCAGCACCACCAATGCCACCAGCCCCACCACCACCAGCAGCTCCAGCAGCACCAACACCACCAGCACCAGCAGCACCACCAGTGCCACCAGCACCACCAATGCCACCAGCACCTCCAGCACTACCAGTGCCACCAGTCCCACCAGCACCACAAGCCCCAACAACACCACCAAAGCCACCAGCACCACCAGTGCCACCAGCACCACCAATGCCACCAGCACCACCAGCCCCAACAACACCACCAAAGCCACCAGCACCACCAGTGCCACCAACACCAATGCCACCCGCACCACCAGCCCCACAAGCACCACCAGCCGCACCAGCCCCACCAACACCACCAATGCTACCACCACCACCAGCATCACCAGCACCACCGATGTCACCAACACCACCAACACCACCAGCACCATCAATGCCACCAGCCCCACTACCACCAGCAGCTCTAGCAGCACCAACACCACCAGCACCAGCAGCACCACCAGTGCCACCAGCACCACCAATGCCACCAGCACCACCAGTGCCACCAGCACCACCAATGCCACCAGCACCACCAGCACCACCAGTGCCACCAGTCCCACCAGCACCACCAGCCCCAAGAACACCACCAAAGCCACCAGCACCACCAGTTCCACCAGCACCACCAGCACCACCGATGCCACCAACACCACCAACACCACCCGCACCACCAATGCCACCAGCAGCTCTAGCAGCACCAACACCACCAGCACAAGCAGCACCACCAGTGCCACCAGCACCACCAGCACCACCAGTGCCACCAGCACCACCAATGCCACCAGCACCACCAGCACCACCAGTGCCACCAGTCCCACCAGCACCACCAGCCCCAACAACACCACCAAAGCCACCAGCACCACCAGCACCCCCAGTGCCACCAGTCCCACCAGCACCACCAGCCCCAACAACACCACCAGCACCACCAGTGCCGCCAGTCCCACCAGCACCACCAGCCCCACCAAGACGCCCAATGCCACCAGCAGCACCAGACCCACCAGCACCACCAATGCCACCAGCCACACCAGCACCACCACTGGCACCTCCACCATCAGCCCCACAAGCACCACCAGCACCACCAATGCCATGAACACCACCAGCACAACCAGCCGCACCATCACCACCAATGCCACCACCACCACCAGCCACAGCAGCACCACCAATGGCACCACCACCACCACCACCAGCACCACCAATTCCACCAGCACCACCAATGCCAACAGCACCACCAGCCCCACCACCACCTCCAATGCGACCTGCACCACCAGCGCCACCAGCCCGTCCACCACCAGCAGCACCAGCACCATCACCACCAGTCACACCAGCACCACCAATGCCACCAGCACCACCAGCCCCACAAGCACCACCAGCCACCCCAGCCCCACCAACACCACCAATGCTACCACCACCACCAGCCCCACCAGCACCACCGATGCCACCAACAGCACCAATGCCACCAGCCCCACCACTACCAGCAGCTCCAGCACCACCACCAGCACCAGCAGCACCAACAGTGCCACCAGCACCACCAATGCCACCACCACCACCAGCCACACCAGCGCCACCAGCACCAGCACCAGCAGCACCACCAGTGCCACCAGCACCACCAGCACCACCAGTGCCACCAGCACCACCAATGCCACCAGCACCACCAGCACCACCAGTGCCACCAGTCCCACCAGCACCACCAGCCCCAACAACACCACCAAAGCCACCAGCACCACCAGTCCCACCAGCACCACCAGCACCCCCAGTGCCACCAGTCCCACCAGCACCACCAGCCCCAACAACACCACCAGCACCACCAGTGCCGCCAGTCCCACCAGCACCACCAGCCCCACCAAGACGCCCAATGCCACCAGTAGCACCAGACCCACCAGCACCACCAATGCCACCAGCCACACCAGCACCACCACTGGCACCTCCACCATCAGCCCCACAAGCACCACCAGCACCACCAATGCCATGAGCACCACCAGCACAACCAGCCGCACCATCACCACCAATGCCACCACCACCACCAGCCACAGCAGCACCACCAATGGCACCACCACCACCACCACCAGCACCACCAATTCCACCAGCACCACCAATGCCAACAGCACCACCAGCCCCACCACCACCACCAATGCTACCTGCACCACCAGCGCCACCAGCCCGTCCACCACCAGCAGCACCAGCACCATCACCACCAGTCACACCAGCACCACCAATGCCACCAGCACCACCAGCCCCACAAGCACCACCAGCCACCCCAGCCCCACCAACACCACCAATGCTACCACCACCACCAGCCCCACCAGCACCACCGATGCCACCAACAGCACCAATGCCACCAGCCCCACCACCACCAGCAGCTCCAGCACCACCACCAGCACAACCAGCCCCACCATCGCCACCACCAATGCTACCCGCCACAGCAGCACCACCAATGCCACCAGCACCTCCAGCACCACCAGTGCCACCAGTCCCACCAGCACCACAAGCCCCAACAACACCACCAAAGCCACCAGCACCACCAGTGCCACCAGCACCACCAATGCCACCAGCACCACCAGCCCCAACAACACCACCAAAGCCACCAGCACCACCAGTGCCACCAGCACCACCAATGCCACCTGCACCACCAGCCCCACAAGCACCACCAGCCGCACCAGCCCCACCAACACCACCAATGCTACCACCACCACCAGCATCACCAGCACCACCGATGTCACCAACACCACCAACACCACCAGCACCATCAATGCCACCAGCCCCACTACCACCAGCAGCTCTAGCAGCACCAACACCACCAGCACCAGCAGCACCACCAGTGCCACCAGCACCACCAATGCCACCAGCACCACCAGTGCCACCAGCACCACCAATGCCACCAGCACCACCAGCACCACCAGTGCCACCAGTCCCACCAGCACCACCAGCCCCAAGAACACCACCAAAGCCACCAGCACCACCAGTTCCACCAGCACCACCAGCACCACCGATGCCACCAACACCACCAACACCACCCGCACCACCAATGCCACCAGCCCCACCACCACCAGCAGCTCTAGCAGCACCAACACCACCAGCACAAGCAGCACCACCAGTGCCACCAGCACCACCAGCACCACCAGTGCCACCAGCACCACCAATGCCACCAGCACCACCAGCACCACCAGTGCCACCAGTCCCACCAGCACCACCAGCCCCAACAACACCACCAAAGCCACCAGCACCACCAGCACCCCCAGTGCCACCAGTCCCACCAGCACCACCAGCCCCAACAACACCACCAGCACCACCAGTGCCGCCAGTCCCACCAGCACCACCAGCCCCACCAAGACGCCCAATGCCACCAGCAGCACCAGACCCACCAGCACCACCAATGCCACCAGCCACACCAGCACCACCACTGGCACCTCCACCATCAGCCCCACAAGCACCACCAGCACCACCAATGCCATGAACACCACCAGCACAACCAGCCGCACCATCACCACCAATGCCACCACCACCACCAGCCACAGCAGCACCACCAATGGCACCACCACCACCACCACCAGCACCACCAATTCCACCAGCACCACCAATGCCAACAGCACCACCAGCCCCACCACCACCACCAATGCGACCTGCACCACCAGCGCCACCAGCCCGTCCACCACCAGCAGCACCAGCACCATCACCACCAGTCACACCAGCACCACCAATGCCACCAGCACCACCAGCCCCACAAGCACCACCAGCCACCCCAGCCCCACCAACACCACCAATGCTACCACCACCACCAGCCCCACCAGCACCACCGATGCCACCAACAGCACCAATGCCACCAGCCCCACCACCACCAGCAGCTCCAGCACCACCACCAGCACCAGCAGCACCAACAGTGCCACCAGCACCACCAATGCCACCACCACCACCAGCCACACCAGCGCCACCAGCACCAGCACCAGCAGCACCACCAGTGCCACCAGCACCACCAGCACCACCAGTGCCACCAGCACCACCAATGCCACCAGCACCACCAGCACCACCAGTGCCACCAGTCCCACCAGCACCACCAGCCCCAACAACACCACCAAAGCCACCAGCACCACCAGTCCCACCAGCACCACCAGCACCCCCAGTGCCACCAGTCCCACCAGCACCACCAGCCCCAACAACACCACCAGCACCACCAGTGCCGCCAGTCCCACCAGCACCACCAGCCCCACCAAGACGCCCAATGCCACCAGTAGCACCAGACCCACCAGCACCACCAATGCCACCAGCCACACCAGCACCACCACTGGCACCTCCACCATCAGCCCCACAAGCACCACCAGCACCACCAATGCCATGAGCACCACCAGCACAACCAGCCGCACCATCACCACCAATGCCACCACCACCACCAGCCACAGCAGCACCACCAATGGCACCACCACCACCACCACCAGCACCACCAATTCCACCAGCACCACCAATGCCAACAGCACCACCAGCCCCACCACCACCACCAATGCTACCTGCACCACCAGCGCCACCAGCCCGTCCACCACCAGCAGCACCAGCACCATCACCACCAGTCACACCAGCACCACCAATGCCACCAGCACCACCAGCCCCACAAGCACCACCAGCCACCCCAGCCCCACCAACACCACCAATGCTACCACCACCACCAGCCCCACCAGCACCACCGATGCCACCAACAGCACCAATGCCACCAGCCCCACCACCACCAGCAGCTCCAGCACCACCACCAGCACAACCAGCCCCACCATCGCCACCACCAATGCTACCCGCCACAGCAGCACCACCAATGGCACCACCACCAGCCCCACAAGCACCACCAGCACCACGAGCCCTACCACTACCACCAATGCAACCAGCCCCACCAGCACCACCATCATCACCAATGCCACCACCACCACCAGCCCCACCAGCGCCACCATCACCACCAATGCCACCACCACCAGCCACACCAGCACCACCAATGGCACCACCACCACCAGCACCACCAATGCCGCCAGCACCACCACCACCACCTACGCTACCAGCACCACCAGCCCGTCCAGCACCAGCAGCACCACCACCAACACCACCAGCCACACCAGCACCACCGATGCCACCTGTACAACCAGCCCCACAAGCACAACCAGCCGCACCAGCCCCACCGATGCCACCGACAGCACCAATGCCACCAGCACCACCAGCCCCACCAGCACCACCGATGCCACCGACAGCACCAATGTCACCAGCACCACCAATGCCACCAGCCCCACCACCACCAGCAGGTCCAGCACCACCATCACCACCAGCACCAGCAGCACCACCAGTGCCACCAGCACCACCAATGCCACCAGCACCACCAGCGCCACCAGTCCCACCAGCACCACCAGCCCCACCAACACCACCAATGCCACCAGCACGACCAGCACCACCAATGCCAACAGCCACACCATCACCACCAATGGCACCACCACCACCAGCCCCACGAGCACCACCAGCACCACCAATGCCACGAGCACCACCAGCACAACCAGCCCCACCATCACCACCAATGCCACCAGCACCACCAACACCACCAATGCCACCAGCCACACCAGCACCACAAATGGCACCACCACCACCAGCCCCACGAGCACCACCAGCACCACCAATGCCACTAGCACCACCAGCACAACCAGCCCCACCATCACCACCAATGCCACCACCACCACCAGCCACAGCAGCACCACTAATGGCACCACTAGCACCACCAGCACCACCAATTTCACCAGCACCACCAATGCCAAAAGCACCACCAGCCCCACCACCACCACCACCAATGCTACCTGCACCACCACAACCACCAGCCCGTACAGCACCAGCACAACCACCACCAACACCACCAGCCACACCAGCACCACCAATGCCATCTGCACCACCAGCCCCACCAGCACCACTGATGCCACCAACAGCACCAATGCCACCAGCCCCACCACCACCAGCAGCTCCAGCACCACCACCACCACCAGCACCAGCAGCAGTGCCACCAGCACCACCAATGCCACCAGCACCACCAGTGCCACCAGTCCTACCAGCACCACCAGCCCCACCAACACCACCAATGACACCAGCGCCACCAGCACCACCACTTCCACCAGCCCCACCAGCACCACCACCAATGCCACAGCACCATCAGCCCCAGCACCAGCACCACCATCGATGCCACCAGCACCACCAGCCCCACCAACACCACCAATGCCACCAGCGCCACCAACTTCACCGGCACCAGCAATGCCACCAGCACCACCAGCACCACCAGCCCCACCAGCGCCACCATAACCACCAATGCGACCACCACCACCAGCCACACCAGTGCCACCAGCACCAGCAATGCCACCAGCACAACCAGCCCCACCATCACCACCAATGCCACCACCACCACCAGCCACATCAGCACCACATATGGCACCACCACCACCAGCCCCACAAGCACCACCAGCACCACCAGCCCCACCAGCACCACCGATGCAACCAGCGCCACCAGCACCACGAGCCCTACCAGCACCACCAGCCACACCACTACCACCAATGCAACCAGCGCCACGACCACCACCAACCCCACCAGCACCACCAATGCAGCCAGTACCACCAGCACCACCTGCGCCACCATCACCACAAATTCCACCAGCACCACCAGCACCACCAATGCCACCAGCACCACCAGTGCCACCAGCACCACCAATGCCACCACCAGCCACACCAGCACCACCAATGCCACCACTACCACCAGCCACACCAGCACCATTAATGGCACCACTAGCACTACCAGCACCACCAATTCCACCAGCACAACCACCACCAACACCACCAGCCACACCAGCACCACCAATGCCATCTGCACCACCAGCCCCACCAGCACCACCGATGCCACCAGCACCACCACTTCCACCAGCCCCACCAGCCCCACCAGCACCACCACCAATGCCACAGCACCATCAGCCCCAGCACCAGCACCACCATCGATGCCACCAGCACCACCAGCACCACCAGCCCCACCAACACCACCAGCGCCACCAACTCCACCGGCACCAGCAATGCCACCTGTACCACCAGCACCACCAGCCCCACCAGCGCCACCATAACCACCAATGCCACCACCACCACCAGCCACACCAGTGCCACCAGCACCAGCAATGCCACCAGCACAACCAGCCCCACCATCACCACCAATGCCACCACCACCACCAGCCACAGCAGCATCACCAATGGCACCACCACCACCAGCCCCACAAGCACCACCAGCACCACCAATGCAACCAGCACCACCAGCCCCACCAGCACCACTGATGCAACCAGCACCACCAGCACCACGAGCCCTACCAGCACCACCAGCCCCACCACTACCACCAATGCAACCAGCACCACGACCACCACCAACCCCACCAGCACCACCAATGCAGCCAGTACTACCAGCACCACCAGCGCCACCATCACCACAAATTCCACCAGCACCACCAGCACCACCAATGCCACCACCACCACCAGCCCCACCAGCACTACCATTGCCACTAGCACCACCAGCACAACCAGCCCCACCATCACCAGCAATGCCACCGCCACCACCAGCCACAGCAGCACCACCAATGACACCACCACCACCAGCCCCACCTGCACCACCAATGCCACCAGCCCCACTAGCACCACCTGCACCACCAATGCCAAGAGCCGAACCACCACCAATGCCACCAGCTCCATCAGCACCACCAGCACCACCAATGCCACCACTTCCACCAGCCCCACCAACACCACCAGCACCACCAATGCCACCAGCTCCATCAGCACCACCAGCACCACCAATGCCACCAGCACCACCACTACCACCAATGCAAGAATGGAATAAACTACCAGAAAATATTGCACAAGAAAACAGCAAAATAATTTTCAAGAAGTTGGTCAAAAAACATCTGTGTATAATAGAGACTTAATATGGGTCAACTGGAATTACAAATATTACTTAAAATTGCACCTTTGCAACAGAAATGGTTCCTGGCATAAACAGTAAATGAATGGGTGACTGTCAAATCTGATTTGAATTTTAATTGTTACATCAGGGTTTTTGCTTCAAGGGTGTTTACGTGTAAGATGGAAGGGCAAAAGAGATTTGAGTTTTTGTGTGACCAATGTGCATAATATGTGTGGATCTACATAGATATGATATGTGAATGTTGTGTATCTCTACTGACCTAGGAGCGGTCTTGTATTGTTTGTTTGTTGTTGTGTTATGTATTTGTTTGTGTTTTTGTTTTTGGAATTTGTATATGGATTGTTTTGTAGATAATGTGGCTGCTTTGACACATTGTGAAGATGTTGTATGGACCCCAGGAAGAATAGCTTTGGCATTGCCATGCTAATGGGGATCCAAATAAATCAAATCAAATGCCACCAGCACCACCAGCCCCACCAGCACCACCAATGCTACCACCTCCACCATCGCCACGAGCACCACCAGCGCCACCATTACCACCAATGCCACCAGCACCAAAAAACATGTGTGGACATATAAAAAAATGAATAAATAAATACATGAATGAATGCAGCGGTATCTTCATCTATTGCATCTTCACATCCACCATCCTGCCTTCTCCCCTTCAGTGTCCATAACAGAACAAGACAGAACCAAGGCGGCAGCCACAACAAACCACACAGACACAGCAAGGCCACAAGGTGCTACTGAACAGTGAGCTTCTAAAAGAAAGTCACACAGACAGGCTCAATTGTTCAGGGGGAATTTAAACTGCAGAGGACTGGTAGTGATGAGTGTTAAATACAGAGTTTACCTCCAGATTTCTTAAAGTGACTTAATAAATAACTTTACTTCTAAAACAAACTGGGAAACAGGATCTAAGAAGATGAAATATTGAGGAAAAACAGGTTTGTTACCTTCCAGACAAAAACAGAATGTGATGTTGTTATTCTTGTGTGAGCACAAGCAACCGGTGAACTTGTCGGTAAATGGTAGACATAAAGGAGGAATAAATTTATGGGTGAGCATCATCAGTAGTGTTCCTCTGGGTCGTAGGGTGTTTCGGCCTTTAACACTACACACCCTCCCCAGAGGTGGCCAGCTGCAGGATGATCGGTCCTGAGCTTGCGTCCCAAGTCATGAGTAACCTTGGCTGTCCGCATAACTCCTGTCTCACCACTAGGGGGCCCAACTGTGGTCATTCCTCTTCAGCCACTGGCTGCTCCTATCGGCTGCCTCTGAAGCAGCTTTAACGGCTGTGCGCTGGCTGTGGCCCCTGACTCCCAGGTCCACCAGAAATTTTATGGTGGATGTTCCCGTGAAGCCTCTGCACCCAACTTCCACTGGGCGAATTTCAGCATTCGAACACCGATGTCGAGCTTCTGTGGCCACCTCGGAATACCGCAGGTGCTTCCGCTCATATGCCTCCTCCATGGAGTCCTCCCAGGGTCCCGTGAGCTCAGCTATGTGCACCTTCTTTAAGGAATTGGACCACAGCACCAGGTCAGGCCTCAGCGTGGTAGTGTTGATCTCAAACCAGCTGTTTGCCAACATCTGGCAGCATCTTCCAGTGGCGTGCTGGGCACAGCTGGCTTCTCTCTGATGATGTAGAGTTGCTCCTGCCAGCAGTGGCCCTTCACGGATGAAAGCAGTTCCCCATGGGGTATCAGATGTTGACACTGGTAGGGCGCTAATGCTGGATCGTTTTCTCTCCAGTGTGGAAGCAAGGCTCTTCAAGACTTGGTTGTGCTGCCAAGTGTACCGCCCCGGGTGAGGCTGGTTCTGCACCCTGTGAGTATGTGACGGAGGAAGGCTGGCTTGGCGCACAGGAAGCACACAGGATATTTACCAAACCACTGGTGGAGATTAGTTGGTGCTGGAAGGACATCGTATGTAGTCTGATGGAGAAGCTCAGGTTCCTTGCATCCATGGACCATACAGCCCTCCAGCTCTACTTCCTCCTTTCGACTCCTTCCCACCATGTCCACAGCCCCTGTTTATCAAGGAAAACCGCCTCGGTCTGTCTTGCCGCCTCCTCCTGATGCCACACTTCCTCCACCACCATCTTCCTCCGTGCTGGCACAGTGGCACTTCTCCAAGCTGGACGGCTGGCTGGTAATACAAGACCTCCTCTTCCTTACTGAACACTCCCCACAGTGTCAGCATGTCTAACAGCTGCTGTTGCCTCTTCCACCACTCTTGCTGGTGTCCACTTAGCCAAGGAAGGTGCATTGTCCCTAACCACCGGATCTTTGGATTCGTTCAAGATCATTCTCCAGGACATCCAAGGACTTATTCTGTCTAGAAATGTGCAATTATTTGAATATTTACATCCTGGTGAAGCCTGGTAAGAGAGATGAAATGTGAGTGAAACTTGCTGAACGGTTCAGAAAGATGATGTCCATTTCCAGCGAGCACTGCCACTCACTGGTCACTCCCGGCAGCGCACGTTCTGAGCTGACACCAAGTCCTGTAACTTGGATTTTTGAAACGGAGTGAATTGTTGGGAACATTCAGTTCAGTTCAGTTTCAGTTCATCTTTATTTATAAAGCTCCAATGACAGCGCAGTCATTCAGGCTGATTCACAGAGAAAAGCCAACAGTTCCACATTTCAGTGTGTTGTCAGAAATCAGAGGATCATTTGTGCAAACTAATAGCAGCAGATGGCAAAACCAGACACGGCACTGATTCTGCTTTGAGCAAAAAGACACTGAACCGCTCTGCTGTTAATTCAAGATTCACTCAAACATGATTTTCTTGTCGGGGGTTGAAGCGCGCTCGCTGTGTGAGTACACAGAGGCTCCTCAGGCTGCTGAGAACCACCTGAAACAGCTGAAATGGAGAGGAATGCCAACGCTGGGCAGGAGGCGGGACGGGCGGCCAGGTGACGACCACCACCTCCAGCCTGCGGCCCGTAAACCAATCACCTGAGGAGACGAGGCCCCGCCTCCAGGACGGCCTGCTGAGCTGCTCTGAGTGTGAGACAGAGTGGAGTCATGGAGTCAACACGTCCAGAGACCACATCCACTTCAGAGGCCCCAGCGCAATTACCCATGATGCAACAGGAGGACCAGTTGGTATCAAACTGTGAGGATGAGTAAACAGGAAGAGCAGGAGGACATCAAAATAAAACCACAGGAGCCTGACAGCATGTCCACACCACGTCCTGGAACCCAAGTATCAGCGAATCACCTCCACCATGTTTTCAGCCAATCATCAGGAAGTCCAAGAAATGAATCTCCTGGAGCTGAGATGAAAAACAAAGATAAATGTTCATATATTCTGTGTTCTGGATTTGGGAGAGCAGGCATGCAGGATGTTGTTAAAGCATCTCTGCCTGAAACCAAGGCTTGATTAGCAGGATTTCAGTTTCTGTCCCAAACTAAAATCTAAACTAGCGGGACAACCCTGAGGAAGCTCTGCTCCAAACATCTGTGCTGAACAGAGCCGGCCAAAGGCATCAGCAGACCCAGCAGCTAGAGTTGCCAACCGTTCCTTGAAAAACGGAATCGTTCCGTATTTCGATGTAAAAGTGTGCGTTCCGCATTGAGCTGAAAAGGAACACACTTTGTTCCGTATTTTTGTGAGAGTCAAAACGTGAGCAATGGAACTTGCGCTTTTTTTTTGAAAACTTACGGTAAATTGTTTACCGGCTCTCTGACGTTCTGTGACCAATGAGCTGAC
This sequence comes from Salarias fasciatus, assembly GCF_902148845.1. NCBI lineage: Eukaryota > Metazoa > Chordata > Actinopteri > Blenniiformes > Blenniidae > Salarias > Salarias fasciatus. The sequence continues at coordinate 20,193,864 of NC_043755.1, forward strand.
AGAGATGGCTTGACAACACAGAATCTCATTGGTCAAAAAAAGACCCTTCCGAGTAGGCTACGGCAGCTCATTGGCCAGTAGTCAGTTTGGTCACAGAGCGCATGGGAGGAAGTAAATCACAACATTAAAGCAGCGCAGCATGGCGTCCAGAGACATGTAAGTTTGTGGCATTTCCATATCGGATATATCATGTTTAGTTCAGTGATTTGTGTCTGCTGCTGCAGACTGTGGAGTGTTTTCAGTTTAGAAACGGAACCTTGTTGGTTTTTTCTGTTCAGAAGGTTTTTCAGTTTTGATTTTGCACTTTTTTAGTTGAAAATAAAAAAGGAACATGTTAAAATCCAGAAGAGACAGCAGCTGTTTGATGTTATTTTGCACATTTAGCAATAAATATAGAATAGAATAAGAATAGAAGACTTTATTAATCTCACAGTGGAGACATTTACAGCCGTATAGGCTCATAGAACCCACAGCAGGGTGCAAAAGTAATGAATGGTGCAATAATTAACAAGTTATAGTGCAAATCATAGTAGGATTGATAATAGAAGCTAAAGACAATGAAGATCTAACTGTATGTACAACCTGAGTCTTAAAAATATAACAGGAAATATATAATATATATAATATATACAATACAATATGCAATATATGATGCAATATATAACTATACAGTATGATATAATATGTACAATATGCTTTAGCAGAGTGAATGGATAATGAAGTGTCGCTGAATTTCTTCAGGGGGGGTGCAGGGTATTATAATGTCCAGGATTATTGCACATATTCCACACAGTAGAACTGTACAGTCTGACAGCGGTGGGGATGAGAGACCTGTGGTAGCTCCTTCCTGCACTGAGGGTCTCAGTCGGCCTCTGAAGGAGCTGCTGAGCAGCTCTACCGTCCGGTGCAGTGGCTGAGAGCTGCTGTCCATGATGATGATACTTGAATGATAACTGTCTCACTGTAGGCCTCAAATGCAAACAGATCAAGCTGATCATGAGTTATTACAATCTTGCTACTGTAGGTGTAATGCAGTAGCCTAATGTGTTTTTATAGTCTGTAATAGGTATAACTGTGGCAAAATGCTGTTAGATATGCGTTTTTGACCCCCCAAAAACCCAGTTTCTTTCAGCTGCCCGCGAGAGGCATTCCTTATTTCAATCTCTGGGAGTTGGCAACCCTACCAGCAGCTGCTCAGGACCCGGTCACCAGCAGGGCCCGGTCACCAGCAGGGCCCCAAGAGAAGTGAACACCAAAAGAGTTCTGCTTATACTTTCATTATTAGAACTGGACCGCTTGTTTGCGCGTTTGGGTGATGATTCATGATTCATCATCAAATGTATTTCACTGTATAAAAACCCAATATAATGTAGCCAGAGAGGTTTAGTGATTCTCCTCCCTCTCAGTGCACGTGCACAGTGCACATCCCAGGTATTTCAGAGACACTCAGAAAAAGACCACCTGAAACTTCATTCAGACACAAACATCAAGTGAGGGAAAAATGTCCCTTTATTCTCTATTTTCTACTTAAATCATGTCGTTCACATCGACTGTAATACAGAGGACTGACCCGGCTGGTGGACTGGCAGTGATGAGTATTAACTACAGAGGACTGGTTAGCAGGGTGGGAGTAACAGATTACATGTAACGGCGTTACATAATTAGGATTAAAAAAAATGTAGCCCTTGGTTGAGGGATTAATTTGTAAGTCTGGTTTTCAGTTACTGGCCTGGACAAACAACTGTACGGATCTCTGTGTACATGGTCTGCCATCAGTGTGCGAACTATACTGCGGCTTGCGGGGGGGGGCTCAATTTGTTTTTTTTTTTTGTTTTTTTTGGGGTGGGGGGGCATGCCTCAGAGGAGGACTTACACAAGGAGGACTTACTGCTTGCCTTATGTGAGCACATGTAAGCACATATCACATCCAACCTCCACACACGCATCATCACGCAGATCGTCTCCCAGCCATCCCTCCTCCCGGGGCGCCGACCAGCTGAGATGGTCCCGCGCTCCCGAGCCGCGAAGCGCCCCGTCCGCTCGTCCTGCATCTGCTGTTAAACATGAAAATAAAGGCCGTCAGGCCCGTTACATCTCTCAAAGAACAGAAATCCTCCCCTCTTCCCGTGCTTGCATGACTGAAGCATGTCAAGCTCGGCGGGCCTCTTTCCCTCCCTTCTCCTGCTATGTGATAAAGCGGCGGAGAATGGTGTGCGGAGCGCGCGTGGAAGCGGGGCACAGCAGCGAGCTTGGGCCGCTGGCTCACCCGCCGTGTGCAACGCATAAGCGGAGCGCCGTGGAGGCCATGCCGGTACCTCGCAAATGCTCCAAGCTGCGTTTTCCGCCAGCTCTCGCCTGTGTTAGCACAGTGAAGCGTCAGAGTGGCGGGGCTATGCCAGCCCGGGTTCCTGCCGTAGAGCGCCCGGGCCCTGGCATCATCACCGAGGTCAGCGGCCCGAGAACCCTCGGGATCACGCCGCCTCCGCCGGGTTTGTTCCCAACAAAGCGCTGGTCCACAGCCCCAAAGCGGCCACCCGCACTCTTTCACAGGACGCCCCTCCACAGCCTTTTTGCCGGGGCCCCTCCATCTCCCGAGGCATTGAGGACGTGAGGACCGTCCTCTCAGGCCGTGGTGCAGCCACTGATGCTGCGCTTCCAGACGTGGTGCGCTATGCTGGGACCGCTTTCACGCTTGTTGTCCAGGACGCTGAGAAGCAGTTATGCCCTGCAGTTTGCCTGTCGTCTGCCCCTCTTCAATGGGATCCTTTGTATGTGGTTCGCATGCCCTGCGGGTGCGGCCTCTCGAGGCAGAAGTGACCTCGCTCCTCCGCCGGGGTGCGGTAACGAAGCTGAGCGTGGAGGAGGCACACTCGGGTTTTTATTCCCCCTGCTTCTCGGTTCCCAAGAAGAGCGGAGGTCAGGACCTGCGGGTCCTAAATGTTCACAAAACCACCAGGAGGTTCCGCATGTCAAACACCTCCTGGAGAGCATCCGCCCTGGGGTCTGGATGATGTCGGTCGACCTCACAGACGCCTACTTCCACATCCCCATCCGGAGGAAGCACAGGCCCTTTCTCTGGTTCGCCGTGGGGACCAGGTATTTTCTGTACAACCAGCTCCCCTTCGGCTACTCTGTCACTCCTCGTACCTTTACCAAGTATGTCGAGGCGGCGCTGGAGCCCCTCTGTCGTCGTGGTCTGAGGATCCTCACCCACATCGACGACTGGCTCATACTGGCGCCCTCTTATCAGGAGGCAGTGGAGCACACGACCCAGGTCTTGCACCACATCGAGCTCCTGGGGTTCATGGTGAACCAAGACAAGAGTGCGCTCACCCCAGCTCAGCACACGGCTTACATGGGTTTGGAGCTGGACACGCTCTTTATGATGGCCCGCCTCTCCGAGGACAGGCGAACCTCCCTCCTCTCGCCCCTGAGGTCTGCGACGACCACACCTCTGGTCAGGGTCCGTCTGGTCAGGACCGTCCTGGGTTTGATGGCCGCGGCCCACCCGGTGGTACAGCTGGGCCTTCTGCACATGCGCAGGCTGCAGCGGTGGTTCTCACGCCTCCGCTGCTCGGGGAAGCAGGACGGACACAGACTGGTCTCGATCTCTCCCCAGGCGCGTCAGGATCTCCTTTTCTAGATGAATCCTGCTCTCCTCATGCAAGGAGTCCCCCTGGGTTTCTTGTCGCATCATGTCAAGGTGTTCAGGGATGCATCTCTTGCAGGATAGGGAGGAACCCTGGGCCATCTCGCGGTGGACGGGGCCTGGGGTTCGATGTCTACTCACATCGACGTGCTGGAAATGAAAGCGGTGCAGCAGGATCAGCTCCACTTCTAACCCAGGCTGAAGGGTAGCCATGTGCTTGTCAGGTCAGAAAACACCACGGTGGTCATGTACCTAAACAGGCAGGGGGGAATCGGTCTCCCCCTCTTCAAAATAGACAGCCCATTCCACTGCTGGATGAACCGTGGAACAAACTGGGTCTTGATTAGAGACAGGCCCATATGGTTTTTCAGGGCCAATACCAACATCCATTATTGGTAGTCAACGAGGCCGGTAACCGATATTTACAACCGATATTCATTCACAGTAAAATTTAAAAATATCAGTATCAAAATATTTAATAGTGCAAAGCCTCATGGGCCTCCATAGCTACTTCCTGTTTGTGTTTTGTAGGCGAACAGCAGAGTTTTCAGAGTTTTTCATGATTGTTTGTCTTTTTCTGAATGAGAGAATATATGCCTTTTAGCATTGAAAGAATTAGCGTTTGTGTTTTGTATTTCCACGTTCTCTAAATGTGTGTGGTGATTTACTGAGTCTGACGGCTTCACGTCCGTATGGAAAGTGGTCCACTCACTATGCAATTGTTTGTCACATTTGTAAATATATAATCAGTCAATGTTGCAGAATGAGTACAGATCCTGCTGGCTCTGGTGATCTTCAGAAATACATTCAGAGCGTTGAGAGTAGGGTTGAGCCGAATACTCGTTTTAAACGAGTACTCGTTACGGATAATGCATTTTTTCCGAATCCGAGTACAGCCCGAGCATTGTCTGTCATTATTCGTACTCATGCTGATGGGAAATCCTCATTGGTCCTTCATTCTGCTCCATGCTCCACCGAGACGACAGGATCCTTGTGAGAGAAGCCAATCGGAGCTGATAAATTAAAAATACGGTATTTTATTTCTTTGTAGCGTGCATTGTGCCTGAGGAAAACCTCATAAGGTCGAAACGTCGGGCGATTGTGCACGCTCGGGGTTTTTTTTCAGGGGTTTTTAAGTTTCGTTTTCCCTCGCGTTCCCCCCCCCCCCCCCCCCCCCCCCCCCCCCCCCCTTTTTTTTCTCTTCTTTTTCATAATAATTTGGGCTTGTGCTCCGCTGGGACGGTGTGATCTGTGGGAGAGAGATGATAACAGGACCGAGGTCCACGTCCTGGTCATGTCCGTGGCGCTGCAGCCGCGGACATGACCAGGAAGCTCAGCAGGGGCGGATGAGAGGTTTCCCTGGATGCCTGGGAGATTCCGGTGGGGATCGTGGGGGAGGCATTCATACAATTAAAATATTCATGTTCTGACTCAATAAAAATACTTTTTCTGTAAATAGTTCCTTTACTATTGTGACCAAAAATATTCAAATTTTATTTCTGAGGGTTTTATGTGAATAAATAATCATTTATATAACTTTAAAAATTAATGTTCTGACTGAAAAAAAAAAAATCTGTACATTGCATCATTGAGACTGTTCTGTAAATAGTTTTCAAATGAAGAATCAATATAGCAACTTCTGAGCAAACCATATCAATTTCAGACTTAAAATAGTGTGCCAATTTCTGCCCCAGCCCGTTTCCAGTTAAACCACGCCCACGTCCGGTTTAGACCACGCCCCCTCCGAGTACAGATACGGATACAGATAATTTCGATGGGTGAACAGATACAGATACAGATAGTGGTGTACTCCCTCATCCCTAGTTGAGAGTGTTCATAAATCCCCCAGTCTTTCTGATGTTGGTTTGGATTGAGAAGATCCATGTTAAAATCTCCACAGACGAACAGAACTCTTTCATTTGCTTTGGAAAGGTATTCCTTCATCCATTCTGTAAATGAGTCAATGTTTGAATTTGGTACTCTAGAAATGCAACTCAATATTTTTCTTCTTCTCCATAAACTTTTCAACAGTAATACATTCTAATCTATGGTTCACGTGTTCCACCACCTTAAACTCCACAGTGGTGTCAGTGAACAATGCCACACCACCTCCACTCTTCTTTTGTCTGTGTGTGTCAACCATTTCATCCCCTACAATGCCAAAATCACTGCCCCGCACTGCTTAACTAACTTTCTGATATTGCTATGAGATTAAAAGGGCATTTGAACTGACCTGAAAACACAATGGTGTTTTCAAAGTCGGTGTAAGGGCCTCAGACATTGAGGTGGATCATTGATCATCTGTTACATTAAAGACATACTTGAGGATCCTTGGAACCAGTCAGCGTTGTATGGTTCCGAATCGTAAATGGGCAGTAATAATGCCAATCAATGTGGGACCGCGTTTGCGTGATGACAACGATATCATCAGAGTTGGGTATGTAACGACAAGTAACGAGCGTTACAAGTAGTTAAATTACTTTTGATGGGAACGAGTAGTGTAACGGCTCTACTCCTTCTAGATTGGTAGTTAAACTAGCATTACAAATGAAACGCTACGATCGTTACTTTTACAATACTGCAAATAGAGCAACCAAAATATTATTATTCAAGCGGAGTTTTTTTTTTATTACCACCAGTAGATGGAACGGTGCTTTTCAATCCGTTAAAAAAACGTTTTGATACACACAGACCTGCGCATGCGCAGTGCTCCACGGAGGGATATAAGGGAGCACAGCTCCGGAGCACTATGCAGTAACGAGTAGTGTAACTTTTGTTACTATTTCCATGGAGTAATCAAGTAGTGTAAGGCACTACTTTTTTCAAAAGTAACTAGTAACGGGTAACTCTTTACTTTTTTGAGTAACGGACTCCAACTCTGGATATCATGTCGAGTCGCCGCCTCTGTGCGCGTTCTTACACTCATACGTAATTCCCAAAGGGTTATTACTTACTGATGAAGAGTCCGACATGATTACAAAGGTGTTTTAATCCTATGCAGAAAGAAGATGCTCCAGCTGCGGCTGACGTGCGCGCTCCCGACAGTCCTCCTGTGGAGGGAGCCGCGCATGCGCAGTGCTCCAAAAATGGCAAATCGGCCATGTTGTGCGAAATAGGCGGAGAATCCTCGAATATGCCTTTAACAATCCTCGTTTGTAGGGTTTGTACTGTATGAGTGTAAATCAATTCACCCGTCTTCACTTTTCCCACAAGGGGGCGCCACCAGACCATAAGTCACGCTGATCTGAGACAGAGGGAGCTGTGTTTATTCTCCACATGGAAAAGAGGGAAGTCTCCCAGTCACCTGGAAACATTTCTACGTTTCTCATATTTGGTCAGAAGAAAGCAGAATGTGCTGTTTTGTGTGTGTGTGTGTGTGTGTGTGTGTGTGTGTGTGTGTGTGTGTGTGTGTGTGTGTGTGTGTGTGTGTGTGTGTGTGTGTGTGTGTGTGTGTGTGTGTGGACAACCAATGGAGAACGTGTTGCAATAAACGAGGTGAAAAACATTTGCTCGCCTGCATCAATTTGAAATTCTTGGCCAAGACTCACAGATTCCCCTTTCTTCATCTTCAAGTCACACATCACAGAGCTGCGCTGACGTATTTGTTGAAAAACCATCTGTACCTTCAGTCAATGGAGAAAAAGGCCATGCTCATCTGGGCTGGGCAGACTCCACAGCCAATCAGAGGAGAGGAGCTTTTGCATGCAATTTTTTTTTTAATCTGTCACTTGTAGAACTTGTACACCTGTAATTTAAGGATTTGTGAAGAGAAAAAACATCTGCAGGTACAAAATTCACAATACACAGGTGCAAGTTTTGCTTTTATAAGTGCTCAAAACTTGTTCAATAATTTAATTTACACAACTACAAATGGTGCTTCTACAGGTGCTCAAACCGTAAAAGTGTTCAATTAGAAATGAACACTTATCCACCTCAGCTACAGTGTCAGCCGCGCTGAAACTCTCCCAAGAAGATGAAACCACCATAGCTTCTCTGAAGAGGGTAGGGTGGTGCTGGGGGAGGCCAGAGACGGAGCAGGAGGTGTTTGCTTTTGTGTCATTAAACCAACATTCATGTGTGTCCCTCTGAATCTGCTCCATCCTCGGTGTTGTGGCTTCATTGGTTGGGTCACTGTGTTTTTTTTTCCTCTGTCACAAACCCCACCTAGAAAACTTGACCCTGAGCTTAATCCTCCATCTCTGATCTGTCCCAGCTGGTTGATGATTTCATGTTTCTGACACATTTTATCATCTGAAATACAAGGAAAGCTCCTCGTGACAGAGTCATCAAATACAGAGAAATCCAAATAACCAATTCCTATTGAAAGTGCAGTGTTTCAAGTCTTTTCTCTTTTTTTCCAAATCAGCAAAACATTTGTGATTGTCCGTCTAAGCTCTCTGTGTTGTGCTGTGAGACTGAAGCGAAGTCAGCAGGCGAAGCAGCGAGCCTCAGCATATTCTGTCATGTACATTTAACAGTTCTCACTTCAAAGACACACATGAAATGGAAGAAAATTCAGAATCCACCAAACACCAATGAGCTACGTTTTACATACTGCACCTTTAGTTACTGAGTGAAAATGAAGGATTGGACTCCATAAACTGAAAAAAGTCAAAAAATCTGTATTTCTATGTCAGATGACTGGTAGTGTCTTGAGAAGCTTTCAGACTGACTGTATTTTTAATGAGCCTTGTTAAAATGTAACATTGATAACATCAAGACGTCCTGGGGATTTGACTGAACTCTTTGGCCTCCACTACAGGAGCTGGACAAAGCTTGGAAACTGGTCGATGCTGCTCACGATAAAGGGAAGAAGGACAAAGACGGTGTCCGGAGCTTGAAAGAAGACATTTCCAACCTGACAAAGCTGAGTGAAAACAAACATGTGTCTCTGAGCAGGAGCGAAGGTTTCTCAGCTGCTCTTCACTTCCTTTACAGAATGATTTGTTTGTTTGTTTGTCTCCAGCCTCCAAAGCAGAGAAGAAGCAAGACGAGCTCCCAGTCCTGTGCAGTGGTGGACGGACTCTCCACCAAGGACAAGTCCAAGGACCAGGAGTGGACTCCTCCTCCATCACACAGAAATCCTCTGACTTTCTCTACATTCAGTTAAAACAAATACAAATGAGTAATAACTGAAATAATCAAGGCAGAAATCGTATAGACTTGCTGGAGGTTTTTATTCTTTATATTCTCTTTCTAGGACTTCAAAGCCAATTTGTAGTCTCTCAGGAAATCAAAATGCTGTGGAGAGACTGAAAGAAAACACTGAGAGAGCCAAAATGTGTTTTTCTAATAACTACATGCAAGAAAGTGTCTAAATACAAGTTGGAATTATAACACCACTACTCAAAATTCTCCACAAATTCAATTGCACTAAAAATGACTCAATTATTTCTTCAACAATTCAGTTTTGAGTTACAGTACTAACAGGAATGAGTAACTTCAACTATTCTTGAGGACTGAGTTAACTAATTTCTTTTAAGATGTGCTGTTTGGTTTTACAGTGTATTAGAGTAAATAAAATGGTGTCTTCTTTTTCTCACTCGATGAAAAAAAACATTTTTTAAATAAATTTTTATTTAATTTGAAAGTTATTTTAGATTTTCCGTGCTTTAATTTGATGTATAATGATGATTCGTATGATGTTACAGCGTCTGTCACTGATTCCATGTATACATTTACTAGATGATTAATTTTCATTATTACTTCTATTTTTTTTTTTTTTTTTTTTTTTGTGAGTGTAACTGAGTCACACTCCTTAAGTTGGATGAAGTAGTGAAGTAAATGCAGGAACTGCTGCCTGCACATCTTAAAAGTTGCCTCTAGATGTCGCTGTGTGATTAAAAGTCGATCAGTGTTTTCTGACCGTCTCACTCAGCTGTAGAGTCTCATGCTGCTCAAGCAATTTGGTCTCTCAAAATCCTCATTTCATCCAATGAAACGATCAAATTCTTAAATAAGACTGTTAGATGCACTTTACATAAATATATATAAACATGGATCTTGATCCCTACTTTAACTTTTAGAGCTAAAAGAAATCCATACATCTCTCAGCCTCTACTTAAGGTGGAAGAGTGATGTGTCTCTCTGGGGCGTTTGCCCAGATCATCAGAGTAATGTCTGCATCATATCCTCCTCACAATAAATCAGAGGATCTTCTCCATGTTGGTGTGTGTGAGTGTGTTTGTGCGTGTGCATTTTTATCTTTCCTCCTGTCCACAGGGACTAATAAGAATGAGGAACTCGTGGTCAGTCAGAGTCTGATTCAGATCCCAGTGGCTCCTCTGACATCTGGGGTCATCATCTCCCCGTGTCTCATAGTTCACCTATTCTCCTTGTCACTTCCCGTAGTTTCTCTGACTTACAGTGTGCTGAGTTTAGAAGCTACAGACTTGTTTGGATCGATTTGCGCACGACCTTACAGGAGCAAAATGTAATAGTTTTATCCACGGTAAAAGATGGCTTGTGTAAGGAAAACAAAATGAAATCCAAGAATATGATGTAGCTTAGCTCGTACTTCTAAAAAATAAGCCGAAAGCATATGTTTTGTTTTATCTTGAAAGGACAAAAAAATCAGGACTTAAATTGTGCTACTAAAGTGTGTGAGAGGCAACCAATTTGCTTTGCTCACATTTTAAAGACATTTATTTGATGTCTTTTTTCTGGTTTGCTTGTGAAGTAGCCTCATTCACTTTGAAGGTACAATAAATATATTTCCTTGTGGGGAAGATGTATCCCTCTAATGAGACTAAATAATAGGTTTTTTTTAGGTCTGCAAAACTTACTCAGCTTGTTTACTCTTGCAACGATAGTTTGCACCACAAGGTGGTGTATTGAGTCACTGTAGTGAGTTGCACATAGAATAGTTTAGTCCATGGAGTTATTTGTCTGTCTCCTTAACGACTCCGCTAATCGGTTCCGCTGTGTGCGTGACGATGTACCATGCGCTCCGCGCATGCGCTCACAGCAGCCACGGGGCAGCTGCAGTCCGCTCCAGCGCAGCTTCTGAGCCGCGGACCGGAAACTTTCAGCAAGGATTATATTTTTCCTCACTCCGGAGCCCTGCTGCTTCACTCTGAGCAGAAACAAGTCGGGTGCCAGATTAAAGTAGACACGTGTTCCTAAATCAGTGATTTCAAAATAAAATCTGTGTCGCCTTCACATTGTTTTTTGTAATTCTTCTGGTAGAATATATGACAAACAACGCGATCTAATCATTATATGGATTAGAAAAATGAACGATGTTGTTCTTACTCATTGCAGGAAAGTCAAAGACACCAAAACTGCACAAATCAAAGCTCCATGACCGGAGCGGCTGTGTTGCCAGATTGGGCGGGTTTCTGCGCAATCAAGCTTGTTTTGAACCCGAGGCGGGTTGATGGAATGTGTTGCGACGTGTTTTTTTTTTTTAATGCAAATCAGGTTTTAACGGTTTTAACATGCATTTTCTACAGAGATGGAGGTTTGGATTCCTTTCTATTGTTGGATGGTTTTAACAATATATTTGAGGCAGATCTGGCAACCAACATCAGCTGACAGCAGACACACCAAGACCTTGTGAGTGACAGTGCTGCAGAGCTGGTCCAGACGTGCAAGAGCATCCAGTGTGAGGCCGGTGTAATTTGGTTTTGAGCTTTCCAACCTGGCGTCAGTCAGGAAGAAGCTCCAGAGTTTGGCTGTATGCCACACCAAAAGATGAAACTGGGGCTACTTGCAGCTTGCAAAGTTTTCATGACATGGATATTTTTTTCTTCTGTTCAGGATGAAGATATGAAAGAGTTAATGCAAACACCCCATTTGTATTGTTTAATTTCTCACTCAATGAGAATCAATTGATAAGAGAATTGATAAGGAATCATACCAATAAGCAGTACTGATAACGGAATTAGGATCGCTAAATTCTTAACAATCCCCCCCCCCCCAGACGGTAGAAGTAGGCGGGTAAAGGGGGGCCACCATGCTTTTGACTTCTCTTTGGGGAAGCTCGCTATTCCACACTTTGAAAACCCCTGGTTTAGTACATAAACTCTTCTAATCAGTATCGGATTTGACCGAGATGTCATGAAATCCAAAGCAATGCAGCTCAAAAAAAGAAAAAAAGTGCCAAATTGCCAAATCTGTGAAAACCAAGTGGCAGACTGGAACGGAAGTGACTCAGGATTGCCCCCCATTGAAAAACAATAGCATGAAGTAAGTTTGTTACAATTTCAAGAATCAGTCCAGAAAATGTGAATTTTCACTTGGCTAATTTACAATTTTAACACATCTGTCCTCTACGAAGCTTCATCCGACTGATCGAAGGGTTACTGTATACCCTGGATATGTCACAATTCCAAAAAAAATCCAAGCATTTCTCTTCAAATTGTCAAATATAATTTAAAGACTAATTCTCAGATGGGACCTCAGATTGAGTTTACTTGTGGTGACTGTTGGTGGCTCCAGTAACTCAAGAGAAAGTGGAAGAGCGCAGCCCTCCTGGTTATCTTCTCGCTCTTCTCTTCCTGTACTTCAACTGCTGTGATGTCTCCTTTTTCCCTCAGCTCCTCGTCTTCCTCCATTCATGCCTACGGCAGACTTTGTGACCGTAATTTCAATTTAAAACACATGAGGGGAAATCCTAGCCCGTGCTGCTCTTTAATGGGCCGTCATGGGATTGGAGTATGCGGAGAATGATTGAATTTTGCGAGAAGGCCAGGAACGATCACGTCTCGCCTGCCGTTATGCAATCGACCATTCCCCGCGCACAACGCGACGTCTGGTGAAACCTCCAGGAGGATGGTGGGAGGCTGAGGGCCAGGAAATCTCACTGTCTGGACCAGAGGAGAGAAATAGGTTTTTTTTTTCTTCTTTGAAATGACTCAAGACATTATAAAAGAGAAACTTGGCTATCATGTATGAAAAAAAAAAGAGAGGGCAAAATGAGATGTGAGCCACCGGATCAAAAGCAGAGGTGTTCGAGTGGACTGCTTTTAATGGTTGTAAATGAGTCTTTTTACACCGTAATGCGTGACATCCTATATTTCCTCACAGACGGAAACATATGGATCCTATATGAAGGCTGTCATACTGCTATATTTATATGATTGTGTCATGTCTGTTTTTCTCCCTTTGCTCTCCACCTGTTTGGCTCAAGATGTTAAAAAATGTGCTCACTCCGAGGCTGTGGCATTAACGTATCGTCAGGATCCATTCACACCCTTTGTGTTGGATTGTACCACTGCGTTGTATCCTGTCAAAGCAACAGAGACTACCTTTCCCGTTAAGTCCATTATATTCAAATGGGCCAGGGCCCTTTTTTCTTTTTTTCTTTTCTTCAAACGCAACAAGACATAAAGTAATCAAAAGTTAAAAGCAAACACTCAAGGAGGCACTTAGCAAAAAAGAAAAGCTTTTATGATAAAACATTCATATACAGTGCAGGAGACAGGTAATCTTTGAGCGTGATAGGGTTGCCTTGTGGTCAGTTTCTGTATAGTATTGCTTGGGGAGCCCTGTGGATGAATGCACCTAATAACATCCCCGCCCACCCATCATCCACTGGACGATCCAGGCAGAAAAACGAATACCTGAGTGGATTTCTTCGGCGGTGTGAAGTGCGCCTTAAAGAGCTGTTGGAGGCTGCAGTAAAATAGGCTTCGTTACCTTGACAGGCCGATGACAGCTCGGACCGGCCGGGACGCCCAAACAACCGGTAAGAATAAAGACGGAATCAGTAATCCTGCACCCACGACGATGCAGAGCTGCACGGCACCTGCAACCGAGTCAAACAAGTGCTTTCTGGAACTTCTTATAAGACACAGAGAAGTTTGCTGGAGACATCCGAATCAATAGGTGATAAATACGCCCAGGGTGCAGTCAGGCATGGAGGATTTCAAGAAGTTGAGTGAACAATTATCAACATCAATAGTTGTATGAGAGTTAGATGAATATATTGACATGTCTTTGTGGTAAATATTAAAACTATTTCCACTATTGTAGAAGTAACTTCGGCACTGAGAGGGAGCGATGTACCGACTATAAATACATGGAGAGCAAAACGCATCAAGTTCTATATACTTCAAACTTTACTTTTGCGAATCTCTTGGATATTTCTCTAATTCCCAAAAGAACGTGCATGTCAGGTTCTGGGGCCAACGACTACAACCCGTTGTCAGATTCTATTTGACCTGCTTCGCCTGTCCGAAAACATTGAAATGGTTTTCTCATGAACATAAAACGCAAAACCCGGAACATGGCAAAGACAACCATTCAACTGAAGTTGGGGAATGTGGAGTCGTTAAGAAGCAATTGACCCTCTTCTCTTTGTTTCTGTTTTCTTAAAAAAAACAATGAAACATTGTGTAGTGTACCTGCCAATATGGGAACTCTATACAATTCCATCTTATAAAAAGTGCATATAACACATTAGCAACAAGAAAAAGAGAAAAAGACAGAATTGGCAGAGTTTCACTCGATGAAATTTGAAAAGACCCGTTTTTAATTCCCTCTAGTAATGTCACTGGGGTCTGTTGGGTCTTGGGCACGTTCACATGAGAAAATCTGGCCCTCACTGACAATCTGGACACCACACATAAACAACATGTCAGATGTTGAAAGTGACACGTTTTGAGCTGTGCTCTGAAATATGAAGGGTTTCCCTGAAAAGAGGTGATTTCTGGATGGGAGCAGATGTTGCTCTGAAACGTCCTTGCACTTTTCGTGGTGCCTTTCCAGATGTTGAAGCGCTCCATAAAGTAACAACCCAAACCATCAGAGCTTCAGACTTTCAGACAGTCTGCTGATAACACGCTGGATGATCCCTACTCGTCCAAACCTTCCAAAAAAGAACTTCACTTTTTGAGTCATCTGACCTCAGAACAGTTTTCCTCTTCGCCTCAGACAGCTTTGGCCCCGAGAGGACGGCGGAGTCTCTGGATTGTGCACTTCTACTTTGCATGATACAGCTTCAACTTGCATTTGAGAATTACACCACGAACCGTATTTACAGACAGCGAGTTTTGGAAGTGTTCCTGGCATCCAGAGGAGACTAATGCAGTGCAGCCTGAGGATCACCAACATCCAGTTTTCACCTCCGGTCTTCACTGTAGCACACAGATTTCTTCTGCTTCTCTTTGGATGACATTTTACACTTTAGATCTCTGCAGTCTGAGCTTTGCATTCGGAAACATTTTCCTGATATTGTTTCACTGTTTTCAGATGCAGAATGTTGTTCAATAGTAAAACTCTCTTGATCTTTATATCTGATAATATGAACTTCTCTGAAATGCTTCTTTTATACCAAAAATGACAGTGTCATACCTCTAAAACAAACTTTCGTGCAGTTGCTGTGTGGAATCTGATGCACTGAGGATAGAGTCTGACAGAATGAAATAAGACACTGTGGAAACAGACTTTTTATTTATTCATTTATTTTTTATTTTTTTGGTCAAACATAGCCTTTTCAAATCAGGTAATGGATCAGGCCGATTACTGGCCCGCCTTGCTCGCAGTCAAACTGAACCCGATGTAATCCCTTTTCTTGTAGACAGAAATAGTGTGAGGCGTCTGAAACCATCTGATATAAATGAAGTAATGAAGCTGTTTTATAAAAAGCTCTATGGCTTTGAATGCACAGCCCCCTCTTATAATAGAACAGAATTTTCTAATAAGATAAAATTGCCATCTCTATCAGATGAGCAGAAAACAGAGCTATGCAACAAAGAGGAAGTGTTACAAGCCATATGAACTGTTGAGGGAGGTAAATGTTACGTTGAGTGGTGTTTGGACCCGAGAGCTAACTCGGAGGAGAGTATGGAGCAGAAGTGATTTATGGAAGCGTCTCATTGGTCCTGGAGCTCTGTGGCCTTGGAGCTGAATGTGGAGAGTGGTAGCGGAGGACTGGTGTAGACACACCACAGGAGCTCCACCGCCAGGAGGAATCACAGCGCATGCACAATCTGAGTTGACTCCCTTTTTTTTGTCTTATGAGTAAATATTTCTTCGACGTCTCACATTTTGTGTCTGGGTACCTCACTTGATGGAGTTTTGGAGGAGTTTCAGTGATCCAGTACAGGGTTTTTATGAGTTTGTGGGTCTTTAACTTGTCCACAGTTTCACCATCTTCTTGGAAAACAAACTTATCTTAGTGTTGTAAACAATACAACTGAAACATTTCTTTTAATATGGTGGATTTGAAGCACTTAAGTGAAATAATGATCCAAATAATGACCTGATCAAATCATGCTTGACATTGGTGGTCTTACCCGAGGTGCTGTTCCCCACGTCATCACCATGGCTTATCTTTATCTTTATATGTGATGTGCCGTGGTCTGAGCCGCAGAACGTTTCGTCCTCAGTTTGTGATGAAGACCCTTCATAAAGAAGATCACTAACAGTTTCTCAAAACATCACGCAGTAGAGAATGACCGCAGGGAGAAAGTTGAAATAAATACCTGCTAACACGCCCTGAGTCTTCGTCACTGTCCCGCCGTGTTTTTCCTCCCTGCTGCTGGTGCTGGGAGAGTGAGGAGGAGCATCGTCCTCCCCATCAGCAGGCCAGCTGGGACAGATGCTCATCAGCTGCCTGGACCGTTGTACACTGGAAGACGGTCAATCATTGAGTTCAACATCTTGGTCTGGCTGCAGAATGATGAAGCAGCGAACTTCAGAGGGACACTCACTAGCCGTCACAGCTGCTGTCCATGTGGCCGGCGCTGAGGAACGGGTGCTAGAGAACGTCAGACGGTGTGAGATGACCGTAATGTCTGACGTTGAGCATCCAACTCAGCAACTCAACGAAGCTGGCCAACACTGTTCAAACAATGACTGTTACCTTCATAGACCACGTTTCAATCAGCTCAGGTGAAGTTGCCATCTTGAAATATTTCTTGGGGCGGTGTCCAAGGCTTATCACCGTGTCTGGGATATTTCCAACGATCAAAGTTGTGAGTCTCAGCCGTGGACAAAGCACAGTGTTGCATTATATACTCTGAAATAAATCAGTAGAAGTTCTGATTTCAAGATAAGTTCTGGATATCAGTGAACATTCGTTGCAATATGAAACAGCTTCACCAACTCTGGGTCAAAGAGGATGAAATACTGAAGCATAAATGTAATCCTGACCATATCTCCCACATTGTCTCCTTGAAACAGGGCGCTTCCAATCAGCATGTTGGCCCTGACAGAGCGCAGAAGTCGATGGTGTGGGTGAAGGGCCCTCTGAGCAGCATTCTGGAGATCCGAGGAGGACACAGACACTTTGTAGTCACCATGACACAGTTTGGTTACTTCCATGTACCAGAGAGTGCCGACTTCATGTCCGGTCCATCGGTGAGGATCGCTATGAGCCAACCCATAGTCGATTAGTTTGACCCGAAATGGATGTTGAACTCGATCAGTCAGCATCATATTCTCCGGCTGGAGGTCCGCAAGCACAAGGCCGACTGCAGTGAGAAGCGTTTCCTCAGCTGGCTCCCCATGACTTTCATTTGCAGATTTTATTATTTGTGTCATTACCTGTGCTGCAATCTTTTCTGAATCTCTTCAGTTCTTATTTTTCCCAAAGTTATTATACTTGGCAGGCCTTCTGCCATGTTTAGGGGATCAAAGTATCAGCTTCAGAGCGGTTGCTGAGAGAATGACATTAATACAGCTCTGTGCACAGCTGACTACTTCTTTCATTCAGATCAGATGATTTTGACTCATTAAAAGTTACTTGAGAGAATCTGTGATGATTCATATTCTGGATCACTGTAGGAAACTATTCATGAACAAACGACAGCCAGAGGAGGAAGAGACGAGCCAGATCAAACTACAACATGTCACAGTGCGTGAAGGTCAGCTGATGATATTGTGATGCTACTCAGGTCCTGTGACTGTAAGATTAATGTGATCTGTTTTTATTATCTATTTTTTATTACTGTTAGAGGGAATTTAATAACAGTGCTCATGCTGCAGTAGAGTGGGAGCATGAATCCTCTTTACAGATTCCCCACTATGTTGTTTTTATTTATTTTTTTCATAGTAGCTGTTGGTGGAATATGGCTGAAGAGGCAACAAAAAGCACAGCTGCTCTGCTAATTTGATGCGCCATCATATTTACAATAAATCATGTTATAATGTGTGTTTTAATAAAAGCAAGTCGGTTTGAAAACAATGCTGGGAAACGGCATCCAGCCGACCCCTGCTGCACTCTCTCTGGCGTCTCAACCACTTCCACTGTTCTTCTACAAAGGTTTGTAGTGAACTGGTAAAAGTGCGTGTGGCTCTCTAGTAATAAACAGATTGTGCTAATGTTATCTGAGCAGGTTGGACATAAAGAACACATTGATTGTTCTCCATTATTGTTTTATGCAAGACGAGCACAACATGTTTATCGGCACAAAAACAAAAGTGGAAAGACAACAAGATGTGAGAATGTAGCAGAAAGTTCTGTGCTTGAAAGGCCTAACTTCCCGGGACACTTATAATATAGCATGAATTGTTTTATAAACCAAATAAGAATGTCTAAGCTTACAGTTTCTTTTCGTTGTGTGTGTTTTTTTTTAATCACCTAGTATGTTTGTAGGAACTTGTTTTGTTAAAGGTGGAATACAACATTTTCTCGAAAAGACGAAGCCCCACGTCTGTTACTCACTTTTTGAACAACGCGCATGCGCCAGACCATCCGCCCGGCTCTCCTGCTTCTCCCAGAAAACGCGGAAGTGTACGAGCGCCATCTCCTCTTCTCCGGCGTGCACGGCTCTGTACAGTTTCTGCGATCCGCCTCGCTCATAAATAAAGCTTTTTTTTCCCGAAACAGCTACAGTTTCATTATGTCAGACTCGCTATCGGTAAGTACGAGCTCAGAAGCTCACCGGCTACATAAACACTCTGAATGCGCATGCGCAAAAGGGAGAAGCTGATTGGGCGCAAGCACGGAGAACCGCCTTACGAAAGCAGCTCGTCAGAATGATTGACAAACAGACCCACCAATTATTTAGGTGATCCACCCGGAAATCAAAATGTTGTATTACACCTTTAATTTTTTTTGTATGAATCTAAGTTAACTTAGTCATGAGTAAGCATGTTCAATTTTTTCTTTTTTCCTACTTAGAGATAAGTTGATGGGCATTTTCTAAAAATGTGTCATCAAGAGCTATTGTAGAGATAAAAGCATGTATCTGCAACCTTTATGACAAAAACAGCTGCTTTTGTCCATTTTCCACAAAATATTAATCTGGAGCGCATTTAACTTTCATAATGACTACACAGATAAAAAGGTGTGCAAATAATGTTGCTATATTTACCATAACTGCAGCTTCTTTTAATATATTGAATTTAAGAATTGCTGTCACTGAGTATTTTAAAGCAAATTTGTCTTTTTTTCTCTATTGAGCCATTTTGTGGTTCTTAATCTTTTTTAGCTGTTTTATTCTTAGCCCTTCTCAGGTATTTAAGAAATTTTCACTTATTTCGCTTGTTCAGATCTTTTAGCCATGTCAGCAGTTTTATACATTAAGACAAATTTAGCAGTTTTATCAGAATCTGAATAGTTCTTATTTTTTCCATTCTCACAAAGTAGCATTTTCTGTAGCTCTGAGCATCATTATCCTGTAAACAGATATTCAAAAAGCAACAAAAACTTTCTGTTTTCACTTGAAAGCAAGTATTAATAATTTCGTTCTCGAGGGCTACAAAAAAGAGATTTCTGAATTTTATCGTCGTACAACGAGCTACAAGCTCTATTTATTAAATGTATCCTCACATAAAGTGAGCAAGGCTGTGGGTAGCGACAAGCTGTAGTTTCTTATTTAAATCAATATTTACAGACCGTGTTGGACTGGCGGTCAGACATTTATGATCTTCATGGTAATCAACAAATTCTAACCAACTCAGTAAAACAGAAGAAGAAGGAATAACCAAAGAAGCTCCCCTGTGGTCGTCGGTTTCGGGAAGTCGGATCGCAGGGGTTGGCTCTGGGGTCAGGCTGAGGTCACACTGGGCATCCATTAGTGGCCTTATTTAGAGTCTTATTCCTTTAAGAGGAGTGATTGGCCAGCGAAGACAAAGAATCATTACCTTTGCCCGCCCCCTCCCTGCCAGCAGTCAATAATGAGGGATCATTAAAATGAATAGATGGACATTCCCCTTTTCTCCGGATCCTTATTGCAAAATCAGTGTCAGGGGAAATGAAGATTGAGCTTGGAGAAGGCGTCTAAAAGCCTCACAGTGATTGTCGTGAACTCATCTCCAGTGCCAGGCTCCTTTATCTACTGTAAGAGTCTGCACCTGCCTGAACTCTTGACTAGCAAGAGCTTTTACTGTAGCCCATTAAGAGCATCCCTAATGCTCACTACAGTGTACTTCAACGTAAACATTCTGCATATGTACCCAAACATTTACAGCAATCGCTCTGGATGTCTTTGAGGGCTTCTTTTTTCTCCTTTCACAGAGTGCAGTCGAAAAGGAGAAGCCATGCCGTGACTCTCCGGCTCCGATGTGAAGTATAGAGCACTCACGCGTTGTGATCGCATAAACACATTTTTAAGGATAATTCTCACTTTTCACATTTCTTAAGCTCAAACATCTGCCCCCTCGCTAATTTTTTTTTCTCAATAAACCCTTGCACAACATTTTCACGCATCACAAAAGAAGAGACGGCGAATCAAGCTGAATGATTGCAGATGGAAGAATAAAAAGATTTTCCAGGGCCCATCTGGAGGCCTTTTTTCCCAGCGTCTCTTAAAGTGTCTTTTAAAAAGGTGATTTGTCTGTGCGTCTGCAGCCGTGTGACGGCGCCGGCGTGTCATGTGCTGAGCCCGTCCTGTAAAAACAGGCCGGTTTGTGTACACCTGCGGAGCTCCCCAACAGATTAAAAAGACACATGTAAACACGCGGCTCACCCCGCCTCACACACACATGGTTCCCATCTTCCATATCATTCAGAAAGCAAGTGATAAAAAGGTCTGCTTATTGTCTTCTGACAGATGTTTCGGACAAATTTATTTAAAAAAACAAAAAAAAGAAAATCTGAAAAACTCACTTTAGGGACGAAAAGAGATGAAATGCAGAAGTGGCTCGCGGGGCACGGCTATCAAAGGTCCCCCGGTATGGTCAAGCAATTATCTCTTAAAGCATCTCTTAAAGCCACCCCCATGGTTCTCTCAACATGCCCTTCATAACAGAGGTATATTGAGGATTTACTGCCTGCAGATGGCTGATGAGAGACGAGGGCAGCCGCTTCAGCACCGTGCCTATGCGCTCGCTTTATAAAAGTCCAAATCAAGGGCTCGGTGGGAATACAATAGAGGAGGAAGTGGGGCCATAAAGACACTATAAATCTGTACAATGAAACTTCTGAGTCGTGCCCTCTGCCAGGTGGAGTGTACTTGCAGACCTCGGAGAGGAGAAGGCACGCGCTGCAATCATTAGGATCGGGAGGAGGAATTGTCTTTCAGTTGCTTTTCGGAGTTATACAGTACACGCAGACATCCAGCGTACAATTAGCAGTCGATCAAGTAACGAATGTTTTAGAAAAATGCAGATATACATGCTGGAGGTAACGCTAAACTTTTAGATAATTGAACATCCCTGCTGAAATAAGGAGCAATAGTTCTACGATTTCTTGATCACACGGAAATCGTTAGGAAACCAGATCAATACTCAAAGCCAAGGGCGCCTGACTGGCCTTCACTTTTCCAATGACAAATACAAGTTGAGGACACTTTCCATCTTATGGCAGCGACAAACTAATTTTTGTCTGTCTTGTCTGTCATTCTGCCTTAATATCTGTGGTTTAGTGGGGCAGGTTCATATCTGACCGACAATACAGCCACAGAACCGACAGCGAGTATTGATCTTCTGACAGAGTTATGAATTCCATGACAGTGAACAGTGAACAGCAACCACCTCCATCTGTCTACCCAATGATAAAATGCATATTGTTGCCTGTTATTATTGTTATATACGAGTATATATATATATATATATATATATATATATATATATATATATATATATATATATATATATATATATACATACATACATATACATATACATATATATACACACACATATATACATATATATGTATATGTATATATGTGTGTGTGTGTGTATATATATATATATATATATATATATATATATATATATATATATATATATATATATATATATATATATATATATATATATATAGGGGACAGCGGGGTAATTTGTGCCAAGGGGCAAGTAGTGCCACCCCTATTATTTAGAAAACCATAGTAGTTTTTGGTCATGTGACCACATATTTTTGAAGAGGCGTCCATTCCGCTCATCTTGCAAAAAAGGGAGACACATGGCTTGAGAGGTAAGCACATTTAAGTTCAAAAAACATTTTTTTGCCCTCCAAAGTAAAATTTCTATGTTTAAGGTTTTTTGATTGCTGTGTCTGAACAATTATAGAAAACTTTGAAAACATTTCACACATGTTTAATTGCTTTAGTAAGCTACATCATGAGTCTATACAGTTAACATGATGCTAGCTCAGAACAGCTTGGGGATGCATTTTTTTCAAAATGGAGGGCCTGGGGTAATTTGTGCCAAAGGACCTGGGGTAAGTTGTGCCACTGGCACAACTTCCCCAAACTTATGATTATTTACTATATATTACTTTATTATTTTTTATTGTTATTGTACTTCTTATTCTTCCATTTGATCACTAAAATTATGTGTCATTCTTAATTTCAGATCAAAATCCATCATGTCACGCAGATACAAAAGGAAGACAGACAGGGTTCCAACTTTTCAAAGTTTCTGAAGCAAAGTTAAGAGGCCTGTTGATGGAAAATCCATCTTCACATTTAGAGAGAATGATGAAGGACTCATCCCTCGAGGTGATGTGCTTTAAAAATCCCCACACCATAAAAGTATGGTGATAGAGCCAGAAGGGAGCGCAAGTTCATATTCCACTCATATTCCACTGCAGCATTGACAAGTGGAACGTCCAGTAGTAGGTCGAATCTGTGAAGATTCAGATGCAGATGCAGTTAGGTGCTCATTTTTGATTTTTTGATTTTGTTCTATGCATGTGTTCATGTGGCACTGGGCCTTGTTGAAGCAAATTGGCCTTTGATGATGTTAAAACTTTAAATAAGCATTAAACAAGTACTTTTGAATTTTATTTGTCTTGTTTTTATCTAGCATTATCATTTTTATATAAACTTTATTTCAGACACAGTTGATCCATATGAAAAATACAAAAAACATTACAAAACACTAAATTTTTTATATTAAAATTATCTTTTTTACTTCAGTTATCAGTGGCACAATTTACCCCAGTGTATTCTGACTAATGGCACAATTTACCCCGCACTTGGGGTAAGTTGTGCCACAAAACCACTTTTTTTTTCCAAAGCTATATTTCTCACACAGTTTATTTAAGATCCAAAGTGATTGCTCCCAGGGATGCACAACATCCTAAACTATATGAAGATATTTTAGTTGCAGGCATTCCTGTTATCCCCTTGTGTAAAAAGCACTTTTAGTAAAAATTGGCACTACTTGGCATTACTCACCCCACTCTCCCCAATATATATGTGTATATATATATATATATATATATATATATATATATATATATATATATATATATATATATATATATATATATAAAATTTTTTTTTTTTTAAGATATGCCAAAAGAAGAAGGGCTGGAACTTTGGTTCACATGTTGATGACTGTCATCTGATTCACTGGGGTCTGACATGCAGAAAAAACTTCATCACGTCATCATACCCAAAATTAAAAAAATTCAAAAATTCACCCCACAGTAATGTTCAATAATGTTGTTCGATAATTGACTGAATGAAATTAATAATAACAAAAATTCTTCTTCTTCTTCTTATTATTATTATAAACAGATTTCTGCTGTTTTCATATGAATGGACATCCTCAATCATTGCCACGTGAATGCAAAACTTTTCTGAAATTAAAACTTCTGAAAACTGTGTTTTCATTTGAAATATTGTCATGTAAGCAGGGCCTGATTTTATATTCATCACTTTTACATTTTTCAAATTAGTTTACAACTCCAATTAAAGCCTGTGAAAAGCTGAAACAAATAAAGCACACTGGTTAAAAAAAAAACCAAAACAACAACAACAACAACAACAACATGTTTAGGGCCAATCCCAATTCTACCCCTTTCCCCTACCCCTCAGCCCTGGGCCCTACCCCTATCACTCTCCTACCCCTTTTAGAATAGGGCTGAGGGCGAGGGCTTTGCAGCACTATGAATTGGGATACCCCTGTCCAAATGAGGCCAGTTTGCAGCAGTGGTTCCTCCTCCTCTGTGCCAGAGCCAGATTTTACAAGTTTCAGGTCCTATAACAACAAAAAATTATGGATATTAGAAATGATAGACATTACAGTAGAAATTACTTTTGTTTTTGTTTTTTTTAATAATGGTATTATTATTTACCTTATATTTCTTTTTGAGGTTCTCCCACTTTTTTGAAGCTTGCTGGGCTGTAACTTCCCCTTCCAAGCCATTTTCTTTTATGAATTTCCTAAAGTAATACATACACACATTTTATTACTGACATACGTAGCTTAGACGAATAATATAACTTACTCCCATTGTGTTTTGGCACTGTATTTTGATTTCAAAAACTTTTCTTCATTTTCACCTCTAAACTGAATCAGAAGTCTGGTTTCATCGGGGGTCCCTGTGTCAAACATATTACGTTAAAAACATGATAAAAGATGACGTTAATACAGTAATTAGTGCTCTTCAGAAGTTACAAACTTATGATTGGAAACGGTGCTACGCAGCACTAAAACGTTAATCCATGACTGGGACACTGTCACGCTAGTATATTTAAAAATTTCAGTGAAGCAAATGCACTTTTTTTTTTATATAGCTTTTTAAATAGTATACAGAAAGCAAGCTTACATTTGTGTGACTCCTTGGTCGGCGCCATGTTGTTGCATATCATAGGGGTAGGGCTTAGGGGTAGGGGAAAGGGGTAGAACTGGGATTGGCCCTCAGCCTTCCATAAATTACATTTAGTGCATCGTTATTGTTGTTAGTGAAATCGACAAAAATTACACCAGTAAATGCAATTTTGTTCCATTGAAATTGAATAGAGATTGAATGCTTTACTTATCAAACTCATAAATTCCTTAAAAGAGCTGATATATTAGCACGCAGTGTCATTCTCAAAACAGTTATTGATACAGTATTTTCAAATATGACAAACACTTATTTTGTTTAATCAAATGACTTCAGCATTGGCTGTCATCTCGTGTCAAAGACTATGGCGCCATCAGAGGAAGACGGAGGTAAGGAGGACAGGGTGCCAGGAAAAAAAAAGTAAAATGGGGCGTGCCGGCATCTGTAAATAGTGACTCTATTTTGGGTTTAGCGCTGCCGATCAGGGGAGAACCGCCTAGGCCTGCCTTCTGTCACTATGGGGATGGGCGCTTCATAACTTTGCTGGATGGAAAAAGTCTGGAGGACTGGCAGGTGGTACACAGGAGCGTGGCGCAGCTCCCATGGCGAGGAGCTGCTTCACTCGTATAACTACCCACCGCTAACAATACTCCCCGGAAAACACACACACACACACACACACACACACACACACACACACACACACACACAGGCCTCTGCATGCACATGGCATATCAGCAGCTTGTTGCATTTCAACTGACTAAAGCAGGAAAATTAGTGTGGGTGGGGGGAAAAAAAGACAATTTCCCAACATGTAGAACCGTTAAAAAAATGCATTAGAACAACTCGCTCAAACGTATACTGGAGGCGAACTCTTTATATGTTGAAAAGCATGAAAAAAAATCTGCCTTCCACAGGATGCTTCTTTATTTTTGTAAATTTGGTTGCAGAAACTCCTTGCCAATAGCCAAGCACACCTTATTTTTTGAAAGAGGACCTCCAGAGATTGTAAAGCTAGCACCAGGGTGAGCAAAACAAGACTAGTTAGAGAGCTGGCTCTGCACGCTGCATAAATCCCAATGCCAAATAGACTGGCTTAAGAGCGTCAGGAATCTCTTATCTACTGGGAGTTCAACGGTCTCTGGGGTTACAACAAGCGGTCCAAAAAGTAAAACAAAACAACAAAAAGTTAGCTGCAGTTATCTGGGGGAAAAGGCTGTGCTGTGGAGATTTCGCAGTGGCTTGATCACATGACTGACTGAGAAAACAGTTCAAGCTATTTGCTGCTACCTTGTAGCAATGATTCACATTAGCAGATGATTTTATGGTATGAGTATATATTTCACATTTTGGGAGCAAACCCCATAGTTAAAAGTTCATCCGTTCAAGGCCACTGATTGCTTTGTATGTTCTCCTTGAGTGTGTGTGACTTATTCTCTCACTTCCTGTGTGTGTGTGTGTCTTTCTATGTTTGCCTGTAATGGACTTGTAACTTGTGCATCCTGCCTTCACCTTCAGCACACTCTTAAGTAGATTAAAGCAGTATAAAAGGTCGATGGATGGACTTTGGGCTCTGTAGTAGTAATTATAAGTCATCACTGTATTCTAAAGTCTTCTCTGAGTACAGCTGCTCAGCATCCTGGTAGCCTTTATCAATGGAGGGTCACTTCGTAGAGCTCTTGCCCTCAGCTGCTCTCTGTGTACTTACACAATGGTTGGCACACTAGACATTGATGAATTACCGAGAACAAATTTCACTGTGTATTTGTTGTATGTATAACAAATTCATCCATCCATACCTATTTTTAAGACATAAATGATGTTTTACCCCTATGAATCTTTGGCGCACCTCCATTGGGGTTGAAACCCCTGCGGAGCGACTGCTCCAGGCCACCGCTGCCCCCCCGCTCCTCGGATCACTTTGTCATTTGCTTTACTTGACAGTAATTTCTTCACAGCTGATGTCTTTCCTTTGTTTTCCATTTCCACGGCCCGTAACTAACAAGACGCTGTTAAGAACCCGGCGTACGCGTTTGGCTGGGCTCAGTCACGAAACGCTGAAGGGCATTTAATTTGGAAAAAAAAAGGCTTTTAATTTGAAACTGATACAGCAAGTCTCAGCACTCAGCAGACCAATGGTAAAACTTCAATCGCCAGTGAGTCAGTGAGAGGCACGGCGCTCTCCGAGGTCGGTCCCTCCGTTGCAGTTAATCCAAAAATGTATGACTCAAGATGTAGCTCCAGGTTAAACATGGAGCTCCAGGGCAACATTACATTTTCTGTTTACACACGCAAAAACTCTGAATTGTTACCAAGTATATTGTCTAGTTTGTAATCAAAATATCTCATCACAATCATGATAAAGTAAAGTCCGAAGTAATATCGTAAATTTTAAGAGCGGTGTATGAGCAACTATCTGAACCACTGGAAGACGTTCCGGCACTCACTGGCTGTTTTGCTCATATATGAAGAAGCCTCGCTGTGTGAACAACTGGATGATTTTAAACTTAGCATATTATCTAGAGGTAGTATCTCCTGTATGTTGACAATGGCAGGTCACTGTAATCCTCAGGCCTACAAAACTCCCCTGACCTCAAGTCTGAAGAGCCTCCAGCCATTTCAAGGTGAAGTAAGTCAACTAAGAATATTCTTGCAGCTTTAAAGTGTACCTTGAAGGAGAAGGTGGAAATGAAGAATGCGGCTGTAGAATTACACCACACTTTAGCGCAGTGGGTTCTAATGCCAGTTGGACCGTTCTGTGTGGAGTTTGCATGTTTTCCTGGTGTGTGCGTGCCTTTCCTCCAGGTGCTCCGGATTCCCCCCACAGCCTAATAAAACACACATGTGAAATCACTCTGTTTGTCCTGTGATGGACTGTTGACCTGTCCAGGGTGTACCCCACCCTCAACCATAGTTAGCTGGGATTGGCTCCAGCACCCCACAACCCTCAACAGCATACATGAGAATATAGAAGATGGATGGATGGATGCAGACTTGAGTTTTGCCTTCATGAGAAACAGCAAACCATTATCAGAGCGTAGATCCAATGTCCCGTTGAATGTTGTGCCATTTATGGTGTTTCCATTATTTGGCAGGTGGGCTGCACCAGCAGTCACACTGTGAGAGATCTAAAAAGTTATCTGAGGCAGATTTTAGGAGCAAAGCTCTAACTCGTTTGTCAATTTTCACTCTTTGAGATAAGACCATATCCCAGAAGGACGAGAGAAAATACTGTTTGTGCAGTTTATCTTATGTCTCTAAAAGGACTGTAACCATAAATGTGCTCATCAACACAGAATTCACAATGAACATATTTCAGTATATTCCATGTCTGAGATACATTTTCAAGTGAAAAACTTTAGTTGACTTTGATTTGGTCTGAAACCCTGGCTTCTGGTTTCCTCCCAAAACACGAAGATCATCTGTGACAAACATCAGGACTCATCTTATGGTCACCATTATACCATTTATTAATTCATTTTTGAGAACACATTGAATGCACTTAAAACACATTTCATTTTTCATAAATATTCCATATTAAAGAGAAATATGTTTCACCTTGTGCCCACACAGAAAAGCATTACAGAGTTGCGACAGTTTTGTAGCAAACAAAGAGAGTAAGGCACAAAATAGAAACCTTAATCATACAGTTAAGTCATGCTATTTACTATATGTCTGAAAATGTATTAGGAAGCTACTATCAGCTAAATGATCCCCAACATTAGTTACAGTTTGCATGCTCAGAAAGACAGATAACATGGAAAAGACTGCAGCTGTGTGAGAGAAGAGCTGGAGTGGGTACATTTCCTAACGCTACAGTCAATGATTTTTGGTCTTGAGGCAGGAAAATCTGCTGTTTTCTACATTAAAGTGCATCATGTTTTCTGATTTTCTTTTTTTTCAATCTTCTGTATTGGGGGGAGACTGTTCCAGGCTAAAGTCGGGGGGGAAAAAAGAGAAGGAAAAAGTGGACAATAATTTCACCAAAGGTAAAATCCTTTGGTTTAGAAAGATCAATTATTGCCAGCTGTGAGTTAACAGTCCTGCCAGCTCGACGACTAAATCTGAGCCTTTTCCTATTTACACGCAAACCTGCAGTGCAAGAAGTAACAGACAAATACACATTGTCCACAAATATTCTCATTTCAATTCAGCAGGTAAGCATACCATTGTTGAATGAGCTCATGGCTGGGGAAGAAGAAGAGGAAAAACTCCAGTTACCTGCCTTCACGAGCCCCTGAAAGCCAGGAGCTGTTGTCATAGGATATGTACGATATAGATCCTCTGATTGTCTTTGCATCGTTGTGTCGTGGTCTGGGTGGAGGACTGGAAGACGGGGACGAAAAGGGTGATAAAAAATAGGCACTAAGGTGAAAAGCATATAATGCGGGGATATATAGCAAAAATGATACAAAATAATCAGCTTAACACAAATGGAAAAAGGAACAGAAGGCTAAGTAGCAAACTGCGTGATAATAAGCATAAGGCATACATATATTCAAATACATGTTTATACAAAAGAATATCATACATAACATTCAGTATAAATGAACAAAGATAATAAGGACGCAAGAAAAATACAATTCTAATCTATTCACATACTCCCGATGCATTTTCCAGCCATTTTTTTTTTCTCCAAATCTGTTTACCTGTAAACAAATCAATGAAATGATACAAAACATCATATAAAAACTTCCACAATTTGCATTTGTGTGTCTGCTGCTGTCAACGTCACTGCTTGTAAGGCACCGGTTCGGTTGTTGTGGCGGACTGACGGCACAAACAAATGGACCAAAGTAATGAAGCCTGACACTTATTGTCCCCATTAGCTCGTCCATGCATCGAACAGACAGATCACACTCGAAACGACGATTGTCACTCGTTAAAGACAGAAGACGGATTCAGTCTCATTGAGCTGTTTGGTCCACTAAAGATCATCTGCTGTGAATTAAGGCAAGTGTAGTTGTATACGTTGCCCCTGATAGCACTTCCCTTTTTTTTTTTTCTTTTTTTTTTTGTCTTGTTTTAAATCTCTTGTAAATACAACACATTTATTGAAACGGAGCTTGCCAGTGATTGTCAGTGTGAGTCTGCAGCGAGTCTTGGAGAGAAGAGGATGACAACGGTGATGGAGTTGGAGATCCTGGTCAAAAACTTCATTCTTCATTATCTGGATCTCCGGCTTTTGCCGTCCTCTTCTCCTTGGCTCCTGTATGTGTGTGCTCATATGTGTGTGCGTGTTGGGTGTGTTTAGGTGAGTGTGTGCTGCTGTAGAAGACATCTGAATGTCTATGCATGGGTGTGCACCGAGATGCTGGAGAGGTCGTTCCTGATGATCTCGTTAACTGTAAAAACAACAGAGAGAGAGAGAGAGAGAGAGAGAGAGAGAGAGAGAGAGAGAGAGAGAGAGAGAGAGAGAGAGAGAGAGTAGGTTATTATATGAGCTACAGAAATCTACAGGTATTAAGGAAAATACAGTGCGACAGGGTGTAAATGGGTGCGAGTGTGAATGAAGTGAAAAAAATATATTGCTGTATATTAGAAAATATCAAGGGAGTACATTTCCTTATATGAGATTTGCTTTCCAATATATTAAAAGTGGCACTTATCTGTATACATTTTGAAAATTATTGCAACATATTACAGTATATTTTACAAACTGGGAAATGACTGTAGGAAGTATTGCATTGTAAAGTTTTCATGGATACCAATTATCTAACTTCCTCAAAGTCCTCGTGAAAAACCAAAAATCTTTCATTTCATTCGGGCATCTGTTTACACGAAAATGGAGTTGGAATCCACCGAAAACGCAACTTTTTGAAAAGTTCATGCCATTGAAACATGAGCATCAAAAGTAGGTGTGAATGAATTCATAAAACTTACATTCACAAATCTCCACACTAACCAACAACCTGTCACGCCTGAACCACCACCAACTGGGCCAAGTGTGCCGCTGACCCCCTTTCACTGCAGAACGCATTCATTTACAGGTTCCTTCCACACAGTGAACACATTAAGATCCCTCTAAAGTCCGGTCCCAATGACGTCACGTAGACTTATGTCAAGTTTGGCTCTAAACTTTATAGCATAATACTTGTATTGCACTGTGGTAATGCAGTTTTTGAATGAGTGAGAGCACGATCCAAGAGTTCTGACTTAATCTCAATACCAGCGGTTACAATTTATTAGCTTTTTAAACTCTGTTTATGGCGATGGCCTTACGTAGGATCATTAAATAATACAATAAAGATATGATGAAGTCCCTTTGCTTTACTAGTTAACCCCTTTATCATATCTATATTGGGTTTTAAGATGTTTATCATTTCATTTTGTTTAAGTAAATAGGTTCTATCTTATTAAAACAGCTGGTATAAGCATAGAAAAACTTGCATAAACTGCACAGACAGTAAGAGAAGTGTCCACAGGGGCCCAGAAGAGAATTTTTGCCCTGGGTCCAACTAATATTTTAATCCAGCCCTGATCCCTTGACATGCTGTAGAGAGATTAATTAAAAAGTTGGTGTACTTTGAGCCTGCAGGTCTGGTAAACTGTGTTTTTCTCTCTGCAGAACCCTAAAGGTGGACTACCGTCTGACATGGTGAGCTGTCACTGAAAACCTGGAGCAGATAAGGTCAAGTTGAGAAATACTGGATATGAGTAGCTGCGATCCAAGCATATCAATGCCGTTACCAGCTCCATATCAGCTCCATGCACTCATCTCTGTTTTTCAGTCACCGGCCTCGTCTTTCCTGCACTTGTTCCTGTTGCCCGCGCCTTTCCCACAGTCTGCCAGACAGGGATCAGTCCCCTGCCTTTATCTGCTCTGTGTTCTTTGGCAAAACAGAGGGAAGTGACTGGGAAGATGGCGAGCACCCCGAGGGCCGAGGCTCCACACAAACAAGGAGCCCCGCGGGCGCGCGACGAGCTGATGTAGACGGAGAGGGGAAGAGTCTGGCGAAAGCACCGTCGGAGCTGAGACAGGAAGTCCACCCACACCGAGGTTCAAAGTGGGCCTGCAGTTTGTTATCACGAGATACGGTTTAGTGGACGGTGAGGCATCGGCACTGACTGACGTGAAAACAAGACGGATTCTTTTTAATGCCCACACATGCCAGCGCTTTAATGAAATGGCCAACATCCACAAGAAGTGTCACAGCATGTTCAGAGCATTAGAATTTAAAGAATTTCACCATTGACTTGATTTTATTCAAATCAAAATGTATTGCAATTGTAGGAGTAAATGCATCTTGCAGTAAGTTTTTTTTTTAACTTCACTGCAAAATATTTATAGCTTAAAAGGCATTTTACAATTTCTTTCACTTTATCATGCAGCTCTGTTTGTGTAAAGCATCAAATGAAGATTTTAACTACAAAAAAAATATTTATAGTTTTAGAAAATATAAAAGAAGGTGAAATATTCCAACTT
Source organism: Salarias fasciatus (assembly GCF_902148845.1). NCBI lineage: Eukaryota > Metazoa > Chordata > Actinopteri > Blenniiformes > Blenniidae > Salarias > Salarias fasciatus. The sequence goes on from NC_043755.1 coordinate 20,225,838, forward strand.
TTGCTGCTCTCAATTATGCAAGTTAAGAATGAGGTTATTCAAGATTACAGCAAATATCACAGTACTAAATAAAATACACTGAAAAATAAATAAAGGATGGGAAAAAGCTCCTGGTTAAATGTAGACATTTGTGATTTAATAAAAAACTGTGACTGATTTAAAAGTACTTATAATAGCATACCCAGCTTTTTATATGTCCTCATAATGACACACACACAAACACACACAGGCTGGTTGGGACTTACCTCCCCAAACAGGAGGAACTCCCATTGGAAAAACCCAACCTGTGCCAACACTGCTGGCTGTTTTGAACCCCGTTCCGCCCGGGGCTAAACAGGCATTTACATGCTGCGGTTATTTTTAGCTCCGTCATCGCGGGGGCATAAAGGAAGTGCAGAACATGTAACCATTAAATGATCCCACTTTAACATCGCTGTTGGCCGAGGTGAGAAAACAGCTCCAGGTTATTCTCAATAAGAGATGGGAAAACCCGACTGCTCGGTGGCAAAAAAAAAAGAAAAAAAGAAAACCCCCCCACAAATGTACCTTTCATTTGTTTTGTCTTTTTTTTTTTTTCAATGTTTCGTCTGAGTGAAAGCAGCGATTTCCTCTCTTCTTTTTAGTCACTGTAAAACAATTGTGACGTCTCCTCCGCCCACATATTAACTGTGGTGCTATTTTTCAGCGCTCAAATCAACTAATATTTTCCACTGGCATGCCCGAGGTTGTTCCATTCCAGAGAAATGAGCGATAAAGTGAAGAGAAAGGTAAAGCACGGACCCCTGTGTTTTTACATCTATGGCACCAGAGTGAGAATTTAGAAACAGGATGTGGCCAACAGTTAGACACCAAGACAACACCAAGAGGCTATTTATAGCTGCCTAATGGTTCATCTCACTGTTCACATGCAAGAACTTCGTGGAAACTGAGAAATGTTCGAAGAACCTGAAAAAAAAAACCCCACACTAACCAGTTTTTAAAATCTCCAGTCCTCGTCGAATGAACCAAGAACTTGTGTCACATCTCTGTCGTCGCTTATTTTCCTATTTTTCACTTTAAAGACAAACTGTCATTTCGGAGTGTGTCTCACCTTCCAGAAAATCACTAGATAACCACAAATATGCAGCAAAGGAGGAAGGCAGTCAGACACGTCGGGGAACATTTTGTTCGGAGTCTAATCTGGCAGCCAGAATTCAGCCCCTTGCATAATGCGGATGGGCATGCGTATAGAACAAGACGTCATCGGCAAATTTGGATTTCTAAAGTGAGGGCTGATGCTGATTTTTCACCTGTGAGAATCTCTACATGCTTTTAAAGCAATAATGTTGTGTTACCTGTGCCGGCACCAATGGAAACTTACTTTTTTACTGCACAGGGTAATAATGGAAAACGGTAACTGGGAGGATCTCCACACGAACAAACAAAAACAGCGGAAAACTGAGCTTCAAATATTCCCCTGCTGATGAAGGGAAAAAAAGGGAACAGGCCAAATACAAACCCTGCTAGTTAGACAGATGACATCCCTTATTAGCTGTGTAATCAGTAAACCACAGTCCAGACCTGTCGGGACTTATTCTTAAAGCTGCACTGGTTTACCGGAGGATCTATTTCAGGCAGGTATGCGGCGAGTGACACTAAAATATGGATTGCATCTTAATGTGATGCCAACTGAACAGGTTCAATGGACAATCCCGCTGCTTTATGCGGACTGACCAGTGTTTCTGGGCAGGGATAACCAATTTGATAGATCCCCCCCCCCCCCACTCTCTCCACTGGGTGTGACCACTAGCTGAATAAATGTTGCCCTCACTAAAATAACCTGTCTGTATCAACTGTGATGGGAGATGATGTGCTCGGACCTGCTAGGAGGTATGTTCAAGCATGCGCAGCACAATGCAGATAATTGCAGCTTTTATAAACTCCCGTGTGCGAATAAGATCCACTGGTGCTGCAAAAAAAAAAAAAAAAAAAAAAAAATGGAAGTAGTCTGCAAGAGCCTTGTTGCAGCAGGTATCATCAGCATAGAGTGAGATTGAAATACTTTGAGCCTGGGTTCTGTCGTTGGGGAAAGTCACCATGGCAACAACAATTTTAACCTTATGTTTTGATGAATTAAATGCAGGTGTTGCAGCTTAAAGCCCAGCTAACATACCAAGAGATGTTTGCACCAAGACCTTGAACGGCACTTCTCTTTAAATTATTACAAATATTCAGGATTTCTTTTCATGCAATACTCCAGACTGTCCGTTTTTATGTAGTAGTCTGATAGAAATTTCAAGAAACTGGCATATTTAGTGGTGATTTGTTTCATTTTTTGGTAATTCATCAACAGGATGATACCATTTAGCCCTTTCTGGTGGAAATATTTATGGAAACCTGTGACTTTTTAATGCCATTAGACATTAAAAATGTTACATAGATGTATAAATTACCAAATCTGGTCACTTGCTCGGTAAAGGGTTAAAAATGCAAACCTCTGGAGCAGAAAACAACCACATTGGGATGGAACTTGTGCAGAGACAACTCAGCCGTATTTTCTTTGTGGCAAAACTGTTCAATATTGAGTTACATAAATTATGATCAGTAACCTATCTCAATCGTCTCCTTGATTTGTTTTGTATGTGGGATCCAAAAATCTGTCAATTTGTATTGTTTGTTCTCTTTTATAACCATTTTTTCCCTCCAATAGTGCTTATTTCTGGTCTCAGGCACTCGGTGCTGGAGTCCATAAAAGACCTAGTGCAAACCAGAAGTGGTTGTATAAAGTAGTAAGCTGATCTTTATTAAGAAAAATATCAATTTAGAAATGAACATACATTAAGCTGTAATATAACTACTGAAAACCCAGCCATAAAAGTCTGTCTGTGATTACCCACACTCAGTTACACAACAATTGCTAACACACTTTGGAACAGAGGAGTTACGGTGCCTGCACTTGGCCTCCTTGTTGTCCAGTAATCCAAGCACGGGCCTTATGACTTCATTTGGCTACTCTGAGAGTTCAGCGTGAACCTGACCTGCACTGGGGATTTAGTTAGCATTGTTAGAGGAGAGCGCTGTGCATTGGGGTTCGATAACAGCCGAGCTTCCTCAGAGAACAGAGGATGCCCTGTGGTCTGGGGAGATGCAGAGCCTCCAGGCCTGAGAGCCTCTCGGAGGTTCCTGCTGCCGTAACACGATCCCCCTCCGGTCAAACCGAGGCCTGACTGGCAACGGCGCGGCCGAGACTGACTTCACCTTACCTCGGCTTCCCTCAGCTGACTATCCAAAACACGACCTCTGAACTGGAGGTTGTAACGGCAGCTTCCTGGCAGCGACTCCTGTTCTCACTCCGAGTCTCTTGATACTGGAGGAGTGGAGGGCACCTTCCTGAACTCCTTCTAACTTTCACTGCATGAATAAACTGCAGCTGCGCTGGGGTCAAGGACCCTCACGCTGTAGCAAAAGGGGGATGTTTCCTGTGCTTACTGGTGCCTCCTGTAGCAGCACATCAGCTTTGTGAGAAAGAAGAGGTGGCTTCCTTCTATTGTGGCGCTCGGAGTCGCGGCGGCAGATGAGGAAGTTCGCCTGAGTCATCGAAGCTCTTTCATGTAAACATTGATAAACACTGGCATCAACTCGGTGCCGGAGCGAAAGGAGATGGACTAACTGTTAAACCTCTTCTGACCTCGTGCTTTCATGTGAAATTGATTCGGTGGGGAAGACAAACTAAAGCTCAAACTTGCCGGAGAGAGACAATTGAATTTCCTGCATATTACTTTTGTTTCCCCACTATATCAAATCTTCTCTCGCGGCCTCAGCAGAAACACTTAATGGACAATTTGCTGCCTCCCACACACACACACAGGCGGCTCACAGGGCCGAGCGGAGAGGCTCGGACAGTGTCACTTATCTTCTGCTCATAACCAGCAGTGTTAAAAAACAGGGAGGGGAAGGGGGTCGAAGGTCGGAACACACACATACCCGACAGAGACGGGCAGGAGTCATGATGGATTACGTGAAAGCGGAATGAGCGAAAAAGAGAGAAGGAGATGCGATCATTATTCCCACAGATAAACACAAATGGAAGGAGACAAAGCGTTCCACTCATGCTTCATCATGATAAAGTGCTTCATAAATTCATCCGAGCCTCGCAGGTAGACAGCTCCTAATCCATCGCAGGGATCCCTTTGGGCCTAATGATGTGATGATATGTACAGACAGTATATTTCATCCCCACAGCTAAGCTGATGTGTGAAGCCCCAGGCTTTCCCATGTGGAACCACTCAGTCTCCACAACTGACAGAGGGGCTGGAGAAACGGGGGGGAAAGGAGGAGAAGAGAGAAACAGAGGCAGAGTGAGAGATCGGGCTGCGTTAGCCAGTTTGCTTTAAGACACAGCTGAAGTTACATTGAGAATTCAGGTTTTACAGCTGCCCTGCAGTAGTTGCCTCGCACCGCGGAGGCACCGCTGCGCCACAATCTGCGGCCAACCCTCGCTCGGCGTTGCCGAGACGACGCCGCGAAAGTCATGATTTAGATGGAGAGTCATGGAAAGACAATAATGTGACAGAGTGAAGCAGTACTGTGCGGGAGGAGATGTTCTGCCTCTTCTACTTTAAAGGTTTCTGTTTGATCTACTCAATAAATCTGGCTACACCAAAAAAGCTGCACTGTCCGGCTGCCAGACGCAAATAAAAGATGAGGAAAGTCGCTCAAAGGATATTCAGTGGGGTCAAACGTACATTTATCCATCCACCCATGTATCCATGACGATCAATTTGAGCATGTTTTCAAAAAAGATGATTCAGCCTTTACTTCATTTATGTCACAAAACTAACTTTAAGTGTTTCTATTAAACGTGAACCACTTAGGAACCCACTGAACATAATAAACTGAATTTCAAATAGTGTGTTGCGAGGTTCCTTCAAGTTCTTTTCCAGTTTACTGGATGTAATACACTCTACAGCAGCATATTAGAAGACAGTTCATCAGGATTCTACCTGCCATGTATGTAGAGGGATGACTGTGATGATCACCAGCGAAGAGCTCTCCAAAGGCTTATGGAGTGTATGAAAGAGTCAAAACAGCAGTCGGAATTTCTCTGCCTCTCAACCACCGCCAGCGAAGCTCTGCTGTAGGAGGAAAGTGTTTCTGATCCATGTCACTTTCTGTTTTGGCCCGTCTTTGTTCACTCAGGCTTCTGGACCCAGCAGCGGCTGCTCGGTTTGGAGACCATTCTGAAAAACAGGTTTCTGCAGGGTCGGGTTGTCAGTGCGCTCTGTAAGTGGGTTGGAATAACAGCACTTCGAAAATTTATAAGTGCTGTTTCATTTTTTTTTTTTTTCAAACCAGAGCAAACCTGACAGATGTGAGCACATCTTAAATTCCGAGGATCATTTAGAGTTTTAACAATATGCTGGTCATTATAGTTTGGTCTTCAAGTCTGAATGAAAAACAGAAGAATAAGTGAATTTTCTCCCAAAAAAAAAATCGGAAATGTACTAATCCTGCAAAATGACATTTTGCTCATAGGACTGAAGAAAGGAGAGTGCAGCTGATGCACAACAGGAGAGCGGTGAGAGCCACAGACATCCTCTGTGTCACCTTCAGTTTACAAACCAGCTCAAGACTTCAGACCTGACTTGGATCACATTGAGGCGCTGCAGGGATCCGACCAGACAATGTGGTTTCTTTGTCTGGAGTAATGAAGAGGAAAAAGAAATCAAGTATAGGGTGTAAACACTAAGTCCTCTGATGTCGCTGAACAGATTTCTAATCAATGTGTGTGTTAGTGTTCCCAGACGAGAGCTCTTGGCTCAGTTGGACGAGTGAGCTGGGGCAGCCTCAAGAAAGGGAGAAAAAACATTGATGTCTCGTCTCCGCGCCTCATGTGGAGAGACAAAGCGGGGCTGAGCGCTAATCTTCACCTGTTTGTCTGTGATGTGCCACACCGAGGACGTGCTTCACGGCCCTCTGCGGTCGGACGGATCGGACGCGCTGCCAAACCAAACGGCTGACCCAACGAGGGTTGAGGTGTCTGCGGCGCCCAGATTACAATCACTTAAACACGGGCGAATTTTTCACAAGTCAGGCTGGAGAACAATAAATCAGCGGCATCCCGAATTAGAAATCTAAAGCTAACAGGTCCTACTGCTTGATGTGCTTATTTTGGCCGCGGCGGCGCAGAAACGTTCGGCTTTGATCTCGCCTGGTGTGCGCTGCCTCTCCCCTATCTCACCTCGCTGTGTTTCTAACAGCGAGCCTGTCGCTTCCCCCGCTGCCTCCTCCCCCTCTCATTTCCTCCCGGGCCCCGGAGGCCGCGGGTGTGCTCTCTCGAGGTCGGTCTTCGGGGAGGATGAGGGGGAGGTGTTTACGTCGTTGGCGCTGCTCTCCAGTGCCCTCATCACGGACTTCTCTGCACTCGCTGCTCAGAGCTCACAGTCTGCTTGTGTTGAATTTACTTGTGTAAATGTGTTCAGTTTTAACTTTTTCTCAAACAGGCTGTGACTAAAACAAGGTATGTCTACAGTAATTTACAACAGAATAATAATGACAAAGGGATCAAGCCACTAGAACCTTACAAAGGAACCCAGAACTGATCTCATAACCACATGCTTTGGTTGAAGTGATGATCACCGCACTCTCAAAAACGGTGCTTCCCATCCTCTCCATTCCACCGCTCCTTCCTTTCAAGTGCCTTTCTTAGACTGCTGTGGAACAATGCCAAAGTGCTTATCAAAAGAAAACATAAAAGTAAAAAGCTGAAGAGCTGCTGCTGCTGCGTGTGACTCCAGACTTTGAGAAATCAAGAAGCCCGTCTCGCGCAGCCAGCGATGCATGAACGCGGAAAGCAAACACAGAGGCCCTAAAAATGCACCAAAGTGGGCGAAACGCACACATCTCATGATATAAAAGGAGGCAGATTAAAAGTCTTCGCATGGCTCATTACCAATGGGTTTATGGTAAAATAACTCAGCCATCTGATAAACTCGGCCGCGATTGATTCTGAATTAGAAACGGATGGTCGTCTGCATACGCTGGTGCCGACGGCTCGAGATTTCACTGGTTCTGGATGTGGCACGCAGCGAAAAAAAAGAAAAACCCCTGCATGTAGGAGCATATTGAAACCATCATGCTTCAGTAGGACCGCAGACGCTTGGTTGAAAAATTTGGCCGCGCACCTTCACATGAGACGATTTACAACTGCATTTGTAGTCTGCTTCTTTAAATCACCTGCTGCCTGTCAGCTCAAATGTGGGATTTCAGAATTGTTTTCTTTTATTTTTATACAGAGAAACGATGTTCTCTGTGTCCAAAAAGACTTACCTCAGAGCAGGCTTTATTGTTGACTATCCATCACTGAAGGATGGCTCAGGGAGGCTCTTTCCTGTTGTTCAGTGTGTGTGTGTGAGACATGATTTTTACGAGGACAAAGGAATATGTTATCCAATTTTCCTTAAGATGCTAAGACATCATTAGATTATCTCTATAGGTAGAAGGTTAAACTATGATTGGGGTTCAGTCATGTCAAGTGCTCTTATTAGCAACAAGTAGCACAAACTGAGTTTAGAGTGAGTCGATGCACTGTCCTCGAAAAGTCTGACACTACAACTTACGTGTGTTTGTTCTTGTTGCTCGGCCCTAGTGGGAGCACCGACCTGATTGCGTTGAGCCGTGAGGATTAAAGTCACCGTGGGAACAAAAATGTAGGTCTGTAAAAACTTATTGAATAAGGTGAGGGAATAGATCGGTAACTTTGGGGGCCATGAAAATTTACACCTTCACGTAAGTGGGTCAAACTCTGTCCGAACGTTCAACTAATTCACAAATGACGAATTTCATGGAATTGTTAGCAAGTAGAAGGTGCAGACGTGTGTTTCTCATGGTCATTGGTCACTCTGTTCATTCTGCTAGCTGAATATCGAGGCGTTCGCTGTAGTTTCAACCCAGATGGTCCACCGTCAATATTTATGATCAAACGCAGGCCTTTTCCAGGAGTCTCGCCGGCCTTTTACACCCTTTTTTTCATCTAACAGTAAAGTTCAGGCTTCTCTTGGTGTGCTCTGAATTGCGTGTTGGGTTGAAAGAAAAATTTACACTGATCCAACACAATGGCTACCAGGACAAAGGGCTTCGGCAGGCTTCATCTGAAATTTTCAGCAAAGGTAAAAGCTGGACTAAAGGTAACTAAATCCTCAAAAACTCCCGCTGTGCAGAAGAACACAGCCTCCCCTTTTCCTTCATCCCCACTGAGCCCGAGTTCCTCCAACTCTGGTCTGAAGCCGAGCGGGATCTGATTAACGCTCTGTCTGCTGACCCCGAGTGCGGCCCCGCAACTCTAAATCCTCCACGCCTGCGGGGATTCAAGGACACGGAGGAGGAGGTCTCCTCGGGGCGCATCGCGGGCTCATTCACGTAGAAGTCTGGAAGCCGGAGAGAGGCAATCTTGGCCAGTTCCACTTATCTCCTCCCCAACGGCTTCTCTTTGATTTCCGTCGACAGACAGACTCGCATCCATCTGGAGTCTGTCTGCGAGTCGGAGGTGAAGTGGGAGAGACATTTTCTGTCACCTGTAAATCACAGACGCACATTTTCACCTGCTTCTGCTCGTGCTGCTTTACTGATTTACCAGCCGCCGCGGCTCAGGGAGCAAACCCGCCAGGTGAAAGACGTGAACTGGGATTCGACGCCGCCGTGCAGTAAATTACACTGATCTAATTAAAATGAGTTTTTTTTTTCTTTTTTCACATATAGTTTGGAAGTGGAGCTGTTCACTTCCTTCTCCCTGCAGACTTCACACACACGATTTATGACATGAGCAGAAAGAAGTAGCTCATCTTTATGTAGAAGAAAACCCAATAGGTGAGAGGGTCAACGTCAGGTTAGGATAAACCTTTCAATGCAGTTTCACAAATTTCAGCTAAAACTCTTCAAGCATCCATGTTTATGTGTAAATTCATTCACAATGATCAAAACTTCCACACCCGTTTTACAACTTTCTCCTCTAATCGTCACACATTCAGTCAGACCCAACGAGGAACCGAAAGACTCCTCCACCACCCCGTCGCATCTCCAAGCATCGACTTCTTCCATCAAATTTCTAGATCCGAACTCTGGAATTCCACGGACAAATCGTCAGAATTACTTTTCTCTTTAGTTATTATCTCCTGTCCAAAAAGTATCATGAAGTTGTTGATTTCTTGTAATTCTGAGTTATGCTGTTATGTTTTGATAATAATAAAACAAGTACCTTTCCAATCAGTTTTTATTTTTTTGAAAAAAAAGGAGAAAAACATATTTTTAAAGAATGATTAATATCAGTGTAGAACACCATATATTTCAAATTGCTACTGTTGCAGTTTACCTGCGCTGTTCCTGCTGTCTTTCTCCATTACCCCCTTTTCTCAATTTAATTGAGGGAAAAAAAAAAAGAACAAAACCACTAAAGCAAGCCTTTCCCAACTTCCATGTCTAGTTCACTACTGAACACATGTTTAAGAAGAATTGTTCATGAAGCTGCAAAAAGTAAATGCGGATAAATGGCTTTATAATACAAACAAAGATGTCCCAGTTCAATACTAAGTACCAGCTAGAACCACAACTATAATACGACTTGGCCGATGTAAAGTTCATGCATCTGTTTACAATTGTATTCAACTGTAATAAAACCATTATTTTCTATTTGTGTGGGTTTTTAGGTTGGTTACACACCACATGCTACATCATATTCAACTGATAAAAGGATATTTTATTGGCAAACGCAAGAAAGTTCTTCAGGAAACACACACACTTCTCTTGACCGAGAGTCTACTGATGCAGCTTTTCATCATTTATTTTCTGAGGACTTCATAATTAAAAAATGGCTTACAGAGTAAAAAAAAAAAAAGAGTTCTCCGTTTGTTAGCGTGCTGTTTTGAGCAGAACTGGGCTCAGCTGAGTGTAATCAGAGAGTCGGGGGACCAGTTGAGGTTTATAACTGCCATGGGTCACATGTCAACAGTAGGACACTTACAGTTCAGTGGTTATGATCATTCCCTCCCCTGAAGTAAACCCATTCACCCACCGCTCGCTACGTCTCCGCGCCGCACGCCGCCGCTGCCGGGAGAGGAAGAAAATGTGATCTTTAACTCGGGCCGTGTTTTTCTTTCTTTGACTTTTAGTGTTTGGGTTTTAACAGCTTTAGCCGAGGAAAGAGCACGTCGTGTCTGTGTGTGTGTGTGTGTGTGTGTGTGTGTGTGTGTGTGCGTGTGAGTGCGTGCACATGTGTGTGTGAGGAACAGGGGCAGTGTAGAGAAGCTGCCAGGGCAAATCACCAAGAGTGCATGCTACTTTCTTCCACCTCACTTTTTCCCCTCTTTGGCTTTGTCTGTCTGTCTCTTCCATTTCTGAGGCTGACCTGCTTCTTCTCGTGCTCGCTCGATGCTTCGGGATCCGAGGACATGATACGAATTGCGTGACCAAAAAACCCCAGCTTGTCTTGCAGCTCGCATCTGTGGGTTTTAGGTCCAATGCAGTGTATGTAAATAAATCAAAAATAAAAGCTTAAATGAAAAAACACTGGGCTTTTGGAAGAAGTAGAAATATAAAATATGATATATACAAGGTGAAGGTTTTTCGTTTTGAGGATCCAACCATATTTAAGTTACACATTGGATGAGATTTGCACCACAAGATGGTGAATTGAGTGCAAAGTGATCACACAGTTGATCTTGAGCATCAATGTATGATCATGCATTACAGCCGGTGCCCCTTTTTTCCTGAAATATTTCATTTTTCTAAGAAAACACATGCCACTCCTACATCAATGCATGGTGGCACCTCATGTGGCATCTTGGCAATCGATCGATTAAATGGATGAATCTATGCTTTTGAGGTCTGTCTTGAATTAAAACGCCGTGTTTTGAAAACAGCAGAACGAATCTGCGCCGACAAGGAGACACACGGAGTTTGGAAACTCGTGTCTAATTCGTAACACACAGCCATAATCAGACATCAAGAGATAGATTTTAGATTTTTTTTTTTCCCCTAAAATAATTTTCCAGAAGTTGAAAGTGAGCGAACACGTCTCTGTTCAGAAACACTCCCGCTACATTTCTGGACACTTTTTCACTTCGGTGAGGATTTTTCCAGGAGTTCAGTCGCTCACACATTTTCAAATCACGCTGTTTATACAGACCACTATTTTTGTCCACCGTGACACTGTTTTTATTCGCTGTTTTCGTCCTGCCGACGACTCCTGAGGTCTCGAGGCATCGAGTCCCTTCCTGAGTGAAACAAGAGAGCTGGAAACAGCAGGTTGCCAACACTAACAAACAAATCAATGATCACAGCAGCCACCGAAACGCTACATGACTTCCAGCCAAGATCAACCTGCCAAGCGTCTAAAACCTGAACTGAGGACGGACTGGACACCGTTTCACAGTTTCATTTCTTTCTCTTTCAGTTTCTGTGTTGATTCCTCCATCCTCGTCTCACTTTCACGACGGCAGAAGAGACACCGGACTCTGCCAACAGCTGCACAGCCAGACGGCTTTCCCCGGCCCGCCGGGCCGGACGGGGGCTTCTCCGCCGGCATTCCTCGCTACGGGATACTTTTTCACTGAGCCGATGGGTTTCAAACATGGCCTGAGACTGAGACCCGCTCATGTTTACTGATGTCGCAGGTATTTATATCTCCTAAACACGACTGCGAGAAGCAAAGAGTGGGCTCAAACTTTGGCACCATTGCCCCAAATTTCAAGTGAAAACTCATCATTTTTACATTTTCAGTTCAGAAAACTTTCACATTTACTGCTGTCTAACTACAGAAGTTCTTCCATTTGTTGTTCAGTTTTTGGTTGTAGTGTTTTGTTCTGTCTTTCAAAACAACACGGTGTAAAACCGCTTCAAAACAGTGCCATTAAGGCTCATCCCGCTCGCCAGAAAGGGCCATGTGGCAGCTGGATTTGGACCACATCCCGCGTGTCTGACACTCCTACATTAGAATATTTAAGAGCAAAGCATCTTAAAGCAAATGAACCATACTTGTTGAGGATTTAGCATGCGCCGGGGCTGGATCGGCTTTCCATGTGCTCATGTTTTTCAATGCCAGGAGCAAATATCCAAGATTCAAGAGAGAGAGAAAGAAAAAAGAAGGTTTCTGTGACTACGCAGCATTTGTGGTGTTCCCAGTGAGATCAGCCGTCTCCGCAGAGTAACAGTGTTTTGGGGTGAATGCAGTTGCGGTGAGAACAGAATCGAGTCACAAACAACTGAGCATACCAGGCCTCATCCAGCAGGACTGGGCCTGGACTCTACACTTGCCACAAAAAGCCTTTTCCCTTCTGAGCAATAAATGTCCCCAACAGCCTCTAAAATCAAATAATGCGAGCCATAAAATAAACAGATAGGGGCTTGGACGAATACGAACTCATAGCTGCCTCCGCCAAGGCCCAGATAACAACCATCCAAACCTTCGCACGGGAGAAGACGCAGTCGGCCATCATCCCGCCAGAGCGGTCGACCACGCCGACATTTGTCATGTTATGATTGGGTAATGGGAGCGTCTGGCGTGAGGTGGCAGCCCCACGGTCACAGATATACACACCGAGTCTGGGCCAAGCCGCAGGCCCTGTCTGAGTCCTGACCCGCTGTGATCCGTGCGGCTCGGCGGCTTTTCAACGCGTGTTTCCCAAACCTCAGAATGCGCGCCACATAAACCGAGCCTCTAAACGGCTGTGTCAGGAGAAACTATAAGCAACGCATGACGTACGGCGGAGTGAAGTAATACGGCTTTAATGAACAGACTGCGATGTGTTTGGAGAGGGGAGCATCCACTGTGCCGTGCGGCTTCGCTGCGCTATATTTGATTGTATACTTCAGGTCCACCGTGCTATCAAATGCCAGGTAATTGGTTTCCAGAGAGAGTTCCACATAGTGTGTCACTTTTTAACCCAAGCTTGAAATAATAGTGGAAAATAAGAGGCAAATCTTTACAAATCTGCACCGCGACGCACGAAAGCCACTGGAAACGGGAGTGAGAGCCTCTCGTCGACATGTGCTCCATGTTCGTGTGTGGAGCCCAGACACAAAAGAAACCCAATTTGTTTAGAGAATTTAGCTGCAGCCTTTGAGCAGACACATTCTTTCTTAGTGACTCTGGATATTATGACGGAGCGATTGAAACCAAACCAGATCCTCTGGCTTATATCTGCCAGGATTTGGGGTATATACACACACACACGCACACACAAAAAAAAGCATGGAGTACTCTAATAAATACACTGAATTCATTGCTGCACTTATCAAATCTAACGTACTGAGAACTCACAAGCAGAGAATCAAAGTGGGAGAATGGTGAACCATTTGCTACTATCATATGTAACCACTTAGATACAATTATTTGCTAAACTGCGAGCAATCTTGGACAATAGTGTCGATAATTGAGGTGGTTTCATTATATGTTGGTTGAAAAAGAATTGTGATCACAACCAGGAATCTGAAGGCTCTCATGTTCAGCCAGTGGGATGGAGATTAAAGAGTCGTAAAAGGAAGCAGGAGGTAATCCAGGGGACTTCTACTAAACTGCAAAGCTCTTTTTCTGTGAGAACATCATATTATCTGTGTTTCATTAATACAGTGATTGCCACTTGTTTCTCTGTTTCAAGAGACTCAAAACTCCTAAGAGTTACTCAAAATTCCTAACAGAAACACACATATTGTAGGATTTAGGCTTCAATTTGGGTGCTATTAGTCACTTTACTCACTTTAACACCAGGTGAGTTTTGGCGCGGTACAGAATCTATGTTTTTTTTTATTTGCCATCAAATAATTCAAGATATTAAAAGAATATATATTTCGGAATCATTGCTCCAGCTATTCGTACACAAATGAAGCAGAGCCCCAAGCCGCTTTCAATGTAATCTTTGACAATGTTTTCTTTATGTGGCATTTTAAACTTTTAAACACAGCGCAGTACAGTGTTATTGTGATTGATCCTATTCTCTTCCGTTTGATAAACAGAATCCTCCTCACTTCCAAACTCCTCTGTTTTTAATGGTGGGTAGCAAACAGCTTCTGGGGTCAAAAACAAATGATCAATTCACCACGGAATGATAAATCAGCCCTACCTGCTTGGGAGAACAAGTGTCTTGACTATTAAATCAAAAAGTGTGAGTCCTACTAGAAATTCTGCTCCACAATATGAGCTACAAAACCAGAGTTATTAGTAGCAGAAAGATAAAGTAGCTCAAAAGTTTCTTTCACTCGAATGATATCAAACAATTGTCCAGCACCAGCAAATCTTCCTGTTTACAACAGAGCTCACTGCTTCAAGTGCTTAGCGCAGTCTTTAGTACATGATAATGGGTAATAAGAGCCAAAGCTGCTCAATTCACACAGTAAAAGTAATGGTTTTTAATCTTAATGAGAAGAAATTGAATCAAATCTATTGCAGATCCCAAAAGTGCCGTTGTTGATCCATAGCCTAGGCGGTCAATGACTCTCGAAGGCCAATCCAGGAGTGCACCCACCTATTAATTTTTCCCATAACTATAAAACTTCTCCAGCAAGCCCAAACTTTTACTTATACCTCACCATGTCAAGGGCTGCCAGGAAAACGGGATTCCTAATATGAGAAGACAGCAATAACAACAATAGTAAAATATCCACATCCTCTTTGTGGTCATAAATAATAAAGAAGCCATCACGCTTTTCCTTGTACCCGTCAATACCACTACGTGTAGACGGAGACAACGTTCTAAGCATTGCACTTAACCACAAGCCAACCTCTCGTCCGGAGCGCAATTAGCTTGAGCTTGACCTGCTCCCAAAAGGCCAGGGGGTCAGAGGTGGATTGTGGAGAAAGCACACACTGTCACTCAGAGAACCTGTTCTCCTCGCTGAGTCCACCAAATAATAGACGAAGACATCCACACACACACACGCATGCATGCATCCATACTGTGTAAACACTACATTTCAGGACCAGCCCTGCCTGAGTGAGTCCCATTAGACACTTTAATGAACAACAATCCAAATCTTCCCGGTCCTCTGCCTCCCCCCGCGTTCCAATCCGGCCTTGCGGCACACTCCAATGTTAGCGACTCAGCATGTTTTCAGCGTGGTGCGGACGCGCTCTCAATCATCATTAGGGTTTTTGCGGAGTCCTGGGGTCTGGGCAAGTTGCCAGGATGTGTAAAAGTTTCCATGAGGAATGCCTCGGATTGGCTTCAGAAGGGTCGGCGGTGGACGGAGATCCTCGGGAAAGGTTAGAATGCCTTTTTTGTTTTGGGGGGGGGGGGGGTTCGGTTTGAGAGGAGGAAAAGGGGAAAGAGGGACCGACAACAACTCAACTTTCAGTTTGAGAAAACCAGCCTTGAAGAGATTTAAACACAGCAACATTGCTTGGAGGAGGAAACAATCACAAGAAAAACTACCCTGCAACACAAGGCAATCAGAGCACATATGTCAACTGTCAGAAATGGGCAGTGGCTGCAATGCGCTCCCGTGTTTTTCTTATTTTTGGGGAATAAGGGCCCTCTGTTTCTCAAAGAGGCAGCTGGTAGAAATCTGGCTGTCTGATTAGCACTGGTTCCCTTTGCTGTGTGCTGCTGCATTCAGCTGCATTTCATGATATCACCCATCACAACAGCAGCTAATGAGACAGGACACACGGCAGCAGCCTCACAGGACCGAGCGCCGAGCACAGCCGGCACACTCTTTCTGCACAGCACATCCACTGCAAAACACCCATAAACACCGGGAACTGTAATCCTCCATATAAAGGCTTTGCAATGCAAGTTGTTAAAAATTAACTGTGCATAGAAAAGTCAGTGACTATTTGAGATTATTAGGAGGTATGATTTCAATAGAATTGCTCATTTTTGGCTTTCTTCTTTGGGATTAATCAGCACAGTTAGCAGGATGATTCACACTGATTTTTTCTTTTCACAAATTCTATCTTTATATACATTGATGTCATCTGACTGCCATTTTCTTTTTTTAGCAGACGCATGCCTTGTAAAGTACAGATAGTGGGGCGTGCGTCAGTCCGACATGTCTGAAAACAGCTTTTTATGTGAGCCGTGTCATGAGATGTTTACGACACTGAGTCAACAATGCAGTCCTGCAGCGGCGGGCGTTTTCATCGCTCTTCTCGCCTCACGCGAACCTCCCTGGTCGGCGGCCTCGCATCAGGCCACGTTGACTGAGAGTCTAGCAGGTGAGAGCCAACGTGCCACAGAGCGAAAATGGGCGCTCCGACAGCGATCTGGCCGCCAACTGGATCCTTCCCATAAAACCTCACAGCAGACACCAGAAGCATCGCCTCACTCCTCACACTGTAGTTAGCGGGCTTCTAGCACAGCGGAGGGAAGAGTTTAGCAGTTTACAGTGGAGACTGTGTACGGCAGTCGGGGGGGTTTACGTCTCAGAGCCCTTCCTTACTAACCCGGGTCCTCGAGGTACAGTAGCTCAACCTTGATAAGTTGAGTGATTTCTCATGGGCTCTTTAAAACCCGTGCCTGGCCGGGGAGACACATTTCCTCTGGCTGATGAGAGCCGGAGGCCTCAGCGTTTGAGCGTGGGAGGTGCACCACTCTTGGGGAAGATCAAGTGTGCTCCCGCGGACTCCAAATCACCGGCCCCCCAATTGCTGGGGAGGAACGCTATTCGACACGGTTGGCCTTAAATCACTGCTGCCGCGGTGAGGTCATCCGCTTGTCTTGCTTCTCTAATGGAGCGCCGCGCTCGCTAACGCACGCTTCTAATGTGTGCGGACAAGGAGCGCGACGCCCCGCGGGCTGCCTTTCCCCTCGTATTTATTTTAGCTTCGGGCTCATTCGAGGGGTTTGGGACAGGGCCGGGACCGGGAGAGCCACATGCCTTCGCGGTATGCCGTTACCACCGCACACTTACCAGGACTCCACCAGCTCGCCACAGATATTTCGTCGACGCACGACGGCGGAGCACCGGGGTTGCAAAAGGCCGCTTTCCTGTCCTCGGTCAATCAATACGCATTCCTGCGCGTCGCTAATGCAGCTGTAATCACTGTCTGAAGACGTTTGGCCACCGGGTTAGCGGAAGACAGAGATCGCTAAAGTGACAGTGGATGAAGTAGCGGGGAACAGAAACAAGGTTATATGATTTCACTGGCACGAGCACCGCCAGAGAGGTTCGGTATAACTTCAAGCTGTTGGTGTAAAAGGACCCGTTGCCAACCTTATTACAAAAGGTGAAATAAAGATTTAGTTTCAGTTCATTCAATTATTGCTGAAATAAAAGCTTCTGCCTGCCACGACTATTAAAAACAGCAACAAAGATTCTGAAACGAGCTTTGCTATTTCAAATTAAATTTCCAGATGATCCAGGACTGATACCAACTCAAGGAAATGAGAAAAGAAGAAAAAAAAAATCAAAAAAGGAATGAAAAAAAAAGAAGAAGTTAGAAATCAGTTTATGTAGCTGATAACAGACAGACATCCCTCCCGTCTCTGTATTGTCTGTTTATGAGCTGAGGACTAATGGGACTCATCAAGACTGACAGATATGCTGACAGCTGCATTTCAACTCAATTACAGTTCCACAGCAGAACTCCCCTGCTCCCCTCATGCCTATCACCCCTCAACTCCCAGGGCTGTTGAGTGAAGTGTGCATGATGTACACTCATATGTGTGTGCACCGGTGCGTAGAGACACACACACACACACACACACACACACACACACACACACACACACACAAACACAAACGTTTGTCAAGCTATCACTGTGAGGACTTTTTTTTTAACTAATGGTATAAATTGAACTGCCAGAACTAAGTTTCTTACCTCAACACTCTATCCTTCCTCAACATCTCAACATCAGTCTTTTCACTACAAACTACAACACCAGTTCAGTCAGTAAAAGATGAGGACAGGTCTGCATTCAAACTATCTAAAGATTCATAAGCACAGCAGCACACACACACACACACACACACACACACACACACACACATTCAGTGAGTGGGAGAAAATGTGCACATGAAGGGCTGAACTCTGGAGTTTAGTGAAGAGGTCTCTCCCTTCCCTCTACCTCTGTTCCAGACTTTCAGATATCAACCTGGCTACATGCCACTGATATGTTCCACGAATATAAATCAAAACAACAAGTTGAGCCTCTGCTTACACAGATAACAGGTTACTGACCGGAGCAACCCAATGTGATATGGACACAGGAGGCAATAACCTCAACCATATGGTCCCTTGGGTGTGACTGGTTTCATTGCCGGAGGGAGACCGGTGACCCCACGGTCTCTCCTGATGACGACAGCCGCGCCGTGTCGGGCCCGTCGGGAAAAGAGACGGGAAAACAAAAGTCCCTGCCTCCCGCCTCCCAATATCCCTCCCAGAATAAGGGGGGAGGGATGGGGGTGGTAAACGGTCTGGTTCAGGAAACCCGTACCCATTGTTTTGCTTCCTTCATTAGTCGTTGTGTCAACAGTTCGGTTTGCTCCGCGTGTGCCGCTGTTTTTGTTCTGCTGCTCCCCGGCTGACCTCGGCACTCTGATGTTTTGACAGATTGTTTCAGAATCCCATCAATGTAATTACTGCTTCAGAGTAAAGCCGACTACACTAGCTGGGCTGCACAGTCCACCAAAAGCAAATAAATCCACTGTGTCTAAAATTAAACAAATGTGACGTAAATCTTTTGAAAGAATTTTTATCAGGAAATACTGGGAGCAGAAGGGCGCGGCTATGTGTCCGGGAATGGAGATAAGCAAAAGGTGATAAAAATGTGAGATGTGTTCGTAAAGAGGCCCTTTTGTTGTGGACAGAGGGCTCATTAAGAGAAACTTCAAACTAAGTTTGAAAAAAACACTCCTGATTATTTTGAGACGTTGCAGTTACTCACCGTCATCTAGGTACATCTGGTCCAGCTCTTGGGGCTCCTGCTTGACCGTGACGGCCATTGAAGGCGGGCTGGCCTCCTCGGGTAGTAGACTAGGTGAGCTCCCTCCAGCCTGGGCTGAACTGGCTGCTGCTTGTGCCTGACCGGGGCTGTAGACCGGAACAAACGGGCTTTCTGCAGGCCCGCCGGGAGTGGACGGGTGGGACACCGGAGAGGACGACGGGCTGCTGTTGGCATAGATTGGATGGTATCCGTGTGGTCCGGGGCTGTTGAGGTGACTGGGGCTGCCCTGGGAGTGAAACATCCCTAGGGAGGCGCTGTGGTCCGGCGACGGTGTCTGGGTAAGGTTGGGGCGGCCGGGGCTTTCCTGAACGAGGGGCACCCCGGGTCCCGTCGGCGCCGCCTGATTCGGGCTGTTGGGGAGGCACTTGCTGTATGCCACTGGGGACAGGTCGTGCAGGGTGGGGCTGGAGCTGGGCGATGACGACGGCATGGCGGCGTGGCGCGGTGCACAGGGAGGATAGACACCCACCAGGCAGGCATCAGGATCGGCCACGGGCATGATGGGAGTGAGCCTGGGCTGGCTGTAGTAGGGCTTTGAGTGCATGGACAGCCCCACAGTCCCCAGAGAATCATATTCATCATTGGGTTCTGTCTTTATTATCGGCACTGAGGGGGGAAAAAGTAGAAAAAAAAAGGTGGAGATGTTAAAAAACGTGTGGGGGAATCCACGTGGCACCCTGGGTGCTTGAGTGCAGCTGAGTACTGAGCAGGCACAACCGTGGCAGCGCTTCAATCCATAATCCAAACAAACAACCACCAGTGGATATGGGCTCTGTGTCAACTTGGCTAAGTCCTCTAAGGGGAGAGAAACCTTCATACCCCCCACCCCAATCCCCACCACCACCCATCCTTACCACATCATGAAAAAAAAAAAAAGCAACAAGAATAGGGAGGAAAGAAAAATGGATGAGTCATCAGTGTGGAAAGCCACAGCTGGCTCTAATAATGAATAAGACCTATTTTCTTTGGACTCTCCTTCTGCTCTGATATCCAATAAAAGTACTTTAAAGCACTGGACTGCTGCTGCTGCTGCTGCTGCTGCTGCTGCCTGTAGAGCCCGGGACCCCCAGGTTTCCTCCAACTCTGTCCAAGTAATTGTTTCTCTCAGGACCAGGAGATAGGGGTAGAGCAAAGAAAAAAAAAAAAGATGATTTGATTTTGATTAGGCTGCCTGAGCTTCTTAAGAGGCTGCAGAGCTGTGCCTGTGGTTTCAGGAGCTTCAGACCTCAGCTAATGCAGGAGAGTGCAGTGACCCCACTTGATCATCCTGCCTCCTCTCGTCTGATTTCTAATACAGCACAGACTGTCTGCGTTGTTTCCTGATTAGTCGTGACTGACAGGTATCGCATGCTTCCTCTTTACTGTCAAAAAAGGTTTTCTATTAATTGAAAAACTGGAGTCCCAGTCCGGAGTCTCACGAAGCAGAGGTACCTATGCAGACAGGGTTGAAAGCTGGAGAGGGACCACATTAACAAGCTCACTGCTGGGTTATTATATAAGTCCAAATGCACACACTGTGCCAGCACAGAGCTAATAGGCCAGGGTTAAGACACCCAAATGCATAGCAAAGGCTTCTGAGTCACAATGGATGCACTGTTTCTATATCTGCACGTTGTTAAAATGTGTTAATGGGTGTGGTGAGTGTTTGATAACAGTCATTAAGAGTTTGGGTCAAACTTGCTTCAACTGACTTACAGTTATCAAGACAAATGAAACGTTTGCCTGAAATGTGTTTTGGATTTTACGCCCAGAAGATCTTTGAAAAACAATAAAAGCAAATGGTGTAACTGATGCAGCAGGGTGCCGAATAAGAGGCAGGCTGTTTATCGATGTGTAGTTTTTTTTTTTGTTTTTTTTTTGGTTGAGTTGGATCTGAAAAGACATCAATCGCGCCTGTGGCCTCAGGGGAGCTGAGCTGCGGCGCAGCGATAACGCAGCAGGGAGCACATTTACGTCAGCTCTGTCTGCTCTGGAAGTCCAGGGACCCGGCCCGGTGTCTGGGGGAGCGTCGTACGTCGAGTCCCGTGATGCACGGGCCTTCGTTTCTACAACCTGGGGATTAACAAGTGAGTCACGTGGTCGCTACTACATCCACAGTCACTTCCTTCAGTTTGCATCTCAGGACTCTCGCTTTTTATCTAGAGTGTGAATGCTGATAGCAGGAAGTTAAGACGGTGATGTCAGTGTTGTCAAAGGAAACGGTCACAGAAATGCGCCTATTTTCTACTTCACTTCAGGAGCTGCTTTTGCAGTCAGGGAATTCAGAATAACATTCTAAATCAAACTATTTTCAACTAAACTGTTCCTCAGAAAAGTGAAATATTGAATACTGAAAGGTTTTGTTGTTCTGCTAAGAGCTAAGGTGCTGTTGACCCACAGTTTATGCCAGCTTAAATCAAGTTAGGGTCACGGAAAGCCTGAAAGCTCCCCACCTAACATTGGATAAAAGAACAGGTGCTGTATTAACCATGTGGCACACAATGACTTCCACATAAAGGCACTTGAGAGTCACCAAGCAACCCGAGGTGCTCGCCAGGGGCTGTCGATCTGAATGGGACGGAAATGCTGTGAGACCAAAGTAAATGAAACCGATAAATACAAGTACAGGTCTGCTGGTGACAACTGAAACCGTGTCTTAATTCCCTCTCTGAAGATCCAGCAACAGGTTGTTACTGGTCACAAGATTTCCTGCATGTGACCATAACCAACATGGGAATTCAATTCACGGTGATTTATGGTGACTGATCTGGGATGTTATCGAATTGTGTAATCACATTACTACTGGAGCTGCAAAGGACAAGCATTTTCAATGAGTTTAGCTCATAGCTAAACATATAATGAACAGTAAAATCATTTCATGTATAATAGAAAGTCAAACCACTATCTGCTTTATTTCAAAACAACAAACTTCGGGTTTGATTTCTTTTTTTTAATATCTATCCTCTGTTATTGTTACCCTTCCAGCCTCATCCATCTGTGTGTCTCCTTTCCACTTTGTCGAGAAAACAGATTCACCAAGCGAGCCCCAACTTCAGCTGGCTTCCATTTCCTCTCAACCTGTGGGTTACGGCCCACAGACAGCTGATGCTTCGCACATGTTTTTTTTCTTCTTTTTTCTTCATTTCTGGCCGTTCCCCCATCTGTCCACTTGTATTAAACTGATCAGGCATGATCTTAGTATTTTACTGAGCACTTGTTTCCTCCGAGAGCAATGGGAATACGGACAGCATTGTTTGTCTGTGAATGTGATTTGAAAGACTAAATTGAAATACGATTACTAAATTTGAGTCTTCAGCACTTGTTTATTTACAGTGATATCATTTCTGTTAAAAAAGAAAATGAAATGCTGAACTCATCTTCTTGTAGCCGCATGGATCTGTGGTGACATTTACCGTGGAGCAGGTGGTGGCTCATTATCTCAAAGGTACCTGGAGCGCCGCGTCCCACTGTGTGGCCAATCTGGCCGCCCAGCATACTGTGGCCCTCATCGTACCGTAGGTGAGTCTGACAGAAACCAAAGCTGCCTGCAGACAAGACAGAAACAGCCTGTCCTTCTCCCATTTAAAAAAAAAAAAAAAACATGACTGTGCAAATATTTACCGAAAAAAAGAACAATGTGTGGTTCATTAACTTTTCCTGTATGTGTCACAAAACATGTTTCTGGCTCTCCGGCTCTGACCACAAACCAAGCCGCCGTCGGAGGAGGGGAGCAGGCACAAGTTTGTGTTAAGAATAGAACTTGATACAACAGAGGAATCTCCAAACGGCCTGTAAAAGTACAGGGGTTCCGAGAAGTTCTCCGTACTCAGCCTTGGTCATTGCCAGCACTTTTTAAAAAATTGTTTTAGAGGTGGGCAGGGGGCTCTTTAATGTGGCTGGTGACTACTGTTTCTTATTTGAAGAAGAACACGTCACATGGTAACGCACGCAAGAATGACTGGAAGAGAGCCTGGGAAGCCGGGATCTTGTTTTTTTTTTTTTTTTTTTTTTTTTTTTTGCGAGCAAGGCGGCGACAGTTGAACACATACGTCTCAAAAACGTTGGCTGCCGATGGTATATCCATCCATCCAAAGTCTGCTTTATACACGGGCACAGGAAAATTCTCCTCACAATCAAAATAGCCATGCACTTTGAAATCTGAGTTATCTATACATCTATTTTAGTTTTGGAACTATAACCTTCAAAGAAACCAGAAAAATATATAGAGGCTTTTTTTCTCCTCTGTATTTTAAAAGTTAGAGAGCCTCAAAACACTCCTGCTTTGACTCGTAATTCACAAAGGATTCCTTGTCTTATTGTTTCATGAGTCACTTCATTTTGAACGGTGTTGTTGATAAAATTGAACATGTTGTAAATTGCTGTTTATTCACACAGAGTACACCCTGGACAGATGGTCTGTCCAACACACACACACACAAACAAACATTTAGCCAAGCAAACACAAGCAATGGGAGTCACCAATTGAACTAACAAGCATGACTTTAGCTAAAAACACTCCATTCAGTTTTAGAAAAGGATTTTTTGTTTCCCTCCAGGTACATGAGAATCCTTCTTCAGTCTACGGTGTGGAACAGTTCAGGTGAGGTGAGAGAAGCTCGTCATTCTGTTTAACAGCGAGTTGAGAAGGATTTTTAAAGAGTGAAATCTGCTTTTTGGCTTTACTTTGATTTCACTGTCTCTCGTCTTACATTGAGAATTAGAGGGTGATTACTACTCTCGCTACTACTAAAGAGGGGAAAATTTACTGAAAAGTCATTCTTTGACACTAAAATGGTGAAAAGCCATCCAATTGTTCAATTTTGGATCGAGGTGTGCTCGAGCCAATCACAGATCTCAGATAACTGGTGAAGGCAGAATACACACAGTGCATTAAACCAGTCTATCACAGGACAGAGACGTACAAACAACACACACACATTCACAGTCCGTCCACACGGATGTCCGTGTACTCGCCATCATTAATGTTTGCAGCGCACTGTCGAGTGCACGTGTGTGTGGTTTCACTACAAAAACAAACAAGAGCACCAACTAGTGGCCCGACATGAAAACAACACTGTTTTCAGCATCTAAACCATTTCAGTGTCCACAGGCATCCTTTTCAAAACGCTGTGGTGTAAATGCAAAATGTTTCTGAAACGAAAATGCAAAAACCATGGCATTTCACATGACACATGACGCAAATGTGACCTTAGAGTCACAGATTCATCTTGACGGCCGCTTTTGACCTGTGAAATGAGTACACTCACGCACAAGGAGAGGCCCCGAACCGGGCCTCAAACCGGGGATTTTCCCCCCGTGACGCAAGAGTAGTAACCACTACAAAACCCTACGTTGAAGAGTGTAGACATCCTGTTTCATTTCTCTGTAACTCTGCTCTGCATACAACTGCTTGCTTCTTATGACGGGACAATACAGCGTTTCTGAGTTTTCATATTGAGTCTATTGGTCGGGGCTTGTGGGTCATGGCTGCACTCCGTCCAGAAAAAAAAACAAATCAAGGATCAAACGCAGTTACCGCTTCATTGTGCTTTGAGACAGCAGTGAAGAAACAGTTTTTTTTTTCTTTTCTTAATTTAGTTGTTTTTCTGACTTGTTGGATTCTTCAAATGCTCTCACATTCATCCACCATAGGTGTCAACCACACATCAGAGTCGAAAAAACAAGGCGGTCACGTGACCTAAACGGAAAATAAAGGTGGTTTTCACGAGCATCTGCGTCCCAGAGAGTGTTTGCTTCATCCTTCCGCTGTTTCAAACAACTCGGGCTATTTTAAGGGTCGGTTTGCCTTTTTATAGACGAGCAGACACCGGAGTGTTAAAGAAATGTTCTCTCTAAACAACGTCAGAGACCGCAACTGTGCTTGAAGTGGGACGCCGGGCAGGAAGAGTCTTTTCATACGAGCCAGCAAAAAGACAAAAAATAAAAAAAAAGAGTAGCGTTGACAGCTCTGCTCGGGTATGTGTGAGTGTGTATGTGTTCTCCCGCCCACTCCCCGGCCTCAGCCCACCCTCAGTACCTGGCCACAATGCTGCCTGTGACACCCGATGTTGACACACAGGCTGAAAGCCTCAAAAGCAAACAGCTTCACGAGGACTGTTTTCATTCTGCGCTGCTGCACTGAGACAGTCATCAACACTACATGGCACTACAGCTTTACCCTAATTACAACTTTACTTCTTTTTTTAATCTACACACACTGGTTTATTATGATGCATGTAAGGGCAATGAATGAGAATTTAAAAAGTTTTCCAGTTTACATTTTTGAAAATTGGAAAACTATGGTACTCTACAGTGGCAATTGTCGATGAAAGCACCGTGCAAGCTACAGAAACTTTATTAACATTATTGCAGTATTTACTAGTTACCCGAAAAGTCACTTGCAAAAGGAACAAAGCTGCATTACTGAAGAACTGCTGGGAACAGATTCAGTCATGAAGTATCGTCATCGGCTGGTTGGAAGATGATGCTCTATAATCTGGGAGTTAGCTCCGTTTGGGACAAACAAAAGAAATAAATAACGAGAACAAGCCGCTGAGATTAACTCAGAGACATCGGAGCTGATATTTATCTGAAGTTAATAATGCACAACATTACTGTGCAGTTTGGCATTTTTCATGATGCTGTCAAGAGTTTGCAGTTCGATAAACAAATTTTTCAAGAGTAGCGGACACTCAGACCTGGGCGGACATATCGGTGATGCCAATAATGCAACAGGAACAGAGGTTCTTCAGATATTTCTCTGTATTTTGCTATCATTAAAATGCGCCTCATGCCGAGAATGAGGTAATTTTCTGTCGTGGTGTACTCTGAGCTATAACAAAGGAAAACTTTAAAGATTAAATTTAAAGGCTACGATGGTGCTATTTTACCAGTCTTCTCAAGAAGACATTAGTACCAAAACCGGTCAATGCAGCGGAGGAGATGCACTTCTGTTTGCCGTTCTGCTGCTGTGTCGTCCCGTCAGACAGTAAGCGTGCTGGAAACACACAAGTGGGTTTCAGTTCAAACCTCAAGCGTCGCAAGCGGACCTGCCATTGCAATAACCTCATATGCCGTGCATTTATTTCTAGAAATAAGTTACCTTTGATTTTTCAAATCTCAAAATAGAGCTCAACAGCTTTTGAGATGCAGGCTATCTTCGGCTGTAACACTTTAGAGTTAATTACGCCTCTCTGACAAGACGCTGGCCCCGCTTGTGTGGTCCGCACTCGGCTTGCGGTTTACTTGGCAGCGAAAGAGACACAACACAACAAGTCATCTTTTAATTAGAGCTGTGTTGATGCTGAGGGAAATGACTTAGAGGTGCACGATAGAAGCCAGGATGCTCTTGTCTTTGCGGAGGCGCAGCATTTGAAATGGATACGCTATATAAGGTCACAGTTTGTCTGTCCCGCGACTGGTCCAGTTACCCGCCGTGCACTCTGGCTCATCGCATAACCAGCCATCTCCAAATAGGGCCCTGCTCCACTTATTTTCAGGGCCTTGGCCAAAAACCCTGATCACTTATCTCCCGCGGTCATAAATACATCTGCTGATAATCAAAATGTCACATCTTATTAAGAGCTGTAGGCTCACAACACGATGCACGCTACTGCCGCAGCATCAGGCCCATTAGGCACTGATCAATGAAAACAAGATACCTTTGTCTTGATCTAATGGATTTCACTGGTTATCACGAGGGTGAGTGCAGACGCTGGTTTGCTGATTGGAATTCTCCAACCAGCCGAGGGTGGGAGAGTCTCGGAAGGTCGCAGGAAGTTTCTCAGTGTCTTGAGAATCTCCGATCTCGCAAGCAAGCAACAAGAAACATGCTTATTCAATTCATACACAAAAGATTGGAACCGACTGATAATCCACCTGCGTACCTGCAGCGTACAATGGAGTTTTTGAGGCTGAGCTCTTCTCTAAACTCTCTCTGATTCATTCTTCAAATTCCAATGTGAAAGCCATCTATAAACACTGAGGCCAGGGGCGCATGATAAACACGCACAGAGGTATTCCTGGCTTTTTCAGGTTGCTACATGAATGACAGGCCAGAGTGCTGGCTGGATCCTGGATGTTTGTGTATGTGTGTGTGTGTGTGTGTGTGTGTGTGTGTGTGTGTGTGTGTGTGTGTGTGTGTGTGTGTGTGTGCAGGTGTAATTGTGGGTGAGTGGTGGGGTGGTGGGGGGGTGGGGTGGTGGGGGGTTGACACTGCACAAGGCGAGGTGTGAACGCCGGGTCGTCGGGAGATTGACTGCTCGGCATCGACAGCGCTCGGAGGCGCTGTCACTCAGCACGTACACCTCATGGCTGCGGAACGCGGTTTCACTACAGAGTAAACACGCCTCGCGCCCGCCGCGCTCGCTCGCCGCTCACGGCCAAGCGTTGCCGGGGCGCCGTGTCAAAAACATCCAGGGCCGCGAACGTCACGCGGCGCGTTGACGGCCGAGGATGTCAGACGAACCCTCAGTGACAGACGCAGAGCGTGCGACCGAGCGCGAAGCACGAGTGTCTCTTTGTGTCGCTGCCAATGAAAAGGTGGAGGGGTGATGATTACCGTTGGGAGGCAGGTAGGTGAAGCGCTGGTACTGGCTCCTCTTCCTCTTGCCGTTGCAGACGTAGAAGTTGACGTGCACCGGGCTGGATATTCTCTGGTTTCTGTAGGGAGGGATCTCCACGACAAGGGCGCTCTGAAGCACAGGGGAGAAACGAGACGCTTCCTGATACAACCCATAATCCAAGTCACCAGATCTGTTCTAGAAATTACTCCCTGGGTTCCGTCACACAACCACTGTCTGCCAATGCATTCTCTCATGAACCGAGCAGGAGTACTCAGCCTTTTGTTTTCAGTTCAAAACCCGGCATCTGTGGCGTTGCGTGGCCTCGCTGTTGTATGAAGGCTCCATTAACACTGATCAGGATTTCGCTGTGTTTTGGAGTAACACATGCTGCCACTCAGACCACGTCTCCTTTTTAGTGCAGGTCTTGCTTATTTCAGCGAGCCGATGCCAAACCACATACTACACATACTGCAGCAGCAGGGGCCCGTGATAAAGTGGTCCGGGTGCCTGCAGAGACCAGGTCTGAGTCCCGCTGGAAACATTTCACACATTATGAAAAGTATGATAAAAGAGACCCTGGACTGTTGAGCGGTAACAATTCTTTATGAAGCGGGAGTAAGGAAAACACTTCCTTTTACCTTTTACACCAGGGGCGTGAAACACATTTCACTTCAGGGGCCACATGCAGCCCGATTTTATCTCTCGTGGGCCGGACGGATAAAATGGTAGCATAATATCTATATATTCACAAAACCTAACAAGCACTTTGGAAAATTACTACAATCTCAACATAAAGGCAATTTTAAAGAAAGTTCCTGGTGCAAAATACGATGAAATGTTCAAAAAACCTTCTATAAAGGTGTTTGATACCCTTGTTTTACACCTTCACTTTGAAACTATAGATACAAACCAGTTGATCTTATCACATTCGACGGTTCTCATAGAAGATGAGTTTTATTGTTTGATGTGTGGTGAGGGGGGAAATGGGGGCCCAGAGGTCAAAGCAGCATGCTTTTGACTGGAAGGTTTGAATCCCACTGAGAGTTTGATGAGGAAGCGCATCCGGCATGAGAGTCAAACACTGGCGTGACCCCTGGAAGCTGCAGCCAAGAGACGATCATCACCGCTTGATTTGGAATAGCAAATTAATATTGGGGTAAAGCTAAATGCGCCAGTGTTTTAATGACAGCTACTCAACCCCTGAACCTTCCTCGGAGGGGATTGTGTCTGTCTTATCTTTATAGACTGTTATTTTTCCTGGATTCAGCCCGAGATGTTAGGTATGGCTCGGATCTCATCTCAAATTTAAATGAAACTCTATAGAATTGAAAGATTGGCCTCGGGACTTGAGTTTATAATGACTACGTGCCTATGGGGGTTTAGAAGGTTAATCAGCAGCTATGTTTACTTTGCATCTGGTCTGCATTTAGAATACTGTTTCCAAGCGGCTGGATTGGGAACGGGTCTAAATGAGCTGGTCTGGACTGTGTGTGCAGCCGTCGAGCCCATGAGGTTGGTCCAGCGCCCGTGTTTGTCTCTGAGGAAAACCCCAGGGCTTTAGCTGCACGAGAGCCGAGAGGTAGCCGGGCTTATTTGTTTGCACAGCCGTGCCTTCCTATGGGGAGACTCGCTCCCGCCCCCCTCCGCCTCCCCGCCCCGGCACGACCGCGGCAAGTCTGGACGGATGTGAACCGCTTTATTTCTGATGAGGGAAGCATGGAGCAATTTGTCTGTTTGTGTCAATTCCTGGGATGGCTGTCACTCCGGTGTGGGTCCAAACAGGCCAGAGCAGTGCGCTCTGACAGGAAGCAGGCTTTTGTCGGTCATCACCGCGCAGGCAGGGAGGGAGGCTGGAGGTGAGCTCAGCCCCGGTCTGCCCTCCAGATGATGACAAAGAAAACACACAGGTGGCTGATTGAGTGCGTTAAGCGCGCACACGGCTTTCCCCTCGCCGATGAAAGTTAGCACGCTCAGGACGGCAATAAAAACACCGGCGGGCAGGCAGACTGCAGCACTTTAAAGCCGTCTGACGTAAGAAGAAAGGCCCAGTGCTTTCCTGCTGTCTTTCCCTGCTTGTTTGTCAGATTCGCTAATAAACACACTGTAGCTCTTTTTTTTTCTTTATCAACACTACCTTCCCACCACCGCCACTCCCGGCCGAGCCTTGCACGCCCGCTAATTTTCCAGCATCTGGGACCCCGTCCACCGCACATCAGCCGGCCCCGCAGAGCAATTAGGCATCCGGGTTTACATTTACTGTCCTGATGCAACCGAGCCGCTCACCTGAGCGAAACAAGCACAACAACAAGGGGGGGAAAAAAAACATCCCGGAGTCGCGGCGTTTAAACGCTCGCAGTTTATTTTAGACTCCGGGAGAGCGTAAATCGCCTCGGTTAGTTTACAAAGAGAGGCGGGGGGAGGAGGAGACGCTGCTGATGAAAGACATCGGCAATTGAAAACATACTGTCATGCATAAGCGGGCGGGCTCTGACTGGACTCTGCGCTCTAGAAAGCAGAACCGTTGAATCTCCATGAAATCCTAATCAAGTCCAGAGCGCCGGAGGACGTTCGCTTCCCGTCCTCCTGTTGACGATTCCCTTTCGCCCGGCAATATATTAACAGAATCCCAATGTGTGACCGAGTTGCAGTGGAGTGAGTGCTCTCATGAAAAGCGGCAGGTGAGAGCCGGACAGCGATCCGCTCTCGGCCGCCTGATCCAAGGCACAGACGAGGTGTTTAAGCCCAACTCACTTTCCTGTGAACTAAACGTCTGGCTATGCCATTTGAGCGTCTGCACGAGGGACATATTATACATCCACATATGCGGTTATTCATGCATTCGATGCAAAATCAACAGCACGTCGAGTCTGTGTTTACTTGCACCGGGGTGAAGAGTTTTCGTGAAAATTCCATTCAGGATTGCATCGGCTAATCATCATTGTCTGTGTTGCGATTTGTAATGCCTTAGCAAAGGTTACATCATGACAGGGGACAGATGAGGAGGAGACGCAGGGAGACGGGGAAGGAGAGAGTCTCACGGGAAGGTGAAACGAGTGGCGTCACTGAGATGCACTTACAGATTTGACGGAGTCCTTGTCAACTTTGGCTTCCGTCTCCCACAGATGATGGCCATCTATTGACAAGGGAGAAAAAACAGGGCTCAGCTTGGCTCATTACGACCAACATCACAGAGCAGACAGGCTTCAAAAGAAAGGACCGTGATCTGCAGGGCACATTTGGAGGGGAATTATGATTTTAAGACTTGCAGTCAATGCAGTGTTCAAGCAAGAAGTGTTTTATTTCAGATCTTGGTGCAGAACTGTGGTTTCTTTCAGCCTCATTTATCAAAGTGTATATTATTGGAAGAAAAATTATGACCAATTCAACATCTGTACTTCCACTAATGGCAGAGAAATGTTCTGAAATGAAAACACAAAATCAATGGTTTTTCACTGGAGACATTATAAAGGACACAGGGAGTGAGACATTTTGATTTGAAATGAAATTTAAAAAAAAAAAAAATCTTTTTTTTTTGTTTGTAAAGTGAAAAGAGTTTAAAATACAAGGTGAAAGCATTTTCTGATGGGATTGTTCAGTTGTCCCTATCTTTGCAATGGACAAAAGGCCAAAACGAGCACATTTAACAACAAAACATGTGAAACCTTCAGCGAGAAGCCTTCAGTTTTTATATTAAAAGAAAGTGAAGAGCATTTCTATTATACTTCAGAGGATTGTTCAGTAACAACTTTGCATCTGTTTCGTCTCT
Organism: Salarias fasciatus; assembly: GCF_902148845.1. Taxonomy (NCBI): domain Eukaryota; kingdom Metazoa; phylum Chordata; class Actinopteri; order Blenniiformes; family Blenniidae; genus Salarias; species Salarias fasciatus. The sequence continues at coordinate 20,257,061 of NC_043755.1, forward strand.
GATCCCTGACAGGGACTGCAGACTCTCTTCATTACTGTCTGCCCTGTTTATGTCCACTCATTGGATTTTTCTGTCAATCCTCTTATTTTGAAGTTTCCCTTTTTTTCCGCGAGTCCCTCATTTTGTGCCTGTTAAAAAGAAAAAAAAAAAACTCTTCATGCAAACTGTGCAGTGTTATAGCTTAAAAAAAAGAAAAGAAGCGGCAGCAGCTCTCATTTCATCTCTCTTTCTTGTCATCTCCATCTTGTTGTGGTTGGGAGGTTTCCTTTGCTGCCATGCAATAAAAAGGCCTGTGAGCTACTGCAGCTGTCGCCCGGCCCGCACGAGCTCGGCTCGCATTCTTTGCGTTTTCTCTCTGATTTCATGCCACACCTTAGTGAACAGACGCTCTGGGCTCTGCTAGGGCAATCAGTACCAACCACAGTGCCATACACCCCCCCCCCCCCCCCCCCCCCCCCAATGCCTCGTTTTTTTTCAGAACCGATGCGTCATTATGGCTGTCAGAAATAGACGTGACACAGAACAGCCTTTGTGTCAGTGGCACACCATGTGAGGCTGTAGCATGGGCACCGTGGCACTGCTGCTATGTGTCAGTGTGTGTGTGTGTGTGTGTGTGTGTGTGTGTGTGTGTGTGTGTGAGAGTGCCGGTATCAACTCCGCAGCTGAAACGCAGTGCTTTGCTTCAGAAACCAGGAAGCCATCAGATAAGATAATCAGAATCAGCTTCCAAATAACCGATAGCAGACGTCCAGCGGCTCTGGGAGATGTAAAACCCTTGTTTTCTTCCCCCCCTGAGCATTATGTTTTTCACATCATGCGGCGAGCGAAAGAATAAAGGATTCCAGCCATGGTTGGCTTATTACTGGTGAGATGCGGTAGTGGGGGCGGGTGGTCAGCTTTATTATTCAGAGAGTGAACATCAGTAGATATATCTTTCCAAAATGGCCATATTAAAGTACGGCAGAGGAGAAAAACAGACGGCGGGGAGATCAGATAAGGGTTTTTCTATTTGAAACAGGGGAAATAGAAGTTGCATATGGAGAAATGTGCCTTGCTGGGACGGAGATGGAGTGGGCGACTGGGGAATAGCGGCCGCGATATGAGCACAGAAGGACCGCGGGGCAAGGCAGCAGAGATCCTGCAGATGTGGCAGGTGATTGAGATGCAAAAAAAAAAAAAAAAAAGAGCGCAAAGTTGCAAGGAAGGGCAATTAGGAGGAAGCAGAGACGCAACGCGGGGAAGGTCAGAGGGAGGGAGAGGCAGACGGAGATGAGCGTTCCTCATGTTACGTCTAGGGGAGGCAGGAGGGAATCTCACCCGCCTCCGCTCTGGGAGACTCTCCAAGAGGGAAACCTTAGACTGCGACGTCAACCCCAGCCTGCACCAGTAAACATGTTTTTCAAACTTTATTCTACCCACCTTCCTCTTGATCTTTGCCTTTCACCTCTAAATCACTTTGTTCGACGAAGGAAATACTTTCCGAAGCGAATATTTCTCTCTGAATTTTTTTTCTAAAGCCTGAGATGGATTTGGGCCTGGGCCACCTGTGGCATACCTCTGCATGCAGCAGATAACCGCAGGACTTTCCGTTCACTTCTTCTTCTTCCCTGCAACATCTGCAAAACGCTTCTGTTCCCGACAACACCTCCTCCTTCACGCAGCCCCCGCCCACTCATAATGCACACACTCAACCACAGTATCCTTCGCCTGTGTTTTGACCTTGAATCACAGCAAGCAAGCCGGAGAGGCGCGCAGCGATACGTGGCTGCGTACGAGTCGAGTCTGGAGAGGTTCTGGTGTGATCCTCACCCGAGAAAGGAGTGAGCAAGCACTCAGACACGCCGCAGCTTATTTTTAGGCTTCAGTGCTCGAAGGTAAAAACCGACTGTGTGCGTTCGGCTCCAGGTGACTCACATGTGTAAATGAGCCGCACAAGGATTAGCATCACCTTGCCAGGACAACACACTCATTCATCAGACCGCACACAGGGCGAGGCTTCTTCCAGAGTCTTCCTCACGACGTGGAGCGCCGTGAACAGCCCGGCCCAGTCAAACAAATGCTCCTGTCTTCTGCTTTTCGCTGGGTTTCATGACAGTTCCAGCAGACGATCGTTCAGAGGCAAACTCCTCAGACGTAAACGAATTCCACTCACAGGTCTCCCTGACAGCTGGCCTGACGGTGAACCTGGACGTTTTTACTTTCTCTTTTTGATCCACAGCGGGTTTTTCTTCTCACACAGTGTCGACTACAACAGGTTTTTGCTGATCTAAAAGAGTTCACTTTAGGATATTTTCGAATGGAAAACATGAATCATGAGTGTAATTACGGAGGTTGTCTTGTGGAACAACCCAGGAATTTTTTTTTTTCCAACATCTCTTTTCCAGAAATGAATTGAAGGAGTGTTTTTCTCTTTCCTGTTTACATTTTGTCAGCTTTATTTTCCATTATATTACCTCTGCCGCTTCCTGAAAGTGAAAATGCTTGAGTAATTTTACACGCATTTTCACAGCAATCACCTGGTGATCCGACGGAGAGCGGAGCTAAAGGGCAAAGGGATTCCCCCCATAAGCGATCCCAGAGGGGCAGCTGCCTTCCCCCCCCCCAACACACCTGGTCTCTGCCAATCTGAGGACCGGTGAAACCGGAGAAACGCAGGTCTGCTTCGGATCGAGAGGCTTCTGTGTAAATTATGACTGGACAGTAGATCCACGAAGGGTTTATGGTACGGAAGTGAGTTATACTTGGTGTATAACAGGGAAAGTGTGAGCCGACTTGACCCGGGGGCGAGAACGATGGCGGTCAAGAGAGTGAAATTTCATCTTTTTGTCAGAGGTCCAGCTGTGTGGGACTGAGCTGGAAAATGATCTGAGGATGAAGAGTGATGGCCGGACGATGGTCTCGACTTGTACATTCGTATAATGTTTGTCGGGTGCGCGGCGTTCAGAAGGAAGCAATCAAAGATGGCGTCTCTCTCACTGACCAGCGTTTCACAGCTGAGGGAGGTCCGGACTTACAGACCCTCAGCTGAACATCTGCAGCAGAGGAGGTGGGTCAGTCTCTTGATGTGATTGAAGGCAGGTCAAATCCGGGTCCGACATCAGGAGCTGGGCAGATCTGTGTGGAGTTTGCATGTGTTTTCTCTGGGTTTCTTTTGATTTGTGAAATTCAAAGTGAAAGTGTTCCACCAGTTTCACTTGTACTGATAGAAACAGTATTAGAGCCAATAGAGACAGTTTCACTCTCACTGAAGTGCGAGGCAGTGAGCGACTGATCATTCCTGATCCGATTCACATCACAAACATGCATTTAGAGTTTGGGAGGCAAACTTTCACTCTTAACAGGATCCAATCTTGTACTTTATAGCGGGATTAAACTTCTGTGTCAGTGAGGTTACAAAGTTAGAGGGCAGCCGCGTCCATCTGTTTAATGCTAGCTGATCTGATTTGCTCTTCTTTTTAGGGTATTGACCCATTGATTTCTCAGAGGCACGACCTCAGCAATGAAGCAGATTTACTCCATCGAGGTTCAAAAAGGAGAGGAAGGAGAGGTTAAGCTCCTGCAGCAGTTATAAGTCATGATTGATTTGGAAACACTGCAGTGCGCCATCCTAATTAGACGATAATTTCTCAAATCGCTAACCTAAAGAAGGCTGGAGGTTGACCTTATCCCGCCGAAGTGCCAAAGCTATGAGTCAAGATTATGAAAGTTCTCCTAGCCCAGAGCCAAGCGACAGTCTAGACATACCGCTAGAAGTACAATACATCGACCAGTGTGTCTGGTGTTTAGACTTGCCCAAGGTAGAAGCGTTCAGCGGAGTATAAACAGTCTGAAACAGTTCAGATCGCAGTCTGAAGGCCTGCTTTCCTCAACCCAGGAAGCTGTGGAAGTGCAGATATTTCAGCCTGTTGCTGAGGAGTTTTCGTAGGAGAAGAATAATAGCCTGAGGGTATTGTAGCATACTATGCTGTCCTAATGTTTCAGATTACGGCTATGGCTGTGAATTCTCTCTTCCTGCCTGAAGCGGCGATGGAGGAGAGCAGATCGGAGCCGGCTGCAGACCGGGCTGCTGAGCTCCAGGCAATGCTCCAATCCCACCAGATGTAGAAACCATCCGGCTCACCAGGGAATTCCCTCACCTCCCCTCTGAGTCAGAGCGTAGGCTTTCCCCAGCTCGCTTTCTGCATCTCTCCCCTCTCTCCTCCTGCCCGCCTCTCCCATCGCTGTCTTTCTAGTTTCCTCGCCGCGAGGGCTCGTTTCCATCCGCGGAAAGCGGGGCAAGCCAGAACACACGCTGCAATAGGTGCGCCAGGTATGTCTTCCCAGCCGTGTGCCAGAGGAGCGGGCCGGACCAACCAAAACACCGACGCAAAAACGCTGCACATGGCAAAAACAACAGAGAAACCAAACCAAGCACAACAATGCAGAAGAAAGTGGAAAGTTTAATAAAGGTCTGTGATGAGTTCAGCTTGTTACAGGGGAGAAAAAAATCAGAAAAAAAACCCGTCAAGGCCTGTTAAATATTCCTGTCAATATTAATTACTGTTAAAAAGAATGCTTACATTGCGTTGGGGTTTCTTTAGTCTGTAATTATGCAGCTCCAGTCTGATTAACTTGCTCTCCTGCTATGTGATCATCTTAAAGCAGACTCGTCCAGTAAGGGAATTAAAGTTCATCGTCGATAAATGAAGCAGCTTTTTTGGGATGGGTAAAGAAGAGTCCAACAACATTCAACTCATCTATTCGAAAAGCTGATTTCAGTGCACTAGAAGCAGGATTTCTATGGAAGCTAAGCTTTTCTTTTCTTTTTTTTTTTTTTTTTTAAACAAGCTTCTGAGGGTCTCGTCTTTTCCGCTTCACCCCTCTGTGGGGAATCCTTATTGGATGACTCACTGAAAACACTTCCTACCCAACAACGCAAACAGGCCCGCAGGCCAGCGGCAGGTCGCACTGTGTGCACAACAGCAACACACACACACACACACACACACACACACACACACACACACACACACACACACACACACACACACACACACACACACACTCGTGAGTGCAGCCAGTGCGTAGAGTTTGCATCAGGTATCCTGTGGGTGATGAAGCGGCGCAGTAGGGACGAGCGTGGCATTTAAAAAGTAGAAGTAATTATTTTTCAAGCTGCATTAAGGTTTCCCGCAGTGGCAGCAGCTATGAGCTCTGTTCATTTGATACCGGGGAGGTCTCCGGGGGGGTGGGGGGGGGGGTTGGGGCAGACAGACAATCAAAACAACATTGAGACGAGGGGAGGAAGACTGAAGCAGACAAACAGAGGCCAAATATTACCGAACCCAACCGCAGGTTAGCAGACTAAATAAAGACGGCAGAGGAACAAAGTGGAGTATCTGTCTAGAGCGGCGTAACCAAACCGATTTTCTTTCAGCTCTCAAAAGTTGCCACGACTTTTCGGCTGCTGACCCACTTTCTGATCTCTGATCTGCCAAAACATTACAGACGGGCAGACACGACCACTTTCACCAACGTAAGTCTTATGACAGTGCACACGGTAGCGTTTTGAAAATGAAGCCGCCGCTGCGTAAACGGAGCCTTACTGAACTATATTTGGGTTTTGGGAGTTCTTACCATCCGCCGCCCGCCACGTGCTGCACTGACTCAGCGCCGCCGAGCTCAGATCAACATGAAATGTGGAGCAACAGGACTTTCTTCCAACGGCCAAGGAGATAAGACTCGCGCCATATGCTACGCATGTGTCCTGGATCCTGAGTCCCTGGATCAGATCCTGACCAAACAAGACCTCGCATGACTCTTGTTCCCATTGATGTATTTTTTTCTTCTCCCTCTATTTTTCCTAGAAATTCAGTAATCTGTAAATAAGAAGTTGATTTATTAGGAATGAAACAAAGAAAATACTCCTGTGTTTTAGGTGCCGGCTTACACTGGATTCCAGAACATTACTGAAAGTCATATAAGCATAATATTGATTTTTATATTATTAAGTGCTTGAATGAAATTAATATTTCAATCAAAAAGCCAACAGTAACTATAGATGGAAAATATGGATGCTGGACTGAAGCAGTTTACATATTCTGGCTTTACGTTTAATTTTTAAACAAAAATAAATTGCATGTGATTTCCAAATTATAAAAAATCTACATATCTACAATCAGAAAAAAATAGAAATGAAGATGACTAACAGTGACTGTACACCATATATACATAAAGTGCAAAAAAAAGCATAAGCCGTTAAAACAAAGTCATGTATGAAAGTGTTATTACAGTCTTATTTGTACTAAAAGACATCTGCTCTGTGTGTGATCTCTGAATAATTCCAACTGTATATAATTATTCACACAAGTTGGACGGAGACTCGAAAAGCCCGTCTGTTGCTCTTTAAGACATTTTTTTGGAAGGTGTTTATTGGAGTCAACGCTGGAAAGTGAGCAGCCATCCTGACCTTTGATGGCAGCGAGAGTAGTGGCTGTCATCGGGGTGGCGAAAGCCGCCGCTGGCCGCACAAGGAGCTGTGCCTTACGCGTGCACGTGCACGTGCACGTGCGTCCCACTGTGTCAGCACATGTCCACGAGACGCGCTCCTCTGCGGTGCAGCGCTCTCCATTCCATGGGCGCATTTAGTCATGGACTTTTCCAGAGGAAAATAAAACCGGAGCTACAGTAGAAATCTGGAATATAATTACGACTTTATTGGTTTCTTTTTCTAGTCTGGTCCTTCTAAATCAACAATCGGAGAAATCCTGCGACGGAGGACCTTCATGAAACAGCAGGATCCTCCGATTAAAATGCCAAAAGCTACTTTTTTGCAGTATATTTGTGACCTAAGTACTTTTCCACGCTCATACGTGCTCAACGACAGTTGCCATTAGTGAGTGATGTGTGTGTGTGAGTGTGTTCCTGTGTGTGCATGTGTGTTCAGAGTGTGTCGGCCTTTCTGTAATGGGCTTTTTGACTTAGGAGACCCTGGAAGTGGAGGGTCATTAAAGTTTACATAAAAGCAGCCTAAGTAGCAGACAGACAACCTCCCTTTCATTCTCGCTCTTCCTCTCTCTCCCTCTTCCTCTCTCCCACCTCCTGGACATCACCGAGACGGAAAACAAACCACTGAAATGTCAATGGCAGGCACGAGGCTGGGGATCCCACCAGTGCAGAGCTCCACACGACTTAATGGCTTTAGCGGGTATTGAGGATAGAGGTAAAAAAAAAAAAAAAAAAAAGAAGAAGAAGAAGAAGAAATGCAGGATGAGGGAGTAAAAACTGGAGGAAAATGAGGTAAAAACCAGATTACTGAGGTAGAGACTGCTGGAGAATGAAGGGAAATACAGCCTAGAGGGGACCAGCGGATGAAGAGGCAGTGTGTGTGTGTGTGTGTGTGTGTGTGTGTGTGTGTGTGTGTGTTTGGGCTTTCCTCTCCAGGGGGATCCCCCTAGATGAGTAAGTGAAAGCAGGAGGAGGGAGACCCCACATCGGCTCGTCCTCCACCTTAACCCCAGCGGTGCTGGAGAGAAGGCCGCTCAGAAAGGGAAGAGGCGTCAGCGCGGACAAGAGTAATGAAGCCTTAACCTCCCAGAGCGCCGGGACTCATATTTAAGGTGAAGTCAGAAACTTTCTCACCAGCTGTTACCTATGAATCAGAAGGAAACCCCAAGAAGACCCTCTGACATTCAAAAATCAAGATAAATTCAAATATAACTTGAGGGAAAGATTAGGGGAAATCCCCTTTTATTCAGTGTAGACTTTGATTTAATTCCATTTTCCAAAATGCCAAATTAGAGCTAAAGGTAAAACAGATAAAAGATTAGGATTTAATCTGATTGTTGAGTCATGGGGGGGAAAAAAACCTACATTTTCTTTGATATTCAGATTTTGATCTTCTTAAACTGTAAAAACAGAATCCTTCATATTTCATATTTAGTATTTTCACTGCTCCAGTTGCAAACCTTGAAAGAGTGAAACATGAAAAGTTTAAATACTTGTGAGGGCTCATTATTTTAAGCTCTCTCAACTAATTTTACAGTTATTGTGGCCAGCAGCTGCCTCACATGAATATAATGAACCGACTGGAGGATCAGCTCCACTCATATCAAAGAATGGGGGGGGGGGGGGGGGGGGGGGAAGGGGGGGAAGCAAATATTGATAAACTGATCTTTCTACTCAAACTTTCTATTTGAGGTGTGCATGCAGAGTGTGAGTGGGACTTCTTAATGTTAACATCAACATATCATATGCATTTTAAGTGTTTGAGGACCATCTTCACACTGTTCCATCTACTGATAGTGGGTTTCTGGGGACTGTACCATGTGCTTGTGGGAAGGTTAAATCACATAGCAGACTTATTCTATGCCTGCAGTGTTTCTTTTCTTTAATTTCTAACATAACAGATAAAAACAAACAATAAAAGTGAAAAGTCAACACGCCTGACCACAAAAATTCTAAAACTTTCATACTTTGCAGGTGTCCACCATGTAGAGGATGAAGAGTTTGGGACTGACCGCTGGGAGACGCCACAAACAAAGTCCAAAGCATGAAAAATGAGTTTCCCAGCTTCGCAAACTACCTTCTGTCCTTCCAACCTTTTACTCAGAGTAAAACTATTCCCCAAATCCCATACTGTTCCAGTTTTGATGAATATGTTGTGGTCGATTGTGTCAAAAGCCATTTTTAAGTCAGTGAAAGCTGCCACTGTTGTTATAGTTTCTGATCTTTACCATTTGATCAATTGGTTCCATTAAACTCAATGATTTTGTGAAGAAATGTGCTGATAGTTTCGGAAAATTATGTTGGTTTTTTTTGTAATGAATTTTTTTAAAGTGGCATGACTTCAGTTATTTTCATTTTTTTTTTTTTTTGAACAAGTTATATTTACAAGTCATTTAAGGGGCAGCTATGAACTGTTGCTACTAAAACATCCAACCCTCATGTCTGTCTGCACACCGCTGGCCGGTCACGCCACGCAATGCAGTTAATTATCAGCGTCTTGGAAACACTGGAGTGTGACTGCGACTGACATGATTAGTTTCTAAACAGCTGATAAATCCTTCCCCACACAAACTCCTCAATGATGAGAGACGTCTTTTATGATCCCTCTTCAGCTTGATCTGCTCTTATCTGTCTGCGTTGCTCATCCTCGTCATCCTCACTGCATCGTGCTGCCAACAGGCTCCTGAGGTTCCGCTCAGCTTGACCTTTACTTTTGCTTTAGTGGTGCAATCAAGGAAATGATCACAGTCATTCGATTGTAAAGTGAATCAGGACTGTTTTTATCATCGCCGCCACCCACACGGGGAGGAAGCACATGGCCGAAAAGAAAAGAAAAAAAACTGAATGAAAGAAGAAATTGCTTCTGAGAGGACGGAGAGAGCGACTGAGCGAGCGAGAGGGTTAACTGTCAGAGCCGGAGGGGGGGGGGGGGGGGGGGGGGGGGGGGGGTCGGGGACGGCGAGGGGAGAGACGGCGAGAGAGGGAAAGTGAGAGAAAAGAGACGTTGCACATGCCCTGGTTGTGATTCATTCCTTAAGTTGTGGCGAGCAACAGTGAACAGGCAATGGAAACTTCAGCGAATGTAAATACGCTTTGGTTAAAAATATAGCGTCCTAATGCACACCACATGTGGCTCGCTGGCAAGCGCCGCTGTATTTTGACGGGAAGAGATACCGAGAGAGAACGCCACCGAGCGGGAGACGGAGAGCAGAGCGACGTCGGGCAGGACGGCTGCGGCTCACCCTGGGCCTTCTCCACGAACACCACCTTGGACTCGGGGAGAAAGTTGAGGCCGGACAGGAGCATCATCTTGCCTCCGGTGGCGGGGTAGCTGTCCACACTCTGCTTCTCCACCAAGGGAAGCTCTTGAGCCGAGCGCTGGGCTATTGAGAGAGACACGCACACATAAACATCTCAGTCCGGACGCACGGGCCGACATTTCATCCAGCAGGAACAGCAGTTCCTGGTTAGCGAGGGAGGCTTATCAACTTTATGATGAGGATTTCATGACCCCGGGCTGAGAGCTTTTCTGCCAACAGCTGCTTTTAAATGACACTGAAAAAGGTGTCCAACCAATCGAAACAATATTTTCACAGTCAATTCCTTGTTCGGTTTATTTTTCCGTCCAGCGGCTGCCAACCACCTGTCTCTGCTCTCTCTGACATGAAGCCAGTCACCTTGAATCACTGAATCGGGTGTTTTGACTCAAAGCCAGACGCAGACGGTATTTTTTATCATCCCAAAGCAGTCAGTCTGAGGTTGAAGTATTTACCAGAAGCCCCTACAAACTCTGAACAAATGATGAAACAACTAACGATTAACATCCACTTAGTAGAACAAACTATATGATGCCAGCCATGTCTCACAAGGTTCCTTTAATTGGCTTCCTTTGGGGCGAATAGCATCACACCCATGCACAGAGAAACAGAGGGTTCTTTCAATGCACCAGTACAGCTGTGCCAGGAGTGGGGGCTGGAAAATGACCTTAGAGGGACCTGTGCTAATGGGGTAGCCTTACCACAATACCTCGCGCATTCAGTCATAAAAAATGCAAACTTGAGATAGATAACACGTGTGTTTGGCATCGCGCACAATGCAGCCATTGCTCTGGCAAAGTTTCCCCGATCGTGTAAAGCTTATTGAGTGCAGAGGCACTGAATTTGCTCCAGCAGGTAATAAAATATTAGGCAACTTTATTGGATTACAATAGATGCCACCTTTCACTTGGTTGGAAATCCGACTAGGAAGGCGTGCCAGCTTTTTTGGTCGTTCCCGGGGTTTTGAACACTCACAGCACTCGATGGGGTTGGACGCGGCCTGCAGGGACAGCGTCCGGCCGTTGGGTTGGTTGATGTGGACCCGGAACACCAGCCTGACCCGGGTGTTTTTGCGCCCGATGTCCGTCTCTCCTTTGCGAAGCTCGATGTCTGAGTTGCGCAGCTTCAGGATTCCTGCGCAATCGATTCTAGGAGGGGAAAAAGACAGATTATAGTACAAAATAAAAGACAGAGGTGAAGTTTGTTGGGTTTTTTTCTGTTTTGCATTTCGGGGCTTTTTCCCATTAAAAAGACAAGAAATGACTCAAGCAGTTTCCAACAGGATTTTCGAGAGAAAGTCTGGTCCCGGGTTTAAATGGAAGCCTGTTTTTCATGTTTCTGACTGGGCCATTCAAGCTGACCTGCTGCGCAATAGGATCATCAGCAAAGTCCCCACTGGTATTACAGATCATGCACTGGAAGCTCACCGAAGCACGACCGTGTCATTATTAATCCAGCATGTCATCAAAGATAAAGTTGGACATTAATGACTTTACATCACAGTTTTAAAGGGTCACAGCGGTCTAAGAATTAGCAGTTCTGTGGAGAGAGAGAGAGAGAGAAATAAAAGAAAGTCCTCTGGACTGAAAACACCATGGCTTATAGGAGTATCACATGAGGTCCCATCAGAACACAAAATCACTATCAGAGTGCATCAGAGAGCCTGCCTCGTGCTTTCATTCGACTTACTTCACACATTTTTTGGGGGGTTTGAACTGCTGTTAATTGCTACCACATGTGGAAATAGACCCTTCTGTGAGCTCGTCGTCTTTATTTCATTTCACAATTTGGGAGGTAATGGAGTAAGGTTTCTTTCCCTTTTCTTTGTGGAAAAAAGGCAATCATTTGTAGCTGTGGCCTTTCGTGAATTTTAATAAAACTAGCGTGGCTGGTTAAAAAAACCAAGGAATACAAATGGGATCTGGTTTGGCATTTCAGTTATTTTACATGGTAGCTTTTTTGGGCATTTTTCCTGGAACACGGTAAATGTCAGATTTTATACCAATCAAAATTTCCCTTGACTTTGGTTTGCATAAGTTAAACAAAGTAAAAGAAATATGTGCAGTTTCGCTGATGACCTTCTCCTTATCACTCTTGCATCATCTCGCGCAGGATTTAGAAAGTGTGGAAGAATGAGCACCATCACTGAACTCTCCACGTATTACATGCTTTTCGTTGGGAATCTCCGTGAAGTGTTCATATGTAGTCTGCAAATGTCATAACTGATTCACACTGAAGCTCATTCTTTCATTTTAATTCTCTTCTATCGACTAGCGATAAGATGTTGCTGGCCGAAGCTCGACTTCTTTACAACTCTCTCTACAGTAACTCTCATGAACTCTGCTTAACTTACTTCAGACACTGAAACAACTTCACTGATTATGCAATACTTATTGACAGCTATGATTTGCAGAGAACTTAAATTGTGTTACTTTGGAAGGAAAAATATCGAATTGTCTGAAAGTTTGACTGCTTCCCACTCGCCACGAGCAAATAATCATTGCATGAGATCAACGAGATGTGCGCAGCGCTATCAAGGCGAGCGTTTTAACAGCTCAGTGGAAAGAGATCTTTCTTTCTTTTAACCAGTTGGACAGTCAGAGGAGAGAGGGGGAACTTTCACTCCTCTTCCTGCAGCTGTGGGCTGACGACCAATGAGAAAAGAAACTTGCCCTTGAACGTTGAATTTTTTTATAAAACCATACGGGAAGCATTAAAATCCGATCGCTGAGCGGTGCCCCTGAATGTGCTACAGCGCAAAAGAGATTGTGGTGAAGATGAAAATGATATGGTAAGGCAACACAAATGCTAAAATCATCAATGCCTGAAGGCCACTGTCCACTCAGGAAGCTGTTTGTTTCCCTTACAGACCATCGTAATCCCCAACAGTTACAAGAACACTCAACTATGCTGACAAAAAATAGATTCATTACTCATGTTTTCTGATAAATAAGTGCAGGAAGAAGTAGCGGCCTCATGTAACCTATACTCAGATGCAGCGGTTTTATCCGTAACACAGAGTTCTGGGCCACACTCCAGTGAATTCACTGCTGCCTGGCCTGAGCGGAGCCCCGGGACAGGGGCTGGTGCACAGATCCACCGACTGGAGCACCGACTCTACAGAATGAACAAACTTCATGCCTCCGTCAAGCAAAGTTACCAAATATTGAAAAAAAATGTCAGGTCAAAAGGCTTTTCACTTTCAGATCACTGCCTTCACAATACTCTCAGAATTTGAATGTTTTCAGCCCAACTTGCTGCTGTTGATAAGTGTGTCGGGAACAACATCCCAGTCGTATCAGTCGGCTGTTATCAGTGACAGAGGGGGAGTCTGCAAACTTCATAACCAGAAGAGACATTTTTGGCTGCTTTCTACCCAAAAATCATCCTGGGAATGCAAAATACGGCTGCTTTTACAGGTAAGCCAGTATTGTTGGCAGCATCTTAGATCTCGTTAAAATGTTCTGAAACCCTTTTTTTTTTCCTATGGTTGACATTAGATTTGGATGAAAAGTCATCAGAGAAAGAAATTCAACATATTATTGTTGACATCTATTCAAAAATTCATTCATTTCAATGTTCCCTCTATCTATGAAATAAGAGTCGCTTCATCAATAGTGTCAGATGGGCAATATTTCAGATTTTTAAAAATGTATCGATATGCAATTTGTGAGAGCTGCACGGAGCCAAGGGAGCAGATCTGCATTCATTTCTACAGGCAAGAGTGAATAAATACTATAAAAATAGAGGCGTTCATAGTTTCATTTCCAACCTAACACGATGCAGACGAATGAACAGAAGAAAAATATGAGTGTGACCACCTTTTGCTCCTAAAGCACCTTAAATAGTTGTTGGTAAACTTGCCAGGTTTTAAAGGGATTCTGCAGGAAGGATGTCGAAAACACTGAATCAAGCGCTTCAGCCTCTTCATGTGATCCAAAACACACAGGGTGATGTTTGAGATCAGGACTCTGATGGGGAATTACCAGTACATCTCAGCCTCATAATTAATCTATGATTGGGATGATTATAATCTCTTGTTGAGTGAACCTGAAACTAATCTTTTATTGATATTGCACGACTAAAGTGTTACTTATCTGCCCTGCACTACATAAATAATGATGCAAAAGCCACTGCGTGGTTATGTTTTGGTGCTGAGTTGAACAAACTAGAATTAATGGCAAAAAATATTTCTTCCCTGTTTTAAAAAATGTTTTACTTATATCAAATAAGTCTTTTTTTCAGCAGAAATGAAAAAAAAGGTTTATTCAACTGACGCGAAAGATTTCTCTCCTTGAGCTACTGCAGCCTACGAGGCTGTGAGTAATCGCCTCTAAATCAAAATCATCCATTTGGGATCCAGTGTTCTCCTCTGTAGACCTGTTCGCTCAGAAGGGAAGTTCCAGTGCATTTGTCTTAGTGGCACATATTGGCCGAGCCTAATGTATTGGGACCACATCATTCGGGTGGGCCGTGGGACTCTTGATGCTTCATGGCTCCACACACACACACACACACACACACACACACACACACACACACACACACACACACACAAAATCACCATTCAACAACCGCAAGCCTGTAATATTTAGAGTCTCAACACACATTGGTCAGAATTAAGTCACCCGTGAACTCAGTGTGTCAAGTGCTTTACTTTATTTCCTAAAAAATTACGCATCTCATGGGGTGAGATTGCAGAAAGCCTACTTGGAGTTGTGGGCTGTACAGTACCTGTCATCAGGCTTTCTGCCTGAGGAGCCAGAAGAGGGGGACAAAGGGGGTGTAAGAAACAGAACAGTGTGTGTTTTCTGTGCATGTTTTGAAAGAAGGGGTTCGGCAAAGAAAAATGTGGAAAAGGTGGAAAGACGGATCGCGGACTTGTGGAGGTCCAGGAGAAACTCACATGGCTCTCATGTTGTTTTCAGGCAGCAGAGGGATCTCCAGGATTTTGGTGTTGGATTGCATGACTTCATGGCTGGCGGTGGAGACGGTCTTGCCGGTGATGCGGTGGACCTGGTAGAAGGCATGCGGGCGCAGGAGGCGGTCGTCTGCGGTCCCGATGAACAGCTGCAGGGTGAGCGGCTCGCTCTCCATGTAGCCATAAAGCTGGCAGGAGAACAAAGAGACCCAGGTGAGAGGCAGCATCGGGATTCGAGACCCCCGTCTCAGGCAACCCCTCATTTAGGAAATACAGATTGAATGCGCCTCGGCTACTGTTAGTTAAAGGAGCCTTTAATGATAGCTCTGCCATGGTAGAGGGACTGTTCAAATAAGCCCCTTCCCATCGTTTGTTTTTGGTTGGGTTGGAGGCCCTTTTTCAGTGGTCTGTGCTGCACTTTTTTATTTATTTTGTGTTCCCGCACAGCAGAGGGAGAATAAGAATGGTTTTCTTTGAAAAGAAAGGTTAAAGCCTCAAGACGAAAAAAAAAAAAAAAAAAGTCTCAAAATGAGAATCCAGAGCAATCTAATCTGATCTTCCTTCAGGTGCAAAGTTCTCTCCTGATATGTCCAGCAACTGAACCAATAACAGTTTTCAACCATACGTTGTCATTTCTGTAATTTCACCATGAAATACAATATTTCGAGCAGCGACAATACTCAGATGTTTACAGCAGAAAGTGATTCAAAGCATCCAGAGAGTACAGCATGCAGACATCATCTCGCCCCCTTTTCCTTTAGGCAGTTATGAACATGTATTATGATTTCCATTAAAGCTGCGAGACTGTGTCCCACTGTGATGAAAGAGACTCCTGTATCAGAACCACCACTTCAAACAACTCCCACTTCCTCTAGCGGGCCTCCATTAGCCGCTACCGCCTCACTAATAAAAAGATCAAATCATTAAAAAAAGAGAAGAAAAACTCCACGGACCCGGCACAGTTTGAGAAGTGCTGTCAAGTTTGGGGTCAACTGCACTTCAAATATAAACTGTGGCTGCCAATATGCATTCAGTGTCCCCGGATCATTTTCTGACTGTGTCTAAAGTAACATAAATTGATGATTTAACCGAGTGTGTAATGGCTCAAACTATGAACACGCAGGCAGGATTTCAGATTTCGACGTGCGGTGAAGGACAACGAATACTTAGTGAGTGATTTCTGACCGGAATAATTTGCCAACCAGGAGATTTTCTGGTGGAACTGAGACTTAGCGCTGCAGACCTCCCAGGATGTACTTTCTCTCTGTGGTCAGATGGTCATGAGGGCGGATGTTGGTGTGCGCTCAGAAAATTCTCCAAACCGGCCGAGTGTCAGGAAGCTGCAGAATCCATCTGGAGCACAGAAAGAGGGCTAGCGTCTCACTGCCCGGACCTCCGTGGATCCACCCAGGTGGCTACTTGACCTTGACCACATATGACATTTACTGAGAGGGATCAGTTACTCCAGACCAGGACTCTCCAAGTCGTGGCCGTCAGAAGAATCCCACAAATTGGTCAATTACCCCAACGCAGACCCGCGCATCGCTGCAGACCACGCTGAAAGCAGGGGTACAGCCAAGCGGAATAAAAGACCCCCGTTGTTTATCTTACAGACTGAGTCATATAACAAAATGCAGACCACATGTAACCCATGACATAATCTGATTAATGGGTTTATAATTACCTCTGAGGACAGGAATGGATGAGGGTGCGAGGAAGAGCGAGGCTGGTGGGAGACTGGAGCGCTATGTCATTAGCGGGCTGTGGAAAGTAGCGCTACACTGTCACGGACACCTAATGGACACAAATTTGTCTGGATACTGGATCTATGGCTGCCCGGCTGGATAATAAACGCAAAGATTAAATGCCTACAGTGCGACTTGACGACAGATCTTTTGGATTTGGAACAATCCGGAGAACACAATCTTTTTCTTCCAAGTTACACAATTTTCAGAATTAACTGTAGTGAAAGGAAATCGGGCATGAGCAGTCATTGGAGAACAGCATATATCCATACGCTTCAATAATCTGACCAGAGCCTCTGATTCAGATATCGTGAAGGGGGGGTAAAGCTGACCCTGTCATTCATCTCCACTTCTTACCGTCATGATTTTCTCGTCAGCCTCTCGTAGTGTCTCTAGCAGCTGTCTTGACCTGTGAGCTAGCCACACATGCTAGTCATCAGTGAGTTAGGCCGAGGTCAGGAGCTTCTTGAAGTCTTGGCATCCCGAGGGACCACTTCATCTGTGCGGTGATCTCACCAGCAGACCCTGTTCCCCTTGTTATATTTTACTTATGGTGTCACCAGAAGTAATTATCCATGGCCGCACATGCTACCAGTTACTGGCGCATGGACTTGCGGGAGGGCTTCAGTCGACCATGAGGTACAAATCTGAAACACCGGAGCGTTAAATTGCATGACGCTGGCTTATGATTTAATAAAACGCAGGCCGGTCATGCTGCAGAGCTGTGTCGTCTGTCACTTTTGCCTCGGTGGACTTCAATGGATTTCGTCTGTGACCTCCAGCCATTACCTCAACCGCCACGTGGCTGCAAGGAGGCCCGCAAGAGATGCCGGGGAAGAAGGGGGTCCTTATCTCCTCACTCATCCTGCGGTAGCGCACAACGTCAGTGGCGTCCTCGCTCAAAACCGTAGTGACCTCACAGAGGAGAGGAAGTGATTAATGAGGTCAGGTAGTCCTCTCAGTGACGCCGCTCTTCCCAGCAGCCGGAGAAAGAGGTTCCGTCCCCCCTGGGCGACCTCCCTCAATGTCTTTACCATATGTGCTCCCCTGACCCCCTCCCTACGGTCCCCCTTGGCTTCTGCTAAACTCCTGTGATGCTCACTCGACTGCACGCCGCTAACAGAGCGCGGAGCGTACCGCTTTATTTTATTCTCAGAGGATGAATAAAATGTGTTGGAATAAAGACTGTGGAGTAAACTTTGAAAGGGGGTCGACGACTGAATCATCACAGACGACCACGCTCAACCGGACTCCTCGCATATTTAGACACGCATGTAGTGAACTAACAGAGACACTGGTCCCATTCACAAGACGTTCTCAGAGTGTGGGAGGATGAGGCCTCCCGAAAAGAGCTTAAACCACCTTGCGCCCATTCATCCAGACTTCTCCCTCGACATAAGAGCTGAATAATGGGTTTTCCTAATATTTCTCCCATGAAATATTAACAGTTATAGAGATCGATAGGCAATAAAAGTGTTCCTTTGTTGAAATCTACTTTAAAAATTAGACCTTCTGTATCCTCTATCTTCATTACACCTGACCTTGCTACTGAGCCGCCCCTGCTCCTGAAGCCCACCACACCACTGCCTTACACTGACTTCACCAGTCACTACTAACGGCCCAGTCCTAACCCTGAAAGAGCCTGAATAAATGTCTGCCGAGTCCCTGGAAGCAGGTCAGGCAATCAAAGTGTATGTGCTCCAAGTTATTGACCTTACAACGATGGTAGAACAAGGTCACACACACACAGGTGAACACACAGAAATGGTCTAATCCTCTGATAAACTCACCATACACACATTCACACACCTGTGATCTCAGCATTTCGCTCTCGTTTCTGACGCCGCCCGTGAAGTTGGACTCACAAGCTGCTAATTTTGACCAGATGAGGTCCTCCTGCTGTAACTGCAGCCGATCTGGCGCGCGCTGTGTATTTACTTTGAGATAATCTAAACCGATTTCAAAATGAAGGCTTGAGTCGAAGCTGCTTCTGGGTGCCAGCTTCTGCCACTTTGTCAGCTAGATCCATTTCCACCTCCCCGCCACGAGCCACTGTAGCACGAGGCATTTCTGATCTCAGCAGAACGCTGCGGATATGGCAGCTGATGCATTAATTGTGTAATTGTACGCAGCTGCATTGTCTGGGTCAGTTGTGATGATATTGTGGTGTGAGCTGCAGAAAAAGGGGGGAGGAGGGCGTTTCCCTTCCCGCTTTCCACCACTCGCCTCTGGATGGTTTCAGATACATCACCGGTACAGAAAGTTTTTTCCGTTTTCTTATTTGCCTCACTCAATGAAAATTAAATGTGATGAAATAATGACTGGGGCTGTTTTTTAAATCCCCGCATACACAATATGCATTAGGCTGTATTTTCTTCACGGCACAGTTTAACCTTCAGTTTTATTAGCAATAGTGACATTCTCAGTGCGGCCGGCACCTGGCCTCGATCGGTCAGAGCTGGGATCAGTAGATGTGGAGTTTAATAAAGACTTGGTGGTAAATTGGACGTGTCTGGCCTGGCGAGGAATTGAGCGTGAGCACACTCGGCAGGCCTGCAGCGGGCTGCCTCCGAACCCTCTGCAGTGATTTCATCACTGCCTGGAGAAATGTCATGACTCGCAGAAGTCCACGTGGCGCGGCGGATCGGGGAGAAGAGAGGGAGAAGATGGCTGGGAGCAGCACAGAAGGAACGGGGGGAGGCGGCGGGCGGGGGTGAGGCCGAGGCAGGGGAGGAGAAATGCAGCTTCAGATTCAGGCTTTTTGCCATTATCACGCTCCCCTCTCTGTCAAGCAGTGACACACTCGCACAGCCAGCCTCTTGCTGTACCCAATTAAATGTACACTCATCCAAGTTGTCTCCGCCGTCCAGACTTCCCTCCGTCACCCTCCAGCCTCGCTGATGTCTCCAGTGCCTCATATTGAACGCATAAGGCAACATATGCAATCCTTTAATGCGCGAACGTTTCCACGGCTCCAAAGGCTTCTCCTTTTATAAGCAACCAAGCAGCTATATCCCTCAAAGTTTGAGTTGAGTCGAGTGCTGTGGCGTTATGTCATTTGCGGCACCGTTTCAAGCACAAGCCGATGTCTAGACCAGCGATGGTCCAAATTCCATATAAAAATAACAGCTTTGTTAGCAGCGCAGCGTGCCATGAGAAATGTCCTCCAAGCCTATGGAGAATCTGAGTAAGATAATGTACGGATGACTGCTGCGCACCAACCCCAACAGCAAGGCTACCCACTCGTGTCTTGCCTCATAAATCTGCGGGCTGTCTGGTTATCACCTCAAAACCAGTGAGAACGACACACACGTCTCTCAACTTTTTCCACTTGGTATTAACTGGTAATTAGTGGTAGCCCAATACCAGTGCAAGGGAAGCCCCGCAGATGGAGAACCGCAATTTGAAAGTGGCGTAAATACCCCTTTGGGCAATGAATAATAGCCCTGACTAAGCTCTAACAGCACTACTGGGTGCACCGTGCCTTCTGAATATCAAACAAGAGGCGGCGGTAGATTTAATGAGCAATTAGCAGCGACGGTATAGGGTGCGATGGATCGGGGAGTGCTCTCCGAGACATTACGCAGTAAGCAACCACCGCATCCCTGAGGTGAAACCACAGGTCTCTGTATGGTCCGTCATGCTGGAAACACAATGCAAACGTGATGTGCATTACACACAGTTGCTCAGGAAGGGAGATGGGCATTAAGTCACGCACATGTTAATGGGAATGATGGCCACATCCTGTTGGAATTACACCGTGTCTGTGGCTGCTTTGGGCCTAATGAGAGAGTGTGTGAGGGGGGGAAAGCCCTATAGGCCAGTGATTATCCGACATGAAGTAGCCGCAAGCAAGACTACACTGCATGGTGTGGCTCTAATACTCTACAGGTGTTGTTGTGTGCCGTTACTGAAGGGACACGCGGATGTCTGAGGCTGAGCCTGGAAGCTTTCGCAACATCTTCGACTTGGATCGTGTGCAATAAAAATCATATCGCTACCATTCAACTCAGAACACCTCCGTTCTTCTCTCTTTGGGGAAAACCCCATCAATCAACGCCACAGTAGTACAGTCAGTAACGGTCGGCCAGGTTGGTTTTTTTCTTGAGCAAGGCTTCAAAACTCATTCCGTTAGACGTCCGTCCGGCATAGCTGTGGTGAGGAGGGGAGAGTTGGAGAGGAACCGACACAGCACCCTGGATCCCCCCTTAATGGTGCTGCGGTCTGCTGCAGTAAATAAAGTGAAAAACCAGTCGGAGGGGTCACACAGTGAACTAATGTTGAGAGAGAGGGGGTGAAAAGACCACAAATAAAGTGGAGGAAAGGTAAAGGATGGAGTGCAGCTCCCGTACGAATGACTGGGATGGGGGGGGGGGCGAGTCATTGGTAGTAGCAGAGGGGTATTATGTTGAGGTAAGTCATAATCTGGAGGTTTTCATTGGACGGAGGAGAGATCCGATCCGTCTTGTGAGCTGGACGGTGCTGAGTGTGGTTCAGCTGGCCTGCGGCCGCTCAGGGTGATGTCATGTTATACCGCCATGCGCACCCCAAACACATTCTACAACATTTTACAAGCATATCGTGGCTGTCAAATATCTGACCATCTAATCTGGGTCAATCAACAGACGAGGTAGTTCTAATTCAAACAAAAGAAAAAAAAAACTATACTCTACAATTATCACTCCATAAAATCCATCTCAGCACATGGTACATTGGTCCAGAAAGGCTGACTATGACAACAATAAGTGACTATTTCTGTATTTTATTTTGTTTTACTTTTTTTTATGTACCTTGAACCCAAATTTCCAATAGCAAGTGACGATTTGGCTCTTTTTTAGGAAGTAGTACAACTAAATAACTACAAATAAGAATATAAATCATATTTTTCCCTAATCTCTGAAAAATCAACAAAATATATAATTTTTCAAATAACTGTATATAATTCAATGTCACAATAAGGCTGCCAGGTGCAAATGATTGGAAGCTGCCATCATGACTCTGATCATCAATAAATATTTGAAGAACAGTGGAAACTGCAAGCATTATATGATGAGTGATAATAAAAACAAAGTAAGTCGCAGATTTGTCCAAAACCGACTCAAACACATGTTCAAACCAAATCCCTGAGAACCCTCAAGGTTTACCTCAGGAGCTGCACACACCTCTTCAAACTGCAATTACAATTACTACAACTACCAGAGCCCGCTGGTAAACACATTACAGACAATCAGAGGTTTGCTGACTTGTGCAAACGGCTGTAGGTGCTCAGCTTTCCTTTGTTTGTTCAGCGTTAACAAGCCGACAACAGGAAACGAGCACTGGAGCATTTTGATTTGACTACCTGTCAGTTCCCGTCTCTCCGGACTGCAGAAACAATGTTTCCCCTCCTGTTTTTCATCTGGCTGTTTTTTTGTTTTTTGTTTTTTTTTTTTTTCATCTGGTGTTACTTTCCAACACACATGTCACCGCCGCTCATAACACCAGTGTCTGATCATCCATGAGCTGAAAAAAGAGGAAAACAAACGGAGCCGTGGATGACCGGGTTCCAGCCGAGGGAGGCCTGCCGGTGTGGGTTTGGGGAGATGTTTGAAGGATGAGTGACTCACAAGGAGCGACATCCCCGGGCTCCCCGGGGAGAGGGGAGAGGAGGCACCGGTGCGTGGAAAGGGGAGGTGGCACCCGACGGGCGCTGAGGGGCCCCTGACTCCTATCTGCCCTCGCCGCCATGCTCAGCCAACCTCAGGGCTACTCAGGTCCTAATCAGCAGGATACAGAGCATCTCTCGGGGCAGCCGAGCCAAGCCCCAGCTGCCTGGTGACTCCCTCTGCCCCTTCTCTCTCTCTCTCTCTCTCTCTCTCTCTCTCTCTCTCTCTCAACACACACACTCTCGTCTTAAGGAGCACAAACACACGGGCAGACTTCCTTCGCTGCTTCCTACACCCATGCCCCTGTGTCATTATTGACTCATTCTCCTTGACTGCACCTCACCCATCCACTGCCTGCCACTCATTACCGCAGAGCACCGGGGACTGCACAGCGCCCTATTCTCTTAGATTACAACAACACAACAGAGACCGAGAGCGTGACAAAGACTTTCAAAAGTCTGGTTTTGGAGAGGGTTCAAAAATCCCCCAAAGGACACCTCAAATGTTCTTCTACATCTCACTCTCTAGCATGAACACATGATTGGCTAATCCTTATAGATTTATCTTTTCTGCCAACTGAGGTCTCCACTATTACGATAAAACCGTCAAGAGAGCCCAATTGACTGCACATCCCATAAATATTGGAGGTATAAATCACTCCACGAGCAGACATAAGTGTAGAATGTGAGGTATGCAGGGGAGCGTGATGGCAGAGCAGCTGTCGACGTATTTTTTTCTCGTGGCTACAACTTACTCATAATTGATTGTTGCACGCAGGAGGACTTGTAAATATCCTCATAAAAATCTGTGTTAAATCGGTGCCCATGAAGCGTGAAATAATGGAATGGCCAATGTGAATGCGAACAGAAACACACGAGGGCCTGGCTCATGAGCTCCCGGGGAGAGAGAGTAGGAGAGTGGTGTGACCTTAATGAAACGCAGCCTCACCTGCTACAGCGGTGCAGGCTGGCAGGTCGAGTCTGGCCGGCCTCGAAGCTTAACTGGGCAGACACGAGGGCGAGATGTTGATTTGCCCGCATGTTGATATACAAAGGCTTGAAACGGAGGGGGGATAATTAGCCGTGTTTACAGAGAAAACCTGACGGCTGACAGGCCAGTTTGTGACGACACGTCGGCCAACAGCTGCCGACTCGGTTTGACATTGAAGAACACCGGGCGGCTCTGACAACATCTGTTTACAAAACAACGGCGGCGCTTACAGCTTCAGATTCTCAATACGTGACAAGGGCGGAGGAGCGGACCACCAACTTTTCTATGGATGCATGAAAGCTGTCATTGATATATCACACTATTCCAGGGGAGTCAAATATAAGGCCCGTGGGCCCAAATTGGCCCACGAGAGGCTCCCGGATGTTTTTTTCTTTTTTTTTTAAACCAAACCATCAAATGCATGAAGGACAAAGTCACCCTCAACATTTCGGACAGGCACACACACACCACTAAAACCCCACCTTGGGTAAACTGAGATGAGGACGGTGCTGCAGGACTTCATTGACTTCCAGGTGCAGGAAACATTCATAACACAAGCAACAACTGAAATCTTCAATATTCTGCTCAATTGCATCAGTATTTGAGAAACTTTATAGATCAGGTATGTCAAACACATTTCATTTAAGGAGTCACATATGGCACAGTTTCACCTTGAGCAGGCTGGACTGGTAAATAACAACCTTGAAATTGAAACTGTAGAGTTTTTCTTTGTTGGAGTGCAGAGCATGCATGATTAAAATGTCTATATTTTTGCAAAAAACACAGTTACTACAGAAAATGATTACAATCTTAATAAAACATAATTTCCACTGATACATTCTGGTGCAAAATAAGGTGAGATTTTCAAAAAACTGTTGCATTATGGATGTTTTTACAAACTCACTCTGACAGCATGGCTTTAAGTAATTAGCTGGCTTTCAAGGCAGCATCAGCGATATCTCAGCTCAGGTCTCATGGTTTGGTCGTGTTCACTACTTTTAAGAAATGTGTTATTAAAAAAAAAAAATCAGCGTTTCTGTCAAAATATTTACAATTTGCTTGGTGGTTTGGTGATCCGGATTGGAGCCTATTGCAGACCAGTTTAGGCCCATGACCTTTATGTTGGACACCTCTGTTGTCAGATGTCCGTCCCGTCTGGTCATTTAGTACATTCAATATTAATGAGATTTTGGATAAAGACCTCTGAATGAAAACCAATCTGACTGTATTGATGGAGGAATATATCAGGTTTGGCAATCAAATAGATAGAATACACTGGACAGAATTATCTAAACAAATCAGTCTTAATCATATTAACATCATGTTTATGTACAACATTAAAATACTTATTATTAACCATAATCCCACGAGTTTTCTTTTTATCTGTATCAATGGCTTCTTTTACCATGGTTTCACAAGTAACTCTGTGCATATCTAATTTTTAATTGAAACCCAACCATCCTGTTCTGAGAAAAAGCCTAAAAGGACATCAAAGTTTCGGCTGATTAAAGAAATGTCATGGCTGCACTGATGATACTCTGTGACTAAATGTTGTCCTGCAGTCAGCATCAGTCAAACATCACCGTCAGCAGTTTGTGTTTTGGCTGGAAGGCCTGCCGCCGATCAACGTGCGCTCGTTACCACTTATGCTGTAATGGCTGTAACTCATTGCACGGTCTGAGTCACACAAAGCCAGCCTTGTTTTTTTGGCGGGATGAAAGTGTGCACGGTCTGTCACACGGATCTGTTTTTGCGTGCCTGACGGCAGCGTGGGTGACGTACCTGCACGACGGGGTGTCCTCCGGACAGCGCCTTGACGGCTCCGCGGCTGCCCTCGGTCTCGTAATGGGCCCTGTGGTGGGACTTTGGCTGCACCTCGATCTGGAGGTTGTACGGTCCAGAGCAGGACGGAAGCTGCCAGTCGAGCGCTGGCAGGGAAGGGCTGCGGGGGGACATGGCACAGCGGTTTCTATTAGGTGAAGCAGACATTTTATGGTAGTTTTGCCTTAAAAAAAAACACACACACACAACAGTAAATCATTATTCATGCAGGCAGGGTTTTTGGACTCGAGTCACTGAATGTGTGGTTAGTCCTTTCTGAAAGACATTTCCAGTTTACTTGGAATGAAACCACAAGAACACATGGATTTTTTTAAATGCACTTTCTGTTTTCTCCATTATCAAGTGATTTGCCCACGGAGGACTATGGTGTTGCGCCTTTTTTCCAGGGATCTGTGGGTTCCTACACCGGGGGAAGTCTGAATCCAAATGCTTCAAACTCGCTTTACATTAACCTCAAATTTGGGACATTTTAGCTATAATCCAACTGGCTTGATCCTTCCCCATTTCATCATGGTCTATAATCTAATCAATTGAAGTCATTCCCTGATGTGCATAATTCCCTGGGCTGTGGTAATAATTAGTGGCCTTTTTTTTTTTTTAATGAAAAATAAATGAAAGACGAATGTGCCCTGGTTAGAGAGCAGAGCGTTTTGCATTATAGTGTGACAGGTGGAAAGAGGGACACTGGGAGTTAAGAAAGTGACAGTGGGACGGAAGACATATCTGGGGCACGCAAACAAACCTCACACATACTGACATTCAGAAGTGTAAAACTCCAAAACAGTCACATTTTTTCACAAGACAATCGAGTTGGACAATAGAGTCGAGGTTCGGCAGCACGCCCTCCCTCAGCACATGATATCTCTTTCACAGAGCTACGGCTGGCCTCCTTCAACATCATTGTTCTGGAGATGGAGAGTCAGAGCTTCCCATGTGAACACCACGGAGATATCTCAACCAAAACAAACCCGTGCAAGACAATATTTCTCAGCGCCGGATGCCTGGCAAACGTGGAGCTCTGACCTGGAGGGTGGCTCGGCTGAAACCAATCTCTGGCATCTCGGTGGAACTTGCTGGGCTGTTTGTTGACCTAAAATGAACCGATTTCCCCCACAGGGCTTTATCTACCCAGTCAGAGCATGACATCACATTAGCTACACAAGGAGGGAGATGGGCTGATGGCGAGGAGGACCGGCGTTACCAGCCGGCTGATTAACTCGCAGACTGCTTCCCCTTCAGTCAGGCCTGTCACCGTTACTTCCTGCTGCTCACTATCTTAATCAAACACTTGATTTCCGACAGGAAAGACCGCTATTGGATTGAGGGGGAAATGCCACAATGGAAACGTGAGAAATGTAAAAAAAAAAAAAAAAGTTACCTTGCTTGAAGGAGAGAAACCAATGATACTGTTGACTGCATGAATGTATTTGGAAGTTTGTGTGGGGGTTGTGATAGCAACAGTGGCACACACACACATACAAACACACACACAGAGGCCGGGCAATTCCTGACTGTGAAATATGATTTATGAAATAGTTTTGATCTTCAAAGCGAGCGCATTTGGAAGTCAAGAGCATGTAACTTTGGAAATCTGCCTTTTGATAAGGCCTTTGAAGATTATAAACTCAAACAATTGTGACCTCACAATAAATACACAAGGCTAAATGTGGAAACAAAAAGATAAACATTGGGTATTCGGCGGGATGAATTTCTGTCAGGTATCGACCTTCTCATGGTAATTTATCAGTGATGCTGTTCTAACCTGTGACACAGCACACATGGTAGAGTTTTGAGACATTACCTGAGGTAAGGCTTGGGTTTGGACCAGGAGTACGGATGCTGGGGCACATCCAGGAATCCTCCACAGTAGTTCTCCTTCTTGAGGGCCATTCGGGATGGGTAGTCCTCGTGGCAGAGCTCTCCTTCCGGACTCAGCTCCTCGCCACCAGGCTCCATCTTCAGACTCATGGAGGGGGAGTGGTCCAGCATGGTCTTCCTGGTCTTGATTGGGATTCCCTCGCCCATGTCTACCACTCCGTCTGTGGTCAGAGCATTGATGGCGGCCACAATGGCGGAGTTGGTGTACTGGTTGGTGTTGACGAGCCAGTTCTCATCGGTGACGCTGACCCTGGGGGAGCCATGTGGAGACGGGGTCGGCGACTGGTTGGGCGACGTCTGACGGAAGTTAGTGCCGTTAAAACTGTACTTTCTCTTCCCCATGCCGCCGCCACCGCCACCGCCGCCGCCGCAGCTGCCTCCTCCGTTGCCTCCGCTGCAGGACGGGGAGTTGGGCCTGGAGCCACGAGGCTGCGCCGGCCAGGCTTCTTCTGCCATGGCTCCTATCTGAGGGGAGGTGGAGGGCGAGTGGCGAGGGGAGCCTGCGGGGCCACTGGCGTGTGGGCACGACAGAAGCGAAGACGACCCTCGGGGAGACACACAAGGTGACTGCCAGGGGGAGTTCTGCGGGGAGTTGTCGTAGTTGTAAAAGCCGGACTCGTAGGACGAGGCCTCGGAGTTGCAGCTGCGCGAGGAGATGCTGCTGGCGGGACTGAGGCAGCTGGGATCGCGGTAGCCGTCTGCGTTGGGCAGCGTGAGCGTGACGATGGAGTTGACGCCTCGTTTGATGACGTGGTCCTCCGTGCTGCTGTTCTCCTCGTCTTCTGGGTACTGGCTGTACGCCGTGATCTCGATGCGAGGACTTTCCAGAGCCGGGGCCCCGTTGGGTCTCACGCCGTGTGGCAGGTAATAGCCCGATGCCGCGTGGTTGTCATTTTGGAAGCCGTAGCTCGTCTGATGGCAAGACGAGACCGAGATGACCGGGCTTGACTGCAAGGTGTGGTACTGCGTGGCCAGGCAGGGGTTGCCCATACCGAGCGGAAGGGACAGGCTCACGTTTGGTGTGTAGCTGTATGCATCTGAAAAGGAAGCACATTGTTAGAAATTAAGAATCGTTAAATAATATTTAACAATAAAAAGTGATGAGAATTAAAATACTTTTGTGGCAAATACTTTTTATTACCTTAATAATACCCTTAAACCCTACCAGTAGGTGTTTTCAGAAACTGACAACCCCCCCAGCTTTTTGAACATCTGGAGAAGTTCAGCAGTCTTCTCAAAGCAGTAGTAGTTGTGTACTCGCACGTTGCACAGCCACTCCATTTGTTTGATCAGTTCATCTCAGGCTGTGTTTGGCACGCCCTGCTGTCATATGTACTCTACAGGAATTCCTCCAGCAGCGCTGATGGATGCTTTATTTGATTGATTGCATCACTCACTGAGTGAATTAGGCCCTCCCCTGTGGAAAACTGACAGCACTCTCGCATCGCTCTGAGCTTGTGATTAAGTCAAGGAGAGTTTGCTGCAGCGTTACACACAGATGTGTACCGCGAGCAGACGATGCCGCGCGAGGAAAACAAAAAGAGAAGCGAGACGGGCGAGTGTGGCAACGTGCGAACTGGTGGGGTGAGCTGGCAGCAGCCCGTTGCTGTGTCAACAGTCAGGCCAACCAGGGTTAAAGTGGTAACGGAGCGCTGGCTCTGAAACCCAGCGAAGGGCAATCCCCTTGATGCAGCGCGCTATATTTGTCAACCACAACGCTGAGGATCACATGAAACGACAAATCGGTCACACATCGCACAATATGTGGGTAGGCAAGGTAAATTTAGTTTATGAGGGTCTATTTTTAGAGGTGAATGTGCGGCCGATACATTCATTACGACAGAACGAACTAATAACAAGTAGATTGGAAGTTCAAACTCACTTTTTCTTTTAAACATCTGAGAAATATTCAAACTGTTAAAAACCTGAAAATCAAACTTTTTTTTTCTAAGTATTTCCCAGGTGACGGCCACCACTGCCCCCAGTACCCACCTCTCTTCTCTTCTTCCTGGACACGCTGGCTGTACTCGAACATGTAGCCAAAATCAAACTCCTGCTCTTCATGCTGGAAGCTCATGTCTGTCCCAGTCGCTGCACCTCGGTCTGCCTCTATCTCAGCCCTCTCTGATGCTTTTCTCCTGTTTGGAACAGATGAGAATCTCCTGCCCACTCCACCCGTTGCGACACACCTCCTACCTTCAGGCCTCACTGACTTTGCTCGAAGTTGCAGCAGCTGTTATTTTTTTTTTCTTCCTTTTTTTTTTTCTTTTAACCCTCCTGAACTTGCGTACGACACTTTTCTTCAAACACCCACGCAAACACACAGACTTTCACTTTTGTGCAACGCAAGGTCTTCAAACCCTGCTCTTTTCGGGTCACACGCTTCAAACCTGCTGAGATAACACAATTCACACCCGATCACAATTAACCCGACGAAGTGAATAAAGAGGAAAATAAAAACCCATATGAGTCACACTCCAACTGGCTCAAAGTGTGGCGTAAGAAGCTCATTTGAAAATTCTATCGCACAGATTACAGCGTGCTCTTTCTGTCCTCCCCAATTCCTCTCAATTATGCTATCATGATCAAAAACATTTGCTCCCCACAAGCAAACCAGCGTGACTGAAGGACGGCCGGGGTGTATCCACAGGGACCGCGGTGGAGGCCGGGCTCAGACTGACGGGACCTCAGAGGGAGATAGGTGCTCGCCCACAGAAGTCATCTGCAGCCTCTGGAACTGAACCCCGGGGCCACTTATCACACATGGCTGACTTTGGGCCGTGGCAAAACACCAACAGAGATCTGTGTGTGTGTGTGTGTGTGTGTGTGTGTGTGTGTGTGTGTGTGTGTGTGTGTGTGGCAGTAAAGCAGCGCTTGGCGTGCTGCTGAATCTGTGTGTGGTTAAGCACGTCTCCTTGTCAAGCGAGCTACCCGGCATCCCTGAACACACAGATCACAGCCCTCACTCACACACACACACACACACACACACACACACACACACACACACACACACACACACACACACACACACACACACTCGTCTGTTACCAATTTAAGGCTTAGTACCGAGAGGCTGAAATGAATAATATCGCCGCCTGCACCCGTCCGTCTCAAACCTCAAAGACAAAATTAAATTCTCAAAATCCCCAGAAAAGACAGTGACATCAGCTCCGAGAGTTAAGGCGAGATGCACCAACGCCGACTCCCAGAGAGCTAAATCACATTTTACTAACATAAATATTGAAGAACTGGAGAAAGAAGGACTTTCTTCTGAATCAGTCGCCTGCAAACTGCAACCTGAACACCGCACATCTCCCCAACTCCTGAAGGCTGCTTGATCTCTGACCTTCTCACTGTTTGGAAAACGAAACAGTCTAATTTCATAGTTCCCAATTAAAACAGAGAGCTTAAAATGACGTGACCTGATAGGAGGCAGAGTGCAGAGAACAGCAGCAGGGGAAACTCATCAGCTTTCATTACAGTATGATGAGAAGCACCTGCATAGAAATCTGGGGACACCTAATGGTGCAGATGCAAATGAGTCACAGAAAGTCAAGCGCTGGGCTAAAAGGTTCATTTATTGCACAGAGTATACATAATTTTACCAATAAAGTTGATTTTTTTTTTATTGACTTGGCTGAATTAAAAAAAAATACGCAAGGAAAACGTGATATTTGAAAAAAAAAACAAAAGAATATTTGATGTCAGGAATTTAAATAAACTTTAAATGTTAGTCCAAGCCCGTGGTTGCAGGTTATACCACTGTGCACTGAACCTGGCAGAGCTTTTTGGCTGCGAATGTAGCTCTTGACCCCGACTTGACAGTTCGTGCACGAGCAATAAGCCGCGGTTCCACCGGCTGTCCGCTCACTTTTTAAATCAGCGGCAATCGAAAATAAAGAATGTGACGGATTACCTTCTTCTGCAGACTTCATGTCGGCGGTGAGAGAGTTGAGAAGCTGGAGTGTCCGCTCCTTGGCTGCGGCTCCAAAGCTGAAGTTGGAATGAGCGCACGGGCTGTAGAAATCCTGCATTCAACAAGCGACACGCAACTTTCTCCAGCTCACAGGACCGAGTGTCACACCCCGAAAAATATATGGATGGAAGAGAAAAATAACTGCTTCACTTCATGCAACGTTAAATAAAAGCATCATTGGGAGAGGAGCGGAACTTTGAGGCGCGTGCAGCGCGGTGGCCGGGGCGCACGACGCGGAGTCGGAGAGAGGCTGCGGAGGAGGAGGAGGAGGAGGAGGGGAAGCCGTGGCTGAGGTGAGCTCGGCTCTCTGTTCCAGCCCGGTGGAGGTGTTTTAAAGAGCCTCCCCAGGTCGGTGACGCGGAGCGGTTTGTCGGAGGGGCCGGCTCCGGCGCTTTTAAACCTGGAAAACACCCTCCGTCCTCCCGCCGGCGCGCCGCCCATCCAAGGCGGATGACGCGGCTCCCGCAGCCTCCCGGACCGCCTGATGATGTCTCTCAGCCCGGGATCCCTGCGGAGGAGCCGTGCGCGAGAGCGTGTGCGTGCGTGCGTGCGTGCCGTCCTGTGCGTGTGTGCGTAAAAGAGATCGCAGCCTGGAACAACAAAGCCATATTTTACAGTGAAGTCAGTGCCAAAAAGTGATATATTCTTACTGCTGAAAAACTCTACTGCAGCTGTTTATATTATTTTATTTGCCACGAAATGAGATTTTTGTACATCTTGGCCGTCCTTCTGGACTCAAACTGGAGCACTTTTCGCCCAGTCTGCAGTGCTATCCACTGCACCACCTCACAGCTCACTGTAGTTTAACTATTAATGATGTACAGACAGTATTCCCAACTTTAATCTCTCCTTTTTGGACCGTCAGCAAAGTCCTTTTTATAGATTTCCTGAGGTAAAAGCAGTTGATTTCCCCATGGAAGGAGAGGTATGAGTGGTGGGTTTGGTTGGAGGTGTCCTCCAGGAACTCCAAAAGCATCGTATTGCTGTACTTTTACTGATACCACTGTAATGACTGCGCTTGTTGACTCTGGCCGTCCTGTCATTATATGCTCATCAACATTATTCAAACATTCTTCCAATCCCCATGATTAGAATCAAAACTCAGAAGCTATCAAATGTCAGATCTGAATTGGTTTTCCTTGTGTTTCTTTGGGGGGGAAATAAGGTTTCACAGTTTCTCCCAAAATAACCATCCCTGACCACTGACAGCACAAACACTCAGTGATCGTCAGCATCTCTGTTTTCCACTCCTTCGTATCGGGTCGGTCCCCGATGGATCTGCGGCTGGGCCTCGTCCTGCTCAGTCACAGTTTAGAGGAAAATACCGGGATTTACTTGACAGTTTGTTCCTTGATTGCACTTCCATTACCGTTTATCGCACCGAGGTCTGCAACCTTTCCCATCCAAAGAGATATTTTTAGCACTTTCCACTAAATAAAATTCTTCTGGAGCCACAAAATATGTTAAATCATTTTTAAAAAAAAAAATCACGCAGTTATTTAAGGAGTTTTGAAAAAGTGCATTCCTGATGTTTCCTGAATTTGGAATTAAATTATTATTTTTTTGTAGCCATTTCTAGCAGATTTCTTGGCCTACTTTAACAATTTGATGTCCTGTGAAACATTTTATCTGACCTATTTTTGTTTGATACTTGACCTTTCCAAACTTTTTCTTTTAGCTAATCCACTTTATGTTTAACCAGTCCACCTTGTAACATTTCCCCCCCTGTTTTAGCTGTTCGTCGCCTACTTTTTTTAGTTAAATGGCAGCCATAGGCTTTAGCAAAGGGAGTAATTTTTCAAAATAAGGCAGGTATATAAATGTATTTTTAAAAAGATAACAGAATTGTTGTAGGTATAATTTCCAAGAGCCAATACAGAGGAAACCTGTGGTTCTAGAGCCGCAGGCTGCAGCACCCTGAGCGCCACTCAAATCTGCATGGCCAACACTGCTGGACATGTAAATTTCTCCACCTATTTGAATGCCATCATCAGCGATTACCTTAATAGAGACACTTTAGCAGTTTCAATATCACGGACAGTGTAATCTCACGCTGATGAATGACGCCCCGAGTCGTAACGATGGCCGCTTTTACAACGCTTTTCAAACGGAGGGCGGCTGTAATGAGTGGATCTGTTGAGTGCAAACCTTTCTGCATGTACAGAGCACTTAAAATAGCCTCTCCATTAATGTGGGTTACGAATAGTGTCGAAGTAATGATGACAAATAGAAGAGAGCCGTTGTAACAGAAGTGCTGCGAGCTGCCGTGAGTGCAATTAACAGCAGCTTAGACAAGCTGCATTGTAATTTCTTTTGAACGGGGTCCAGGTTTTAAGGAAAAGGGAGCGAGAGTCTCCCAAGAGTCTGAAATGTAGCTGGCAAGCTGGAGGATGATCGTCCATAATCAGAAGCAGACGGCCTTTTTTTGGGGGGGGGTCGCAGGCGTGAGCACAACTGCACAGGGGGAAAGTAATTGCACGCCGTGTTTTCTTTGCCTACAGTAGCTCTCTGGCGTCGGCTGCGGCTTGGCCCGGGTGCGAGCACGAGCTCAAAGATGAAAAAGCACAATCACATACTTTGGGAGATGAATTATGATACAAACCAGCGGTAGGAAAAAAGAAAAAAAAAAGAGAGAGAGAGAGAAAGAGAGAAAAGCCTGGCAGTGTGAGCGTGGCGGCGGGGCTCGCCGCTCGGTGGCAGTCAGACGGCTTATCTTGATGGATCCTGTGATACTGAATAAAGCGGCATTAGCTTCAGTCTGCCCACGACTTGAAGGGAACCTCGGGACATTGATCAGCCTATAAATCAATTAAAAAAGATGGTCTGATGATTCTCAGAGTGTAGGTGAAGTAACTCGACCCGGTTCTGATATCAGGAACATTTCATTTGGTTTTCAACGCAGTCGGATTGAGGTTCAAACGCTAGTCTGCACGGTGCTTTGACTCCAGGAGTCCAGACTTTATGTAAAAAAAAACAAAGTTGCCAAGTGTGGCTTTAATTGAAATCACACTTATTCTAACGTTTGCCATAATGCAGAAATGATACATAACTAAAAACAGAGGCAGAAAAACATGAGACGAACAGACTGCATATTAAAAAAGACTTTGTGACTCGAGAAGTATCCAAATTGAAGAAAGAGCTTCGGCCTCCTTTTTCCCAGAAAGCTTCCAGGATGTTCTTCAGCGTCACTGTGTGTTTTCAACATTACCCAGAAGCTCATGATACGAACGTTTTACACACTTCTGGATCTTACCTGTTCTCATTACAAGACTTGTGCCGACAGATGATGGTTGACAATCCCAGGGTCATCATACAATTTATCTTCATCACAAGTGATTGTATTTGATAGTATTTTGAAGTCTGTCTTTTTTTTTCTAACTAAATTGATCACACCTGCACTCACTCATTTTCCGATCATGTTTCATTTCACACATTTGTGCTCTTTATATTGTCCTCTCAGGTCTGTTCTCACTGCTTTTAAAGCATAAGAGCTAAAATGATCACTTTTCCAGCAAATTAACACACACAGCGCTATATCACCGAGTTGTAGTGTTGTACAGTGTGTGGTGAATCCAGATATGTAACCATGGTTATGGGGTCATGTTAATCATAAGATAAACAGGAAGTAGGATTAAATAGATTGTAGATTCCTTCCACCACCTTCCTTCACCAGGATTTGCTTGATTATTTTCTTTTTCCTTGTCTTCATATCCTTAGCTTATCAATACATATAAAGCTCATATTTTTTTTTTGTTGTTAATTTGTTTGAAAATGAACTGATAATAAAGCAAACATATTTTCCAACTCTATCTGTATGATGACAATTTAGACAACTTACATAAAATATCCTTCATTTTGAATGAAATAAAGTCAAACTTTTGAAACGTTTTCACACAATGGAAATCTGGAAGATGTCAAAGTTTAGTTTGGAAAATATGTGGAAACAACTATTTTCTGACAACAGTAAATACTCAGATTACACATAATTCAGCTATTAAAGTCATAACTAAATAAACGGTGTTAAAGTAATAACAAATAAAAGTTTCTCCCAGCAGCACCTGTTGCAGCGTTTTAGAAGAGTTCTGTTTTTCCCCGTTTTCCTCAGACAAAAAGTTAAAGCATTTTTTTTAATTTGTTTTTTCCCTATTTAGACAAAGTCAAAGTGTTTTTAAACTTTCCCCCGCTTCAATGGAGAAAAAGTCGGAGCTCTTTCGAGAACTTCCATATTTAGAGCCGTTTTCAAAAAGTTGCTGTTGTCGTGTAAACGCACCCCCAACACACAGCGAAAATTTTCCCTTTTCACTTTTCAAAACATTGTTTTATTAACGGGGCCTGAAATTCTCTGGCAGCTCATGTCTCGTCTGGAAAATCTGGTCTGTTAAACTATTGTTCGATAGACCAGTCTTGACAGGTTTTTCAAAACATTATTTTGAAGTATTTTCGTGGAAGAAGCGGAGGAAAAATAAACGCGTCTGATCCACCAGTGTGACGTGTATTTTCTTCTCCTCACTGGAATTGGACCGGTGGTCTTGAAGTGGGGCCGCTGGCCGCTCTGCTCTCCCCTGTGTTCAGTATCTGGAGCGGGGCTGGAAACAGGCTGTTCTGGAGTCTTTTCTTTTACATCTTCTTGTGGAAATGCTGGGTTATAATTTACGGCGTTACTACATCTGGCCCCCGTGACGCCGCACGCACCGAGCGGCCGCCGCAAGTCTGCCGAGAGCATCAGGGACCGATTTACGAGCGAACGATCATTCCTCGTGTCCCTGTAAACAAAAACACACTGCTTTTGCATTTGTCGGGATTGAGCCGTCGCCGTTGTGTTTGCTGCCTTGCTCTGCTTTCTCGCTGCCTGGCGGAGGACATGTGCGATGCTCGCTAATAACCCCCCGTTCCAGTTTTCCTCGGTTTCAACCACTTTATCCTTCTGGTATGTTGTTTTGGTGCAGCGCATCACCTTTAAAAGAGAAAAAAGAAATGGAAATCTCTGCCAACTCGGCTTGATGATATCATAAATGACAAGTGTGGCTTTTGTAGCATGAGCGCTGTGTTTTCTGCCAGCTTCTGTAATATTTACTAGCAGCGGTTTGGCTTCGGATTGAGGCTACAGCTTGGCGACTTTTCTCAGAACGCCCCATAAAAGATTTACACCTAAGAGATGGACCAGATCTTGACAGGTATAAATAATCAGATCTTTGGCTCTTCCAGTCCGCGGGCTTCGTGCTGTCGTATTTGTTTGTCTAGACCTGGGCTACTCAACCCGCGGCCCGCGGGCCGCATGCGGCCCGCAAGCTGTAACGGTGCGGCCCACGGCTGATTGTAAGCAGTGAAAAAAAAATCGACTTTTAATGAGGAAAAAAACGTTTCTGATATGCGGACACCAGAGGGCAGTGTGTTTGACCTCCTGACAGCAGGCAGATAAGTGTTGCAATTGTGGGGCTGTACCAGTTGGTGGCGGTAATGCGCCAATAGGCTGTTTGCTCACTGCCGAAAACAAAAGACTCAAAGAAGACTGATCGCTGTGGAGTTCATGGCTGCCGCCGGTAAAGTTAAACTAAAGTTATGTGATGAACACAGGAAAGTTCAACCGTCATGGGAGGAAGAATTTGCTTTTCTGGAGGTAAATAGCAAGCCAGTGTGCCTTCTTTGCCAAAAACCGTCCATTCCTAAACGAGCGAATCTTCAGCGTCACCACGACAGCTGTCAGGAATTTATTACAGTAGGACTGCACCACTCAACCTGTGACAACACTGACACTGTTCTGTCACTGAGACACTTCCGAAAGTTTTGTTTTCCTTATTATTAATCCTACGTGAATTTGACTTTGCTAAGAAATGTGATACATCGTCCTGATTTCAGGTGAGGGTAATTGTTTTAGCTGTGACCTTCTGTAGGGCTGCTGTTGGGCACAATTTCTGTGAGTAATGCACACCTGTGTTTTTCTTCTGTCACTGTTCTCCAAAAAGTAATCACCTGCAGAGCTATGTTTGTATGCTTTACAATGATTGTTTTTTTTTTTTTTTTTTTTTTTTTGCCACCAGTGATCTTTTTTGTGATGCACAAGATTTCATTTTTACTTCATTTATTTTTTGCAGGAGTAGGCCAATTATTTTTGTAAAGAATCCCTTAATTTATTTACTTTTTTGTGGAAAAAGACCTGCTTTTTTGTTGTAATTTAGTGAATTTCTCAAACGCATTGCTTGAAAAATATTTAAAATACTTATGTTTTGTTACAAAAAGTGCTCATATGTGTAGTAAGTATATTCATATTTTGTGAATAAAGCCCCATTTTATAATTTGATATCTGACTTTTTTTAAATGTCATGCCATTTCACCTTTTTGCTTTTTTATTGGAAATGCAGAAAACAGCCACAAATAGATCTATAAGGCTTAGTGTAATATATTTTCAACAAAGTCTTATTTTAGTTTTACAAAAGACTAATGTAGTTGTCTTTCTATTGTAATGCATTTAAAATGTCATTATTGAATATTAATTACATTATTTAAATGTCTTTTACATAATTCAGTCATATAAATTAGCAAACCTAGGTTGCGGCCCACGCAAACAGAAATGTTTTTCTATGTGGCCCTCGAGCAATGGTAAGTTGAGTAGCCCTGGTCTAGACACCAGGAATGCTGCCATCAGGGGAAGAGGGAAAACGAAAAACGCTCCAGCTTGAGGCAGATATTAATGTGGACACGAACACTAACAAGACATGTAAACCCAGAGAGGTGCAGCTCCGAATCTGAGCAACACATAAAAATCCCAAACCGATCTCTCCCCTTGGAGCTGCACACTTAATCCTCTTTTTTTTTTTTTTTTTTACAACGTATAATTCATGTTTGACATTTCCGGGGAAAAGTGCACGCTGGCATCTTGAGAGCCCTACACTGTTATTATCTATTTTCTAAGTTTTTCTTTCAGCCAGAACTTGAATCGGGCTGCATTTTATTAGCGGTAAACACCCGTTTGCGCCCGCTGTTTACGGCTCTCATCAGAAGTGGCAGCGCCGCAGCCGCAGACGCCGCTACCAGCCACCTCTGTTCATTTCTTTCTTCTCTTTTTTTTGCTGTACGGAGCGGTGATGGGGCTAAATGAAGAAGTCTGCGGCTAATGAAGGCGAGTTGTGAATGGCAGCACACACACACACACTCACACACACACTTCCCCACTTCTCCTTTTCCTCCCCCCGTTTGTCAGCACACAGGAGGTGCATACTTGTGTGCTCACAATGGAGAACTGCTGGGAGCTATCTTCGGCATGTCTGGACGCCGCCGTATGTTTAGCCACCGGCTCTTTTTTCCTCCGAGATTCCTCTTCTGAATGGGAAGTGGCGTTCGAGTCTGTCTCGTAAGCCGGAGGGGCGAGCGGCCGTCATTGTCACACGGCCATTGACTAAGTTCAGTGTGTCCTCAGAAAATCAGGAAGGAGCTGTGTCATGCCGCCTCCCAGGCACTGTTTACATGCTGCTCTTTTTTTTTTTTTTTTTTTTTTTTTTGTCATTTATTGGAAGCACTCTTCCTTTGATATAAGTGAGATAAATGCTTCACTTAAAGCTGAAAGTCCTGAAAGACAAAACCAGCAGGAAAGATGATTTTCCTTCCATGAATATGCTCATATATATGTATGCGTTCCCGAGACACCTGTTTCACTGATCTGAGACAAATTTCAAAGCGAAATTGCAGAGTTTGCAAAATATATCATATCATTGATTGGGGATTGTAATTTCTTCACTTGAGAAATTGACTTTTTTGTTTTTGCAAAATTTTCAGTGTTATTACAAATGAAAAAAAAAAACCTCTTGAAAGTGTGACAGATGAAAAATAAGATGTCGGTTGTGAGTAAAAATGACTTCGGGTCTGGGGAGACCCTATATCAATACAGTGCAAGTGGGAAAACAATGTGTGGCGCACATTCAGGACTACAACATCATTTAAATTAAGAAGACAGTTAAATATCATAATGTAGTGGTACATACACTCTGAACCACTACATGCCTCTGTATGGCTAATATGTGATTATCCAACATGGAAAATCAAATGTGCTGAATACACCTGTGCAATTTAACTGTTTTCTCCTCCCCAGATTTTTTTTTTTTCATTAAACTTTAAAGACAAACATTCATCATACAGCTGGTGCACAGTGGACTTTTTTTTTGAAACTATATAATTCAAACAGAACAAAACCTAGACATGTGTCCAACCCAGATGTATAGACAGATGTTCCAGTTCAAATGATATTGACAATGCATGGTTTTTACTGTTGCGGGTGACTCTCGTCTACGTTGAGTGGATGTCGTGTGAATTCAAAGTGAGTATTCTGTAAATATCATGCAACATGAGTGCAAATGTGATGAGTTTTGATCCATGGATTTTCCTGATGCCTGAAACTTGTTTTTAAGATGAGGACTTAACAAACGTGGCACCATTTAAAAGGAGAATAAACGGACCTCCTGGTGTAATAGGATTTATTGTCAGGAAGCATTGTTATATTCATTATTCTGTGTTGAGATTATTTTCAAGAGACAAACAGAGGAAAGAAACCATACAATAAGGCACGCCCAGAAAAACAACACCAACTCAGAGGGAAAGCTAAATCATAAAACTATGGTAATAATGCTCTCTGTTGTATGTTATGGAGCGGATTGAATACTGCTCCGCGGGGCTGGAGCGTCTGAACGGTGTTTTTCTAACTAATGATCTATTACTGCGCTCCGTCAGAGCTGTTTTCTCTGCGAATGCTTCTGCTGACAGTGTGAGTTGTGATAAGAGCCCCGCCATGGGCACTGTATCTTACCCACATGTGCAGCTAATTCAGAACCCGTGGCCAATAACACTTTCTATAGGTCAGAGGCGCACGACCTGTGAGACAATTTTCCTACATCAGTTCTAGCACAGATAATTATTCAGGCAAAGACGCCTAAGGAGGACCATATTGCCCGTTTTAAACAAAACACAATGATGTAAGCGCTGTTTTTCTTTTTTCTTTTCCACCACCGACCCCAATGTGTATTCACTCAGTTTTCAAACCCCAGTAATGGTTATGGGATTATGAGGGTGGATGGTTTCATTTTTCTAGCCTATGACTGTCACATCCAGGTCCATTACAGTGATTTAAACCCAAGCATATATGCCAAGGCCATTTTTACTGCGGGGCTCTGAAGCCTGGCTGCTCGACATTAAAACACTCCTCTGTCGTCCGGAGCAGCCGGAGTCCTGGTTCTACCGGCGGCCGGGTCACTCGCAAATCAGAGCCCAATCTCCGGCCGCCTTGAATCATCCTGTCCACCGAGCGCGCGGAGATGATTTGTCACACATTGTTTCCATTGTTTGACAGGACGGGTTTGCACTCTGGATCGCTCTAAATATGTACACATATTTAAATTTTCGATTAATATTGTGCAAATCTTTGATGTGCATTAAGCTCTTTTGTGGCAAATTAGCAAAAACATTTAATCCCACAAAAGTCCACAGGTTTCACTTTTAAAAAGAGGAATATTTGCACCGGCGCCACCCACCTGGACTCCCGCTGCCGTTACTTCCATCACCCATGAACCGGTAAATCCTCCATGTCAACATTGTGGTGCTTTTCTCCTTCTTCTTTTTCTGGGGACAGGGGGTATTTGGATTGGGGCTTTTCCCAGCATGCTCTTGTTCATGTTTTAATTAGAAATCATAATAAAAAATGTATAGCTCAAGGGTCTGGGACCTGCTGCCCCGGGGCCACATGTGGCTCTACTGGCCCTCTACAGCGGCTCCTGCAGGCTTTTAGAAAGTGACATTTAAATATATGTGTGTGTGTTTTAAAATATTTTTATTCTATTTGCATACCGGGCTCATTTCCAGAAAGACTTTTATCTGCTGGCAAAAAAAAAAAGCACAAAAAGGCAAAATAAAATGAGCAAAGTTTCTAAAAGCAACACAAGGCGAGACAGATAAAATGACTCGTCTGTCGGCGTGATGCCAGATTTAATGGAAGCTTCTGGTCCGACGTCCAGAAACACTGCTGCATTCTGCATGTTTTCACAAACTCACCGTGACGGCGTGGCTTTGAGGCGGATGTTCACTGACGTCTCAGCGCCGTGTTGTGTCTACTATAAAAGAAAAAAATCAATGCTTTCTTTGAAAAGTTGACATTTTGCTTGGCGGCACGGTGGACGGGACTGGAGTCTTTTGCAGACCAATTTTGGTTTATATGGCTTAAAACAGCAAATAATGCAATCATTGCTTAAGAAAAAAAAATCCTAAATAGCTAAAACTATAGGAGCAGGTAAAACGGAAACAAAAACATCGACTAAATGAATAAAAAACAAAATGAAAAACAAACTGAGTTAAAAAGGCTGTTAAAGTCGAACCAAAATAATTACCAAAATTAGTTAAGGCTTATTTGAATGAAAGAAAACTTTCAATTTGCTAGCTGATTTAGAAATTACTAAAACCACCAGAAACGGTGAAAGACACCAATTTTATTCAGTCGGAAGTGGAAAAAAATCCATCTTATTTGTTCATAAAATTTTTCAGAGACGTGGATTAGTGAAAGAAAACGTCTGAGTAAAACTTTATTAAACTGCAATTTTAAAATCATGTGTAAGTGATGAATTTCAAATGAAAGTATGAAATGAGATAGTGTGAAAAACCGCAGGTAACAGCTGCAAAACATTCACAAAGAAGCTCTTCGTCAGCCGACCGTCACCTGCAGAGAGCTGCCGAGTGAAGAGACGAAGACATTTTGGAAAGAGAAGTGCTGTTTACACTCATCCTGACCTTATTTTCATCTCTGCACGTTGCACATGTTCATTAAGTTATACTTTAATGTCAAAGTTTTCCACTTTGATCCATTTGATTCTGTTTCTGAGGTGACTCATTCTCCTGGTCCAAGTCAGAAAAGCGAAGCGTGTTGAGTCTGCAGATGATGAATAGGCTGATCTGAGATCTGTCTGATGCAAAATCATGCATTTAAGGTTAATTACTGGCTTTAAATAGGCGATCAGTGTGAATGATGAGTGTGTGTCTCTCTGTGGACTGGTGAGACGTCCATGGTGAACCCTGCCTCCTCAGAGGTCGTCTCACTGGACGCCCCCCCCCCCCCCCCCCCCACTGCTCGGCCCAATTGACCCAGGAGAGTTCCCAGAAGTCTTCAGTCTTCGTTAAAACTCTTAACCTGCGGCTCGTTTCTCCCTGACGTCCAGCACTTTTCATTACGCCAAACTGTTTGAGTTCAGACTGTTATTAATGCTCTGATTGTCATCAAATGGTCGTGACCCCGTGACCTTTGCATTACTGCCTCCGTATCAAGTCGGCCTCTCAGTTTCTGAATGACTCCGTATCTCCCGAGCCTTCGGTAATGAAAGAGCCATAATATTTGCTGTGTGCTTTCCGACTCCCAGCAGGAGGGAACTTATTGATTCTGGTGACCTTTTATTTTTTTCTGCTAAAGTAAAGCAAAGCAGTGAGAGGCGACGGCAGGTTATGCTACGGCGCCGCAGCGGAGCGGCTTCTTTACTGATCCCCACGGAGGCTCTGCTCAGCACTGTCTTGTTTCATGGCTGCCACACACACAATGCTAGCTCAGCAACTTTTTTTGGGCCGTATAGTATTTTTATAGGGAAGGAAACAAGCAGGGCAAGAAAAAAAAAAATCCATATATTTTAGTCCATTGCAATGAGTCAGTCTTTTAAATCCTTTATGTAATTCGAGGTAACTTCTGTTATTTTCTGCAGATTTGCTTGCAGTGGATTAATCGTCCACAGAGATCGTGCCTTCCTGTCTCTTTGTGGAAATTGCGCCAATAAATCCTGAAAGCTTTGTTAACAAAAACCAGAATGCTGTAAGTTGCTGATAAGTAGTGAAGTTACTTTTTTGACTCAACTTTCACCAAATACAAGAAGATTAACTCTAGTGTTACTTTTCAATCTCTCTCTCTGCACACGTCGGCTTTGTCAGCTCGCTGCAACGCATAACCTGAGCCGTTAGCAGGAGGAAGATGCTCTAAAAGACTGATTCCACAGTATGGGCTGAGCTCTGAACTGTTTTAACTGAGAGCAGTGAGAAAATCAATTGAAAGTTTTCTATATTTGCTTTTTTAATTGAGTTTGGAAGCCATGAAAAAAATCATGTAGAGATACACATTTCCTGAAAAAAGGTTAGATAAAATGGTGATACAGTCTATTGAGCCAGTAAAAAGCGATGTGCTTTAATTTGAGATGTTGTCATGTAAATATGACCGCTGACGGCGGAATTGATGGATAGATGATGTGCGTTATTAAAGTCACACTGCAAACACAAATCACCCAGAACAGACAGAATGAAAACTATGAAAACAGAAAATTCATACCAGAAAAAGAGTGCAAAAAAGATTTAGGAATATTAAAAAAGCAGAAACATGCATTAAGAAAAATAAGTCCCATCAGAAGGCGTCCCACCCAGTGACCTCCAACTACATCTTACATATGAGTGGAAAACAAAACACTGGAAATTGTGTGTGTGTGTGTGTGTGCGTGTGTGTGTGTGTGTGTGTGTGTGTGTGTGTGTGTGTGCGTGCGTGTGAGCGTGCGTGTGTGTGTGTACATCAACATTCCTGCAAGGATGAACTGCAATAACAGCATCATGATTTTGTTGACACATATTCAAGTTATTTACTTTATTGTTGTGCACTTTATTGCCACAGGTCCATGCGCTTATTGAATTATTCCACTTCTGGAACAAATATTTCAGAGAAATTCATCTTGGTGCCTGATTTTCAGTCCGTCACAGAGAGATTTCCTGTCCGTGACAGTGGCCTTCTGTGGCTCTGTGAGGAACCATCAGACAAACCATTCATCTGAAGCTGCCCTTCCACCGCGGGCCCGCTAAATACAGGATATTATTGATATTACACACATTTACAG
The DNA here is from genome assembly GCF_902148845.1 of Salarias fasciatus. Taxonomy (NCBI): domain Eukaryota; kingdom Metazoa; phylum Chordata; class Actinopteri; order Blenniiformes; family Blenniidae; genus Salarias; species Salarias fasciatus. The sequence goes on from NC_043755.1 coordinate 20,300,748, forward strand.
CTAGTAGGAGAGAGGAAATTCCGGATTAGCAACACAGTGTTCTTCCAGTAAACAGGAGCTTGGTGAAATAGCAACTGTGATCACAAACATATTGGTCAATCCTAAAACTAACTGCTTTATGGGATTGCATTCTTCACAGCTCTAATTCAAGCTTTAAGTCAACTTTAGAGGGATTTTTAGTTTGCTCGTCCGTTTGTTTTGCCGTTCAGGCTGGACGTGACACTCGGGCCGCTGTTGCATTCGACTCTCCGATCTGACCTTGGCGTTGGTATTGACATGTCATAAAACAAGTAAAAATAGCTGGATCCTGGATTACAGTCCAGCAGCAGGTCACTCGCTGTCTGGAGATCGGCCAGCGACGGAGTGCAGAAGAACCGACACCCACCTCGACTTCTTCCTCTTTTTTCTCCGCTCCTGTCTCGAGTCGCTGCCTTTGCTATTTTTTTTTTAAACTTTTTTATCTCCCCTCTGGTGGGCTCCCCTCTTGTTTCCTGCTGTTTGCGTGAGTTGCTTAGAAACCATGGCAGCTGTCCAGTGGAGGGCGATTTTTTTTTTCTTTGGTTTTTACTGGCATGACTCAAGGGGTCACGGGGTTACAAGGTCAGCATATGGCTTGGATGCTTTACACATTTAATGCTGGCACGCTGATATATGAGCAAAGGTAATGCTTTGTTCTGCTGAGCAGGTTTATCCACCTCTTTAACCCCAGAACGGTGTCCAACAGACAGCCAACAACTATTACTGCACACAAAGTGATTTAAGCGTCTTTAACGAGTGAGTCTGAGAAATCTTGATGTGAATCGATGATTCTGAATGTGTTGGTACTCTAGCAACAATCTCTTTCATTTACAACAGGCAAATTCAATACAGTTTAGACAAAAAAGAGGTGGTTTTATTCATAATACTGGTCTGTTGCTTTCCAGAACAAAGAATGTTTTACTTTGTCGCACTTTTGTCTCTTGTTTAATCCAGATCATCACGGCTGCTGAAGGTTTCTTTATGGCTTCCTGTCAAACAGTGAGCAGGATTACTATTGCAACAACACATCATCAGTAGGGTAAAACTAACCTGTCTCACGACGGTCTAATCCCAGCTCACGTTCCCTATTAGTGGGTGACCAATCCAACGCTTGGTGAATTCTGCTTCACAATGATAGGAAGAGCCGACATCGAAGGATCAAAAAGCGACGTCGCTATGAACGTCAACGTGAAAAAAATCAGCGGTTTCAGTACATTTCTGAAGTTTTTCTCTTCCAAGAAACTTATTTGTTGGGTTTTTTTTAAATATAGATCCATGCATGTTGCATGTTGTAAAACACATTTGCAACCAATCAGATCAGACTGTCCCGTTTACATGACCAGTGAATAAAGTAGTCAGATTGATGTGCAGGTTAATTTACACCAAGAATATCATCCTATCCGATCACAGGATCAATCCCACTGTGACTTCTGGCCTTTGGTGCATTCACACATGATCCTCCATCCATCAAACGGATGCCACCAGTATTAATCAGAGATTCATCAGCTGTAATATTCAATCTTATTGTGTTTCTATGCGATAGACCATTGCAAGTGTCTGATCAGGAATAGATGATCTGAAGCCACCAGTCACGCTTTAACTTTGGCATTTTTCCTAAAATGAAATTTCTTTCTGAGAAAACCCACCAGTGGTGTAAAATGTGTCCGCTTGTATTATTTGTGTCCGTGTTCCCAGCTGCTGAGGCGAAGGCATTTATAAGTGAGTATTTTGGTGACTATCCGCTCCGCGCCGGTTCGTTCCACACATGCACACGTGCCTGCTGCGGCAAAGCACAAAGAGCCTTGTTAAAAACTGTTGTGATTCACACTGTGTTATTAGTCAGCCTCCTCCTTTGATTCAGCCCCATCTGGCTGCGGTACGACTGGGCCGGGAACGCATCACATGAGGAGTGAACCGCACGGCGCTCAGGAGCCCGGCGACCACACCGAGGCCGAGGCCTGACCTTCACCTGATCGCACCGCTCAGCTTTTACATCGGGCTGTGTTCTGCTTTTTAAGGTCTTTACAAGGTTTAGCAGCTACCACACACACACACACACACGCACACGCTCACACACGCAGGCCAAATTAGAATGTGTGTCCGGATGAAAAACTCATCAGGTCAGAATGACTCACGGGTGGCTGGATTCCACAAACGCGCCATATTCATACACATGTCGAGTCAAGAGGAGAAATTGTTTTTCTTCCCACTCAGTCGTTTTTACACCATTAAAACACTGTTGGGATCAAACCAGACCAAATAAAGTGCCGTTCCTCGGGGAGGGAACGTGCCGCCCTGCTGAAGGATCCATTTGAAGTCGTTCCCTTCCACCGCGCAGCTCTGGAAACCCGACCCGGTGGTATGTTTTTCACTGGAGTCCTGCAGCGGCGTTCCCGACCTCAGACAGTCTTCCCAATCAAGGAGGAATACCCTGATGCGGCAGTCTGGACCCTCTGCGCCGAAACCGAATAGCATAATTGTGTAATGAGGGATCCCTCTCCAGGAAACATCCTCCAGTAGGAAAACTGGCTCCCGTTCCTGCTGATAACTCGCTTGGTTTATTGTAAAAGCAAAAAATTTCAGTAAGTAATAGTCTCAATTTGCAAATCGCCATGATGCATTCGGGACTGGAGGGGATCTGGGATTCATTTCGGTGTTTGGTTGCGTCTGCCAACGCTACAGTCATATTTGCTAGCCACAGAACAAATCAGCGTTTTCAGTTAAAACATTGTCATAATTTTCTTCTTCTTCTTCTTCTTTTTCTTTTTTGGTGACTCAAAACGTAATGGTTCACAAAGTCCTTTAAAGAAAACACTGACCGCCGTCTGAGAATCCCGAGCTCGATGCGGCGGTGCGGATGTTGTGTAATTGATAAAGCACTGCAGGAGGAGCGGTGGAGTATTTCGATGCTACGGCAGCGTGTGTGAACTGGACTGAACTGAACTGAAGGGACAGATCAGCGTCTTGCTCCCACCGGCCTGCTGTGGGCGGGTTTTTATTGACATCCAGACGTTAACGCAGGTAGCGATGCGGACTGCGGTGTTTTCGAACTGGGCTTGGCTGCAGCTGAAGTCATACGTGTGTACATAGAGATCAGCGGGTGTACAGACCGGCTTTACCCCATTTATCAAGAGCAGCAGACGGGATGTGCAGTTTAGAACGAGGACGCTCAGAGTCATTCACAAAAGTTAGCACACTTCAAGGATTTTGTTATTCTATAGAGTTCAGTTTTCTTATTCTGAGATCTACAAATGGATCGAATTATAAGCCGAGGTTTCATATCAGGTGCAGATAACTGAAGCCAGGTCAGACGGTCACAGTAGCAGCTGTCTCATATAAGCCGCTGACATTTCGGCTGTGTTGTTTGGTTGTTTGAGCCATCCGAACATCTTCAGAAGAAACATTGTTTTCGCCAAATGAGAGATTCAAATAAATCTGAGTAAACTGAAATTAATTAGTCTGGTCTGAAAATGCTGTCAGTTTTATCCAGGTGCAAGTGGTCGAGGTAAGGCCTTCGAACTGTGACCAATACACACACTCTCACACACACTCTCACACACACACACACAAAGAGTCTGTTAAGTCTGGCATTTTGAATGAATTTGACTGTCATGGGTGTTAAATCAGTAGTTTTGAGACACGTTGAAATTTTAATTAATTTCCATAACCACTACAACAAAGCCAGTATTCATACTAATAACAGTGTGTCTTCTAAGCAACTTATTCATAGTTTTATTCTCCAAATAATTTCTTTTTATGATTTTTTTCCTGCTGGGAAAAAAATGCTGCTTCTTTCGTTCTGTGGAATCACCTGATTTCTCCAACTGCTGCACTGCTTGAGACGGTCTGTCCAGCTAACCTGAACTAACAACTAACCCTTTTTCAAGCACTGCTGTTCCCACGAAAAGCAAAAAGAAAAACATCTTGAGATGCACAAAAACCCGGCATGGTGGTGTAGTGGTAAGTTCTGACAACTCAAAGCTACAGAACTGTGTTTAATTGCTGGATTGTGCATGTTCAGTCAAGGAGAGCTGATAAGTTGTTTCTGCATCTCTTTCCCAGCTCACAGGAAAGTTGGTTAAAATGTATTTAAACCCAGACTGCATCATTTAATATGCGGTACACACACAACACATCAGATGTTTAAACTGAGATTTTTTTTCGTGACGAACTTTTCTTCGCACTATGTTGTGTTGAAGCTGGAGTCGTCTTGTTTCACAACAGAAAGAAAGTCTTTCCATCACAGGGTTGCAGGTTTTAAACCCACATCTCTTGCTGTCCATTAGTCAAATTGTCCTCGAGCAAGACATTGAACCACAAGTTATTCCCAATGGATGGATCCGTCACCTTTGGAGTGCATGAGACTGATATTGTTCATCCCTTTTGGAAAAGTGGGATATAAAATATGAAATTCATTTCCTAAAAATATGGGTAATCTACATGCCTCCCTCAATTCGTGAGATTTTACAGACCATAATGTCCCACGCTTGGACAAAGTGGGTACAGATGATGAATATTTTGGCTGCTCAGGTTGTGAGGACGCGCCGTCCTCGCACGTGGAATCGTATTTACTGGAACATATGGTGAAAGAAAGCCTCACTGTTTAGATGCTTGTAGGGTTTCGGGTTTGTGACGCATTCCCACCGGTGAAGATATGAGATTGTGAAACCCTGCGTGCCTCGGCGGTGTGTTTGCTCGGCGGCCCTGGCGGCAGGAGGCGGCGTTACTCAGCGGCTCCCATGTGTCACGGCCTCACCGCCATCTACGTACGGTCCACTGCCACGGCTTCTGGGAAACCGTCTGGACCCATCATCATCCTCCAGTAAAGAGAGATCTGAGGGGCCATGCTGCCAAGAAGAGAGAGAGAGAAAAAAAAGAGGAAAAAAAAAAATAGATGAGCATGCCGAGAAACGCGCACGTGCACAAGCGAATCGAATGTAAGCAATGCAAGCTACGCACCTGTGCACACATGTCAAGAAAGGTTTGTTGCCAAATATAATGGCTCTGTCTTCTGGAGTAATTGTGGCGGCGTGTGTAAATACATCTGGACAATATAATTTAACACATCATCACCTCGGCACAAGCTGCCCCCGGCGTCCTGCTCCCTAAGAAAATAAAGCGAAGGTCTTGTCAGAGGGAATCCCAGCGAGCCCGGCTGAGAATACGCACTCCACACCGGCCCCCTCTGACATAATCCTCCTCCGACCACGCCGACCCACCGTCTGGAGTGACTCAGTGCCTCGGCGTCCAGAACTTCCCAGAAAGCCGAGCCGGGTCCCGAGCGAGGAGGCCTCCAGACAGATTCCCCACTTTCTCTTTGTCCAGCTCCGGAACGCTGTCCCATCGGAACACATGAGAACGCCGTCTGACGGTTCGGAGCTGCAGAATCCTCAAGGTGGAAAATATAATTTTCCTGGTCAGACTCTGAACGTGGTGAATGTTTCTCTAGTGTTAAGTTCGATTAGTTGAGTCAACAAATCCCTCTTAAATCATGACAGACTTCCAGGTAAAGCTGGATCTGGGATCACGTGCGCGTCATGGACTGATCCACCGACTGCTATTAAGTGTTCATAACAATCTGATCACTTAATGAAAAATAATGCGATCAGTCTAAGCTGCAGACAGTCAGTGTCATTGTTTGCGGGCGCTCGATCAGATTAAAGTGGCTGAAATAAACTGCACCGATCCTGCTGAAATGCATGCTGGGACTTTGGAAGATTCCGTTATGAATCTTTTAAGAGAAACATTCAGGATTACCCAAACGTTCGCTGAATCATACGAGTTTGGTTTAACTGTGATGTTCATATCTTCCGAGGCTCACCGTCTGAATATCTGCGGGTCTTTCACATTTCCAGCATGCGAGGAAAAACTTTCTCAAACCAAACCACACTGTTTAATTCACGTGGACGTCCCAACCTTTCTCAGTACCGGCGCGAGGAACGCTGACCAGCTGTAAGCTGGTTCACACAGACTGAGGAAAACACACCTTTAACATCCCCAAAACCCTCAACTTACTGCAAATTAGTGGCGTAAACTGTACCTGCGCATAGCAAAGGCCACTATATCACTAGTTCTCTCTGATTGAGTTGATCTAAAAGTGTTGCACACATGTGACGGTGAGCTGCTGTCATGATGCTGCTGTGATGAGCCAGAACATTATGTCCACTGACGAGTGAGGTGAATAATCACGGCGGTGGGCGGGATATTTCAGGCAGCAACTTTATGTTACGTTATGGGCAGAGGTGGAGATGTGACTGAGTTTGATAAAGGGGTCAAAGTGGAATGACAGAGTGACCTCCAGTGCATGACTTTGGACTGTAAATTAGATGGAAATTTGTGAGCACCCAGCAAAAATCCTCACAAAGAGGGAACATGCAAACTACACACAGAAAGGGGTTCCTTTTTTTTTTCCAAGGCTTTAATGTCAGATGTGCACAACTGAAAATGTAGATCTTTGTCATTTTCACTGTAATTTATCCTTCTTTGAGAATCATTCAGTGATGATATTAAAAAGTACTGAGCAAACTGAAAAAGATTGGATTTGCTCTTTGGGGCTCGTTTGTGTTGGTTTGTGAGTTGCTGCTGCCATCTGCTGGTTTACTGCAACACTGCACTTTAACTTCTAAAAATGCGCTGTGCTTTTTGCTTTATCAATAGAGAAAAAAAAATAGCAAAACAAACATCGATTAGTAAACTAGACGTGTTATATCTGTATTTATATTGTGATTATGAGTGGCTACATTGATAGACAAGCTTGTGTACATGATAGATTTAATAATTTATTTGTAATAATTGGAAAGCTGAAAAGTGTATCTACAATATTATCTACAATATTGATAAATTCATAATGTGTAAAGGGTTTTTTCTTCCTTTTTTGTATTTTGAGTATGTATTCACTTTTGTGGAACTTATACATTATAAAATATATTAAATGACTTGACTGAAGGAGTTCTTGCACCATCTGGTGGAGAAGAAACACTTAACCTGTTGCATCAAGTAAGTATGTTTAACAAAGATTAACAGTCACAGAATTATGCATTTCTTTCGTTCTTCTGTTTCAAATGTCTGCTGTTGTTGCGCCGACTTGGTTGAATATAGTGAAGAAGTCCCGATCAGATCACACTGAGTCCCGCTTTGTTAAAAACACCTGCTGGCAGCAGAGAGTCTGAGCTGGAGTCCTTCAGGACAGGCCTCAGTCTCCACCCCCCTCCCTCCCCAGGCCTGCTGCTCAGGGACTGACCCCATCAGCGCCCCGCCTGCAGAGCGGCACATTCCTGGGGCGCAGCGCCTGTGAAATGAGGAGAAACGTGATCGTGATTGAAATTCAAATATTTTGCTCATATTTCCTTCACTGTCCTTTAATTAAAAGCAGGCGTGGTGACGTCATGCGTGGAGGGAGGAGGGAGAATAGAGGAACAGTGACCTGATCCACTGAGGACATGGTGGGAGAGAGCACAGACAAGGGGCCTGAGTTCAAAACACACATCTTGTAGTTAACATGAACTTTATTTTAAGCAGGTGAAGTGAAGAAAAACATCAATTGCTATCAGTGTGATTTTTTTTGTAAGTATTTGACATTATAAATAATACTTTATCTTAATTTTAAAATCGTCTTTTTACTCATAACAGGGCATCATTTCATCAGTTTTAAGAGATATCTGTGCAGTTTCTTCATCATGAAATGCCTGCCAATACTGGAATAAGATATTTAAGCCATTATTATAATAACATTTTCCCAAAAATCTAAGTTAGTATATGACTGGAACATCTATCCTAAACGAAATAACTGAAATCAATCTAAATATATATAAATAGAGCTGCATTCCTTGAAAATCAAAGTCTTTTCCTTCAGTTCTTGTGCATTTTACTGATGAAAAAGATATACTGGATGGGATAGTAGCCATGTTCATTCAATAAGGATATAAACTCTGCAGATAAACCAAATTTGATTTTTTTTTTAATTGTGTTACAATTTTAGTACAATAATGGGTTTATTGCATTCAGCATGGCCTGCATCACTATGTTATTGGCAATTAGTGGCTGTTATATCGGGCTAATATGTATTTCAAAAATATTTTATTGTGGTTATCTTACCAGAAAAATAACAGAGCTAAGTAATGTAAATCAATTTATCTCATTTTGAGTAGGATGTATTTCCATGTTCATATTTGTGTTTCTTGAAATTAAATTATTGGTGACAAATATCAAATATAGCCTGTATTTGTCCTTTATCTTCACTACACCCTCGTTTTTATTGGTTTCCATCAAACAACTGTATGTCTCAAAAAAAAAAAAAAGATCTGTATAAAAACTGAAATGTCAGTGATGAAAATGGAAAAATGTTATTTTGTGATGTGTTTATATAAATATGATAGTCTCCTCTCATCCCCATGAGTTTTCTTCTGGTCACGTGACTCACAGGAAGCAGGAAACCCTGATTTGGAGGGAAAACGGCTTCAAGGAACAGGTGAGGTTTCACTTTTGAGATGTTTTATTTCAGTTTTTATCTCTGATTTATCAGCGGGGCTTTGTACTGTTTGATGAAACTGAAACAGATGAGGTAGTTATCTTAACAACATCAAAGTTATGCTGTCTGGGGGAATCTGTAAAAAGAGAAAAACACATTATCTTCCTAAAACTAAAAAAAACAAAACAAAAGTAATTAGTAGTAGTAGTTTTGAAATTAAATTTGTTTTCTGAAAGTTTTCAGGTTGTTCACCTTTTGTGAAAATATATTTTATTCAATATGAACCGAGAAAGCAAGCTGCGTTTATTGTCTGCAGTCTTGTCCTATGGGGTATTTTCACAGCTTCACTACTTCCTGAAAATAGCTGTGCACATTCATTTCCTGTCTTACATTATTGGCCAAACTGATTAATCCAGGTGTGTCTGGATTAGACTGCTGCAACAAGACACACCTGGATTAATCATTTTGGCCAATAATGCAAGACAGGAAATGAATGTGCACAGTTAATTTCAGGAAGTAGTGGAGCTGTGAAAATGGCCCATTCTGATATATCTACAATAAAAGAAAGCCTTTAAAGAAGTTTTTGGGCTACTTCAATGCAGAAGAAATATCTGTTAGCCTCATTTTCATTTCATACTTTTTCCCTAATGATGTAATTAAACTTTTTTTTTTTTTAATTTTGGACTTTTTTAAGTGTACTTATGAACAATAGTGTACTTTTTACTTTAGTAACTTTAAATACTTTCAGTGTGTTGAAGCATGACCTTTGGTTACTGCTCTGAGGATCTTTTTCATATATGTAGTTTTTGTCATTTTGATGTACGTCTATGATTTCAATACTGCATATTGAGAAAGTTAAGAATTTTTTTTAAAAACAGCCTCACAAAAATAACAAATACAAACAAAAGAAAAGCACACTGTAAATGGTTTTGGAGAATGCTGCTTTCTAGAGCATATTCAAACAACAGTATTTACAGTTTAAGAATCTGAGGTGCTTCTGACTGGTCTGTTGTCCACCTTGTTACATCCTCTCACGTCTGGCTCTGGAAAACAAGCAGCATTAAGATTTACCCTCTGAAAACTCATTTTAATGGAGCAATGAGCAAGTCACTTATAATACTAACAATATACAAGAAAATCCCTTCGAAGGGCGGAATGAATGTGACTTTTTTCGTGTATAACTGCTGTGATTTTCATCACACAAAGTTTTGATGCTCTGTAAAGTTCGTGAAGTGATCTGACAGTAGGAATGACTTTCCTGCCCGCTGACTCCACTGATCAGCTCCGATTTATCTGAACTCCTCCACTGGAAGCTCTTTTCATCCGGTTAAATATCATGTAAGGCAGGCGCTGCCTGTCAGGCCGCTCGGCCTCTGAGTGACGACCCTCACAGGGCGCCGGATCGCTGGCTCTCCTCAAGCAACACTAACTGGTAATGAGCATCCGCGTCCATCAGCCGCCGCGCTCATACACAACTAATAAAGATGCGGGGGGCGGCGCGCGGCTATTTACGGCCCTGCCGGCTGGAAGAGGGTCTTTTTCCTGTCCCCCGTGTCAGGCCGTGTCAGACGCGTCGGCAGCGTTCATTAGCCCGGGTCACATCAGCGCTGTCAAACGTCTGTTAGTGTACACATGTGTGCACACACACTCTCACACACACACACACACACACACACACACACACACACACACACACACACACACACACACACACACACACACACACACACACAGAGGGACACGTGGATGTATGTGAACACATCCACATGCCCACACGGGTGTAACTCTGCTGCCATCATGTGGATGATCTGAGGTTTACTGAGTTGATGTCATAACTTTGGGCATTGTGAATATAATAAACTCAATATTGTGATAAAATAGCTATTTTTTTTTAACTATTTTACTAAATATAGAATTTATCTTTGCAAAATTTAGAAAGTGTTACCAAATATGGATCCTCAATGGTTAAATATGACAATTATCCCAGTGTGCGAAAAAGTGTTATATTTACATCAAATGTAGTCTGATTCATTTATTATCACATTAATGACAGCAGTTATATATTTTTCAGTATTGCTAATAACAGTGGATGGTCAAATATCTCATCGCACTGTTGGCGAATTATTATTTTATGTGCTTTATTACATTGAAAAAGGAGAAGAAGTGTTTCTTTTTTTATTTCATATTCTGATTTAATCAATCAGCATTACAAAATGAGCCTTTATGGATCAATTTTGACAGTTTTTTGATGCATTATTGTTCAATAATCTGATAAGAAAAATATTTGGGAATTTTATAATTGAACTTCTTTAGAAAAAAGTGGACGAAATTTGCTTGCAGAGAAATGAAATTACTATAAAAACCCTTAATGTTTCACCTTAATGTAGCTCAGAAAATGTGTTTTTAATGGAAATATTTGGCACAGAGTTTTTAGTTGCCACCTCAAACTTTGGAGAACCAATTCACAATCAAATACAACAGATATAAACAGTTTTAAACAATGAAAAAAATCCCAAAGATAATTAAAAAAGACTTTCCAATGTGTTTTGTGTAGATTGAATTCACAGAGCAGATGACATTGTACTTTGTACAACCAAATCTTGAGCATTTGCCCGACAAATGTATGAATAATAAGTAAGTAAGTAAGTAGCTGAAATGTAATAAATCTTAATGAACTGCATGTTAAAGTTACTTGTGTGATTCTTTTCCTTCTGTGATTACGATCAATAAGAGCCTTCATATGTTTCAGTATTCACAGCTCTCCAGTGTCTAATATTTATGTTGTATGATCTGAAAAAGTGAGAACACTGATGCTGCCATAAGCTGAATTTCTCTGTGTGAATGAAGAAAGGTCAAAAAGGAATAATTCTTGAATAGAATCAGCGCGTTTAACATTTTAATTGTAAATTGCAGTCTTGAGGGTGTAACTTATCGCTGTTGTGTATTTCTATTATTTCTTCATTTTAACGCAAAAACACATTTATATGTAAATTGTGTCTAAATAACAATTTCCAAATTAATTATTTGGCGACGTGGTAGGCGCATCATTTTGTGGTGTAATCCTTTATTTAAAGCAAAAAAAACAACACAAACATGAACCTTAATCATCTATTTATTTGTTGTTTTAAGAAAATGAGTAAAATGTCAAGTTTGCTGTGATTGCAGCAGCTCATTAAGCCTGTGAACATAACAAAGAGCAAATCATTTAATTTTTCTCGCCGCTCCTCCACTCAGTGTGGTTTCCTGAGATATGAATATGTGAGCTCCGGGGTGTCGTTCCAGCACGCCGCTATAAACAGCCTCACGTCGACACGGATTTCAGAGTAAAACTGTGTTTTTCTGTTTCCACACAATATGTCAGCGTGCTCCTGTTTTTTTTATTTTAATTCACTTACAGTCTTTGTATGGAAACTCAGTAATGAAAGCGGGTCGCCTCACAGTCATTTACCAGCGTGATTAACGGCGACAGACCTCGAGCGGGAACAACTTTGAACCCTTCATCGTTTGCGCCGTTGTTATAATTATGACATATAGTCTGTAATCACTCGAGGGTGGGGGGGGGCCCTCCGATCAGCCCCGGGTTTAATACTGTAATTAAATCGGCCGGCCCCGGGCCCGTATTGACTCGCTAATGCGGCCGATATGACTGTTATGACCTGCTGCTCCCAGACATCCATTCATACACGTTGAGCCCGGCAATAATCGGCACCGGCGGAATTAGACCGCGTGACGCGCGGTAATGATGGAGGCCGTGATTGAGACCTGCGTGCATGTGGCCGTGCACCTGCGGTAATTAAACGGATCAGAGGCGAGGGATGCGTCCCCTGTAAAACAAGACAGTGATACGCGCTCCGCGTTTCAAGTCCGTCCAGAAGGTCTCGGCGCAAGACGAGCACCGCGGCGCCAAACACGGTTCAGTTTCGTCTTGAGTGGGCCGACCGGTGAAATACTGCAATCAGAATCTTTAAACTTAAACTTCATGGTGGCGTTACTGATATCTCAGCTCAGCTCTCTGTGTTGAGTTGTGTTTGCTACCTTAAAGAAATGTCTTAAAAAATGTTTTTAAAAAATCAATGTTTCCTTTGCATTTTCTACAATTTCCTTGGTGCTTTGGCGGGCCACATTAGAGACTCGTACGGACCGTTTTCAGTTCACAAGCCTTATGTTTCACACCTCTGTTGTAGCATCTCATCTTATCTTCCCCTCAGGACAGTCCAGCACTCCAGAGCTGGACGTTAGCGAAGCGTCTTACAGTGCGTGTGTGCTTTTACTGACTGGTGATGGTGCTGCGGCCGGTCATTAAGGCTGAGCAACACTGAGGCTCTTATTTCTCCTGCAAACACACACACACACACACACACACACACACACACACACACACACACACACACTCACACACACAGTATGCCGTGCCGGATATCTGCAAGACAAGACAATAGTCGTCATTCTGAGCGGCGTCTGGCTGGACGAGCAGTTGAGGGGATGATTGTGTTGCCGGAGTTCAGCAGCTGCTCTGCAGCCTCATGCCGCAGTCACAGAAACCAAGACGGACTGAATAGATACAATTCTCCAAAAATAATCATCCTTTATGCATTTAACCCAGATGGGAGCACCAAGACTGACTAAAAAAAAAAAAATCATAACATTCCTCTCAGCAGTGAAAGGCAACGCCTCTATTTAAATAATGTAAATACCAAAAAGTGCAGTTTTCTAAAAAGTAGACAAGTTGCAAAATCTAACTTCAGTGAGGCATCTCAAACTTATTTTTCTTTGTTTGGGGTGTTGTGTGCAAATACACAGTGTATACACAGATTACACCTATTTCATTGATAACAATCTATTCACATTTAACGTTTATTACTTAACTTATTTATTTTACTTGCACTTTATGCAGATTGAATGAAGCACTAAAGAAGCAATACCAACAATTTATTCACGGTTGCCATTCGCACTATACCAGTCTTCTAATGGCATGTATGTACTTGCTGATACTGGGTACCAATACGAGTGCTTAATAATTAATTAATTCATTCATCCTCCACATACAAGTGATACGCAGTTAAACTAATGAGAGACATCTGTCACTGGTCACTGGTGATTAAATAGTAACTGAAAATATGCATCAAATACTAGCAGCAAACGTAGTACTAGTTAATGTTAATGTTACTGTTACTGCTATAACCTCACTATAAAGTAAGTATAAAGTAACATGTAGAGTCCAGAGAGTCACACACATCTTCACTCTACACACTGGATCTGATCCTGTATTAGAAGTGTTACATTTATTGAATATTTCTCATACAGTTCACGAAACACACACACACACACACACACACACACACACACACACACACACACAGTGATGATCCTCAGCTGGGGTGATACTTCTGAAGGAGCATGCCCTTGCTCTTGTTTTACACAATAGCCTCTCACAACTGTACAAGAGCCCCTCTGTGTGGCGGATGGCGCACTCCTCTCCCTCGTCACCGAGAGAATGAGCATGTGTGTGTTTGTGTGTGTGTGTGTGTGTGTGTGTGTGTGTGTGTGTGTGTGTGTGTGTGTTGCTGGATTGAAACCTGCTCCATGGAGGACTGACAGACAGTAAAAGTGAGAAAAAGAAAGGGTGAAGCGAGCCGAGGCGGACCTCCCGCTCCGCCTCCTCTTCACCATGATCTCACCATGCAGCTCGACGTGCAGCACAGTGCAGCGCTTATTCACGTATTCAAACCTGATCCCACAATGATTTAATCTGTAGCGTGATTAACCGTGGAGCAATTTAGAAATAATCTGTTAGCATTCAGAAATAACACCCAGGTCTTAATCTTTATGGGAAGTAGAGTTGGGGAGGTGAGCGCTGAGGTTCTGGACTCTGCGGCGATGGTGACGTCAGGCTTTGTTTCCTCTCCCGCTGCTTGCCGGACAGCGTCAGACCCTTAACGAGGCCCAATCTCGGAGAGGCCACCGCCGGGGTCAGATGTCAAACTGCAATTGATGTCGGAGTGCTCACATGGCCATAGCCGATGCATGATTAGTTAGATATGTACATTTAGATAATGTGCTTGTCCCCTAATCTATTAGGAGCCGCTCTGCTCTTCGCCCTCGGACCCTAATGCACTCCAATGTATTTATGGTCAATAATTAAAAGGGAAAAGCATGCATTAAAACCAGTCTCTACTTAACAGATCTTAACTAATGAGATTAGGATAATGAATAGGCCACTTTACCGGCTTGGCCCGGTACAGTGGCCGTTTCGCTGACAGCTGCTGAATATGACAAGGTTAGCATCATAAGCCTTTTCTTGCAGAGGGGGTTTAGGGCATGGATTATTGCTCCAGGAACAGTGAAAAAGAGGCCAGCCTATTTGAATAAATGCATTAATCCAGTGTGGGGAGGAGAGAGGAAAAAAAAACAAACAAATACTGGACATTGACTCATTTGTTGTTGGATTTCATAATTCTATGAAAAATGAGCGGTATTTTGTTTTCCAGGCAGGCTTGAACTGGAGCTAGAAGGGCAACGGTGATCATTTTATAAGTTGCACAGGAACGATGAATAACACAAGGAAAAGTAGCATTGATAAATAAACCAAGTCAAAATTGATACATCCGTCCTGATTTTTTTGGAGGAGACAAATTGTAGTTTGACATCTAGCATGTTTTCATCCACTTTATGCCGACGACACAGTTCTGTATACAGCGCTGTTGTAAACCTTTGCAATTTTTGAAGTGCTCAGATTACAGCACAGAATAAATATCCAGGTTTTTATCTTAAAGCATTCACCGTATCCAAGTGCTGAACAAAAAAAATGTAGGTTTTAATTCCAAGATGAATGTGTCTTTGAGGACTTGCTGCCACATTACTGTCGATTGCTGGAGTCTTTCTACTATCTGGCCTCATCTTTCAGGACAAACCTTAGAGCTCTAACGCCACACTGAGTTCTTTATGCTCACTTTCTCATGAACCTGCCTTTTTCCACGCGTAGCACAGTTTGGTCCATCTTTACGAGGATGACACTGTCATTTACAAGAAGATTTTTTTTCAGACACTTCAAATTGTCCTCCAAAAGCCTCTGGAATCTGGTTCAAAACTAAGGTGTTCCTCCTCATGAAAGAGCTCCTAAAACCTTTTAAGCTAAAGTTGAGTTTTTATATGAATTGGTTCTTTTACATTTTTAAGAAATCCATTTTAAAACTTATTGTATTCCTGAAGATGACCTTTCCAGGTTTCCAGATATGAGAGGAAAAAGATCTCGTCAATATGATTTAACTTCTTCACCTCCATCCTCACCTCCGCCTGTCGTCCCCTCACAGCTTTTTCCAGCCGCAGCCGTTCACATGCAGCATCAGCTGTGAATGATTGACTAACACCAAAGGTTAAATTTCAATTTGCCCAGTGAGGGGTTAACATTACATGTTGACCTGAAAATCGCATCTCCCCTGTAATACCCTCTCATTTCATTTTGGGGTCCCTTTGTACTTTGAACCGGGCCCGGCTATATTTGGTATTGGCCATCTGTTTATTATTTAGCCGGTTGTGGGATGTCAGCCTGACTGCATTAGGGAGTGGGGGGGGGCAGCGGCCCTACCTGGCCCTGCTAGGGTCTTTACCGGTCTCTCTGGACCCATTAAAATCCTGTTAACTTTGATAATCCCTGGCAAGAACTTGGCCTCAGTGGACCACTGAACAGGAGAGGAATACTTTAAAGTGCCACTGTTTAAGAGGTCATAACGTCTTGTAAAACGGTGTGTGGTGACCACAGAGTCTCCCGGAGAACATGCAGAGAGAGGGCCACTTTTAAAAGCAGCAGATATTAGCTAATGGAGCATTTCCAGCTGAGAAAGTCCTCCACCTAACAGACGCTGCCACCTTCCTCTCACTGTGAATGATTGACTTTCAGTCTTATTGAGTCTGGCTCAGCTATTTTGGCTTTAATTTACTCAGATTTCCATTTTGATTATCTTCTGATCTTTTATTTTTATTTTCTATATCTGAATGTTTGCCTCCGTCTGTTCAGGTCACCCTGCTTTCACCCATCATCAGCTGGAATCTGCTCCATGAGCCTGTTGTCTATGTTCTATGAAATATAAAATTGTAACATTCTGTTTTGGAACAGGATTTTTACACCAACAAATCTTGTTTCAAGGGAGCACTTGCCACACTTAACGAAATCACATGCACGTGCAGATACGTTACAAATATTAACAATGGCGTATGGACAGACGACAGTGTTGCGCTACTATTACAGTGACTCCCAACTATAAATCTAACAAGTCCCAGGAGAATATGGACTGGGATTCATGACACTCTGAAATCAAACGTTGTCTACTGGCACGCATGCTGGAGAATTATTTGGTCCTGCTGCAGATGCGCAGTAGCAACGTTTCTATCACCTTTACTGTTTCAAAAAGCATTTTGTGAGTGTTCCACCTTGTAAGCCGTTTTCATTGGCTTGGAGCACTGAGGTCCTGTCGACACCTGAAACACACCACCATTTTTGAGTTTTCACTTGAAAATGCTGTTGTGTAAACAAGGCCATAGTTACTGTTATTTTACCTCCTGAACAAAGTTTACACACCTGTTCAGGGGAACTTAGTTGGCTCTGTCCAAATAATTTGCATCCATCTCAGAATTTTAGCAATTTTTTTTTTAATAAATAAAAAGAGAATTTGTCCTATGAATATCAAAGTAATTGAAAGTTAAATGCATCGTTGAAAATCAAAGTAATCAACATGATTGCCTTGATTTAATGCTCAAACCAGGTCATTGCTATTCTTTTCTGATACACAGTCTTGCTGTTCGGAGCGCTCTGTTCTCTCCGTTCACTTGTCCTCTCCCTCTAAACGTTTGCCTTGTTTCTGTTTCACACCAGGAGAGGCCAGCCAAGACGCTGCAACACAACTTATCAACAGGACAAGTGACAGCTTGCTAATGTCACCAAGCGGAGTTTGGGGAATCAGGTAAGATTGCAGCAGTGCCGCCTTATTTAAATATTTAAAATGGCATAAAGTCATTTTCTAGACAACCTGCCTCCTGTGCTTGTGCAAATAATTAAGCTATTAATTATTAACCGGTGCTGCTGTTTCCTAGTGAGGACTGTATTGTATCGTTGCCGCTGTTCTCTGTTGAAATGACACACACGTCAGATCCATGGCTTCAAAATCTCTTGACATTCAGCACAAAGCACTCTTTTAAAAAATATATTCAGCTCATTTTGTGGCACCTTTTCTAACTCCACCAATTCCTCCCTCACTCGTGTTCATGCCTTGATATCGTCCACGAGCGTGCCACATCTTAAATTAGCCTCATACGCTGTCTGATCACACTTTTGGGGAGTCCAGGTCGGATGTATGGAGCATCTAAATTTCACGTTTGGATCAAGACTCCAGTTAGCAGGAAACGCTGGTTTCTTCAAACATGACAATCATTTTTTTCCCTGACTTTGTTCGCAGTTTTTCAGGAATAGTTGTGATCTTGCCGCTGCATCTCTCGGCCCCCCTGAGCAGCGGAGATTGCTCAGTTGTCATGGGGATAGTTTTGGCGAAGCTAAATAAGAACTTGCTCTGTGGTGAATGAACCGTCTAGTTGACTCACCTTTTGAAAAGCTATAACAATATCTTGCAGATGTAAGACCCTGCGGCAAGCAAGGAGCATCTCATCAGGCTGCATAACCCTTAAAGGTCTTTGTTGCCACCAAGAAATATTTTCCCACTGGGTGTAATAGAAGTGACGTGTGTGAATATGTTTTAATGTGGAAAGACGTCCAAACATAGCAGAGAAACTGGGTAATTTGCGTAGTTATTTCCTGTTTTTGCTGCATTGCTTTTTGACAATAGATCTTGTCCTGTTGAAAAAGAAAAAAATACTTTATTTCCTCTTTAAACTGCCACATTGTAAAGAACATGCATTAGTGGGATGAGCAGCAGAGCTGAGGATATCGGTTTTATGCATGAAAAAAAACTGCTGTGATGCCAAAGGTCCTGTCTACATGACAACATTTTCAAGTGAAAGCACCAAACTCTTGTTGCATTTTCAGTGTCTGTTTGTTCAACAACGGTGCTTGGAGCCACTGAAAATGCAGCTTTTTGAAAATGGCTGCCAAGGTTGAAATTTTGGAAAGCACTCGGGCTTGTCTAAGTGTACACTGCTACTGCGTTTCAATGCTACACTACCCACCAAAAACAAGTTACAGCATCCGCCACTTCCCCAACATGAAAACCCCATCTTTTCCAGTGTTTCTGTCGTTTCTGTGTAAACGAACATCGTTTTCAGAATATTACTGAGCTCTTGTAGTCATGGTCATAGTCATCTGCTCGTCCTTCAACACACCTGAATCTACTGATTCTGCCATCACCAAGCAGCAGACAAAGCCTATTAAAGAGACTATCAATGCAGTCATGATGTATGTACATACTAGCAGAAGCCTTTTTCCCTGTTTTCAATGGAGACATTGTATTCAGAAAGTTGTTCTCAGTGGCTCCGAGCACCGTTGACGTGTAAAGGCAGCTCAGGTTTTTGCCCCTCAAGCTCTTATTGCAAACAGGTTTTTGATTTTAAAATCCTCCAGTCGTCACAGCTTAATAAGCTCTTTGACATCTGAAAAAACAGGCTTTATTGCCAAAATGCATTCTCACAACAAAGAAACTATCTCCCAAACTAGGGATGAGCGAGTACACCACTATCTGTATCTGTATCTGTTTACCCATCCAAATTATCTGTATCCGTATCTGTACTCGGAGGGGGCGTGGTCTAAACCGGAAGTGGGCGTGGTTTAACTGGAAACGGGTTGGGGCAGAAATTGGTGCACTATTTTAAGTCTGAAATTGATATGGATTGCTCAGAAGTTGCTATATTGATTCTTCATTTGAAAACTATTTACAGAACAGTCTCAATGATACAATGTACAGATTTTTTTTTTTTATTTTAGTCAGAACATGAATATTTTTAAAGTTATATAAATGATTATTTATTCACACAAAACCCTCAGAAATAAAATTTGAATATTTTTGGTCACAATAGTAAAGGAACTATTTACAGAAAAAGTATTTTTTATTGAGTCAGAACATGGATATTTTAATTGTATGAATGCCTCCCCCCACGATCCCCACCGGAATCTCCCCGGCGTCCAGGGAAACCTCTCATACGCCCCTGCTGAGCTTCCTGGTCATGTCCGCGGCTGCAGCGCCGATCATAGTAGATCTCGGTCCAGTTATCATCTCTCTCCCACAGACCACAGCCTCCCAGTGGAGCACAAGTCCAAATTATTATAAAAAAAGAAGAGAAAAAAGGAAAGAAAAAAAAACGCGAGGGAAAACGAAACTTAAAAACCCCCGAAAAAAAAACCTGAGCGTGCACAATCGCCCGACGTTTCGACCTTATAGGGTTTTCCTCAGGCACAATGCACACTACAAAGAAATAAAATACCGCATTTTTAATTTATCAGGTCCGATTGGCTTCTCTGACAACGATCCTGTCGTCTCGGTGGAGCACGGAGCAGAATGAAGGACCAATGAGGATCTCCCATCAGCACGAGGACGAATAATGACAGACAATGCTCGGGCTGTACTCGGATTCGAAAAAAATGCATTATCCGTAACGAGTACTCGTTTAAAACGAGTATTCGGCTCATCCCTATCCCAAACACACATTTCCTCACTTCTGGTCCTGTTTTGACACTTGTGAGGGATCGTACATCAGCTTGGTTAAGCAGGGCAGCTGGACCAGGCCTTTGTGCGGCGGCTGAAGCTGGCCCTGACAGGTGGTGTGAGAGCTCCCAACACCTGGCCTGAAAGCCCCCTGGACACAGCAGGCTGCGCAGCGCTATTAGTCAGCTATGTGGATCACAGATAGACTGACTAAAACTGGCCGGTGCAACTTCACAGAGAGGGAGAGCGCTATGAAAGAATGGCACTTGCTTTTTTTTTTTTTCACTTTCCTTTTTCCCTCCTGATAACACTTTATCACTTGCTCTCAAAAGTCTTTAGGGAGCGTATTTGGAAGTCGGCGAGGCACGCTGAGAAGGGATCGAGTAATTTCTTCTCTCCTTTTTCTAAAAAGTTTGAATTCCTGCTCCGCTCAATGGAAAGCAGAGGTTGCAACGAGCCAGAAACCACCAGCATGTGCGGAGAAATTCCTTACCCCCTTCTGGTGGCGATTACCAGGCCAGGGCAAAGGAGAGGAGGAGGGAGGGTGTAATGAGTGCCACAGCACCAATGCCCTCTATCTAGAGCGAGGGAGAGGGAGGGGACGTATGGCCTGCAGTCAAAACTATCAGGACCCTTTCATGATCATCTACAGCGGCACTGATAATACACACAGCGAAACAGGGATGCTTCAAATTTGTTCACCCACAAAGTAATTTAACATTCCTTTGTAAAATGGCATCTGAGAGAGAGAGAGGGAGAGAGAGAGAGAAGGAGAGGGAGAGAGAAAACTGATTTTCCACAACACGTGGTCCTTTGATGCCTAAAGTGAGCTTAGGCTCAGATTAGTATCAAAACATTAGAAGACATTTCACTTAAAACATAGATCTGGGCTCCTAATCTGTTCAGCGTGTAACTTGTGCATGTTAAAAAAGGGTCAGTTTGTCAGTATTAAATCAAACGTATGGGTTAATTAAAGAGGGCTTTAGGGTCAAGACAATAATGGCTTATGTCATTGACAACAATTCGCTCGTTTCAAATCCATTGACCAAAAGACATGATTAGTTGAACCTGACTAAGCAGTTGTCTCAAGGCTTTATTGGCAGGTCCGGGCTGCCGATTCCTCATTTCGGAACCACAGCAATGCAGGTTTTTTTTTTTTTTTTTGCATTGTCACTGCTCATTCTTTATTTTGACGTGTGAGATTTCCACATTAAGGCACTGACGCTAAAGTGCAGACATCCTGTGCTGCAGAGGCGGACACGTGGAAAATGACAAACGGGGAAATACGGTCTATTCTTGACTCGCTTCCCTTCCTGTCAGGGCACAAAGGAAGACCTCCCAGCCTCCAAAGTGAAAAATGATCCATTGATTAGGCTGCTCAGTCATTAAAGGGCATATCCAAGCACTGGGCAATGAGCATAAGGGGGCGAAGGTCACCAAAGGGCCCTGTTCAGGCACGGAAACTCCCTTTATGATCATTCATTACATTAAAGGTTAACCTCTGCCTTTTTCTTTTTTCTTTTTTTTTTTTTTTTTTTTCCATCAGCGGAGTAAATTGAACAGTTACAGGAGGAAAGTTTGAATGGGAAGATGTCGGCGAGATAGAGGGACGGGGCCAGATGGGAGATGAGGGAATGATGAAGAAAAGGGAGAGGATGAGAGCGAGCCAAGCCAATATGTGGCCCGAGATTTCCTGAGTGTCACTGCAGCCCCGATTCCTCCCCACTCCTTCTCCCAGAAAATTAAATATTGATCAATCTCACTGGCCTAGTAACAATGAAGGAGATAAAGAAGAGTATTAAAGGAAATAAATAAATATACACTTGTATCACCTGTCCAAGCTGCGGCGGCGTGGCAGCGGTACGGTCTGGGGGATGGGTGGGGGTGTGTGCTCAGGAAGGTGGTGGGGGTGGAAGTTTTCGAGCCTGGGAAGTGCAGGACCATCCATCAGGACACACCACGGGCATGGGAAAGGTTTCCGAGGCTGGGAAGGTCTCGGCGCTGGCAGACCGTCTTCTTTATCGTGTCTCATTCCCTGACAGTGAGCAAACAACCCCTCATCTCCGATGGGCTTTATCGGCAAAGCTTCTGAGGCTGCGCGGGCCTTTAAATAATTAACAAGGAGTACATTTCTATAGCTCTCCCGATGAGGGATCTGCAGGCAGAGCTGTCCTCTTCTGTCAGGGAAAGGGGCAGAAACAACAGGCTTTAATAAGTGTGCGGCTTCCAGCCAGATCTTTACAGTACTTTAGAGAAAATAACAGTTTACGTCCTCAGACAAAACGTTGAGTTTGGCTCATTGGAGGTTTTCTCTGTTTAAAATTACAGACAAGAAGAAGCAAGAATGACTAAACGTCACGTGAAATGTGACGTCCGCAATATTCTACGACTTTCATCACCAGCTTACAAATGGCTCATATATAGTGTAACACCATATATTTCTGATCACAGCAACAAGAATTTAATGGTGTAACAATATGCTTACCGTTCTGTGAGAACATGACTTTGAAGAAGTGACAGAAGGCTAAGGTTCCACTTTTCAGACTACGTTATTTTGAGTCTTTGAAATTGGCAGTCACTTATGAAAGCACAGAATTTTGAGGTACATATTTCCTGCCACTCGGCCAAGATAATACTGTTAACTTCATAGAAGGCTGAATTTGAAAGAATTTTTGATGGATGGATGGATTGATGGATGGATGATGGATGAGCTACGTTTAGCATTGTATCGTGAACCGCTACTCGTCATGCCTTGAAAACTCAATAGAGACTGAAATATCACAGCGTTACTCTTAGCTTGATGATTCTATGAACATTCAAGACAAAAACAGATAAAACATCTTCTTTTATCAGCTGTTATGAGCGGAGTCGTTTCCTCTACTGGCTCACCACAGGTTTTATTTTCATATTTTATTATGAGACATTTTCAGTGTTGCTACTCTGCTGCTGTTCTTTTTTCAACAGCAACATCTCCTGTAATACAATTTATTTTCTTTTAGATTCGATTCCAGTTTGTTTACTGTAACACATCAATACATATTATAACATTTTCCACCAACACATCCGATTCCGAGGGATCACATTTCATTTTAAACCGGTTGGGGCTCAGTGAGGCCGTGTATCAACTTAAAATGAAACAAAGTAGCTGAGTTTGAAAGAAGCTGTTTCGTAAATCAAACAAATAAATAACTGCTGGGATGGGAAGGCAAGCATGGAATGACCGCCAGTAAAATAACTTTAAATAGCAGCATAAAGTGACTGGAGCATGATCTGGCCTCTATCCCAACGCCGTTATCCACACCTCTGTCAATAACACACACAGGCTGTGTTACAGTTACACACTCTGTAAAGCAGAATTCATGGTGAAGCTGTTGTACTGGATTACTTCAGCTTGTTTTGTTAACTTTGTCTTGTAAGAAAGTAATTAAAAATACAAAAATAGCCTTTGCTAACACCTTTTCCAGTCAATACGTGCTTTTTTTTCTTATTGAGCTGAAAAAGCAAAACAAAGGCAAAAATCAAAACTCTAAATCATCCCGGGGGATAAACCCTGACCTGAGAAACCCGATAATGCCTTTTCCACCAAAGTGCACAAGTCAAAAGTTGAAGTAAACTGAGTTTACGGGCTCCACTATCGATTGTCAGTTGCATTTAATAAGATAAACATCACCAATCATCACAAACACGGTGCTCCCAGGAAGGATTTTTAAACCCGGTTTATACGGCGGTGTCACTGGAAGCTCTTACGGCTGTGACTGATCTAAACAAAAGCCCATTTCGCCTCGCTGAATAATGAACTGTTTGCATTCGACTCTCCCCCCCCCACCACCAACACCCCACCCTCTGCTGCAACGTCGACAGTCCTCCAAACGGCTCCGGGACGAGGGTCCTTAAACAAATTATGACAGGGGATCTTCCTCCGCCATCGACCTTTGCTGACCTCTTATATTGCTGATATTTATTACAGTCCTTCCTTCCGATAACACCACGTGTGCATCTGTGTGTGTGTGTGTGTGTGTTTGTCAGTGTGTGTGTGTGTAGTAAATTCTGGGGAGGAAGCAGTCAAGCAGCTGGTCATAAACGCCAGCGCTATAGGATTTCCACATAAAGAAAAGAAGTGCAACAGCCTTTCTCCCCTTTCCCCACCTCCCCCGATGCCCCCCCTCCTCCTCCGCCCCTCTTTTTCATCCACTGTGAGACCTCCACCGCCGCCCCCCCCGCCCCTCCACCCCCATACCCCCCTAACTCCCTCCGTTCCCTTCACGATCCGGAGAGATGTTATCGCTCCATTTAAGAAAGGAACAAACAAGATTATACTGTAAGTTATCCTCGATTATGGCCACAAATCTGCTGCTCCAGCAGGAGCGGCGCGGAGGTGGAGGTGGAGGTGGAGGGAGAGTGAAAGATGATGAAGTAAACTAGCTTGCTTTTCTTCCCCGCTCGGTCCATCTTCTTTTATCCAGCGCACAAACAGATTTATGGGATAAAGAAGAAGAGGCCTTTGTGAACGGTATATCTTTCAAAAACAGTCTTCTGGGAGGAGGAGGGAAAAAAAAAAAAATGTGACAATGACACATGTCCCCGACAGCTTGCGCCTCTTTCGGGCCGTATTGCGCGCGAGTGCGTGTCTGACTATGACATAATCCCTTACTGGGAGTCAACGCCGCGGCCAGGGATCCTTAAATACAACCTGACTGGGGGAAGGAGGGAGGCGAAGGGGGAATAATGAATAAAAATGTCAGCCTCAAAAAGAAAAAGGCCCCCGATGTAAAGGCGCCAGTGTACTGTCGCGGACTTTACATCTGCGCCGCCTGGCTCCTGACGAAGACGGCAGAGCAGAAAAAAAAAGAGGGGGGGGGTGAAAAAAAAGAAACCCCGACGACACCTAGAAGTCTATTCATGTCATACAGTAGGAGCGAGGGGGCTTTTTCCACGTCTCCTCTGCAGCTACAACCATCAATTTAGCTCTGTGGTGGCCAGTCAGCCCCTCTCTGTCCCAGCTGTGTTTGACACTATTTATCTGCTCTAGTGAAGCAGATCATTTTTGATTATTAACCTCCCACACCCCCACCCTTCCAAAAAAAAAAAAATAAGGAGGGGGAAAAAAAAATCCTCCCTGGAAAAGGTTAAGACGCAAAATGACAACCTCACACGATCCCCGTCTGGGCAATCAAACACTTGACTGTTACAGCTGCAGAGCCACTCCATCAAATCACACACACACACACACACACACACACACACACACACACACACACACACACACACACACACACTGCAGGTCTCCCTCTCGCTCCCCATCCCGTAATGTGTTTTCACCCAGGTCTATCACCTTTTTTACCCCGTTTGACTCCCTCTCTGTCTCCGTCGCTTTTCTACCATCTTTTCATGTCTTTCAATCTAATCTTTGTCTTCCTCTCTCACTCTCTCTCCCCTCCACCCTCCCCTCCACCTCCCCCTCGCCACCCTCTGTCTTCATCTCCCTCTCCACTTGCTCGGCCCATGTGTGCACCCTGCCCATTAAATTACAGTCCTCTCTAATAAAAGGTTGAACTTTCTTTACCCACTCATGTGGATGAAGAATCTGCCAGTTTCCTGCTGTTCCAAATTCCTGCCTCGAGAATATTGAACACACACACACACACACACACACACACACACACACACACACACACAGAAATGCACAGAGAACAGTAAGAACAGTGACGACTGAGCCTCGCCGTTAACATTTATCTTTCTCACTTAAAGTGTCAGGCATGCGGACGTATAACGCACAGCCCGATGATGCATTCAAGGACCCCTGTTCTTTTCTGTGTTTTTTTTTTTTTTTTCTTTTAAACCTGTCTCCCTGACATCTCCATTCTCCACACACCGGTGCCATTACGCCTGCCCATCCAATAAATTAAACCCATTTACTCTTCTGAATTATGTTATGTTTATCGATGCTCGTATAATTTAATTTCACACAAATTCCATTAAAGATTATGCTCTCTGTCACAGAGCGGCGCTTCCAGGAGAGAGGAGGAGGGGGGGGGGCATCTAATCGGGTTATAATGGATCTGAGACATGCATTACAGTTGGGACACAAGCGCGGCGGCACACCCACGCTCACAATTGTCATCTTAATAATGCAGAGTCAAGCAAACAGATCAATGGCCGCTGCGACGATGCTGTCGAGGCGCACTAAGTGACAGGAAGCTTTCAGAGCGCGCTATCGCGAGGAAGTCATCTCTGGGGGATTATACTGTCTTCTGGCCCTTCAGGGAATAAAATATGTCACCTCGGCTGTAAAGCCGTATCAATAGAGGCTCATAAACTCTAAAATACTGCATTAAAGAACCCCAGGTATGACATACTCTGTTTACCCCCGTGGAAAAAAAGGTTCAAAAAAAAAAAAAAAAAAAAAACTATATGAAATGCTATTACTGCTGCCCAGAGGGGGATTCAGTCTCAATGAAACAACATATGAGGAAATATTAATAATCGGGTCAGACACAGATGAAACGAAAAGAGCTTTTCATTCAGGAATTGGATTACTGAAGGAAAATATGAGTGTAGCTACATTACACCTGTTAACCCTTCAGTGTGTTGAAAAAAAAAAAAAAAACACCATGCATTCTGCAGAAATGAACCAGAAAACCACGATGAATGTAGGTGAAAAATCTGTGTCTGCCTTGTGATTTCAGATTGGAAAAGTACTGACCAGCAAGTTTCAAACTGATTTCAGACTGATTGATATTTTTTGCCCGTACCCTCTGCATCTGCCACAGTGACTTGATGCGTCTCTTATTCGCAGCACAGATGATAAATCCAGACTCCTTTGTTTGTGGTGGCCTAAAATGTGGGTTGCTTATCCCTTATTAGAGAACTAACCAGCGATCCACATCATGCAACAATTAAAACTGAATAATAACAGCAATTAGGCGCTCGGTGACAATTCTGACGTCTCGGAGCTCCACATCATCCTGAGTCACGGCCCCAAACCATAATCTTCCACAACACTTAATAGGTCGCCTCTCATTGTCACGACTGATTTAAAAAAAAAAATAAAAAATTAAAGAAAAAGCCACAGTTAAAAGGATGATCGGAATATATTGTTGAAGTTTGGGAGAATTCAGTGGTAGGACATGCTTTTATTCACTTTAAACTGTTTTCTTTTGATAATATATGGTGAAATTGAAAAGTTTTCAAATTAAAATAGGTTTTTGATTGAGGAGGTTCCAGTGAAAGAAGAAAGAAAAAACTAAAGCTAACCCAGCAGCAGCAGCAGCAGCAGCATGTACCTAGACTGTCTCTGTGTCCCCTGCCTCCATTTTTCTCTTGCTTACACTTCCCTGGTAAAGTGACAGGCTTATTAAGAAGAAGTTTATCCCACACTTCCCCAATAAGCCATTTGTAAGGCTGGAGGTGAAGTTTATCAAAGGGGTGTGTAATAAGAGGCGTGCGGCCGGGCTCCACCGTGGCTTTGTCTTCATTTACCTGCCTGTACATGTGCTGTATTCAGGATTAATTTGCTGCTTTGATGTATTAAAAAGAGCCAGAGGATTTCCAGTGGCACGCTCCCCAAGGTGGACGCCTTTAAAAGGAGCTTTTTCTTCATTCCAGCACTTAGGTTTATTACAGATCCCCAGACTGTCCAATTTTAAAGAAATATGCCTCCAAAATAGCAGGATACTTGTTTTTGCTTCTTTTCTGCAGGAAAATCAAACACGACAACGAGGGGAGAGTTTATGAAACCTGAGCGGCTCTTTGTTTTTTCTATCAATGACTGGGACCCGAGCTTCTTCTGAGAGCGCCGTCGCACGTGTTGCTGCCCCACGTGACCCCATGACAACATCGTGTGTGTGCAGCCAAATCATGAAAATGATATTTGCAATTATTGCCTGCCGTTATAACTGCAATAACAGACGGCGGGATGACTAAACAAGCAGCAATCCAAACACTCACTTATCTGTGTACATCTCCCGCTAAAAGTGTTTACTCCGCTCCAAAACAAAAACAGAGACATCCATAAACCGACTGTGATGACACATCAAACCGGACAGCCAGCAGAGTTGTTCTGTCATACACTTCCTGTTGTTTTATTTGTCCTCCTCCGTGTTTACAAGAAGCAGACACAAAGACGAGGAGGTTTTCTAGCACTCCGGACAATATGCGAATACATCCCAGGGTCTCTTGGTTTCTCTCTTGACCGTGCCCTCCTTTTCTTTTTTCCCATCTTACCTTTAATTTTGTTACATTCAGTGGTAAATCCATTAACGGGAGTTTTCAGGGCACCATATATCCTCATAGGAGTCTTGCACCTTATACCTCCACAGTTAGGAGGAGGAAGCCACTTGCTGATGCAGCTCACTAATGCTCTCCCCACAGCGAGGCTGAAAAGTGAGTTGATTCGGGATTGATAATGCAGCCCAACACACACGTGAGGAGTGGAAGGAAGTGTGGGAAGAGTTTCATTTATCATCAGTTTGTACACAGACTCGTGCTCGGTGAGTGCGTACAAACATTCCCACGCTAGGTATGGGATTTATCAACTTGTACTTATACTTAAGAATGTGTGTAAATATAAGCTGGATCCTGATTGTGGATTTCTGCTGAGATAGTTTCCTGGAGATCTGGATCCACAAACCGAGGCTCTCGCTGTGCACATGCCTTGAGGCTGCACGTATCAGAGGCACAGATCTGTGACAGCAGGAGGGAGATGATCCTAAAGTTGCCCTTCAGAATAAAGGAAATGTCAAAAGTCATATATCAGGTATCAGTTTTAGTGTGTTCTCCCCGAGATGA
This sequence comes from Salarias fasciatus, assembly GCF_902148845.1. Lineage (NCBI taxonomy): Eukaryota > Metazoa > Chordata > Actinopteri > Blenniiformes > Blenniidae > Salarias > Salarias fasciatus. The sequence continues at coordinate 20,329,662 of NC_043755.1, forward strand.
CCGTTTTCAAAGTGCAGGGATTGTAATGAAGTGAAAGCAGAGTTTGTCAAAAAGACTCAAATTATGGATTTCATGCACACAAATTGTTGGAATTTAAATTGCTCTATACTGAATTAGTGAAAATCCATTTATTTAACACACGATTGTGCTGTATATTCATTCATTCATAACAGTGTGTTTAAAAAACTAAAAACTGAAAGGAACAATCAGGAACAAAGGGAAAAGTAAGAAAAATTAAGTCACTACTTTATATATATATATATATATATATATATATATATATATATATATATATATATATATATATATATATATATATATATATATATATATATTAGAGGTGTCCCCGACTAAGAATTTCAATAGTCTAATCTGATTTGTCCGATTCTGCCAATAGTCGACTGATAGTCGAATCTATCATCTTGTTTGGCGGAGCGGGGGGGGGGGGGGGGGGGGGGGGGGGGCTGCAGAGCGTGCCTACACAGGGAGTCGGAGCAGCGCAGCACAGTGCAGAGCGGTGCTCACACAGCACACGGAGCGTCAGGGTGCCTATACCCACAGCCGGCCCTGATTGCACTAATAATAATAAAAAATACAAATAATTAAAAAAAAAAAAAAAAACAGCGCAGGCAGGTAAAACAACACTTATTTTTTTCCTACACACTGAAACACAGACTGGAACAAAGTGTCGGTAACTCTAAACATCAAACAAATGAAGTATAGTTCAAATGACCAGAACCAAACCCACTTCTAACAAACGGGCTAAAGCATGTTATTTATTTGTATCTATAATCTCTGCAGATAAGCTCACATTTTTTCGCTAAACAGTTTCTCACATTATCTGCTCAAATTAAATGAAATAGGCTTAATTGCACTGTCTCGGTCCGTTTCGCAGCGCGACATCCATGCAAAAACAAACACTAAATTAAATAGAATTAGCCTTTTAGATAAATAAAAATAATAATATAATAATAACCTAAAATATTACAATTAAACGAAATAAAAGTCAGCATTAAAAATGAGAATTGAGTAACAGAACCGTCTTTTAATAGCCCAATTATCTGGCTACTGACCCGTTTAAGGTGGAAAGCCATGTTGTTGTGAAGTGATATGAAAGGACACAACTTGCATTTGACTTTTTTTGGATCATCTTTGACTTGGTCTGAAGTTCTGTTTTTTTCCGACATTGTAAGACTTTTGAAGTTCAGCCAAATCACCACCGAGATGCTGCTCTGTGATGAGCTCTGCGCAAAATGGGATTGTGCCACTCACCATGGTGGTTGATTCACAGACACTAAATAGATAGAATATTGAATAAAACTACAAGTTAAGTAAATTTTTCCACAGTATATTTGATAGGCTAACATGTATATCAAATAGGCTTTATATCATGTTTATTTGGGGAAAAAAACCAAGCAATTCTATGTAAAATCAGTCATTCAGCACCCCCATACAGCTGTAATGGAATGGTCCTCTTTTAATAATCACATTTTTTCGATGCTTCGACTGCGTGATTGGCAGTCGAATCAGGCCCCTTCGAACGAATCGTCGAATCGTCGACTATCTGAGGACACCCCTAATATTTTTACTTTTTTTTTTTTTACTTTTTTTTTTTTCTGATCTGGTCAATTTTCTAACAAGTATACAGCAAAAAGTAGATCAAAAATCTTATTTAATCTGTGTAAAGTTAGAAAAATATTTTGAAAAAAAATCCCATCTCCTTACAGGTCAGTTGTTTAACACTAATGTGAAGATTGGATAAGCTGAACAGTGGTGTCCATCTTTTCCCCGATGATCTGTGCAGGTTTAACTTTCATGTTCACGCGTTATAATTTACTCTGATGATGGCACTTTTCCTCGCCCCGCTGCGTTAACGTGCCGGGTTCAGCTGTGAGCTCTCACATGTGGGTGCATGAAGCAGTAATGATGATGATAGAGGAGCAACAGGTCTGGTTTGTACATGACTGAGTGGAGTGGAGGGCCTGCTGGTCTGCTGGAGGTGGAGGACGCGCAATTCAGAGAGCAGTTTACCACGCTGATTTATATCTCAGTGATAACTCCGTGGTTCATATTCACAGGGAAGCTACAGACAAAAAGTCAATATTCATATTGTATTTCAACCATTTTTTGAGGAGAAAAAAAATCTGAAATCATACACACAACAGAAATTCAGATTGTAGCTTTGCATGCGCATATTTTTATCTTCTTCTTTAACAGGGAGATTTATATTACTTACTGAAATTACTTTCATCTTGTCTTGTTTTCATGTGAAAATGTTCCAACTCAGAAGTGAGAATTTCCCAACTATATAAGCTTCTGGCCACGAAAACACACTAAAGCAGCTATTCCCAAACCCCAGAATTCCAGGGCCCACCTGAAAATCATGAAACCTTCTGCGGCTCAGGCAGTAATACCTGACACACGATCTCACAATTCAATATGGACAAGTGATCATGACTGTATGGAGTGCATAGAAGTTGCTGACAAAAAATAAAAACAAAAAACATCCACATCTTGCAACAAATACATTATTAGCCTGAATCTTTTTTTGTGTCTGTGCTTTTTGTGTCCCACACCTCTCTGAATCTAAGTAAAATCTGTTTTACAGTAAGTCAAATGAAAACCTATCATCATACACCTTTTAATCAAAGTATGTATTTCATCATCATCTTTGATTAAATCCCAACTTTTTTTGCGTTGTGTGGTAAATTTATTAGATTTTCAGTGGATTAACTCATCTTACAGCCTTATGAAATAGTTTCGCATTGTGCATGAGTCTTCGAATATGTTTTTAAAATATGTCTCTCATTGAGGCACAAGTTCTCGTTTTAATCTGTTCAAACATATAAGACAAACTCAGAACATATTACATAAAGTACCAGACAAAATGGAACAACAGTATCAGACAGTCGAGAGAGTGAGAGGACAACCTCTTGAAAAAGGTGTCACTCCTGCTTTCTCTTTGATTGAATAATTTCACTTTTAAATCAGTTTCAGTTCAACTTAGGGAGAAGAGGACTGAGGCATAGTCACTACAAAATGTTTGATCTATCATTCTTTTTCGTAGCCTGAACTAATTCAAATCCATTTCAACCTTTTACTGAGCTTTTCACTCAAATTCATTTTGTTTATTCATAATGAGCTCCAGGCTTTCAGCATCCAAATGCATTAAAATAATAACTACTTTATACACATATGTATTTTCAAGCTTTTCTCTATATTGAAAAACAAAACAAAACATTATTTTAATGATATATTTGCAAGATTTTCAGATAAAGCAGAGGTCAGGTGATTTTACGTTGAACAAAAAAAAAAATAAATAAATAACCCTACAGACTGGTACGTGTCCCGCTGATCAATGCATTGTGCAGATGGTTAAACTCCACACGTGCAAACCTCTGCGCAGCCTGAATCTTACCCGGTGAAACACTGCGCCGCGTCTCTGCGGCGGCTCTGAGCACATCTGCATTTGGGCGGCATTAGTTCATGTGTCACAGCGGGTCAGTGTCAATACTCCTGGCATGCTCTCACTTAACAGATGTTGTGTGTTGTCCTGTGTGCCCGGCGCCTCCTCGCCTCCTGCTTCACGCACTAGTGGACACGGATGCACGTCGCCATGGTAACTTCATTCATCTGCAAATCTCACCGGAAACGTATTTAACCCCCCGCTCGCCCACCCTCGGCCCCCCTACCTTCCCCTTCCACCAGCGCCGTCCCAATCAAACCTAATTATACCATATTGCTTTTCTTGTTCAACAATAAGAGAGCTGCTGGGGGTGGGCGAGAGGCAGAGATTTAATGTAATTATTGAGATACTTCGTTCTCGGCTCGGCGTGGCAAGAGTGAGATGCGCCGTGATGGACGCTGCTTGTCAAAATGCCTATTGATGAAGCGCAAAAAACCCAATTTGCAGTCATAAGGCAACTACCTTCCAATTATGTTAGTGCCAGAGCATTCCTCAAGCCCAGCAACTCCAATCCTTCTCTCTTTTCTGAGTGGCTAGACCATTGCCCTTGGCAGACAGGTACCAAATGGGCTGCTCTCTGCATGCTGCCTTTAATGTTTTATTGATTTGCTTAGCATACGCCCCGATTCAACTCGCACTCTCCAACACTATTGCCCTTTGTACTCGCAGCCTGACCTGCCCCACATGAAAATTACGTTATTGAAATATGTTAAATGTGTCACCCCCCTCCTCTCCCAGAGAAAATATCTCACCTATTGATGGATCTTTCAGGGGCCGGCAGATTGGTAATATTAGATCCCCACCAGCTTAATGACTTCTATTACTACAATTCCATCAAGCGCCCTCCACCAATCAATCATATGAACTAGGTAACATATCAAAGCCATGAATAAAATCAAAAGAGGGGGGATTAAAAGATATATTTTCCAATTTTTTTATGAGCAGCACCGAAAGAAGTGTGGAAAGCAAGATGGGAGCGCTCAAGGGCCAATCTGCTCACGGTGGAGAAAAAAAAAATAGAGGGAGAGAGCAAACATTTGAAAAGAGAGCTGTAAAATTAATGAGCAAAGAAAATGTCAGCCGCGCAACAAAGAACATGTAACCACATTGGGTCTTCAATTTTCTCGTCCCACTTAATAAGAGAGCTCACAATCATCATTCATTTGACTACAGGGGATCCAATTACCTCCATCCGAAGATGGTATCAGGGAGGAGAGCAGCCGCGCAAATATTTCTCTCTAAACCCCATTATAAGTAGGAACAATGATTAAATCTAACTTTTTTCGTGTGACCTGCGAGTCAAGAGGTGCACGGAGAGGCTGATACTTTGCACTCATTAAGACAGGGGGTGCTTGTGCATGCATGGGAAAAATGTGCGTGTGTGTGTGTGTGTGTGTGTGTGTGTGCATCCAGGCTCACATGTTAATGATGAATATGTGTCTGCCATGTCCTCAGACTCCCTGAGCAGGGAAGGGACCCTCAGATAGAATACACAACAGGGACAGAGACGGCTTATTCCCAGACAATGTCAATAGCTCAAGGGTAAAATCATTTGTCACCGCGGCCAAATCCCTCTAAATGTATACATTTATTATTGTCGCGCTTTAATTGATCGCAGGGCAACGAGAGAAATACCAAGGGTCTGTAATACTCGCCTATCTCATTTACAAATCACACGTTGCAGGGCTTCAAGGACATGTGAGGCTCCTCTAAGACAAAGAGGGAAGAAATATCTCTTCCTAACCTCAGATAGGGTCACATTAATCTTCCTGCAATAGAAAACTGCATTATGGAGCATCGAGACCAAAGGCTGTTAGGTTAGAAAAATAATAAGATGTTCAGATTAACATACTGGGACTAATAATTTGATAAGCTTTAATGACAGAAAGATACACGTTATTTCAGACGCAACGTAGGAAGAAAGGAAGTGAAGCAGGAATATAAAGATCAGAGCAGCAGAATGGAGTCCAGGTTTGAGACTGATTCACAGGTGAAGACAGGAATGAAACATTCATGGCGTCCTACGAGGAGGACGGCTTGGCTCAACTTCCTGTCTGAATTCTTCTTCATGCATCCTTGAGGACAGATGCAGCACTGCCTCCTGGTGGCCATGAGGGGGAAACAGTGGCTCAAAACCTGCTACTTTTGGATGTTTGATAGAGATTTGTTATGTTTAGGGTGAAAGTGTCTTCAATGGAGACGTAATTTAACTTCTCATACACGTTTGTTTTTTGTGAAAGAAATTTGAAACTCACCTTGGAACAAAATGCAAACCCCACACACACAGCCCGGATCCCGTCCCTCTACACTACTGTGAAGATAGAAAGGTTTTCAGAACTTCACTCAGTGGTTTTGGTGCTTAAAAATAACCAAACAGAAATTATGCCTTTAATGTTTTGACAGGAAGCAAATAACTTGAATACTTTAAATTGTAATGTTACCAAAGGACAATCAAACAACTGAATGCTGATTGTTGTCATGATGACAAAAGTAAAGCAGGCTGATTTACAAACGTCACCTCCTTAAGTATAAATCTTTAAGATTTTTGCATTTCCTTGTGAAAAATCAAAGCTTACAATGACAATATTAAAATGGTAAAACGTTTTTTTTCATGTCAGCATGCTTGTTTGGCCAGTTTGACACCAATGCTATCATATGCATTGTGCTCAAACACTGCAAGCGACTATATGTCCTTTTTTGAAAGTTATACTCAATGAACTGAATAAGTCATAATGACAAGGCTTTCAAATAACAAGTAAATCATGCAGAATTAGTTAAAAATAAATGTAGACTATGGCCTTACATAGGAATTCACAAGGACAATTTCACATTCTAATTTGTAGTAACATTCATATCAATAGAAATTGTTTAAAGTCGCAAAGAAATCCTTTCATTTTCCAAGAATTTCAATGACAGCCCTTTAAACGGTGACGTCCGAAAACGCTATCTATGAGTCTGAGGGCCAACAAACTTAGGCCTCTTTTACACAACAGTGTTGCAAACAATCAATCATTTTTGTATTTTCTTTTCAGAAATATGTCACTTATATATAGAAATATGTCTGTTTACACAGAAATATTTATGGAACGTATTCACAAATGTTCAAACTGACTCTCAATACTATTTCTCTTTGCCCTAATCCTAAGAAAATAATCTCACACATCGATAACTCAGACATTGCTTGCTTGATTGTTTTCTTTCCCACGAGCATTGGCATTTTTTTTTAGTGTCCATTAAAACAATCTTGGTTAGATCGGCAAAATTATAAAAATTACACAAACCAGTGGATGAAAATATAAAGGCTGGAATGAATTATTTGAATAGGTTGTGACAGATTGTGCGCAAGGTTTACATTTATCATGAGAAACGCAGTCCTTTAATAGCCCGATAACTAATCATTTGGCGTGCCGTCACTTTTCATCCCAGGTTCCCACAATTATCAGGAGAACTTCCTGCCCTGCATGAAGGGCCCCATTGTACGAGGCTTCCATCAATCCGCCCAGCGCTGCAGGGGTTAACTGCTCTAATTTTATATTATCAAACAACTGCACTTTTTTTTCTACCGTTGCTAAATCTGTCCACGTAGGAAGCTATCAATTACAAAAATCTGACAGCACCCCCACCCCCACCCATCCACATATCATGCCGTCTATTCTCACTGGGACCACCCAGGTACCAAAAAATAATGACTTCAACCACTTGGGGTTACATCAACATTCCCAGTCCTCCGTTATACATCATTTTCATTAGGTTTTGTATGGTAACCCTCAGTAAATGTTATGTCATTCACTCTTCTGTGTATTTCCATTTATAACTGGGAGACTGTGTCAAGCACCAACCTGTCCTCACGATCCTTTCAGCTCAGCTTTTCGAGCTTTTTTTTCTTTGCCTTCCATTGAATCCCAAGAAATTATTGTCATATCTAAACGTTTCTGTAATTATCTCCCCCATTTGGCTGCGCTGGTAATGTCAGCATAAAGCAATAATGTGTCTGACGTGCGGCGTGTATGCCGACATCTGTTCGGCGGCCCCTCCTGATATGCGCTTCCTATTGTGATCATTTTCAATTGATTCTTTATGAGTCATTTCGAAGCTAATGGCTTGTGAGCGTGGCGCTGAAGAGGGGACCTTTGGGAGAAGGTACCCAGACTGACAGAGGGGATCAGAGATGAGTCGTGTTCGCGGCGACACCGAGGGGGCGAAGGCAGAACAAAGTGATCAACAATCTGCTGAAATTTGCGCATAAAAGACCACAATCAACACAGCTCTCGTCCGTGATTATATTCCAAAGTGCCAATTATGTCGTGTCAGAAAACTACAGCGCGAGGTTGACACTCTACAATAAAGCAAATAATTTCCAGTTGGAGGAACAGAAAAAACGTTAATATGAGGGGTGGAAGATGGGGTGAGGAGGATCTCAGTTAAAGGAAGTAGCTAATAAGGTTTAATGGTGCGTGTCAGGAAGCCACAGTATGCAGGGGAAACACAGCTGGCTTCATTTTGTAAACTATTTGATATACACATTTATCCCTCTCACAATTATCAGCTGCTCTCAGGCCACTGGGGACAGTTTAGGAACTCCAATCAGGGACTTTTTCTCCCAGCTACTCACTTTCCAAGACGAGGGCATCGGAGGGCTGCCTGAGTTATGCCCGGTGTTCTTAACGCGCCCGACATCCGAGAGCAATGGGAAATATGATAAAGCCATTACGTCATGGGGGTAAGTGCGCTGGCACATCGAGTAAAACAGCAGGTATGATGGGAAATCCTGCGTGTGTGAAGAGACGGCGCTCAGCTTACAGGGCTACCTGTTGCGGTGAGATTTCTGAGTTTTTGCCATTTCCACAACTGGATCCATGAAATGAAGATGGCTAACGACCGCCAGCTCCTTTGGTTTGATATTAAGAAGAAAACGCCGCCCAGGGTGTGTGAGATCGCCCGTCGCTCAGCAGGTGACTGTAATGACGTGAATGAAAACAGTCTGCTCACTGAAGTTAATGTATTAACATGTTGAAAACCCACCACCTCAGTCTCTTTTAGGTGTTTTCATAAATCATGTTTAAAGTGTTAATGTTTTCACCCATGTTTATCCAGTTGATTCTACTAATTGGGAAGATGAACGACAGATAACGGAAAAACGCATTCACATTTTCATTTCAGAAAAATTTCACGTTTACGTGTACAATGGTAGAAACGCAGAAAACGATGTCGTTAGTCCAAATAACTTCTAGTTGAACTTATTTAGCTCCTTTTAGCCTCAAGGCTAACTCGTGTAGCATCCAGGCTAACCTCGGTAGCCTCAAAGGTTCCTCCTGTTGTTTCAGGGAGAACTTCTTTAGCACCAGTTCTAAGTCCTGTAGCCTCAACGCAAACTTTAACCTTTAGAGGAATTCAGGGGGTTAAAAGACAAACCCAAGGCCCAGTTTATGCCTCATTGTTTCAAGACGTTTTTTTCAGTTGTTTTTGTAGTAGAACTGCACACACATGCACTCTTTGGACAATACGCTATAAACATTAACAGTGGCGAGAAAACCGACATTCGTACGGAGGGATAACAAAGTTGGACTGCTTTTACAAGTGACTCTCAACTATAAAGCCAAGTCCCAGGAAAATTGGCGCCATCTCCCACCCACCCAGTTGGTGTGTTTTCAAAAAGTATCGTTGGCTGTGGCTCCAGCACCGTGACAGTGTAAACAGATCCACAGAACGCAACGAAAATTCAGCATTTTCACTTGAAAATGTTGTGTAAATGGAGCCGAAGAAGACTTCCTTTCCTTCGTCAGTGAAAACACACATCTAAGAAGTGTAACAATATTGAGTTTTGGAGTCTTTTCACCTTGATACAGCTTCAGTATAAGAAATGTCAAATTGTGTTGTCATTGCTTTTGAATGTTCCAAAGTGTCTTGCTACACACTCCTTTTCTACCAACAGGAGCGTTGAGTTCATTTTTTTGCAAGCAGTTGGAACTACAGAGACTGAGTCAGTAACTAAGACACATTTCGACACATATTTTTGTAGCAGAACAGCCTTTTGACTTAGAAGCCTTTAAAGCTAGGGTCGGCGATCTTGGAAAACTAGCATGTAGCACGAATGTAGCATCTCCCCAAGGCTCCGCCCAGCTCCCACCCCATTGGAGGAGCTCCCGTTGGGAGCAAACGCACTGGACGCGGAAGCGCCACACGCGCGGAGTTTGTGATCGCCTCCAATGTTATTAACCTTTCTGACTCCCCGCACACAACGCGCATAGGAGCGCAGCGCCCCCGCGCCACTTCGTTCTAGTTTTCACGCGAGCGCCGAGAGCGCCTTGGCAACACGCGCGTGCACTGAACCAGGGCCAGTGCACGCCATTGAAATGTACGCGCAGGGGGGCTGGTAGAACGGCGAAGGGATTTGATTGGTTTCTTAAGAGCGGTCTGCGCGATACTATTGGTCGGAGTTTTTACTGTCCTGTGGCCGCTACAGTTGTCAGATTTTTCCGCACCTTTTTCTGTACAGATAATGTATTGACTTCTCCCAGGGGGCAAGGAGCATTTCAATCAGTATGACAAAAAGTGCTTTTGGACAACATCGTCTACCCTAGCTTTAAAGTCCGAGTTAACCAAAATCAGCCATTTTCTTCTAAACACCTTAAATAAGTCATAAATGTGTTTCTTTACAACATATAAAAGCCATTCCTCTATTTATGATTTAATTTTGGAGGTAGACTTCACAGACTTTTTTCACCGCTTCTGTGTTCAGGATTTAATGGGCGAGTCAGAAATTAGGGCCGCGTTACGTAATTTTTTATTTTTTTATTTATTTTTTTTTTTGGCATTCACAGGCATTTAGAAAAAAAAGTCATCCTATATTTTTAAAACATTTTCAAGTGAAAATAGAAAACTTTTGTCGTTTTTTGGGTTTCATTTACACAACAGAGGTGCTCAGAGCTCCTGAAAACAGAACTTTTTGAAAATGCTCAGACTGTCACTGTGGAAATGAGAGAGAGAAAAAAACCCGCAACTTTTCTGAAATGCTGCTACTGTGCACGTGCACCACAGTGGACAGTAACGTTTTCCTCCAGACTCTCATGACTCCCGGTCCATATTCTCCTGGGACTTGGTGCTTTTATAGCTGTGAATCACTTGTAACAGCAGTCCAGCTTATTATATGATATTACTTCATGGCATCCTGCTGAAATTGGCAGTACATCTTCTTGCTATTTCTCTCAAACGCCAGTCAAGTGCAGCCATGAGAAACCTGCAGCCCGAGGCTCTGCTCTTAGACTGTCTTCAAATACCGACACTTCCAGTACACTGTAAAAAACAGAAAGTTTGATAAAGAGGTAAAAAATAATGAGCAGGAGGGTTAAAATTGTGAAAATCCACCTGATATATGCATCATATTTGCAAATTTTACTTTGCAAAGTGACAAAATGAGACCAGTCAGCTAAGCTTGCCAGAAAATGTCTTCCCGTTGAAGGCTTCCACCACAGAACTGCATTGTTTCCAAACTTCTCAACCTTTGTGTGTTTTTAGCAGTTGAGTGTTCAACTTCCTCACGAGGGTTCAAATAATTGTCAGTGTCAACAGCAGATTTAGTGAGTGAAGCACCGGAGGATAAACCGCCAAAAGGGACAAAGCTATATTCCCTGGCTGGGAGGATTTACACTGTACTGCAGCGAGGATAAGCCCATCATTAAATCATTATGATTGCAACCCTTGACTCCAAGGTTGTTTTTTTTTCCCCTTTTTTTTCTCTTCTTCTTCTTCTTCTTCTTCTTCTTTTTTTCCAAACCCACACAGCGTAGAAAAATTGGCCTTTCAAGCCTCTCGCATTTGATGATGTTAATTTAAACTATTATGCACTCGTGGCTTCCTGATCCCATTATAAATATTTGAAGGGAAGTATTTATCACTGAGATACTGTATATCAGCACAGATGGATTTCCTGTGCAAGCGAAGGTCAGTGATTTAGATGCGTAAACATGCGAAACCCTCGACATGAGGAACATGGCTCCGATGGCAAATCTGGTCCGATACGGCGGGAGATCAGCGGAAGGCGCATCACAAAGGCCCCCTTTTTCACTCCCACCAGCCTAAACAAGCTTCACGGCGCTGCGGCTCGCCACTGGTAACGCCAAGTGTTTACCGCGCTGCGCAACGTGCAGGTGACAGTAATTATCAGCAGATGACAGTGGCAGCCCCCAATGTGGACCAGATGGCGACACAAGGGTCGTGCGTGTGGAGCCGCCGAGGGGGCGGAGGTGGGAAGAGACAAGAAAAGAAAAGCACAAGAGAACAGCGGATGGAGGGGGAAAAAAGTACAGACTTATTATTGAAACGTTGCCTTTTTCCCTGAGACTACAGGTGATGCTCGCAGCAGCGGGACGCCGGGCTCACTGGGAGAGTTTGCGGTTGTAAAATTGGCGGCTTCCTGTCGAGGACATGTGCCCTGCACGCCACGTTAGCTCTCAAAAGCCCTGTGCACACGGTGTGTAAACTTTATTCTTTGGGGTTAAATGCTCACATACACAAACACATATGCAAATGTGTACGTGGGGACGGTCATGGCCACTCAGGCAGATACGCCGTCAGAACCGCACAAAGTGGGCAATCTGTGAGGTCAATGGGAAGGAGGAGGGCTGCGAGGCGGTGGAAGGAACATTAACAGCTGCTGACACAAATAACAGGAAGATTGGGTGTGCGTGCGTGCATGTGTGTGTGTGTGTGTGTGTATGTTTGGTTGTAGCTCTCCATTGCTTCCTTTTCTAATTAGCTGAACTCAGAAATGGTATAAATATGAACTTAAGAGTTTTGTCTGTGTTTGCTTGCCTTGTGATCAACAAAGGATGTGGCAGGCTGCTCGGCCAGTTGAAGAAGCAGATAGACCGTATGAAGGAGTCTCTGGTTGCATTATCCGGGCCTCTGAGTCAATAAAATAAAAAGCGAAACATTCATGATATGCTTTATCCATGAAAACACAAACACGTCTTCAGTTTATAAGCTGAGGCTGCACAGATAAAACAAAAGAGCCTGTCAACTAAAGATCTACTCCACAGATGGACATTAATAGGAAGAGATTTTACTTCTTATTGTTATTGACACTAGCTGCATGCACAGCATGCCTTCTTTCTGGAAAGAAATCATGAGAAGGAAGTGCCATATGTCTTCTCTGAAAATATAATTGTAGAACTGAATGTAATATAAATTCAATCAAGAGTAAATGTTCTTGATTCCTCAAGAGGGTAAAGCATTTATCTACTCGTTGCATGTTGTGGCTGGTTAAATCAGACTAATTCTACCTTCCTGAGACAAACCGTTTACAGTTATACCCTCTGTTATTCACTCAACTGTCTTCCCATTCTCTGGCATTAGAAATCTGATAACTGGGAGCAACCAGATAATCATAATAATCAAATTGGAGTTAATAAATGCACTCTAAGTGCGTATATACACAAACTTTCTAGAAAAACACATCATCTTGTTGAAGAAGCAACACCTACAATCTGTTTTGAGATTTCTTTAATCATGAAATGAATCTCCGCCTCACCCCTTCACCTTTCTTTCTTCCTCTCACATAGTGACTGCGTCGCTTCCGTTTTGTGTGCAGATATAAAAGATCAGCATGCATCAGATTGTCTGCATATGGGAGAAATCTAGCTTAACTGGTTCAATGAATTGTTGCTCACTGTGCTTTAAAGTGATTGGTGATGGGTGTGAGGGAACTTTTCTATGTCATTGGAAGTGAATTCAGGTTTTATAGGTTTTCTGGGACTGTCACTGACCGTGTCCTTTTGAACAGGTCAACAGAACTGCTCTGGGTTTTTGGACAGAATAAATACAGTTGTATGGACAGATGATGCCAGAAGGTGGGAGGCCATGTGACGCTTTCAACTTAACTGTCTGGTTGTGAGTCTCCCGAGGTCTAGAGGGACCCTGTCCGGATGGGTAGAACACTGATATTGTTTGCATCCGATTTCATTCATGGCATCATGGACTCGATTGCTTTTCAAATTTAACTTGATTCTCTGTTATAAATCATTTCAACTGAAGATCTGAACTGTGACTTCTTAACAGGTTTCATCAACTTTCCTTTTCTTGTTTAGTTCAAACCTGTAAAACTGGTCAGAAGACACTAATAACCCACACGTCTTCACCTCTAAGATCTGTTCCATAACACAAAAAACCTATAAACATTGCCTACTTCATAAGTGTGTCTGTAAATGTCCAACACCTGTGCGGACGCCATCGCGGCTCATTGGAACTGTACACCGAATAAAAAATGTGATACTGTGACCGTTCTTTCCGTGGGATTAGGTGTCTCGTTAAATGCCACTCGAAAACCCCCATTAGTTCATTTCCCTCTTGGTTAATTAACATCTGCTCCTGACCTTTCCAATGGATGGGTGCAACTTTATCTTGAAAGTCAAGGTTACAAAACTATGTATCAAAGCAGGCTGATTACTGATCACTGGGCCGAAGGAGGGAGGCTTTGGCGAGCCGCTCCGGCTCCAGTGACCCAGGTGAGGGTCAGCCCAATGCGAGAGAATTAATGAGAAAAAAATGACTTAACAATGTTATTTAAGAAAAGCTCTAAATCCAGACACCACTAAAATCCAGAAAAAATATGCTCTGAATCAGTGATGCACAATTATCGTTTCTGGGTAAATGGCGGCATTATTTTTGCAGCATATGTCAGGCCATAATCATCTGCGACCACAGCATGAGGGAACACTGGTTGCACTCTTGGGTGCTCTTGTTCCTGCAGAATGGACTCACGCTCCCCTGTCATTATACGGCCATTATGCTGCAGAAGAGCACTCATCAGACCTAATGAACACCAGTACATTACATTACACATCCACTTCCACGCTGAACACTTACAGACAGAGGAAAAATGTAAACGGAGAACTTCTTGGGTTTCCCAGTTTGTTCTGGCTGTTGCGCCAGAAGTGTCCAACATTGTGGCGTCTTTGTAATCCTGTTTGGTTTCTCAAAGAGGCACTCTGCTGATTTTACACATGGAGATCAGCTTACTTGTCACAAGAAGCACCGGTGTCACAGAGGCGTGCGCAGTTCCTCTCAAGAGCCTTATTGTTCGGCCTGAGAGGGACTGGACTCTCGATCTGTATCCACAGCCCTGTGTTATGAATGTTGCAGGAGTTTGAAAAGAGAAGGAATTTTTTGAGTTGTGGCTACACTTTGAAGACATAAAAAACAAGCAAATGCTTTAAAGAAAGAGCAGATTATCCGTATGAACCTTTAAGCCTTGTAAGCAAAGGGATATTACTTGATTGAACATTTGTGATTATTAATATCGTCACAATTTGAAGGGATTGTGGGAGTTCATCCCAGCTCACATTAGGTAAAGGCATGTGCTCTGTGGACAGATCACTAGTCCAATTTGTGGCAAAGCCACAGAAACAGACAGACACACACGCATACTCACTCCTACATAGAATTAGCATCTCCAGTTTAACTCAAAGTGATGTTTTTGGAGTGTGTGTGAAATCCCTCACCTTTAGGAAGAGCATGCAAACACAGAAAGACTCCAACAAATTGAGACCAGAGTGCTAAACAATCTATCAAGCAGGACTGGTGTGAACATGATAACTGGACACAGATTTGAACTAAAAAAGCTGCACTGGATGATCCTGAAGAGGCTGCTTCACTGCAGATCCGGGTGTGTTTTCAATGCACCAGACTACCCAAATGCTCCTCCATCAGTCTGAATTTAAAGGCACCTGTAGTGGTGCATTATCTGTTAAATCTCGGGTTTGACCAGATTTGATTTGATTTGAACTAGGAACAATGTTTCCAATAATTATATTATCTTTTGTCCAACAATTCACAACAGTGTTGTTTCGTGAATACTTCATAGGAAGGGATTTTAGGCACTCTTCACTGTTAGATTAAATTAAATTTCCAGAGGCATGTTTCACTTTTCCTAAAAGTAGGAAAATTTTTTAAAAATGAGGCAGCTAACTTCTGACTTGTAGTTATTGGACATCTTTTGAAAACCAGTGTGTCATCGGCATACAGCTTTATCACATACCGGCCTGTATTTAATCTTGTAAAACTTTATCACTCAGAAGGACCAAATCAGTCCACATTCTTTACTCCCTTGCTCTTTAAAAAAGTTAGAAAAGGACTTTTTTCTTTGCAGTATTTTCAAATGGCATGGTGGTGCAGTGGTCAGCTCTGTTGATTCAGGTGAAAAGGGGGCTTTGTTAAAACCATGAGACAAGGCTGTGAGGGGTCTTGTAAGTTTGAGCTGAGGGAGACATGTTTTCAGTTTCAGATCAGTTGATGTCTGTCATTGTCTTTCTCATTTTTCAGTTTTGAATCTTGATGCACTTGGTGTAATTTCTTCATCACTTTTTACAGGACTGCGTCAGTGAAACATGAAGAAAATGGTGTTTTCTTTGGTTCCCCCGTATCACCCTTTCCGGCCTGTGACAGTCATCCCATCCACACCTCCTTCATGAGGGTAAACAGTGATGCATGAAGCGTCTCCGTCTTCCATACAAGTCGCCGTTAAAGCGGGACTCTGATCCCTATTCATTACGTCAAAGTGTGGAAGAGACATTTCTATTACCGCACCAGATGTCCAAATCAGCCGTGTTGTTTCAGCGCTTACTGTGCTCAACCTCCCCGGTCCCACCGTTTATTTACGTTGGGGAGCTCTGGCGGCCGGGGGGAGTCTTGGCTAATTGTGAGCAGCTGTAATATCACAGGGCCGTCATTAAGAGGGCAACGGCTTTCGCACACGCATTCATAATCCACCCCGAAATGGAATAGCAGCGACGTCCGCCGACCGCTACTGAATTACCAGATTGTTAGTGTGGCCTAATTTTTACGCTTTGTTTATGAAAGACTAAACCGCTCAGCGTGATTAGCACCCACAACAGTGTGATGTTTCTGCAGAGGGGCGGACGTGGGCAACGCACAGGCCCAGACCTGCACCTTCGCTGGGATCCCCAGGAAAAACGTGAGCCTGGAGACACAATGGTTATGGTTAGGGTCAGTACCAGTACTCAAACTGTGATTTTTAAATTGTGGACAGCAGGGAACATCCTGGGATCAGAGGGACAGCTTCTCTTTATTAGTGTGTTCGATTTTATTTGTAGTAGAAAAACTAGAGGTGAGTATAACTAAAAATGAATAAATTGTCATTAAAACCACATTGTGAAAACAAAATGTACTTAAGAATTTTGTAGTGATGACAACATTGGTATTTGTCAAAAAAGTAAGAGTTTAACAGTTGCAGAGTTTCATTAAAGAATTTACGTTAAAGATATTTTGATTTAAAACTGTCTGACTGATGCTTTTAGTTACATTTTTTAATCAGCATTTCTGTGACAGTGATATATTTAATTTAAACAACAAAATCATTAAAGAAGTATTTTATTCATTTAGAGGGCTGCACGATGGTGCAGTGATTAGCACTTGTGCCTCACAAAGAAATGGTCTGTGTTCAAATACCAGCCAGGGCCTTTCTATGTGGAGTTTGCATGTTCTCTCTCTCTCTCTCTCTCTCTCTCTCTCTCTCTCTCTCTCTCTCTCTCTCTCTCTCTCTCTCTCTCTCTCTCTCTCTCTCTCTCTCTCTCTCTCTCTCTCTCTCTCTCTCTCTGTGTGAGTGAGTGTTTCCTCCCAAAGTCAAAAAACCTGCATGTCAGGTTAATTAGTGACCCTAAACTGCCCCTAAGTGTGAAGGTGAGTGTGTGTAGTCGTCTGTCTCTGGTAGTTATTCCTGTGACGGACTGTTGATCCGTCCAGGATGAACTCGGGAGACGCAGGTAGGATGCGATGCTAATCAGCTGTACTGACTTGAGATCTGCACAAATACTGTTTTTTATAAACACATTTTGTTTTATCAAATAGAAAATGATATGAGCTATAACCCTAACAGGATGTGACTATATTAATATGCACATATTCAACAGTCAGACACTGGTGAACTTCTTAGAAGTTCTCGGTACATTCTCTACAGACCTCACACTGATGTTGTAGATTTCTCTTGAAGCTGCCATTGTTCTCATGCTCCGACTCTGCCTGCGAGATGCAGCGTTTTGAAGCTTTTGTTCCACCCGTTAAAAACATCCGTCACCTGTGTCTGTTTTCTCATCCCCACGTCTTTCTCAAAAAGTCATGGTTCATCATGATACCTGATTTAACTCAGTATAAAATATAAAGAACTCTGCCATGTAATTTATATTATTTGTTGTTTCCAAATGATTTGGCACTTTTGGCTCTATTGCACTACCTTCATAGTAAAAATGCACTGTACTCTATTTTTGTGCTCCACAATGCGAACATCATGTGACTCATCACTACCAAGAACTAGTTGAACTCATCGGCCAGTTCCTGAGAAGATAGCATGAGTTGTTTGTGAAGTTATAATCAAGATATTTGGAGCTGTTGATGTGCTTTGCAGAAACATGAAGACAGAAAAATAACTTGGAAACTTCATTCAAACAGTTTATGCACCAAACCTGAAAATAGAATGATGAAATATAGACAAATAATGTCACAATAACTCTCGGTTCTTCTCCTGAAGCCGTTTACTCGCAGTATTGGCAGAGTTCTGCGGGTGCCCTTCGCTGTCATATCTCCTTGTTGACATTTGAATTTGTCAGTGCATGTCAGGACTCCGAAATGTTTTCATAATCTGGTTTTATTATAAGCAACACCGGCCGGTGTTGAAAAAAGTGAAGTGAAAAGACAACAACGTGGACGGCCACCGCGGCCATCCGCCGGGCCGTCCGGACCCAGAGTGGACCACACACAGAGCCTTGGTTCAGCTTCTCGTAGACCAGATATTAGAATACAGGCAAGCTGCAGCGCGAGCCCCCGCGCCGCCGCCGCCTTCCCCCCGCTGCCACAAGCAGCATCTTCAGTGCGTGTTTCGACTCCTCTAAACAACGGCGTCATTACAAATGCTTTTTTCTTTTGGAATATGGGTTTTCGCTGCTGCATGTAGACAAAAACAAACTTTGGAGTTTGTGAAACATCAGAAGGATCACATCCTGTCGAGTGCTGTCTGTGTTTGTGTGTGCGAGAGAGAGAGAGTCAAATATTCTAAATATTTAGAGAGACCTATTTGAATATATCTTAAGTGATGAATACTGCAAAAAAAAATAATGCAATTGCTTTACTTTCCTTCTTGCTGCATCCCATAACCTGAGGGTCGGTCTGATACGTGGAGCCGCCTCGCTTGTCCAGTCGCTCTTCAGATATCTGCCTCTCGTCTGTTTATGCTGAGGGTTTATGCGGCCAGACATGCAGGGTTACCTCAAGACGGCCCTTCTCCATTTTCATGAGCGAGCATATGCAGATTATCATCTCTATCAGCGTCCTGATCTCAAATCAGCCCTCTCATTACCGGAGCTTAGCTAAGAAGACACAGCATCAATATTAGATGACAATGATGGGAAAAGGTGGAGGGCCACTCATAAGCTCGTACCTCCACCCCTCCTCCTCCTCCTCCTCCTCCTCCTCCTCGCTGCACATTGTTCACAGCGGGGCAGACGGCAATGTGAGAAGGCATGAGTCATGACAGATGACCTTTGTGTTCATGGCAATGCGGGGAACACACATGGAAAGTTTAATCACCTGCAGCAGTTTATTACGCAGATGTGTCGGCAACGCGATGATCGGCGCTTTGCGGAAACGCCTCGGCGTTGTCTGGTCTCCACACGGCGTTGTCTGGTAAATGGTGAAGATTGTTGATGTTTGTATTGTTTTCATGACAACAGCAGCACCCACTAGTGGTTCTACTTGAAAACTAAATCGTTTTCCATTTATACGTAAAGTTTTCCAAAATCAAATCACTAAAAACCATGTTTTCACGTGAAACAATGTTGTGTAAATGGGGCCTAGATTTAAGTATCTTTCTTGCGAGTGTGTGTGTAATGTGATTGCTTTCACCTCAGCTGGAATCCGCTCCTGAACACTGTGACCCTACTTTGGATAAAGTGGTTGACTTAATTTTAGACTTGAATGTAATGTAAATGTGATTTATACGCACTAAAGTAACAAAAAGTGTGAAAGTTTGTGCCGTCAGGCCAAAACATACATTCATGTGTTGTGTTTTGTTGGCGACATAAGTTTAATCGCTGTCAGGAGATGTGCTTTATCCTCTTTCATGATTCAAATAATTCAAAGAGGAGATATGAGAGGATGGAGAGGAAGATAAAATGATTGAACTGAAGAATAGGAAACTTTTTTGCATTTTTTTTTGCTGTTTTAACTTTCCCAAATTAACTTTCTTTTGCTCTTGATGCATTAAACTCACTCTGTGAGCAGTGAAAACTAAAGAGTGTGTTCAGACCAAACTCACTGTGTCCTCCTGGATCCTCCTGGATTTTCCCTTTTTTCCATTTACTGCAGTAAAAGAATCAGTCCAAATATTAGATCCACGTTTTAAGTGAAAATGCAGCATTTTAGCATTTTTATTTCAGAAACGTTTTGTGTTTGCATCGTTTTGAAAATTTCATCTGTTTACACGGGAAGGGCTGAAACGCTGAAAACTATTTAGTTAACATGCCAGATCATGAGGTGGTCCTGTTGGTTGTTTTTGTAATGAACCCACACACACACACACACACACGTGCACACTGTTAACAATACACTGCAAACATTCACGACGGCAAGAACACGGACGTTTGTATGGACAGATGAAGAAGTTGGATTCCTCTCACTTGTAAATTACCAAGTCCCAGAAGAAGACGGACCCAGAGTCTGGAGGCTGCCATTGTTGTCATTGTCCATCTACTCCTGTATGTGCAGAAGAAGTATTCACTATGACCGTGGTGCACATTAGCAGCGTTGTGTTTGCCTCCGTTTCCATAGAGATAAAGCCAGACCAATTTCAAAAAGTTGTACCGTAGGCAGACACCCAAAATGCAAAGATAGTTTCCTGTTTTCACTGTCATGTAAACGTAGCCTCAAGTAGCTTCTTGTAAGATTCATTCATTGTGTAAATTCATGAAACTTTTCTTAATTCATTTAATTTGATGCTAGCAGAGAGTTTTACTTCAGTTCTTGAAAAATGCTGCATAAGTTCTTATTGGCAAGACGAGCAAGTCTTCTGCGTGACGGATCAACTCTGCAGTCATCTTATTCTCATGTGCAGATCCTTCAAAATATGTTTTAGTTTTGGTATTTACTCATTTCCAGAAGCCATTTGTCAGAAATGAAGTCAGCTCAGTGAGTCTCCAGCACAGTGACACAAACTCCACAGCTCATCCTCAGACTAAATACAGATGAAAGCAGATGACGGTACAGATAGCGCTATAGGACACTCACTGCTGGAACAATGTCAACAAGTGTATTTTTAGGAGGTGATGTCTTTTATGTTCAACATCTTCGTTTGACATGTTGATATATATGTATTTTTGATGAAATCAAGACACAGAGCAGCTAAAGATTACTAAAACATGGATTCTTCAGAGAAAAATAATCACTTTCAATATTTGTTTGAAGGTTTTAGAGCAAAGTTAAGAGCTATAAATGCTTGTCTTTGTACTTTTTCAGTGATATTAGTATTGCTGAGCTGGCTCCGATAGCTGTCACCTTTATTTATTTATTTATTTATTTTGCAGTAAGCATAAAACTGCACTGCGCTGAGAGAATCTGAGTATCAGCTCTTGTCTGAATTTTCAAAATGTACCTACAAAGTGCTCCAGAGGCGGATCAAGGTCAGGGGCAGTGGGACAGCACTCCGAGCGTGTGTGAGTGTGTGTGTGCTGGGGCCGGGGGAGGTAGACGGCGAGAGGGACGCCTCAGGACCCTGACGGCTCCGGTTGCCTGAGCCGCGACCGCCGGGGTGGAGGAGGCTGGCCGCAGATCGATCGCGGCGGAGCTGGATCCCTGCGATAGGGGGGGGCGAACTGGAGGCAGCGCGCAGGGACCCAATGACATAAGCCCAGACGTCTAAGTGTCCCATTAGCCAAGACAGCCGCCCGTGTCCCGGCGCGCTGCACCCCCCCATCCCCTCCCCACCCACGCTGCCATCCTATGGAAAACAGCTCAGGTAGGGCAGCTCAGCCTCTGATCCTCCATATGTAACCAAAGCAATTATATCTTTATGGCTTTCATAAATCAGCCGAGGAAGCAGCGGCCCGGAGCGCCTGTGTACGTGTTTACATACATGCGTATCTTTCTATTTGCACTTTAGCGTGGCGTTTACACCCAAACAGGGCGCCCCGGCGGCGCGCTCTCTCCGTATTCAACGAGACAAGACGACACGCCGCGGTCAGATCGCTGCAGACAATTCCTAAACACATAAGAGATGATGACAAAACACGGAGGCCACACACAGAGACACGCTGCCTGCTGGGCCCAAACACCGAGGCGCAGCCGGCTGCAGCTCGCAGCCCGCCACATGTTTTATTACACTTCTACCCGCGGCAAAACGAGCGCGTTCGCATGTCCTGGAAATGAGCGGCGGGGCCGGGACATCCTGCCCACACTGTCCATCACACTCCGGCGGCAGTCACTCATTATGACCCAGTCGCCAATTCTGTGGATTTGTAAGCAGTAATACAGCCTGTCAAATACAAGAAAAAGTGGCCGGCTTCATAAAAATAGAGGCTCATAGCTGAGAGGGGCCATCAACTTGAGTCAGAGCGATCATTTTGAAGTTGGGAAAAGTGAAACTGACGTCGTCAGAGGCTGCAAAGATGCCATGTGAACGTCTCCGTGCAATTTACTGCACTCCCGGGTTGCACTGTCAGCCTTACTTAAACATAGTGGACTTATCTCAATATATATAAAACTGTGAGAAAGGCAAGGCAAAGACAAATAGTGTCTCAATCACAATTAATGGACCGAGTGTAAATTAGAAACAACAGTCCAATTACAGAAATGCACATTTTCATTTTATTTGCTGGCTCTTCACTTAAGATAGTGAGTTTATTTATGAAGATAATTATTGATATGATCCATTTCGAGAAGCAAGTATGATTTCCACCCACCTCGCGGAGGATCTGGTGGCACTCACCACACACGCTTTCCTTCCAGACCAGTAAATAGTCATTAGTAGAAGTGATAATATCCCTTTCTTTCCAGTCCAAAACAGGCCAAATACAGCGAGACAGGCATTCTCACACACTCACATTCACACCTACGAGCGATTTAGGGTCGTATAGTCCCAGCTCAGCCCAGATTTTAAATCTATAAACATCCAACTTTCACTTTTCTCCCTTTAAACATAGTTTTAAATTGTCCCACTTGTCACATTTGTGCTGTTTTAACATACGCTGATCATGGTTTTGATCCAGCTACAAGTCATTTTGAACTTTTTTTGCAGTGTTTGAGCACACGAGGTGTAGTTTTCAGTAAATGTCCAGCAGGGTTTGGTGCTGCTGATTAACTCGGTAAAGTGGTTGGATTTAAAGAGATAGCAGCACTAATCTGGCAACACGAGAATGTCAGCGCAGAACGGCGTGAGCCACGCTGCGGCGGGTGTGTTTGATTTCTTTTGTCAGCAGAGATGTGACTTGCACCAGTGATGGATCGGAGGATGAATCAGGACAGGAAATGCTCTCTTGCTAAGCCCTGCGTGTGGCCGAGAGAGACGGCCATAAACAAAGCTCGTCTTTGTGACTCCTCCTCTCTTTCTCCGTCTCTTTCCGCCCACACATCATCTGAACCCCAAATGTTAATCTGCTTGAGAAAAAAAAAAAAAAGCCTACAATAAAATTTACAACACGTGCAGGTGTTCTTCAAGAAGAAGAAGAAGAAGAAAAAAAGTCCCTCGGAGTGGAGTCTCACGGGAGGGGGAACCACGTGCCTCTTCAGATATGTGGGACATTTGAGAGAGCAAAGAGAAAATAAATAGTGTCTGTATCTAAATTATGTAAATAATAAATACACCACAGAGCATGAACTCCGAAACCTCTGAGTAACTGCACACACCGAAATAGTCCGAGTGAGCTCTGATCTTGGGAGCAGATGTTCAGGAAGTTTCTCTTTTTGAGGTCCACATATGACAGTAAAGGTTAAAGCCTGCGGCGGGGGAGGGGTTCATACCAGCGGCTCTCTCTACCACCACTTGTGTATGATTGTTTCTGTTTTTTAATGTGTTTCAGAATGTGGTGCTCGCGGTCTCGGTCTAAAGTGGAGGTGCTGCTGGTATTGTGGTGGTGTGAGGGTTTTTGCCACTTCTGTCTGTGGATTATAATTTACAGTGTGTTTTTTTTAGATTTTGCAATATTTTCAGAATGTTTTTGTTTCTTCCTTTTTCCCAGAGCTTTAACTTTTCAGTTCGGTGTAATGTGATTTTAAATATATAGAACTCAAGGCTCTTTTACAGTTCAGTTCTACCAGAAATCTAAACCTATAGCAGTTCAACTAGAAAATGCTCCACGATGGCCTGAAGCGGCTCTTGGTCTCGTCCTGGTCCTGGGATGCTCCGGTCTTCATCTTGACTCTTTCTTGTGTTCGGGGGTCTTGACTGAAACATGCTAGCTCAGCCCCTGGATCCCTCAGTCTCACTCTCCTGCTGGTGTTGGTGTTTGTTGATCGCTTGCAAATCACATGCGAAATGAAAGGGAAATCTATTTGTGCGAGCGTGCAATTTAGCACGCTTCACTCAGGATGGCCGTAAATCAAATCTGATGTGTGCCACCGACTCGTCCGGCTATCACTGTAATTAGTAGAAGTGGAAGAAATTATTTTCACTCAGTCAAGCAATCAGTGAAGTAGTGAAGGGGATCACTGAGCTGAGGATTTCTAATGGTATCAGGCCAAAACAAACCACAAGGACACACACAGAGGAAGGCTCTGCCTGATGTGATACCAGAGTTCCTCAGACTGTAGCTTCAGGGAAACAGCAATGAGCTGATAACGCCGCCTCGCTCCTCCTCCCGCCTCACGCATTCTCTCTCTCTCTCTCTCACTCACTGTAATTGCGCTGCGGTGATGTCAGCCGGACAGGTGAGACTCGAACGCGAGACAACGTTGAATAAGCTGCCGTCCGAGTATCAAGAGCACAAAAACGTATCTGAGACACTCTATGGGGTGTCAATTTAATCATGCCTAAACCGGGTATCACCTTCCTCAATGATTCGGCCATTGACAAAGAATCTCGCATACTGCGTTGCACCGAGCGGAGAGACGGCCTCCCGATGGCTTGATACGGTATCTGTGACTGACACACACTCACACGCGCACACACACACACACACACACACTTACACACAGCACTTCCCCAGGAGTTGATGGATGGTGATGTGCTGGTTGTGGCTCTATGCTGGCTCATGTGTGCAAATAGGATTTGTGTGCAGTGGCTGATGAAGTTTTATCTGAAGTTGAAGCAGTTTTTTTGGAGGAAGATGCTCTAAAATCAGGGTCTGTCTGTTTCCACTGTTTCTAATAATATGTGGAATAAATAATAACAGCTGAGATAAAATACCAATGTGTGTTGTTTACAGTTGTACGTCTCTCAAGTTGTTTTTCAGGCGATACTGGTTTGAGACAGACCTCGTCCAGTAAACAGGAGTTTAGTGTAATCGTAGCCATTAAGAACACATAGCTTATGCTAAAGGTTAAGAGCAGGATAGAGGGATTCAGCAGCTCTGTGGATCCACTGCAAATTTCATCAACAAGAAAAGTGAAAGAAAAAAAAATAAACAAGCAAACCAAAAGAAAAACAAGCAACTCGAACAACAAAAAAGAATTTCCCCAAGAGGATTAATAAAGTACGATTAGCTGAACAGCCTCACAGATCATCACGACTCATCGTCGATGGATTACTGATCAGACAGTACGACATTATTCATGTATATCCATTTGACTCATTCATACACTGAACTCATGCCTCTCTAATATAATCTCTTCTTTATGGTCCAGCTGCTCACTACCTGCACATTCAAACTGAGTCATAGCTCGCAGCCTCCACCCCCCTACCCCCACCCCCAACCCCCACCCCCCGGCCCCTGTGGACGGCTCTGTGGGCACACAAGAAATAATTCATACGGCTTCCCACACAGGAGTGGGTGTCCTGTATCGGCCTGTCCGCTCCGCTGCCTGTCTGTTATCGCCTGCAATTGAAGTAATCCGCGGGACTATTATAGTGCAGCGTATTGTACAGGAGAATATAGCTGCTGCACCACCTCCACCGTCACCACCTCCTCCTCCTCCTCCTCCTCCTCCTCCCACCCCCGACGGCCCCCTCCCCTCCCCTCACACTGAATCATACCTGCGGAAAGCCGACACCTGCCAGACCAATTCACTCTCAGCACGCTCTGGACATGGCCTGTTGAGTGTGTATAGCCCGCTTCTGCCTGCTTCTATCACCTCGAGGAGAGGATCCGAGCATTAGGATTCCTCTGCAGGCGTCATGAAGACGTACAAAACTTTGAAACTGAAGAATACCAGCAAATTTAATGACAGATGACTGGAAGCGTGATTCTTTTTTCAATGACAACAATGGGACAAAGACATCAAATATGGTTTACTAATTATGCTGATGGCTTATTACCTTCAGTCCCTTCATTTGACACTATTTTCTCTGTACATCCTTCAAACTGCCTCATTACTTATTTCCTGGATGATCAGTGCTATAATTACATTTTGCCTTTATAATTTACTGTGTGGTTAGATTAAAATTTTACATTCGATAACAAGTAATAGTTCGATTAAAAGTACTAAGTGACTCTGAAACCTCAGTGGGATGATTGAAATTTGTTAACTATTCAGTCATTTCTACAGTGTTCGACTGAACGAACAGCGATTACCTGTGTATTGAGATTGTTTTACTTTTCTTCAAACTGACACTGATCCAAATTGTTCACTTTCAGGAAATGAGCAGTCAGCCAATTCTTTTCAAGCCTCTCAGAAGAAGAAGAAGAAGAAGAAGAAGAAAAACCCACCAGTCTCTCTTTCTCTGCAATAAAAGGGCTTAATAATTCAACACGCTGAAGTTGCAAACTCACACAAACGTCTGCGCTCCCGCAGCCTCTCATGTTGCCGCCAGAGCCGGGGAATGCATTGTGCGGGGAATTGTCAACATTCCCATGATGAGCCTGAAGGCCCGGCGGTCCAGTGGAGGTGTCGAGATGAAGCGGCGGGGGGCCGAAATTGATTGTAAACGCTGAATTATTCAGCCGAGCCCCCGCGCCATTTGAGTGAGTTTCTTCGGTTACGTTCAGAAGAGCTTTCATAGCAAAACAGGAGAAGATTATCTTCCACAGGCCCCCGTGGAGGCCCTGAACGCCTCTCATTAACGGGACAAAGCGTCTACAGCCCAGACACACGGGTACAGGCGAATTTACAGAGCGCGCACGCCGGTGGAGAAATTCCCACACACACACACACACACACGAGGACGTGTTTGCCCAAAGTGCTGCTGACATTGATATCTCGTCGCTGCACGCGCACGTTGGACCCCGTCCAGCACGAACACACCCACTGCACAGGATTACAAAGGACGGGGGGGATAAATGAGCGTGAAACTGCCAAATTATCCCATTCTGGAGTTGTTTTTAAGTAATACAAGTCTCTCAACACTAATCCCTGAGAATACATAAAACGCTCATCAAAGTGTTGCTCCTCTGATACGCTCCATTCATTGAAGTGTAACTGAGAAGCCCCTCGCTCTCTCCAGCCGCAGATAATTTTTCAAAGAACAAAAAAGACGGGATAAGAACGACTCGCGATGCCAGCTAATCCCTGGCCGTAAGCTGTTAAAATATCCAGTAAGAAAATGTGTCTAATGTCCGTATTTCCATATTTACAGCGCTCCCGCAGCGCTCTCACCATCGCAGTTCATAAAAAGACATTAAAAATGAGACATCATGAACCCACCGCCGCAGTTCAAGGGCAACATTTGCTCTTCATATTTGGAAGTAATTCCAATCTGCTCCCAATCGCAGCATGAGCTTCATTACAAATTAAATGAACAAAGGCTTCTGTAAAGATAATTAAATGTAAATGCTGGTGCTTTACAGTGTTGGGGACCTGTTAATGCAATTCAGCCCGACTCCAATTACAGAAAATCCCAATGACCTCATGGCCCATAATAAATCTATGTGATCACCGCGAGGAGAGCCGGGGAGGCGTTCAGGAGGTAATGTAAGAAAATGAGAGGGCTCCGCATGCCAGAGATATGACTGCAGAACCGCAGGAAACCCTAGCTCGGCGTTGCGGGCCCTTTGGCCCCGGCTATCATTAAATGACTCGCTGAAATTTTAATTCTCTGATCAGATTAAGTGCTTGTGGAAGACAACAACCTCGGCGGCACAGATCTTGGCGGTGTCATCTCTTCGCGAGGAGGGATATAAAAGGTCCTCCGGTATGAGGACGCCGCTCCTTTTTTTTTTTCTTTCCAGCGGCGGTGTCTTATGAAGGCTCGGGTTACACCTTTGCATAAGATGACGGGCGTGCGTGTGACAGATCGTTTCACCACCCGGACATCCTCACTGTCCGCCGCGTCTCTTAGCGGCATGAAATCAAACGAGCGGCGGGTCGCCACGGAGAGAGTGTCGCTGGTTTCTGTCACAGTGAGTCAAGCTCAGTTCTTACTGCCATTAGTCAAATTATGAACTTCAGATTCCTACAACATGGTGCGATTAAAAGGTGTGATTCAGTAATTCAAGCTAAATAACTCAACATTCTGCTGTTGATGTTAAGAAATTAAACTCATATGAGAGAAATTTCTCAAAAACTGAAAGCCACTTCACGAGTTGATGCTGTTAATTACTTTTGTAACGAAAGCACAGACACACGTGGACAGAGAACAACATTAAAAAGCACGAGTACACGGACATTTGGATGTGCAGATGACTCTTATTCTAAAACTTCCGAATCCCAGGAGAACATGGAGCCATGGATGTGGTTGTCTCTCCACTTGCATATGTGAAGACGAACTGTTTCGTACATTCATGGTGTGCATGTGCAGTAGCAGAAAAGTTGTGTTTTCCCCAGTTTTACACGGAGTCAGAGCATCTTGAAAAGGGTCAACCTTGTGAGCAGTTATCAATATGTTACGTTTTCGGCGGGAACGAGCACCGTTGTTGCATAAACGGACACTGAAAGGACAATCAAAGTTTTTCATTTTCACTGGAAAATACTGCCATGTAAACAGGACTTTGATTTGATTCTCTTTTTGGTCTTTTTTTTAGATCGTTTCAATTCACACTTTATTTTATCTGTACATTACATTTTCCTGAAACCAGTAAAAAAAAAAAAAAAAAACAGATGTGAATCTAAATTAAAACAATGAACGGTGCCATGAAACAGTGCTCCAGTGAGTTTTTAATTAATTCAAAGAAATGTTTCAGATTTTTAACCACTCAGGTCTTTTTTTAAAGAGAGAGTATTAAAATATTGAGAGACAACTTGATCAATTAATTAACATTAAATACTGCTTTATCCAAGTGATTCCAGCTGTTTGGGTGAAAGCAGAAGACGTCCTGTACAGTCTGTCAGAGGAAAGAGGACAACCTGGAGGAAAATGTCTGTACGCACAGAGAAAACGCTTCCAAGCCTAAAATTGAATTGGGATATATCCACGAAACCTGCTAGCAGAGTATCAACAAAGTGACGATCAGAGTCATGAAGAACAACAGAAGTACAAACTGGAGTTTATTTCTTTATCATTCTATGCATCCAACGTTCTGTTGACTCATTCTCCTCTTGCTCCATTTCGTCTGGTGCGGCTGCTGTACAGCGGGTGCAGCAGAAGTATATCTTCCCTGCTGCCTTTGCTACTGTGGAACGGGGAAGTGCAGATGAATTACGATAGCAAAGAGTTCAGTCTAAAACCAAGGAATGAGATTCACGATGCAAAAATACCAAAAAGGAAAATAAAACAAGTTCTGACCCTTGTTGTTTTTGTCTTTTCAGGGAAGGATGATGTGATAATTACTGACCTGATCTGTGCTATTCATACCGTCTTACTGTAAGTTTACAGCGGACCGACAAAAAACACAAACTTCCTTCAAAAGACTGAAAATAGGCATTAATGTGTTTGATCTTCCTATGGAGTGACCTCCGAGTCAGGAGGTCAATACTTTGTGTCCCTTCTCAAACTGATCCAAAAGCATATTTCAAACAGGAAATCAAAGACAGATTCCTACTCGCACTCCAATTTGCTGAACACTTTATGACTGGTCCAGGTCACCCAGATACAACATCCGCCCTGACCCCATCAGTGATTACAGGTCAGGCATTATGGAGATGAGGTTTGTTTGTGTGTCTGACGGGTCAATATTTCTGATGTTTGATCATGCGTTTGGCGGTAGCTCCTGCTGATGGAGGGAGGAGCCAAGCACGCCAAGGGAAAGGGAGGGTAAACACCTCACTGTCCCCATATTCTCCTGACAATAAATGGAGCTTGGCGACGACTGCCAAGTCAAACATAAACAAAGCGGAGACCTCCTTACCCTCTGGCAACCCGATGAAAGCGGGGTCTCAACTTTTGGATTCATCATTTCTGAGGAGGGTTTCCTTTCTTTTTCTTTTTTTTTTTTCTTCCCCCGGCCTAATTGATACTAGTTTTATCCTGTTGCAACCCTCGGGGAAGCCAAAGGTGATGTTTTCATTGGAGGATCATGTAAATAAAGGCTACACAGGGAGAGGACCCCTGCTAGCAGAGCATCATGGGAAGGGGGCTACAGACAGAGCCCACACAAGATGCTGATCCCGACACCAAAAGGTTAAACATGGACATCGTGCTTGAGCTGGACTTCCCTCTGATCCTGTGATTACATTTTGATTATAGAAAGACGAGTTTAGAAACGTGCCCTGCTGGTTTCTCTCTGCTGAGGCTTCCAGTAAATGTCTCCCAAATCACCTCTTTCATGGAGAAGCACGGTGTTCAAGCCCTTCCAGTGCACACACTTTGATTTTTTTAATGCAGGACTTTTCAGGTCTCGTGTTTACCAAGTGTAAGTCATAGTTAGGTTTATTTGGTTTCACCTCAGTTCAGTTTGGTACGACAGAACAAGGCGAAATGACAGATGGGATTAAGGAATACACACTGCTTTAAAAAGACATAAGACAAGGACAGAAGGTCTTTTAAAAACCCTTTAAAGGCCATAGTGGTACAGTAGACTGAGACCCTACGATTTTTTCAAACAGACTGAGGGATGGGTTTGCTGTGTTGCAGAAACTTGTCTAAAATCTGAATGTTTGCACATCTTGAAAGAAACAGATTGATGAACTTATGACAATGAGAAGAAGCAGGTGGACATCTGGAGGAAGACTGAGGTCCCCCTCACATGAAAATGGAAAACTTTTCTTGTGGTG
Organism: Salarias fasciatus; assembly: GCF_902148845.1. Lineage (NCBI taxonomy): Eukaryota > Metazoa > Chordata > Actinopteri > Blenniiformes > Blenniidae > Salarias > Salarias fasciatus. The sequence goes on from NC_043755.1 coordinate 20,360,365, forward strand.
TCCTTTTAGGTGACAGCGGCATTCAGAACCACTGGAAATGCAACTTTTTGAAAATGCTGTGACTCTATCCCCAAAATGGAGAAATGGGGGAAAACGCAACTTTTCAGAAACTCTGAAAATACTGCGCACACACTGTCGTAACTGTAAAGAAAACACAACAATGATACATTTTCACTTGAAACGTTGTTGTACAATTGTTGCCAAGTTAGGATTTAGTGAGACACTCCCACACAGTAATGAGGGATTTCGCTAAGTTGAAATAGGCTAAAGCTAACCGATGCCCCAGTGGTCAGGAAAGACAGAGACAGCAGCTCTACAACGACAAGTCTTATCACACAGCATACGATGAACAGTAAAGTTCACTGTGTCCGTAGTTTCATATTAGCAATCATCTGCTAGCAGGTCACTGCAGAACGCAGTGGCGTTAAAATATCGAGATGTCTGGAACACTGATTGGAAGAAATAGGCTGAATGTTAAACTTATGTTTTTTTGTTTTTTTTTTTAACGGATACCATCTTCAAATTGTAAGGTAGCATGATATTTATCTTTAAACCGAATGACGAGGGACCTGATTACATAATTATATATCGAAGCAAGTTAAAGAAACTGACGTCAGATTCCATCAGTCAATGTTTTTCCAGATTCATTTCCTCACTTGAACTGTTAAAGTGTATTCATCCAGAGTTTCCTCGTTTCTCATTAGTTACAAAACCCGTCCAGAACATTCCTTCTATTATAATCTTTCTCAATGAATTCCTGCACTCATGTTCAGCTATAATAAAGTTTGCGCTTAGTTTATGTGCAAAGTTGCAAAACAATTTTCAGAGTTGAGTTCCTGAGTGTACCTGCAGTGGGGTAGATTTACTATTTGAAATGACTCTTTGGGTTGTTTTTGTAAAAGGTGACAGAAATCTGAAGCTAAAGCTTGCAGTGCTTTTGACCTCTCAGTGGTATTATCTGATTACACTGCTGGCAGCCGAACAATACTACACCACAGAGGAGCCAGGACAGGAGCGAGACATACTGTACACACATTCAGCCAGCTCAGCTGGTGAATGGCGCTCAGCTCAGCGAGATGCTGTGGAGGAGATTAAACACATGAAAAGGTCTCACCTGTGCAGGAATGAACATACGAATATGAACTAACATGTAAAGTCCTGCAAATGGAAACAGGACATGGCCCACTTGATTCTTTGAAACCTTTGTTTGATTATCTGAAATGTGTGAGCTCTGCGCTCTTTCTTTGTCTTTTGGGAAACTTTAAAACTTACTTTTAAAAGAATGACATGAAGTCTGAGACAATGATCCGAGTGTATGTTTCCATTCTAGAAAGTGAAAAGTTCTCCATTGATGCTCATTATTATATAATTCTCTCTTTTAGGAACAGGGGTTTAGGATTTGCTGTGTTGAAACATAGCACTTTTTTGCAAATTAGCTCTTTTTATTAGAAATGTCAGGTACTTAAGTCTTTACATAGTGGGCAAGATTTAATAAGATCTTGCAGAAAGCATGTGAAATTGCAGGCTCATGCAAATAGATTGCACACAGTTTGAGTGCATTTCGCAGGTAATGAACTAAGACTAACGCCATGAGTGACATTACGGATAACCACATGTATTCAAATGAAGCCTTCACACTCATTGGGAACTGTTTAGACTTGAACAATCACCGGAAACAGCATCACATCTGTCTTCACTTTCTTAACTTCGCCATAAGATGGAGCGATGATCCTCGACAAACACAAACCGAAATCTGAAACCATGGAAACATGCAAACTAAATTGAATATCACGAGAAGAAAAAAATCATAATATGACAGATAATCTGTCTCAAAGTTCAAACTAAGGAAGAAAAAAAGAAAATCAACAATTTTAAAACAATAAACCAAGATGTCATGACAAAATCTGCACAGTAAAGTCATGGGGGGCCAGTTGAGGAAATGCCTCTCGCTGGTCTAACAGCAATGTCTCTGCTAAATACTGAGCTGGTAAAAACAAATGTAATCACAAAACAAAGTAAACTTTTTCAGACGTTTGTGTTGAACATCAACATTAACCGAACACCATGTTCATACAAACATGCTTGTTGTTTTTCCCCAGTTTCCATGTGTGTGAGTGTGCATGCAGCATCAGGTTTGCACCTGATTTATACCTGAAAGCCTTTATTTTATAGGTAATAGTGTGTAATGGTGATTTTACCTAGCACAACTCAACTGGACTCAGTTTCGCTCAGTTTGTCAGGTTTTCTGACTCAGTTCCCCCCCTCCCCCATCCCGTATGCTGCGCCCTAGGCAGCAGCCTAGTTCGCCTGTGCCTAGAGCTGGCCCTGTGAGTAGGTCAGCTGACGGAAAAGCAGTAACTATCACAATAACTGATTACATTCATGATTTACATTTATGATTTTGCTTCAGTTTCTCTCCATTGCACAATATATGGTTCTAAAACTGCTTTGATAAAAGCTATGATAGCATTGTCTTCCACTTAGGCCCCTATGCATGACGTTTCAAGTCAAAACAGTTTTTATGTTTTCATGTCAGAAATGTTTCTTATTTACACAGTAACTTTTTCGAAAGATGTCAGTTTACACTGCAACAGCAAACACTGAAAATGATGTAGCTCGTATTGACTTTTCCAGAAAGTTTCACTTGAGGAGCCATTTTCAAAAATCAGCTTTTTTTAGTCTCTCCGAGCAACGTTGTTGTGTAAACGGACACTCAAATCGCAATAAAAGTTTTGTATTTTCATTTAAAAACATTGTCATGTCGTCTTTATAATTTCCTCCAGAGGCATGTATTCATAGGAGGAGAAACACATGGTAAACATTAGGTAATATTCTTCATTTCTAAAAATAATAATAATGAAAAAAAAAATGCCAATAAGAAGCATTCCGCTGGGACCCACTGAATTTTTGCTCCTGCTATGTTCGCTGTGGCGCTCCCTCGGTACGATCAGCCCTCCACTTTGCAACTGTCTGCAAAGCACTGGTCGCCGTATTTGCTTTTAATGCTATATTTACTTCACGGTTCATTGGTTAAATTTTTCTGCAGTTCTGTTTGTTTTAATTCGACAGCTTCGGCCTCTCTGCGCTCTTGAGAATGAGCTAATCGTCACTGAGCTGCCGGCTGAGTGGAGTTTAATCTGACCACAGTGACGTGTGTGATTGGTCAGATCGAGGCTGGGTGCACAGGGTGGTGGTGGTGGTGGTGGTAAGGAGGTGGAGGAGGGTGGAGGTGGGGGGGGGGGGGGGTCTGGCTTCTGGTGGCAGTGGAGAACAAACATAAATCTTCTTCAACAATCTATTTTCCATCATACTTATTCACAGGGGACATCTCAAAGTGGTCTTTACCCTTTCTGTCAATGGCTGCCCTCATCCATCAATTTCATAGAGAATTATACCCCAGATCAATGTAGTTCACGACCGCTGAGCATTTGTCGAGGGGTTGGTGGGGGCAGTCGGGGGAAGGGGTGGGGTGGGGGGGGCTCTCAGAGGGTCTGGTGGCTACTTCTTCATGCCCAGCTAATTCACATCATGCAGCCAAAACAAAACAGTGTTTTTCCTCATCATTAAACTCACGTTTTTGTTTTTTTTTTTTGTGTGTGTGTGTGTTTTCTTTTTTTCCCCCCCTCACAATCGAGGAGCCCAAACAAACGCACAAAGACTCGCAAATAAATGGAAATGAGCCAACGAATGAGTGGAGCCATTGTCACGAAAAAAATGTTTTAATTCTGCTCTCAAGAATTTATACGCGGGAATTTATTTTTAATTAGATTAAAAACACTTTGCCTGCCATTATTCCGCTGTGTGCAAATTAAAAGTCTATGTGAAATGGATGCACACTCACCAGAGCCCGTGCACCAGCAGGCAGAGGCCACATCAAACGGGGCTTTTAGTTTGGCAAATGGGATATTTATTCTTAACATGAAACAAAAGATCAGAAAACGCACACATGCTCGGCGCAGCCTCTTAAACTTCAGTTATGTCCTTGTTGTCTGCTATTGTCAAAAGCCATTATTCAGAAAAAAGTAGCTCAATTTGAGGAGAAGGACACACTAATAATGGCTGTGAGGGACAAGGCCCCGTCTCGCCATTATGGAATATTTAGCAATACCATTACACACCCTCTGACAAAGATATTCAGGCCGGATAATGGAGCTATGAAGAGCTGTAGCACAATGCATAATTGCTCCTTCTGAAACATTGATGAATTAAATTAGAGGGTGGGTGGGATCAAATTCATAAATCAAATTACAGTACCTTTTGCCTCTTGCATGCTTAAACAGTCGAGGACTCTTTAGGAGACGCTTTTTCAAATTGCCACGGAGGGCTAAAGTAAATGAAGTAGACATAATTATGTGTATCTTCTCACTCCGGCATTGTCTCAAATGAATTTTTTACAAAGACGACCATTAGCTACAAACTAATACCGGTTAAGCCTCGGCAAAACTGAATTATTAAATCTGTCAGCCAATCTCCTGTTACAGCCGACTTATGAATAGTTGATTCAATTGACGAGGCTTATCGTACAGTGAGGCCTTCCGTGGCGGCTTGGGTTTTGAGATGCGCCGATATCTATAGGCCCCGCGGCACAAAAGGTCGTCGCGCGCCGGCCCCATTCGGCACGCTTGGACGGCTCCCTTACAGGTGGGATCACATGACCTGTCATAACGACGGCGTGATCCACAAACAAAAGGTTTTTCTTCATCTGTTTTTATTCTTATTCTTCCTAAACTTCCATCAAATATGCAGCCATTTCTTTTAATTCCTTACATTCCTTCCTTGCATGCAAATCCCTCACACACACACACACACACACACACATGCGGACATACACACACTCGCATATACACACACTTAAGACATTAAGTCCTCAACCTGGACCGGGCTCGTGAGGGATATTGGCATGTACACGAGATTGATGAAAATTACTTCCAGAGCATTTATTTCTACTAATACCACTGGAAGAAGAGTGTGCACTCAGGAGATATTTGATCTGAATTAGGGAAACTGATGAAGCAATTGATTAATTGGAATTTAAGCCATCAGTCACTGGAGCCATCAGCAGCATCATTTACATTCCAAACAATCAGCTGATGGCCCAATAGGACACGCGGTATTAATACGCAACAGTCAATGTGATACTGCCGCGTCGCCACCAGCCCCGTATCGACAGGCACAATGACACTTTGAATCCCCGGTGTCATCGAAATGCGTATATTTGGGGATTTTCCGCACCGATTCAATATGTCTTGTAAATTTTTAAGCCGGTGGGAGGAGCGGGGGGGGGGGGGGGGGGGGGGGGGGGGGGGGGTTAGGCAGTACAGATCCGTCTTATTCATTAGTTCACACCAGAAGACGGAGGGAGGAGCAGCCGTTCGTTAATTATCATCCTCCAGCTTTTGAATTCACTGCATTAATTGTTAGTTTTCTTTGCACTCTGCAGCTTTCTCTTCATAGATAACACTCATAGTCTCTTATTTACTAAGATGAAATGTGTCAAATTGCAGACTCTCATCAAAAGATTGGGCTTTCAGTTTGTTTCTTTACATCCTGGAGGCCAAAGTTTGGTTGAGATTCAGGTATGTGATGCTGCCAGTAGGAACATTTCAAATGCATATTAACATGAATGTGGTAGATGGTTTCAAAAATGTAAAAAATATCACCAAATGTCTGTAAATCCATGTTCACCCAGCTTAAATGGACCTATAGTGAAGTAAAATACGAGCATAACAGCCACTGAATACAAATCTTCCACCTTTTTTAGTGCAGAGAGGTTTGAAGAATTTGATAAAATATTTAAATCTACTGAAATATATTTTCATAAAACTTCATCAAGTCAAGTTTTACAGAAAAATAAGTGAAATTTCAACATTATAACATGTTTGTTTGTTTTTTTAAATCATTCCTTGATGTGAAGTGTCTTTAATGTGTGCCCTTTCACCACATACGCCACATGTTTTTACAAATCCCGCCTCAAATCTATTGCTGTTTTGTCAGAAAGGCCTTGTTTACATGAAAATGTTTTCAGGTGAAAACAAAAAAAAAAAAAACTTTTACTTTACCAGCATATGGGTCACATCGTTAGACATACTTTATATTTCTCACAAACAACTAGTGACAAGACAGACAGTTTAAAGGAGGTTTAATGTTTACAGTCTGACAGCTTCAGTTCTGACACCTCTGCCCTAAATGGTCCTAATCTGACATTACCGTGATATACAGTTTTTCTAAACAGATTCTTCCTGAGATGGATGTGACAGTAAAATGGCAAATTCACAAAACAGGAAATTGCTTGCAAGAAACTCCATAAATACCCCCCCACCCCCGAATATTTAAAAACAGTTGCAGAAAGCGGTGGGTCGGGCGGCGTGAGGCGTGATTGCTCCTGAGAAGCGGGGCATGTGTAACCTTTAGCTTAGTTTCTCCAGACTACAAATAGTTTTTGTTCTCATGCTCTGGCACAAATTCACAGACGCAAACATGAATTACATGCCGGGGCTATATGATTCACAGAAGGCACTGATTGTTCCTTCAGAGTGCCCATTACACAGGCCTATCATTGCGACATCAAGCCCTCCTTCCCATTGACAGTGCTGACGTTTTCCCACTTGGCCTGAGCCCCCTACTGACAGCAGCGCCAGTAAAGCTCCCTCCCTCCCTCCCTCCCCCTCGCCCCGCCGCTCTCACATTGTTAGATTTTGCTGAAGAAGTTAGTCATTAGTTGAAACAGCAGAGTGTTGTAATGAAATCTGCCGGCCACGTCAATAGTGTTTACTGTTGCCAGCTCGCTTTGCTGCATGCTTTCGGTTTTAAATGTATTTGTTTGCAGAAGTAGAGCATCTACCTAATGATGTCTTTGCTCACGTGAGCCGCACGTGGATCACATATCTGCAACATTTAATCAGCTGATTATCACCTACATGTAAGTAATTTGTCATCGCTTGGTCGCGATTGTTTCAGTTTTTCGGTTTTTCGGTGACTGGGTGAGCAGCACTCCTCTGCCTCCTCGGGTCTTTTCCCTCAACTTAGAGCTCTAATTAAGTAGCCAGGGTGCTAAGTTACAGAGCCGCGGCAGCGGCAGGCCCACTCACCGTGATCCTTTCCCCTCAGACGGGTGTCAAAACACCCCCGGTCTGCCTCCCGTCAAGCCGCCCGCGCTGAAATAGGAAGTGAGCCCTCCGAGAGGAAAGATTAAAGTTTTCTGGAAGCGCTGCTGGCAGCCGCACATGCCCCGAAGATAAACTTTATCCGGCCCGCATGTGCAAAAACTTCGCTGGAGCCATTTGTCATCTTCCAGGGTAATACGTTTCCAAGTGGCTTGGATTTTAGACAAGAACATGAGACCGGCCGCCGCAGTGTGGTCTGCTAGTGGTCCACAAGTGATGCAGAAGGGGAAACAATCTCCATGTGGTCAAACGTGTACAAGGAAAAAGCAATCGTGCTCCCATTTCTTCTTTTTAAGGTTCTTTTGTTTTTTTTCTGGACATTTCTGAACTGATAGTGTGAGTTCAGGACATAAAATCATAGTTTTATTGGCAGACAGTGTGTGTTCTTGCTTAATTAATTATCTCAAATTGTTAATTTCAAAATTACGCCCAAAAAAAAAGGAAAATATTGGCTTCATGGGTGATCATACGATGATAATCATTTTTAGCACATTTGAACTAAACATCGGTTCAACTCAACTAAATCACTGTTATTGACTATTTTAAGGTTAAAATGAATCTGACACATGCATTTTGATCAACTCGTTATGTGGGAAATCCTTTGAAAAGGTCTCACACTGCAACATTTTCAACATGACGTTCATTAAATGCCAGAAGTGATTAAAAAGAAGATGCAGTTTTCACGATGAGCCACTAGTGGCTGCTGCTGGTTGTTTTTGGAATGAAACCACGGGCCATAACTACAAAACTACCAAGTCCATGTGCTATTCAGACATAACTGCTCACTTCGGCAGTGGTGCATTTTTTTTTTTTTTTTTTTTTTTTTTTAAGTTGAGAATTTCCCTCCATTCCCATGGAGAACATTATCAAAAACTTCCACCTTGGAGGCTATATTCAAAAAGTAGCATTTTCAGTATTTTCAGCATTGTCAGTATTTATATATGTGCAGATATTGTTCTGAAATAAATGATCAACAGTACTAAATGCCATTTTTAAAAAAAAAAAAAAAAGGTGACGAAAGTACAGGGAAATGGCCAAAACTGCATATATTTCATGGTTTATAACTCATAATGTAAAATGTCTTGTGAAGTTTTAAAGCACAAGTATCATAAAATGTTCTTCGATTAGAAACACAGATTTCAAAGTTAGTTTTGAAAAAAAAAAGTGGAGGTTCACCTATTATTTATACAATAAAGGGTTAAAATAAGAAACGAAATTAGTTTGTTTTTGTTTTTTTTCTTCAACAAATTAGTAGCTATGATTCTCATAAATCTTCATGGTAGATGTTTTAAATCAGCGTGTGGCCCTCTGGCAGAAATGATTAAATGTTTTCATCCCTCGCAACAAATAAAGTTGTACATCCCTGCAATAAATCAGCGAGCAGTCCAGACCGATCACAAGCAGCTGTACGAGTTTGAACTCAAGCAATTATCTGGAAAATGACAAAAACATGCAAACGGGGAACAGCCGGGCCGATTTTGTCGGCGATGATGACGAGAACGTCGCGAGGAAACTGAGACTGAAACTGAAGTCCGTATGTGAAAGAAAGAGGACTTGTGTGGTTAACTGGACTATGTGGGTGTGTTGGATTACTCGCCGCCGATCCGGCAAGGGGAACAGATGAGGACAACGGCCGTCGCCGTGGTAACAGCGCACAACAAAGATGAGGACAGGTGCAGGTTGGAAATGTAGAAATTTAAAAAAACAAAACAAAACGCACGAGATCAAGTCAAGCATGATGAAAAGAGGAGAATGAATGAGACTGACAGTCACCTGCAGCCTCACAATAGAGCTAAATGAATGGATTTCTGAAGTTTTGCACATAAAGTTATAAAAATGACACACAATCTATTAAGAATAATTTGCTTCATGAACCAATCAGGGGGATGCTAATAAATCAATGTGCAGTTTGATTTTCAACACTGTCCGGTTTGTGTCATCTCCGATACTGCATTTTTATATTTGCTTAAGTTCAGATTTATTTGTTAGAAATTAAGCTTGAGAACATCCTCCACCCACACGCCCAGCGCGGTGGTGTCACATTTCTGTTTGGGCCGTTTGAGCGTTGTCCAGTTCTCTATTGGGTATTCAAGCAAACAAACAGGGAAATGATACCGTACCCAGCAGATCACTGTCATGTAAACCAGAAAAGAAAAACTCATTGTTATACGACTGTTGCAAATAATTGCAATCTATGTGTGGGAGAATGCAATTCAGCACACTTTATGCAAAATCACAAATCAGGACTATAATGTCACAATAGCATTTCTTCCTTTTACTTTACGCCCAACTTCAAATCACTACGTTAAAACATTGAGGCATGTGTTGTTTTATTTCTGCTCTTTCTAATGAGCTAAAACTTCTTGCTCTGGACAACTGTTGCTTACTTTCAGTCCGTGGGCCTGATCGATGCTTCTGATTTCACAATATGAAAAAAAAGCTTTGCAAAAGACAGGATGTCCTTTTCAAATAGTCATGATGAGGGTGAATTCTTTGTGAGTAACTCCTGATATCATCAGACAGGAATAATGATGAAGGATACAACAGTATAACTGAATGTCCTCATACAAAAACCCAGTGTAAGATTTATGTCATTGATGAGCTTGATTGATGAAAAAAATCTGTCTTTTTAGACAGTGTTTTCAGCATTTAGATATTTTTCAGCAGCACCTCCTGGAGTAAACTTTTAATTTCACTGAGCTTCCAATAAAGGCTTGATTTGCTCATTCCTGTGGTGCTCTGGTGTCTCCGTGGATATATGGAAAATCCCACTATGCATAACTGAAATAGCAGTCACGACAAATTGCAGTTTCCTCCCATTTAAGTCTTCCCACACACACACACACACACACACACACACACACACACACACACACACACGCACACACAGAAATGAACATACATATGCACTTCCTGCCAGCCTGAGTCCCGGTGCCAGCTAGCCATCTGGCCAGAACATGATCATCATATGCAATCTGCCCACCCAGGCTGGCACTGATTCACCAGGCCAACACTCCAATTACCCTCATCATGCCAACAGTACAGCAGAAAACCAAACACACACACACACGCACACACACAAGCACCACAATGGGACCCACCTGTGCATGGGTGGAGCGGTTGCCAGACAGACTTGTAAAGAGAGGTCAGTGTCACAGAAACCGAGCTCGCCTCTGCAATTAGGTGCATGTAGAATCACAGCACAAGGCCTTTGTGTCGTGATAGCAGAAGACATGGTCATACTGTATGCTGTGAGGATGGATTTAACCCCCCCCCCCCCCCCCCCCCCCCCTTTCAATTCATCTGTGCTCGTCATCACAATGGATTAGAGCTGTAAGGTCACGACCTTTCAATGATCAGACAGGGCCGGCGCCCACGCAGGAGACGTAAGAGGCGGCGGATGCAAACATGGATTGTTGGGTTGTTATTCTGGATGACTCAGCGATAAAACCAGCAAGTCAGACTGGGAGTCAGGACACTCCGAAGGCCTCCATTGTTGATGTTGTCGTGTAAACAGACACCCAAAAGGAAACTTTTCCCATTTTCTCTCGCCAAAGTCGTGCAAACGAGGCGTCACAACGGCGGATTTTGCACGATCAGCCCTGGTTCCGGCCCGTGTGGCCCCTTGTATGTCTGATAAGCCCACCGGCTCAACAGCAATCCATCTCTCAGCCCATCTCCCTTCTCTTAATTTTCATCTTCCCATCCCTAGCCCATGCTAATTCATCCCCTCTGCTGTATGATCCATGGAGCGGAGGCCTCGGCAGCGCAGAGTGCCAGGAAGGGTCACTGTCAATTATATCCATTTAATACCCACTTATGTCTGCAGCGACGTCCTCCTCCTGGGGTCACGCAGACTTCGCCCTGCACTTTATCCAATAATCTCACAGAATATAGGCTTGGATATTCCAAAAGATCAATGTCATTAACAGGGAGGCACAGAACGCATTTGATTATGGATGTAATTAGTGGCGGCTGGAGGGGACTCGCTCCTACTGCACAAAGAGGGGAAATCAGTTTAGTATCAAAATTGCCTTAAAAATGGACACCACTCCCAGATCATTTCTGCAACTGATGACCGCCCTGATGTAATTAGTATCACTAATGACGGGGAATTAGGCTGCATATGCATAATACGCAGGTCTGACTTTGACGGATTGACGAGAGCATTAAGTGAGGCTGAAAGCAAGTCATGTTCCCGAGAGCGGTTCAGTTTACCGTGTGCTCTTCTCTTCAATGCCAATCTACCTGTGAGGGGAAAAAAAAGAAAAGATGCATATGGCTCTACTGAGTGTCTCTGAGGTCCTGTGAAAAGTGACACTGTGGATGCTGCCTTAAGAGGATGAGCTCTTAATAATTCTGTGTCAGAGCCGGCGAATATCAGAGCAGGATCGCTTTACAGCCGGGCTGAGGAGAACATGCAAGCCTCATTAAAAAACTCCGTCACCTGCTGACTCTGTCTGTGTGTCTGCGTCATCAGATCGCTCTCACCTGCTCTGTGTTTCCTCCTGCGGCATGGCTTCAGGAAGCTTTTTGACACACTGAGAGGCGACACTCTCCTCCAGAGACGCACCCAGGTCAGCCACCGTCTCAAGAGGAGAGTCAACCCTCTGGGGACAAAAAGGCCATGTCTTGGTCTCAGAATATGTGGTCTGCACTACAGCACTAGTAATCAGGGCTTAACACAACCAAAACCCTCATTTCAATACTTGTTTGTGAGTGCTGTTGTTCTTACTTGATTGTCCAGATATATAATGAAAACTGAAGACAAAATCTATTTGCTTGAGGAAATGATCAGATTGTCATGCTCAGGATTATTTTAGTAAATCAGGTTCATAGTCAATAAGGATTCATTTGAATGGCAACGTTCCAAGTGAAAACACTTCGATTTTGTGTTTTCGTTTCAGAAAAGCTTTGCATTTACACAGCAACGTGCTGATCATGATCTCTGTTTTGTTGCCATGTGAAGCTGAAGCTACTGAAACATCTAATAAATGAGTTTAGATTGACATCTAAGGAAAGCAGAACTACATCCTCTCTTCCTCACATAAGTGTTTACATTACGTTTATTGAAACAAAATTCTGAAAATTCTGTATGTTTCAATAAGATATATTTTACTTTTACACATGTATAGTCTTTCACCCTGATTCCCCTACCCATCACTCCTTCTGGTGTAATCATAAATCGCTCCCTGCTCAAAAAGCCTTTAAAGCCCTTCTTCCACTGTCTAAGTTTCCTCCTGTCACAACATGGGCCGCAGTTTTCGGCGAGCGCCGGTAGAACGGCGGCAGCGCGTCCCTCCTCGCTGGGCCGCCAGTGGAAACCTGTTGCGAGGGACGTGAAAGGGGAAGAGACAAAATGACAGCGCTGAGGAGAGTTTCTGCGGCTTGGATTGGATTGCATTGCCCTGAAACTCAAGCCCGTGTGGTAACAGGGTACAGCCACTTAAGATGGAGAGATAACCGCGATGATGGACGGTTTAATTTTTTATATAATATCATCGGCGGGTCATACTCCGCAGGTACAGGAAGGGGAGGCAGAGTTTAAACGCTTCGAGTGTCACACAGTTCACGGACTGGGGAGCAGTTCTACACTGAAGATGACTTTAATATATCGTCACACACTGAGGTAACTAATAATCACGCTCGGCATAAACGCTGCTTCCTGTAACACGTTGTTAATTATAGACGGCTACAGCTGATAGCGCGTGTGAGGGTAGATGTGTTAAACAAAACCTCTATCAGAGATTTGCATGGAGCCCGATTTTAGGTCTGTGATTGTCTCGTAAATTAAAGGACCCTCATAAAACACTGGGGAAAAAAAAACAAAAAAACAAGGAGGGGACAGAAGGCTGCTGTGTTCACACTAACTCAGAGTTTTCACCACTTCATTCCAGAATAATTTAACTAAAGATGTCTCATCTTTAAGAGGTTTACACCGTTTTGGTTGGAGAACCGTTTCTTTGGCTGCGGTTGTTAAGTTTTAGGATTCAGATTCAAAAGCGAGGTATTTTATTACATTTTGAATTGTCTTAATCATTTACAGCTTTTCTGGTTTTGAGATGTATTGATGGTTTTTGCAGTTTTGATTTTGAATTTTCTAAGCTATTACAGCCATTTCAGCAAATTTTATTTTTCAAATTTAAGTAACTTTCTTAGCGTTTTAACCCAGTTCAATTATGATAGTTTTCATTATTATTTTTATTATTATTTGGGGGGGCTTATCACTTTGATCCATTCCATTAATTTTTTTTTTTTTTTTTTTTTTTTTTTTTTTTGTAATTTTAACAATTTTACAATTTAACAGATTTGGCATTTTTAAGCCGTTCTACCTTTTTTCTGGCATTATTTCCAGTTTTAGCTGTTATCACTGTTTTATCTCTCCTTGCTGTTTCCAGCGGTTTGCAGCTTTCATCTTAAATTTGACGTTGTTTCTATCTATAAACCATTTTCTTGAAAGAAAACTCTGTTTTCCTCCAAGACTGTCCCTTCAGTTGAATTTATCTTACCAAAGCTGCATTTGGAAACTGAACACCGGACAGGTGTTTTTGTGGGACCTGTGTATTTTTACTGTTGTCGACCACAGATGTCACATTTGTTAGCTTTAGCTAAGAGAGGATCTTTATTTATTTTTTTTTAAAGATAATCTAGTGTGAAAATAAACTCAAAATAGTAGAAAAGTGCGCATTTCCAGGTTGTTCAGTGAAAGCTTGACGGAGCTCTATGTAGCTGCAGAGCAGCAGGTCGCAGACCGAGTTCACACACGCTCTGTTTTCCATCAAGCTGCTGTGCAGCCGCTACGTTAAGTGTAGGTGGTAAGCTCATATATCTAATTATACAATAGCCAAACATTTTTTTGTTAATGAAATGGAAGGAGTGTAATTGAAAACTTCAGCATAATTATTGCCTGGCGAGTGGCTGCCTTTGGAAAATTGCACGTGTAGGACGAGGTCTGGGCGGCGGGGGGGGGGCCGTAACTTATGAATCAAGCTGTTTCAAGGAATAAAAATTAAAACCAAAGTCCGTACAGGAGGGGCGTGTGTGTGCCCTCACGTCTTTATCATCATTATCGCCATAAAACAGGGGTTATAGCGCGTTCCTGCTTTCTCCTTTGGATAAAATGTTGCCTCATTTCTTTGAAAAGGCAAAACAAATTCCAGTAATTGTTTTTTAAATTGTCCTTAAAACTGAAGCTGTTTCATATAATGGGTTAAAAGAAGTATATAAAAAAAAAAAAAGGGGAGGGGGGGGGGGGGGGGTTGTGGAAGGATGTGAGTAAGAGGGAACATCACCTCATAGGTCCACACACACACACACACACACACACACACACACACACACACACACGCAGACAGAAACCAGAGCAGCCAACACACATAAAGCCAGGCTGGCTGCCTCGCTAACAATGTTTGTCACAACTGCCCCCTTTCCATCTCCACCTCAAATGAGAGAAGTCGGAGAAATATGGGATTACCATGAGTTATTTATGACGCTGAAACCCGAGAGGCCCCTTTATGAAATCATCTGGGCTGATTGGGCCGTCCCGTCGCCCGGCATCCGATATGATTTCAAATGGGAGCGACATCAAAGCCGGCCGTGTAAAGTATGAGTAGTTTTGCACACGTTCAATCAAAATACAGATCTCTATCGGCATCATGCTGATTGACACCAGCGGACTGTTGTGAAACAGATACGGCGGCTGTCATAGTCGTTATGGATTTTTCGGGTGGAAAGGGGCGGGGGGGAGTGGGGAATACATGTGGCCTCGACACCGAAGCGAGATGGAATCAGAAAACTTGGCTCCGACCGAGCCTGCTACCTTCAATCCTCGCGTGAAATAATATCTGAAATCAGATAGCGAAGTGTAGTTTATGTATTTGAATTGCGGCACTTTGGACAGAGTGATAGAAAGAGTCGGGGAGCCAGCAAGAGGAATTCACAAGGAGGCAATCAATGGCGCTCCATAGTTAATGAACTTTCTGACCTTTCGGAAAATGTACACTGCTTAACCAGATTCTAAGTATTTAATAATTCAGTTAGAGAGAAAGAGAGCTGAATAAAGAGCATCTCTCACCCAATATGGTCAAGAATATCATTTTGTCCAGAGACAGAGAGCTTGACGTTTTATTGCTTCGGCCAACAAGAGCCAGAAAAAAAAAAATCATTATGGAGACATCCATTTGTGCGGGTTTTAATAAAAAAGACAGAATGAATGTTAAGCATGGGGACTAATGGGAAAATCTATGCAGAAAACTAAACTCCCAAATGAGGGTCCGGGACATTGGAAGCCATTAGCGTGAATGCTGCAGCGGTGGGGGACGTTTCCATGAAAGAAAGTGGGAGAAGCGGAGAAGAGACGCTACAGTAGCTTGATCTGCCACGGAGATCTTCTGAATGGGAGATCACAGGTGCATTATTGATGAGTCTCAGTTTGAGTTTCAGCTCCAGAGGAAATGATAAGATGTAATGCAATGGTCTACTGTGATCACGGACAGCTTTGTCCTACATAGCGGACTGCAGGCTGCTCTAAGGTGGCGGCCTGCAGCCGCCGCCGCAGCAGATCGCTTTTTACTACCTGTGATGGACTTTCAGGTCGAAGAGACGGACTGAAGAAGACGGGTCACCGTGTGCCTGTTAGCTGTGTCCTCACCCTGTTGCCTCTGGGTGTTAATATAATGACTAAGAAGGATTATCTGCTTGGAGTTTTTGAAATCATTTCATTTACTTTATTTAAGTCTTTATTAGAGATTGTTTTTGTTGGTAACTTGAGCATTTCTTTCTGACAATGACAACCCAAAACACTTGAAAACAACCATTTAGCTTTAAAACATCTCAAAATATAACTAATGCTACATTTACACAACATTTCAAACAAACTCATATTTTCATTTCTGTTTCAGAAAGGTTTCATGTTTATACGGCAACATTTTGAAAATGATGTCTGTTCACATGGAAATGGCACAAATGCTGAAAACGATGTAGTTAGCATGTCAGGAAAGGAGTTAGCACGGTTGGTTGTTTTTGTAATGAACCCACACGCACATACACACACACACACATGCACACATGCTTTAAACATCAACACGAACTGAGTGCATGTGACAGTATATCATTTTATTGAAATCTAATGAGAAAATTATCCTATTTTAAGGTCAAAAATTACAAATTGCATCTGACTTTGGTCACATTTTTTTCAAAGCTGATTTTTAATGTATATATGGGATATGTGTTCATTTTGGCTGTCTTAAATTCTTCACAAATGTTAAAATATAATTCTCAAATTGGTGAGCACCAGGCTGTATAGTATTAGTATATGATGATCTTTGTTAAATAAAATACATAAAACCTTGATGTTCAAGTACTAAGGATGCATGTTTCCCTCAGATTGTGTCACATTGGGACAATCTGTAGCTTCAGCATATGAAATGAATAGAATAAGAGCTCCTAAAGAGAAAGTGTGGAGTGAAGAAAAGAAAAAAAAATCTGCCTCCTTCGCCAACTTGATTATTATTGCAGTGCTTACGTTGTTTTCTGGGCCTGCACATGTAATCAATACCCCGAGGCAATTTTAAGCGTGATCAGTTTGGATGGATTATTGCTTGGCAGGAAAGCTTTTACATTGATCTTCTCATCATGTCAATCACTGACAGTGACAACTCTGAACTCTTCAAAATCTGTACATCAGCAAATGCTGCTCGCAGTCGGGCTGCATCAAAAACAGAGCGAGTGGAGACGTCTCAGGATCTGCTGAGGAGGGCGTTCTTACATTTCTAATGCATGGTCTAATCTACGTCAAGGACCAGTGTGAGTTTCAGCATTCTCCTGTATGGCTTCTCTTTTGCTTTATTTCACGGGACACTTTTGGAATGAAGGCGATTCCAAGGAATCAGCAGTCAAATCAGAAAACAGTTGAGTGATCTGTATTGAAATTGAAAAAAAAAAAAAAGTGTGTTGTGAAGCTAACAGGTGCCTATTTGGCCACAAATTTGTATTTTATTTCATTGGGAACAGAACCAGATCCCTCCCTGCCATATCTGCCACCAGCTACTGCTGGAAGGAGTCAGGTACCCCTCGCCGTTATTCATTCCTGCAGCTACTGCCGAGGCTTGAAATCTCATCTAATGAACAGCAGATAGCGGGGACTGGTTCAAATCAGTGTTGGGAAACTGGTGCTGGCTGCTGAAACACGGAGTGAGTTGTAATATCCTCATTTTCTCCCAGCTGGAGCAGGCTGGGAGCATGTAACCGATAGTGCCCGCATGCATATTTTACACCGCAGCCCAGGTGTAATGTTGCAGCGCTCGCGAAGGACTGAACAGATTTGACAAAGCTGGACTGGGAGACGCATGAGGACTCAGTCTAAACAGAGCGAAACTGCAACGAGGTTCGGTTACGAAATCCACTTGTTGCTGTATGCTAATGGATGCTAATACCGTGTTTACAGTTTTGTCTGTTCATGACCTCAACCCTGCTGCAACAGTGTACATGAAGCAGTAGAGCACACTGGGTTCTTTTCCTCAATATTTTATGTCGTTGCTTAGTTAAAAGAAAAAAAAAACTTGATTCTGAGCAAGAAACAACATAAGAACCGCGAAGGAGTTTGGTAAATGTGTGCCAGACTGGGCTTTTTTGGATCTACTGGTTCTTTGCTAAATGTTCTCTGGTTCAGCTGGTAGAGGGTTGCCTCCCAGTCGGTCCAGTGGATAGCAGGACTCTCTATTGGTGTGTGAATGTGTGCATGAATGGGTGAATGTGACTAACATTACAAAGTGGTTTGAGGGCTGTTAAATCAGTGAAAAATGCTCTATGAGAGACCCTGTTTACATGTGTTCAAGTGAAGATGGAAACCTTTTGTTGTGTTTTTGGTACCACTGTGTGAAAACAGCTCCCAGGGCGGAAGTTTCTCTCGTTTCATCGGGGGAAAATACAACTTTTCTGAAATGCTGCTGCTACGCAGATGCACCGCAGCCATTTTAAACAGTATTTCTGTGCATGTGTGAATAGATGGACAATACCTACTGTGGTGGCCTCCAGAGTGTCATGACTCCATGTTCTCCTGGACTTGATAGTTTTATAATTGGGAGTCAAGCCAAATTGATCGTCTGTCCATATGAATGTCCATGTACCCATCGTTTTGTCATGTGTGTGATTTCATTACAATACAACCAACAGCACCCACTAATGGCCCTACATGCTAACTACATCGTTTCAGCGTTTCTGCTGTTTCTACATATGCTAACAATGTTTTAAAAATCTTCTAAGATGTCAAGCATCACTTCTCATTATATCAGGTGTGAAGAATGAAAGAAAAACATACTCAGAGAATGTATCCTATTTGCAGGTCATGAATTTGACCAAGATCCTCCTTGGTGGGCTAAATTAAAGACTGCACCTAGTTTGCATGATTTCTTTTTCTTTTAGCACTTGATCAAATAAAGATACCAAGAGAAACATTATCAGTTAACATGAGGATTTAATTGAGGTTTTGCAAACATTTGACCCAGCTTGACTGAAAACAGTTGTTTTGTTGATTCTCCATGGATGATTAGATGGAGCACGCAGCCTCTATAATCACCAAATGTAACATGATACCATGGAGTTGTACCTGTCAGTGGAGGACGTCCCAGCTGAGGTGATCAAACATGGCACAGCAAATAAATGGACGTTTGGAAAAAAAAAAACAAAAGAAGAACAAGAAGAAGCAAAGTGAGAAACAGAATCTGGGAGATGATTTATCACTAAGTGAAAGCTGTAGAAAAAAAGAGCAGATTTTGAAACTATTGCAGATCAATGTGGTCAAATGAATAAAAACATCTCACAATAAAGTCTACAAATAGAAGTCATGGAGAGCCGGCTGCAAAAATGCCTCTCACTACAGCAACAGCAGCATCTTTACTAAATGATGAGCTCATTTGCACCAGCTTGAAAAACACATGCGATTATAATCGTTGCATGAGTGCGATCTCAAGTTTGTGCCAATTTTTTAAAAGCGCAAACCTTCAGTAGATCAGATCTAAGGTCAGTTGCTAACAAAACAAACTAGATAAAAGTTATATAACGTGTATCAATTCATTTACGGTTGGTAAATAATTTAGACCTCGTCTTTTTTAAAGGCAAATTGCAAGCTGAAAAAGTGTGGATTCCGCTCGTATTTAGCATGTCAAATTTGGCTCTTGTCGAATGTGGCTTTACAGCTGAGAATGAAACAAAAGGAGAGTGTATCATGATGTGCATAACAACACGACAATTACTGGCAACTCTATAGGCCCCATACACCAATAACACAGTCAAAGCAGCCGATTAAAGCTGAAATAAGTCAATATTTATCATTGCATAACTCAATTGCAAAACTCCATTTTCTCATAATGGCCTCTGATAATGAGGAAGCTCTTCTCGGTCATGTGACCCAAGTGGAGCCGAATCATTGGATTGTTACAGTAAGTCATGGCAGTTTATTGGCATGGAATTCCATAATGGCGCGGATCAATAGCAACCCAGGAGGTTTTCCTCTCAGCCGGATTTGACACATTTGAATAAGTGCCGCCGAGGGGGAGCAGGCTGGCGTTTGAGTGAATTCAGTGGCTCGGCGACATGTTAAGCAGAGGTATGGTCGTCTTCCCAAGGAATGCTCTCAGAATGGACCAAACCTCAACGCCGGGTAAACCCGGACCAAAACCATCAAAACTTACCTCTTGTAGGACAAAGCTGCCCGTCAAAAGGCTTGAAAACCACTCGAAACAATAACGCCCATACGTCCTGAGAATAAAAGATACAATCAGGCTGGTGCCCTTCTCACCCCTCCTCCTCCTCCTCCTCCTCCTCCTCCTCTGAGATCTCTGTGTTGGGAATAATATAAGGCTTGAGGGAGCAGGTTGCGAGATAAAAGGCCACATCACAATGATGATCTCTATCGATCTGCAACCTTGGGCACACAGAGGAGGTCCGGCATTTGTCACGTCGAAGCTGAACCCAATAGCTGATCCACAACGCGCTCTGATGAATTGGCCCTGTTCGCCAAGTTTGTTTAATTGATGACGTGTTCCCTTTCAGGTGGACCACCACTACGTTCCACGTGGTCATTGATTTTCCAAAACACAGCATCCCCCCCCCCCCCCCCCCCCCCCCCTCCCCTCTTCCCCCCTCCCGCCTGGCTTTTAGTCGCACTTCTTCTTCTCCCGGCTGTCTTCAGGCGCCACATTACAAAGCTCATCCCCTCTGCCTCCACGAGCCCTCAACAACCTGGCAAGAGGAGTGTCCTTCACCCTGCAGCCTCACCAGCCGGTGAGGCTCCGCGCACACTGCCTGCTTTGTTAGCATGGAGGCCTAGTGAGTGCATCAACTTGAACGTATCATGAGAAGTGTGCGTGTTACTTACAGAAGTCCACATTCATCCTGTTCATGCATGAGAGTCAAACCTGCAACAGCGGTGATTCTGATTAAACTCTAATCATGATGTTTTCCCTAATTCCCTGAATCCTTGCCTCCTAATGCACTCTGTGGTGACTTGGTGGTAAATGTGGGCGACTATCCCCCCGACTACCATCCACTGCCTTCAGAGTGTCAGTGTGAACGGCTAACCACAAGCACTTCCTTTGGTGAGCACCAGTGAACTGTTCCCTCTCCAATATTATTGCTAATGCTCACCAGGCTAAAGTGCACCTCGCTTCAGCGGCTCTCAACAATCCATACAGGAAAAGAATTTGGATTTGCAACCACACGGTCCTATTCCAGGGGATCTGGAGTGCGTAACTTTGTCGTCTTGAGAGCCTGCATTGAAAACTAACACTTAGCTGGAGCGGCCAAGCAGCCAGTCGAGCGCTAGGTGGGCAGCTTTTGGCCATCAAAGGGAAATTCCAGCCTAATGGGGTTTTAGAATTTCCAGTGTGTCCCCCTGCTATCCACAGAAAACACTGATTACCTGAGGAGTCGTTATCACGCATGCAGAAACCTTGCAAACGGCCTTAATGTCGGAGCCGCTACTTCAGGTAGATGCTCTTACTTCAGAAACGCAAAAAGTGGGAGTGAATTTGACAGCGGAATGAGCACGAGGCCCCACTTCTGGTGTCATCATTGCAACTTGGATTTTAAGCAAATATAAAGGATGGCTAGCGAAGCGCCTCGGCGAGCTATGGATCGACTCCGGAGCTGAGACACAGGAGTGAAAAGAAGCTGCTCCAACAAAGGCAGAGAAATTGTGCAAAAAAGGCACACTTTTGGATTTAAAGCACCTATCTCAGATCCCAGAGCCTTGAGAATGGGATTGGATTACTGTCGGTTAGATTTACTCCCATGGCTCTTCGCCACTACATCATCGTAGGGCCCCCTGCCTCTGGATCAATGGGGATATTTACTGCGCCTGTTTCAGGGAGACTTTCACAGTAGGCAGGGCATTAAACAAACAGCCGACAGCCCCGTCCCAATGATGGCCTGTCTGTTCACACTGTGCCATGCCCGAGTGTCACACACATCCACTTCAAACAGGTAGCGCACAAACACCAGTCAAGTGCAGATAAAACCAAACAAACGTCCAATTTGCTGAACACAGGAGAAAACTGCTTGCACTTCACTGAAAAACACAAAACAGATCTGAGAGAAACGCAAAGGCATGTCACGTTTGCTTAGATAATTAGCCTTGTAACCCACTCTCAAATTATACTTGTTAAAATCCTCTTAAATAGACACACCTCGAATAATGCCCCGTCTGCATTCCCCCGGTTTCTCATAAACGTTTTGTTTTTAACAGTAAAATAAAATTGCGCCTCAGATGTCGAGCATTCCACTGCATTGTGTTGCTTCATGGAAAAAATTGCATAAACTGCATTAGAGGGGGAAAAAAAAAAAATCTGGCAAGCATGTTTTTTTTGTGATGGAAACATTCCTGCACTGTCATAGTTTCTAACCTCATTTCACCCCACGGTCAGCAGGAAGTGCATGGAGGAAATAAAAAAGGCCTCCTTCAGACCACCCGATTGAATTATATATCTTTTTTTAATTTGAGGAGAATCACCATTCAGAGGCAGGAACAACAGAGTCTACACGCATGCATGTCTCTGCAAAAGCAGGCTCTAACTGCAAGCGCATGAGTGCAAAGCATGAGTGGAATGCATGTTGTTCCCCATTCAGATATGAGCAAAATGAGGGCCTTCACGGAGGTAAAACAGTGCGTATGAAAATTTCTCCGTTGCTTGACAATTGCAGTGACTAAGCCTGCGTGCGATCAGCTGACGCTGCAGTGTCAGACAATGAGCTTACAAGTAGCAGCGCGGCATTACCGAGTCGGCCTGAAGGAGCTCCCCGGAGCGAGCTTAACTCGCATCCATCAACATGAGAAGGAATATGCGGGGAAAAAAGTGGTGGAGAAGAATAACAGAGAAATAAACACTTACGGCTCGGCGGTGAAAGCTGATGTAAACCGCACTATTGTAAAGAAAAAGGCTATATCTGGGCTGCAGTAGATAACGAGCTTGCACCTTTTAACCTTTCGCATGTGATAGATTCTAAATTTGCATTATGACGGTAGATTAAATTGCATTTCTTTTTTTCCTGGTTTTCCAGCCCAACAATGATTCATGATCTCAATCCACACGCTGACACAAGAATGAGCTTAATGCTGCGCTAATCTAACTTTATTTGGTGAGGAATTCAAGATCAAGGTTCAAGGTTATACTCACATCTGCCAGTCCAGTTAGCGCAGATAAGCATTAGAAAGTCGTTTGTTCTCCGTGATTAAAGTTACTCTTAACTTTCATCCTGCACCTGATGTGGCTGCATGTTGTTCGCAGCAGACTGAGGCTTTTTTCTCCTTCCCTTAAATCTTCAGGAAAATGTCCTGTTTTTTTTAATGTTAGGGAAAGTAAGTGTGTGTGTGTGTGTGTGTGTGTGTGTGTGTGTGTGTGTGTGTGTGTGTGTGTGTGTGTGTGTGTGTGTTTGCACACATGTGGACCATGTGTCAAGTGTCTTCCACCAGGAGAGTTGGAAGGAGGCTGCCTGTAGTACTCACCACACACACACACACACACACACACACACACACACACAAAGCATTATTTCGACAGTGCAATGCGACTATTATCATGGTGCATTTTCATTCATTTTTATTTTTCTCACATACTTTTGAAACATTAAAATCTGATGATTTTCCAAATGACATACTTTATACCCAAAAACTCTGTTTGTATTTATAATTCTAATAAAACTAATCATCTTGTTTGAAGTCATGTTACTTTGTTGGAAAACGTGAATATGTGTGTCATTTTCTTTTTAGTAAAATAACAGTAATGTCGTTCGAGATGATTGTATATAAAAACAATTACAATGCATGGAAAATAAGTAGATTTGCAGGATTGTGAAGGAATACCAAGAAGCATTCAATTGCAATTGTATGTGCATGTGGAAGGAAACATTCTGAATATGCAATATGAACACAAGACACACACACACACACACACACACACACACAACCAAAACATGCTCCATGCTCTTTTATCAGCTAATACAAAATAACCCCAAAAAAATTAAAATGTTACAAATTTTGATTTAAAATCCGTGTTTCATTACGTTAATGATAATATCTTGTGTGCACAAATGATGATAAATAAAATTAGAAAGAAAAAACGAGTGTCATATTTTTAACACTTAAAAAACTTGCTTTTAATTTAAATAAGAAATGTGTGCTGCATCAATGTTTATGCATCCAGAAAGCAAAATAATTACATTAAATTAAAAAACTAAATGTGCTTGTAAGCTGAAATATATTGTTATGGGAAACAATAATAAATAACTGTTTGATTTTACTGATGGCAAAGTGCAGCTTCAGGAAAATATCCTGGTATAGAGTACAGAATAAAAAGTATCTAAGAAAAACAGGATTTTTCTTGCAAAATTCCGAAAAGATAAGTTAAATGGGGGAGGGATTGATGTTTTGTGTATTTCTTTCTTGCATTGGAATTTGAATTTATGCAAATTAATGGGTGAGAGAAAAAAGCAGATGTGATGCAGAGACCATTCAGACATGCTGGTTTTTTTTTTTCTTTTATTTCCTTTTATTTAAGAAGGTTTTGATTGAGTGGTGGGATTGCACTCTGACGAGTCGCACAGATGCAGAGAGCAGCGGAGAACTGCCTCTGCCAATTGTAGGAGTGGTATGCTGAAAACAATGAAAACAGCACGTGATAGATAGCTCAGTCAAAAGGTTAACGGTAACTCACAGACAAAACGTCTTGTTTAAAAAGTGCATTCACAAACATGACAAATACTCTCAACTCATGATGTCTATTTTTATGTGATACAAAATATGCATACCTGTTTTAGATTTGTCTGTATTTCTATACATAGATATTTCTTCAAAAGGATCACTTCTTTCTTTTTTTTTTTTTTACTCTTTTTACAAAGGTTAAAAGCAGGGTCGTGGTCATAGCAGCTTCGGATATCTCTAGCCTGTTTACCATGTAACGAGATACACATAGTCTCAACAGATATCCAAATAAAACCTACCGTTTTTCTCCTGTTGTTCAACTCAAACGACATGTTGTCTTTATTGAAAGAGATATTCATCAGTGAAGCCTGCAGTTTAGAAAAAAATGGATCAATAAAATGCTTGGGCCATTAAATATATTTTTGTATACCCGCTTTTTTTGTCAATATCATAAATACTAAAGACACAGGACAATATTATAAGACAATGCTGGGAGACTAAATGTAAAGATTAAAATAGTTCAAACGTTTTTTTCAAGTTTTCTAGTTCATGAGAAAAAAAAAAAAAAAAAAGATCAGGCGAGCACAGAAACACTATACTTCAGTCTTTTCTTCAGTCTATCCACGGCCCTTTAATGCTTAAAAGAGCAACCAAAAACAAGGCTGCAGGGCAAAAAGTCCCACCTTCCTTCAACAAAACTGTCCTTTTTTTTTTTTTGTTTGTTTCAGTCCTTTCCAGATAAAACGTTTGCCCACTGTCACCGAGGCGGGACCGTGGTTTTTCAAAGGAACTGGCAAAAAGCAGTCAAACATACTGATAAAAACCATAAGTACCATGCAAATCTTGCAAGACGACATATTCTCAAACAAGAGACAAAGTATCTTCGTATAAGCGAAATATCAAGTGAGGAGGGAATGGGTGAAAGGCAAAGACTTCTAATCAATACTAAATACTATATTTCCAAAACCAAACAAAAAATATTTAATCTGTACATAATATAGTACGCATGAGTTCAGACTGGATCAGCAGTTTCTTCCTCACTGTCTTTGCCGAATGCCTACCTTGGAATAACACGGAAAAGTATCTTTAATTGATCCCGATTTCTTTGTTCTCCTCCATAAACCTAGAGAAGGGTCGGCTGCCCGGGACCTCCAGACCAGTCTTCTCCATGCCGCCCATGGGGGGGCTGCCGCCGCCGTGAACACGGTCCATTCCTCCGGGCATGGCTCCCAGCGAGGTGATTCCCGCCCCGCCCAGGCTGACGGGCAGCTGGGTGATGCCTCCGTTCTGGATGACGGAGATCTCGTTGTTCTTCATGGCGAGGCCGTTGGTGATGGCGGCCGCGTACTGGTTCCAGAAGCCCGGGTCGACGTTCATGGCCCGGGCGGCCAGGTCCTTCTGAAACATCTCGCTGAACTTCATGGCGTCCCCGCCCAGCAGGGCCATGGGATTCTCCACCGATAGCCGCCGGCCCCGCCGCGCCGGAGCATTGTTCCACATGTGGGTTCCCATGTGAACCTAAAAATAGCAACAAAAAGAGAATTTTAAACATTGTGAGCTTGTTGTCATAAGTCAAAAATACTACCAAACTTTTACAGGGTTAGAACAGAAGGGAAAAGGCCAAAACTGAACGTGAAAAGCAAACAAGCAGTCATGTTTGGGAATTACTTTGCGGCACTTAAAGTTCAACAATAGATAAAAATTCTCTGGCTCTCGACTAAACTGCATAACTCTTGAGCATTTTTCCAAAACTAGTCTTATGATGTGAAGTGTGAAATCAGAAAGGTTTGATTAGAATTAATCTTTGAATGCATCAGAATGTAAAACTCAAATTGTGCTAATCTGTGTCTTACCTTCAGGTTGCCCTTCGTGGTGAAAGCCCTTCCACAAATCGAGCAGGCAAAAGGCTTTTCCCCGGTGTGCGTGCGCTCGTGGATCTGCAGGGCACTGGCCGAGGAGAAATTCTTCCCGCACGACTGGCAGTTGTGCTGCTTGGGGGTGCGTCGCGGAGGCGGGGGAGCCAACATGGGGTTGATGCTGGGGCTCATGGTGGTTGGGGGTCCTGCCGCTGGAACCTGGATGCCCACCGGCAGGTGAGAGTTTTCACTCAGAGACATTGACTTGCCGTGACCATTCATCTCCATTTTGATCATGTTTGATGCCGTGCTGGCCAAACTGGGAGTGCTCAGCCCTGGGGAAAAAAAAAAAAAAAATCACTATTAGAAAGATATATGAATAAAACTGATTTACAATAGTTTTGCAACAATGATATTAAATTTGTTCAAATTTAAAATACACAGATCACTCAAAAAAACCCTTCTGTTATAGCTTCATTGATTCCTTTTTCTGGCTCACATTGAATGCTTTTTTATTTACTTTTGTTTCTCTTCTATATCAGTATAAATTGTAACACTGCTTTGCAATAATTTAATTATTTTATACAAGTGTATTAAACGTTATTTATAATGATGTGAATTCACAGCATGTGACAGGTTAAACTCTGACCTGCTGTTTAATACACACCTCGTTCTCTGCTCAGAAACAGCATGTTGAAGTGGCTTTCCTCCTTGATAAAGTGTCTGCCGGGTTGAGTGGCAGTCAGGTCGAGGGCCCCGGTGCCTTCGGTCGCAGAAAGCGGAGATGGGGTCTCTGATTTTTCGGACTTCACCGTTGCCAAGCCGGCAATATTGTTCTCCTGGCCCTCCTCTGCGGTCATGGCACTGCTGCTGTTATTGTTCAGTGTGGCGGGGGACTTGGACCGCTGGCTCTCAGAATGGCTGTGAGCCGGGGACAAATGCTGCATGGAACCGGAGGACTCAGACAAAGCGGGGCTCCCCAAGCTCTGACCTTCAGCATCCCCCACTGCAGATAGGGAATCAGCGGCGAAGCAATCAGTCTCCCCTCCGAAGCTGCTGCCGTTCAGAGTAGGCTTCTGACCAAATGAGCGAGTCATGCTGGCAGTGGAGTCAATCATCTTCATCTGGTTCTCCATCGCGGCGATACTGGACATGATGGAAGTTGGTGGGGAGCTTCCAGGCGAATAAGGCTTACACGGGTCCATTTCACCTTCTTTTATGTCTGGTTCATCGTCCATAGCCTGCTCCATTTCATCCAGGAGGTCATCATCATAATTACTCATCGCATCTAGGCTCTTCTCGTCAAAGGAGAGGTCTGTTTCCATCTCCTGCAGGCTCTCGGGGACGGGGGTATTGGGGATCTGGCCGCCCATGTGCATGCGGATGTGCTGCTGCAGCACGACAGCATTGGTGAATTTCTTCTGACAGATGGGGCAGGAATGCTGGACTCGGAGTGGAGGTTTAGACCTGTGGACACCAAAGTGTGTTTTCAGGTTTCCCTTTGTGGTGAACGCCCGCCCGCATATCTTGCATTTGAAAGGTCTCTCACCGGTGTGGATACGATAGTGCATCTTTAGAGCACTCTGGCAGCTCAGAACGCGGTGACAAATGACACACTGGTTGGGATCGGTCATCTTCTTGTCAATATTCTCAACAAGCTGCTGTAGCTTTGATGTCTCTGAGGTTTGCATAGAGTCTAGGAGGCCTCCGAAGGGAAACTTGGCCTTAAACTGGTCTGAAAGCATGGGAAGAACAGGATGAGAGACAGAATTAGAAGCTGAACTGGGGCTGCCAATGGGCTCAGTGGCCTGGCCGCTGCTGGACGATGTTGTGGAGGGGACCGTAGTGGAAAGAAGCACTTGAGTTACTGTAGACGTGGTGGTTGTGTTATCTCCCGGCCGAGTAGAGCAGCTTGGCGGCAAGAGAATGCCTTCGGGTTTTAAGAGAGGAGGTGCATCACTCCCCAGGCTGGGTTTCGGTGACGGAGAAGTCATGGTCATGCCAGAGTCAGTGATAATATTTGGGGACAAAGATGCACACTCACTTGAAGGCGGCGATGGCCTCTGCGGAGACCTGTTGAGTGGCGTGAGACTTGGAGACTCACCAAAACCTCCTATCATACTCGGGAGTGTGGGAGGCAGCTGGAGCCCGACAGAGGTGGGAACGGTGGAAAGGACCGGTTTGCTGTCTAACCACGTGGTTACAGGTTTTTCTGGTGGCAACGACATGCCATAGGGGATGCCTGAGCTCGTGGGCACATTGTCCAGGTACTCTGGCACAGGGTAAGGGTTCATCTGAATGTGTGGGTATTTCTCTTTATGCCTTTGGAAGTGAACTTTCAGATTTCCCTTGGTGGAGAATCGATTGCCACATATGTTACATTTGTAGGGTCTTTCTCCAGTGTGGGAACGCAGGTGGATCTGCAGGGCGCTGTCACTGCCAAACACCTTGGCACAGAACCGACACTTATGCTTGAAGAAGGGGTCCTCAGAGCTGGGCTTGGTGTCAAACACAGACACATTCGGGGGCTTCCCCTTGCGGTGCTTCATGAGAGCAGACAGGGGGTCGAGCGCATTGGCTGTGGCTGCTATGCTGGCCAGCGGATTAGGGAAGATCACGCTGCTCGAAGAACTGTGAGGTATCAGCGGTAGACTTGAGGCAGAGCTCAGGAGGCTGCTGTGACTGAGTGAGGAAGGGGAGGTGGAATTCCTTGGAAGAGCTGAGCTACTGCTAATGCCACCACCTCCTGTTACGCTACTACTAGTGCTAATGTTGTTGTTTGTGACCGAGGATGAGCAGGAGGGAAGCAGAGACGACAATCCCGTAGCGTTTGCTGGCGGAAACGCCGGATTGTTTGAGGATGTGTTTGGAATCGAAGCGCTGGGCTGCTGACCGCCGCTCTGCTGTGTCTGAGTCAGAGAGCCTTCTATTGCTGAGGTCAGAGGTGAAGGGCCTTGACCGTTGAGAGTGGCCGGCAGCCTAACGGGCAGCTGATGGACGGGAGGAGTGATGAAGTTGTGCAGCTGAAGCTGACTTGCAACAGGGGGGACACAGGAGGATCCGGGGCCCTGGCTCCCAGCAGCGGTGCTGTGATGGTGGTTGAGCGCAGGCTGCGGGGCAGACTGTCTGTTCATGAGGGCTACTTGACTGCGTATCTGTTCTATTAGCTGCAGCTGATGAATCTGCTGCTGCTGGAGGGCCATCAGCTGGTCCAGGATCATGGGAATAGCCATGGTGGAAACCCCACTGCCCGCCGCCGCCCTGACACTCTGTGAAAACTGGGCCACGGCAACCCGGGTGCCATGCAGGGTCTCCAGGGTGACGTTGGTACTTGGCATGGCGTAGCTTGTAACAGCAGAGGGTACGACATCATTGAGCTGAGGTAGGGAGCCGTCTGGCTCAGGGGATGTCACATCTATCTCTTCAGGATCCATAATTTTTTCCGGAGAAAGCTCCAGCTCCATCTGCTCGTCCTCCTTTTCCAGGACAACGACCCCATTTAAGGTAGCTGTCTCTGGGATGTCATCCCCCTCACCGGCAGGACTGTGGCCGCCCTCCCGGGGGTCCTCGCTGTCAGCCTGCTCGCTCGGGCAGCTGGGCACAGGGGAGGGCTCGGAGGTGTACTCCTGGGGAGGGTTTGGCGTGTCCTCATTGTCATTCACTATGAGCACCAGGGGGTTCTTGGTGCAGCTTTTTAAATGTTCACAGAAGTCGGACCACTTGAAGAACTCGGCGCAGCACTTCTCGCAGACGTGGGTTTCCTCGCTGCCGCTGCGGCTCTCGTTTCCGCTGTCTGCGTCTTCCAGCACATCACCTCGGGCTGCGGGGAGGGGAGGGGGTCAGGGGTGTGGAGGGGGGAGGGGGAAGAGAGAAGAATTAATGAATAAATAATCAATAAAGAATCCACACATATTTTGTAGTGCACTGCTGCAAAGATTTAACCTTTGATTTTTTTCTCTCTTTTAACATAACCAGAATCAATATTCTTTTTCTTTTTTTTTTCCACTGAACAAATTGCCCTAGTTCACCAAGTCTCAAGACCCAGATCTGTGCATTCGCACCCTCTCCATAGAGCCAGCTAATAATTTTCTTTGTGCAATCCATCAAATTATGAGGGCCTATCAATTGTGGATACTGCCGCTTAATGAAATTCCATAGAACCTATTGATTTCCAATATTTCATACAATTCACAGCTGCCTCATCTGTTGGGTACAAATCAGGACTTTGATGGCCCCATTAGGATTCCCCTCTGCTATCAAGCCCACTCATTTCCACCTGAATTTCAAATGCTCAGGTCCCTTCCATTTAGCATTGCAAAAGTAATATTCTCTCCCCGAATCTGTGCATGGACTCCATATTGAACCTTTATGATCTGAAATGTATGCAAAACTATGATGAATCTGGAACTAATAAACTCTCTTGTCAAACCAATATTCATAGTTTATAAAGTTCAGCCTGTTAAATACTTTTTTTTTTTCAATCTAACAGTGAAAAACCCTTAAGATCGGGACAGAAATTCTCTCCCTCTCTCCGTCTTCCATGCTCTCTGACATAAGACTCAACAAATTACATGCTAGTGCCATGGCAGCAAAGTCTCTGATTAGTTACACATGTTTAATCACAGTTGTAGGAAGCCACTTCCTCTTCTACACGCAACCATCGAGACTCAAACAAACGAGATCCCAGACCCGAGCACGGAGGTAGTTCACACCTGATCTAAACCATGGAAGAACGGCCTCCTTCCATGTTTATTTTTCTGTTTGAAGTGTGTGTGTGTGTGTGTGTGAGTGTGTATGTGTGTGAATATGTTTCATTACAAGTAGGAAAATGTACTCAATCACCGCCAAGGCAGCTATAATGTACTTTATGACACATTCTGCTGTTCAGCTTTTTCTCATGGAGCCAGAAAATATCTGATAATACTGCTATTGATCAGCAAATTCAAGCATTTAATTTACAATTTACAGATTTACTGGGCAGCAAACTGAAGTCTTCTTCCTCAAATGACGGTCAGTTTTAAAATCTACTTCAAAACAATGTTTATACCGTTGAAAATTCTACTCATACTGCATGACTAATAAGAAAAGGAAGAAAAAAAAAAACCCATAACAAGGCTGCTCATCACGTTCTGCACATGTTTGCTCAACATTAAACGGGCTCCTCTGTGAGTGAGTGATCGTGGGATTCATACAGCGCTATAGCGGTAATTTTCAAAGGTTAAAGTGGTGTGAGGCCTGGCGGAGCAGACATGAAGCATTTGTGCCAATTACAGTGACTCATTAGCAAAGAAATTCATCACTCCTCCTATAATTTGTGGCCAAAAGGGGAAAAAGGAAGGGGGGTGGCATGCGCTATCACGGCCTGTGACTTAATTAAATAGCTGCAGAACAGTTTTAGACAGGCGTCATGCTCTCAATTTAAATTTAAAAATAGGACGAAACATTTGTTTTCCTTTTGTTTTGTTTTTTTTTGAAACATGCAACGAGAAGTCATGAGTCAGTTATGTTTCTGGATATAATCCGTGTGCGAAAAATGTGGAAAAACAACTTTCATGCAATAAGAAGCGCTTTAAGCTGGACTACAATAGAAAAAAAAAAAAAAAAAAAGAAGTGAGAGAGGCTGGAAGTGTCAGGGACACGTGACAGCGGGTTAAAAAGCTCCTTAGGCCGGCAGCGGACAGCACAACTCATTTCCATAATTGAGGGTTGAAAGGTCAACACAAATGAGCGGGCATTGTGTTGAGCTGATTAGTTATTAGAATGGTATTACTGTCAATCTCTTTTATTCATTCATACAATTACAAGTGGGGGCCTGTGTACGCCTCTGACCTCACACACACGCACGCACGCGCGCGCGCACACACACACACACACAAGCGCGAATAAATTTACAAGTTTTCTCAGACAAAGGACATACAGATTATGTGCATGTGTGGAATTAAACACTTATAAAGTACACACACACGAAAACAAACAAGCTTTTTTGCTGTGGCTGAAGTGTGTGTGTGTGTGTGTGTGTGTGTGTGTGTGTGTGTGTGTGTGTGTGTGCGTGCGTGCACAGGTCTGCCCTGTGAAAGTTAAGCTGAATTTCCCCAAAAAAATAACCGTTTTGAATAACAAATTTTGAATTTTTCCAAATTCGTTTGTGTGATCGAAAAAGTATAATTAGATAATTAAAAGAGAAATTTCTACATCAGTAATTCAATAACAGCTGATTCAAAACCAGCACTGTGCAGAATCAGTCGCCGTTCCCGTGAGTTTGTGGACGTCTCCATCGGAGCAGTAATAACCACGATGACAGGTTGGAAGCAGAAGCTGCAGCAGAAGACGCCACAGCGATGAAAACACTCCTCACACTCCTGACTTTTAACACGGGTGTGTTTGCGTTGAGCTGCACAGTGTGATCCTGCTCTGTTATGCAACTGTCAAGGTGACATGGGATTGTTCATGTTTGCAAGCCTGTTAAAAAGTGTATGTGTGTGTGTGTGTGTGTGTGTGTGTGGGGGGGGGGGGGGGGGGGGGGGGGGTCGGGTGTTATTGATTCTTCTATAGCATCTGAAAAGGAAAGGATGGGAGAAAAAAAAAAAGAGAAAATCCAATCCGTTTTTCATTCCTCTAAGAGTCTTCATTTACTCAAGATGCAAATATGACGCCGGGCTGAGTCAATGGGGGGATTGTCGACGTGGAAATCTGTGTGTCCGCTATCTCGCCCAGCAATCTTTGGCATGCTAACTGAAACCGCTAATCTGACATATTATATCAGACGAGGGTATTCATGCTTTTCCACCGATTCTGTGAAAAGCCACAGAGCCGGGCATTGAGCGCAGCGCCGGGCAAATTACAAATTCTCCCATTCTTAACAATTTCCAGATTCACGTTGTGAATACACGCAGACAATGACACAAGTGGAGACAATGATTACATTAAGGTATTGGTATTTTGTTAGGGGAAAAAAGAACAGAGTGCTGTAATATAATCCTGTGGCTTGTTGAAAAGTTACATGTGACTCCAGACTGTACTGCAGCTTCAGCCTTCCAGCAGAAAACTCCTCCTTCAGCCTCTTCCCACTGCAGCTTCATCAAGAACTGAAGCACAACTTAAGATACATCACTTTCAATGCAGCGAAACACAAAATAGAGGCCTCCTGTGTGAAAGATGATATTTGTTTTTTCAATTTCACACATACAACTCGAAATTCCAGCACAAATTTAAATTAGTTAAAGTACTTCGGGGTCAAACCACATTAAGAATTATCCATAGATGTTTTGTAATTTGTAAACACAATAACAGGATTTTAAGAAATATCATTTTGCTGTAATTGAACATATTTGTTAAAGTATATATTAATTATTATTATTATTTTTTTTAAGAGAGTCTCCTTGAATTTTGCTTTTTATTTTTTTTAACTGTACAGTAACATCTCTGAGCATCCCCTGGAATGATCCCTGGTGTGTGTGTGTGTGTGTGTGTGTGTGTGTGTGTGTCTCATCGGCCCGGTCAGCAGAGTGGTACAGTCATATCTGCGCTCCACAGCGAGGCCTTTGTCACCGCCTGCAGATGCGGAGCAGCCAAAACATTAACGATTTGTTTGTGCGAGCGTTTCGCCGTACAGTATTCGGTGACGGCTCCGGGTCCAGATGGCGGCGACACGCGTCGGGACGTGGAGGTCGGGAGCAGGCGTCAGGCCCTGATGGACCTTCCTCTTATCTTTAAATGAATCTGTGTCCGTCGTGTCGTTCTAGTCATCGTCATCCTGTCCAGAACTGGACTTTTAGTGAGAAACTGTCCTAAAATCCAAACTCTGAAGCTGAAATCAACCCCCCACCCCCCACCCCCCCCCCCACCCCCATCCCTTCCTCACTTTCTGTATCTGGCTGGTTCCTGTGTGTGTTTTCAGTGCTGAGTGGTAATTAAGACACGGCCATATTTGAGTGCCTTCTCCCAACACGTCCTGGGCACGGCGATGTGGGTGGTCCGCACGTCCTGCACCCAGCGGTGAGACGGGATTAAAACAAAAGGCAAACAGAGCCCCCCGCCGCAGGGGAAGTGGGCAACAAATGCTGTCATTGTCAGCACCGACTTTCCTTTTTCCACTGTATTATGGATTGTTTGCGCCTCATAACTGGGTGTGTGTGTGTGTGTGTGTGTGTGTGTGTCCACACCTTGGATGTAAGAAAGGGATTTTTAAAAAAAAAAAAAAAAAAGGTAAAACAATGTGGACGAATGTGACGTTTTGCCTATTTTTGGGGATTTAGAATTAAAAGAGGTGTTTTTGCAACACCTGCCTGCAGAGGAGGCGGCGATGCAGCCTGAGAGCCGCCGCCGCCGCCGCCGCTCACACTTCCTCGGACACGAGCGGGCTGTGCCGCCAAGGTCAACGGCACACATGTTCTCATTGTGCGAGGGGCTCGACATCTAACGGCCGGATCCGGCCGGCCGGGGGCGCAGACAAAGGTTAAGTCAGCTCGCTTTATAACAGCACTCCTAAGCAGACCCCCCCCAACACTCTGTTCCCTCCCTCCTTCTCTACACCTTCACCTCCTCCCCCTATCCCAACACACACACACACACACACACACACACACACCCGCCAGTACCCCCAGGGGGGCAAGTGTCCGGGAGGCCTGAGGAGGAGGTGATCTGCCAGACGAGAGGCTTGTTGGCACTTGATCTCTCGTGTTTTTGAGGGGCGCGCTACAATAAAAAGCAACAGTGAAAAAGCCACAAATTGAAAAAGAAAGGTCAGAACAAATTGAACGCGTGAGTGAGGAGAAAGGATGAAAACACACAAGGTGAACCGCCGCTGGCGACTTTCACGAAATCCGGCCCAAACGCTGAATCCGTGTCCTTCATCACGTTTTTCTTTTCTTTTTTTTTTTTTTCTGAAAACACCCTGAAGCTTTCTCCTCACGTATGGATTTTAAGTCCAAATCACGCGGCGGCCGCAGACTTGAAACTTCTGGATCCCTTCGACGTTGTACATGCAGCGATCGATAGGCGATCGTGACGAGCTGCGCCACGGCGGCCGGGGAGGGAGGATCTGATCACGCTGCAGTGACACACTGACGTCCGGCGCTCGCCGTCGTGAGGCGGCCTGGGATGAGACGCCGCGTTGTTACGTCTGAGTGTGTATGGGCTCGCTGTGCTCGGCCGGAGGCTCGGGATTGTTTCACTGCTGAAAACAAGCGAGCCAGTATGGAGATCTCAACGAGACGAGGACGCTCCAGCCTTAAAGCACAATGACAACATATACAGTGTGTCACCCGTTGGGGAGGGGGGGGGGATTTTTCTTATTGTGAAGCAAAACGGGCACGCACGGAGAAGAGTGTGCATGTGATACACATTTTAAAATGTGTGTAACATAAAATGAAATCCTAGTCCCAAGCAAATCGTCTAAATGTGAGATTATCAGAGAGGAAAAGCAGCTGGACTCATCATTCCGTCGTCCCACAGGACAGACACCTGATGGATCCTCCCGGGCAAAACCTGGAAAATCAGCGCCGAGACGACGGCGGCGTCTTCAATTTCTGAACTCTCATCCATGAATGGCTAAAAGAATTCCAATCGTCAAATTGGACAAATAGAAAGAAGTCATCACAGCCGTCCTCCTCCTCCTCTTCCTCCTCCTCTTCATCACCACCTCAACCCAACATTTCCCCATGCAAAGAGAGCTGCTCCCCTGAGATTACATCAGGCTTTTCTATTCCAAAGAAGCCCTGGAAAGAGTCTGTGTGTGTGTGTGTGTGTGTGTGTGTGTGTGTGTGTGTGTGTGTGTGTGTGTGTGTGTGTGTGTGTGTGTGTGTGTGTGTGTGTGCTGGCCAACATTGGCCACGACAGAAAGGTATAAATAATAGCAGTGATTTGTTGAGAGCTTGATGGCAACATGAAACTTAATGTTTGTTTGCAAAAAATAAAACATTCTATAAAAGTGAGAACAACATGAAAATACATATTTTTAAGTAACAATTTAAAATTCATACATTAATCAATGCTTTCTGCGGATTTTAAGTTATTTTTTTAATATTCAGAAGCTTTGACCATTTAGTAAATTTACCTGTCAGATAATAAGCAAAATAACTTCAATAAAATATATATAAATCTATCATTTTTCTGTAATTTTTTCCCATCAATTCAGATGTAATTTTAACCCAACAATTACGCTTTTTCGTGCGTAAAAGTCCGATTGTGGGCTGAAGTGAAAATGATCTTTTTTCTACCCCCACGTGGCCGGGACGCACTGTCAGCCGGTCCTGTCGGCATTGTGAGCAAAAGGGAACAAATCAAGTGTGCTAAATTTATGTGAGGGGGGTAAACAAAAACATTTCCATAACAAAACAAGCCTTCGACCTACAACCGATTCCGCAGTTTCTCTCCTCTGTGGCGCTCAGGCGCAAAAGCACGCAAAACCAAAATGTACTCTTTATTTCAAAATACTACCTCAGCTTATTTTACTTGTTTGTGCATAAATAAAAATTACGTTTTACAGAAAAAAAAACGGTAACTGCATTCAGATTTACTAATTTGCGCGCGTACAGACTGTCGTGTATTTTGGTGCGCGCGCGTGGACACCGAATCAACAGAAAACTGCGTGCAAGGAAAACGCGTTTATCTTATTTAAAGAAAACATTTTAAATCAGTTTGGCTTTCGGAGGCCTTTTTTGGTTTTTAAAGGCCTCCAGCTCTCGGTACAACCGCGGCCGGAGGGAAGTGTTGCAGGCTGTAATCTGCATTTGATACATTAATCCTAAAAGTCATCTGTCAGCCAGCAGCCGGTCATACGATGCAGGTTAAACACACTTTTGGGAATAAAACAAACACGGTTCTTCAAGAAGAGACGTGTTGAAAAAAATGAGATGGATGAATTTATGATGGGATTATTTTATGAAGAATAATTCGACGCCCAAATACGGAATTATCCACATTTTTAAAACGTGGTTTTGATTTTTACTCCAAACCGAAAGACGCATTTTTTAAAAAGCTGAGTGAAGGAACAAACCGTGCGCGCCGCTGCAAGGTGGGAACTTCTCGAGTGTTGTGGGTCTTTTCTTTTTCTTTTTCTTTTTTTTTTTAGGTAAGGTAAAGAGATCCGGACGGGTCAGAGCCACTCACCGTGCTCGGAGATCACCCCGGCCAGTGCGGGATCCTCGTCCGACTTCAGGTGCTGCGGCTTGGCTTGCTTGCGTCGGGACATGCTGCTGGCGTCGGTGCGGGCGATGCGGCTGCGTGTGCGCTCCGGGATGTCTCCGCGTTGTGCAGATACATCAGCGGAGAGCGAGCGGATCGACGCGCAAAAAGTTCGCAAACAGTCTGGTGGCGGCGAGACAGGAGGGGGAAAAATGTGAAATTAGCCAGTGTTGCCGCTGTCGCTGCTGTTGCCGTGCGTCGGATTGCGCATGTCGGTATAATAATTATGATAGTGAATAATGCCCCGCGATTAATGGCACCGTGTGAAGGTGGGGAGGATTGGCTGGAGTCCAGCGGACGCGCATTGGATATGGTAATGAGGGACGGACTAAGCAATTAGCCGCTTCACTCTCAGACTTTATCCGTCTCTTTTCTCTTTGCCATCCAGCCTCCCCCCAACAACACAACACAACACGCCAAATCTCTTGTTATGCCCGGTTCACAGGGGGGTCTCCAGCGGGGAACGCCAGGCTCCTGTCCCCCTCCTCCTCCTCCTCCTCCCTCTCCTCCTCCTCCTCCTTTCACTGGGCGCACTGACTCGCAAGTGCTAAGCTTCACCGGCGCGTTTCTTCACCAAATGTCTCTCATCTTCATCATGTTGACCTTTACGATCCCACCTCTGCCTCTCGGCTTCAGAGCGCGTCCTCTCTCCACAGCCCGACTCCAGATCTGGGCTCACTCCTCTTTCTCTCTCTCGCTCTCTCTCTCTTTCTCTCTCTCGGTAACTTCTTTCTTGCCAAGCTGAACACGTACCTCCTCTGTGAAGCGGACTCAAAAAGAAGCGACGTTTACAGTCTCTGGGATGTTTCAGGGCTTTAAAGTTTTCAATTGATGGACATCTCCCGGGTAAAGTAGGTGTCGTTTGATTTGATACGCGGGCGAGTTACTGACAATGGCAATAAATTGTTACAGTTTTGTTTTTTGGTTTTTCTTTTGTCGTTTCTAATGGCGCGGCTGCGGCTCTCCAAACTTTGACGCACGTCGTCCGGGAGAGCGGCGGTCCTCCGTCCTCTCGGGTAACCACGGGGTTGTCAGTGTGATGAAAAAAGTCCGGCACGCAGGAGAAGTCGCCTCGGTGTTTCTGATCGCGGTGAAGTTGCTCTCACACTCCTCCTCCTCCTCCTTCTCCTCCTCCTCCTCTCGCCGTGTTTTAGCTCCCGGTTGCGCTCTCGCTTCAGTGCGCTCTCTCCCCCCCTAAAAAAAAAAAGTGGCTTCTTTATGGATAGACGGTGACCAAAACACCACCGACACAGTTTGTTCTCCAGAATTAAAGCTTCTCCCGGTGTCTTCTCCGCGCTCGGCTCGCGGGATCGAATCGACGCCAACTTTGAAGTTATCTCGTGGCAGCCCCGCCAGGCAGTGTCGGTGTTTCGCGGTTGGGCACGGCTCTGTGTGTGTGGGGGGAACTGCGCTGCGTGTGAGAGTCAACCCCCAAGCAGGGGTTCAGCCCATTGCTTTCAGCCGCCACTAGGATGTACCACCACGTTACTGTTCAGTGGATCGTCCTCACACTGCACTGCGAGCTCCCAGGGTCTGACCTCCCATCAGAGAATATCCGCCTGTAGCTGTCATATTCATCTCACAGAGGATTTTTTTTTTAAAGGAGAAAAACGTAGTTTGTGCTTCTTCAACGGGGCCTCAGTCACAACAAACCATCTTTATTTGAACTTTACTTAAAGCTGGGACCTTTTTTACGCACGGACGCAACTGACGCAATTCTGACAGTAATCATTCTTAAATATTACAATAACGACGAGTAAAATAATCAAGAGTAAGAAAATAATAACAAATAATATCATATTATGATTAATAGTCTTCATCCAGATATAAACTTTCATGAGCTCAGACTATTAAATAAAAGGTGAAGAGAGACCCTCTGCGTATTGGTAGGCGCACACTGTGCCTCTGAATAAACACATTAACCCTTTGCTAATTGTTATTTGCATTCAAATGTGCGGCCGCATGGTATGGTGGGTAAAGGATTGAAAGGATTAGGCTGTGCGACAAAGCAGAGTGGCATGTAAATAGAGGACAGAGTGTGTACATATATTCCACTGCCTTGAATTCCAAAGTGAATGTCGGTATAAAGTAAAATAGTTTCGCATATTAATTAATGATTAAATTAATAAATTTTCATATTTGAAGATTAATTAAGATTCGTTTTATGAAATCTTTAAATCAAATTCTGGCTTGATTTTTGACGTGAACCTTCCAGTATCTGCGGATTTGTGGGAATAAATGTGAAATCTTCCCAGAGAGAAGAGGGATTCTCTGCTCCTCCAGTGGAAGGGGGAGCTCGGTTGCAGCCTCCCCTCCTCCCCCTCCTCCCCCCTCCCGTCTGTTTGACTTGTCTATTCCCCTGCGTCCACCTCATATGAGAGACAAATCTGTTGACAACAAGGTCGTCCTGTGCGCAAACTTTCTTTTTTTTTCCCTCCTTCCTTCTCTTTCCATCATCCCCCCCTTTGAAGTTATGTCCAAAAGGCCTGTTATTATCTGGTATTAATAGATGCAGCCCCAGGAAGACAAAATCAGCTATTGATAATTGCAAGGAGTATACGGCAGCTACTGTATCGATCGGCGTGTCCTCCACTCCCCTGGTACCCAGAGATAAGGAGACACACTCTTTAGAGCAATATAATTTCTTTTGACCTATCTGCTTGGTACAGACTTATGATGAATAGCCAGAGTGGCTGAAGTCCTTTATCACCAAAGTTACCCCCTTGATATAATATTGATTCTTTATAACTAGCTCGCCACACAAAAATCAAACTGTCCACTTGGCCATCATCATCATCAATATCATCACAAAGGCGGAGGAATGAAGATCCCCGCGCCTCTGAAGGCGAGCCTTTACAATCTCCTCTGTAGGCCTAATCTTTATTTTGCTGATGATGAAAGGAGAGGGGAAACGAGGCAAGGTGCCATTTAAGACGAGGTGCCATTTAATCCGGTATACACCACAGGCGCGCGCGCGTACACACATGCTCAGAGAGAACGAGAGGAGGGGGGGGATTCAACACAGGGTGGTCAAACAGCTTGGACTCCAGGGAAAGTGATTCATTTCATGTTTTTTTTTTTTTTTTTAGTTTTTTTAAAGCTTGACTAAGGCGATTTCTGTCACATTCCGGGTTAAATTACGCATCATACTAATCTCTTCATTATGCACATCTCCACAGGACAGGAGGTGGACGGAGGAGGGGGCGGCCTGCCCCTCAAGGAGCCATTAAATGACTATGAATTTGGAAAAGCTAAATGCCATATAACGCCAAATAAATTGCACTTTAATTGACTGCAGTGGAAAAAGTAAAAAAAAAAAAAAAAAAAGAAGAAAGAAAGAGAGAGAAAAAAGGAGCGTTTGTTTTACGATCCTGCGGATGCCGGATGCGCCTCAGAGGTATCCTTTAACCTTATAGCACGGGCTGTTTTTGCTGCATAGCTGGAGCCCCATAGAGGCTATTACAACGGGGCCACTCTCTCCATTCACCGAGCGAAGGGGAGCGCTGCTGCTGCTGCTGTTAGAGGGAGGAGGGAGGGAGGGGGAAGAGAAACGTGTAATCACCCAAACAACCGCTTTTTTTTTTTTTTTTTTTTTACCCATTGCACCCCCTCTGGATCTGTGTCGCAAGGTAAGAAAAAAGGGCTCCTTGGCTCGTGGAGCCTACCGGCCCTCTCTGCATCATAAAGTGCACCGGGAGACTTCTGTAACAACTCCTCTCCTCCTCTCTGCGCTGCGTCCACAGCCCGCAGCCTGCCGCCGGGCTATCCGTCTCTCACTGCGGATACCGCGAAGGGAGGCCCGCACCGCCAGGAAGACACCGAGAGGTAAATAAATGACGGCCGGAGTTTAGATTTCTCACTGTCTTTTTTTTTTTTTTTTTTCGCCGTGCGTCATTGCGCATTGAGAAGAGAAGACGCGCAAACTTCTCAATTTTGGTCACCGTCAACGCTGACGGCGGGATGTGACAGCGACACATTTAATGTGGTTTGGATGAGAAAAAAACGTGCCGAAGTGGCGCAGTCTGAATAGGAGGGGGGATAAAATCCCGGCGTACCTCGTGTCAGCGTCCAATCAGACGTCTTTGCGCCGCAGCAACTGGTGCCAAGACGCGTCTCTCTCCACACACCGCAGGCTACTGTAGCAGCCTATGGCAGCCTATGGCGCACACCCGGGGCTCCATCTGCACCAATCACAGGCCACGTGCAACTTTTCCTGTCTGCCACTGAATGATGCACATGTCAGAGTCCAGAAGACTGACCAGGACTATCCTCCTGCTTAAGATCTGCTCTCTTCATAAGTCCAGGCTGGAATGCTTTTAAAACAATCTGATTTGTTCGTTTGTAACATTTGTTGGAATGTTGTTCCTGTTTAAAGTTCTTTATTGGCTACAATGGAAAAATACCACACAATTGATTAATAATAATAATAATAATAATAATAATAATAATAATAATTTCAATTGCTGGTGAATACATGCTTCTTGCTCAGGATTTGTCGTAGCTGTATGTATAAAACTCTTCGAAAGTAATTTTAAAGTTTAAAGTGTCACTCAATAAATCATTTCCCCCATTGAAATGTGAAAAATATGACCTTTCTGGAGGCCATGTTGCGTCTAACAGTTGGGTCAAGCACCGGGGTATTTTTCCCCCCTTTAGTCTATTTAGTAAGAGTTATCAAAAGAGGATTGCACAAAGCCTCTTCAGCTGTTTGCAGTCTTATTTGACACCATGTGCATCAACAGTGGCTGGAGATCTGAACGGTATACAGCTTTTCTTTAACTGCTTTTTTAATTTTGTGCCTTTTTTCTTTTGCTTCATGAATCCATTTGTTTTTATCTATCCACACACACACACACACCCTCTCTCTCACACACACACACACACAATTTGATACATAATTGTGGACATCATGCATAAGTAATGACTGTTGTAGCTGGGACTGGCTGTGATCCCCTGCTGAAAAAAAAAAAAAAAAAACAAAAACAAAAAAAAAAACACCTTGCTCACAGACTCTGAGATTTGAGCCCAACCTCAAACCTGCAGCCGTCATATCAGGACCGGCCCATCTGGCCTCAGCGGAGGCGAGCCCAGATAAAACGTGACGCGCGTCTCGTACCTGAGATGAGTAGAATTTGATCTGACTGCTCCAATCGGGGCCCTAATTGAAATGAATTGAATCAAGCCATTTCTTCTGCTACTGTAATTAAATTAGTGGCCGCGGCGTAATTGGACATCGAGTTGGCACTTGAGAGGAGATGACAAAATGCTCATTGCTGCCACCAAAGGACTACGTGTCAAATTCAGTGTGAAAGGCGGCGCTCCAAACGCTGCCTGACACGCTGACAGGGCTGCCGCTCCGCTGCGAGCGTCCACAAACAAAACGCTCTCAGATTATCTGGCAGGCGCAGGGAGACGCTCTGCCCGATGCCAGGGGAAAATATGAGATTTGCATGCATGTCAATGAAGCTAACTGAGTGTGAAAATGAGCATATTCACTCAATGGAGATGTCAAAATTTAGGGTTTTTTTAATAGCCTGTAATTGAAATTCTTCAATGAAATTGACAAAACGGGGATTATGTTAGCTTTGGAGGTTCTTAGAAGATTTGAAATAAACCGTGAGTCCCTTCAGCGGGCTGAGTAACATCCTCAGCCGCAGCAATAAAACTGCAGTCGCTAATACGTCTATGTTAAAGATTAGAGCGGGAGCGTTATTACACTTTCGGGGGGTGAATTGCGGAGCCCTGTATCAAATATCTCTGGTATCAGGTCGGAAGTTAAGGGCAGAGCTTTTACTGCTGCGAGGCCTTGGTCATCTCGGGCTCTAATGCCATTTCCAAGAACAATGAGCAGAAAAGGGCTAAAGCCGCGCTGATGACACTTAATCTCATTGGAATTCCTTGTCAGGTTTGACCTTGGAAAGATATTAGCCACTCGACAAGTGACTGTGTGTGTGTGTGTGTGTGTGTGTGTGTGAGGGGAGGGGTGCCTGTTTTTTCTGCTTGCAGCAAGCTGCTTGTAAGTTGCTGTCTGTTTTTTATATGTCTGAGCGATTAAAAGAGCTGTAGAGATGTATTTGCATGCAGGTGAGAGAGAGAGGGGATGCATGTGCACGGGAGCAGTGGGCTGCAGGGATGTGCGGCCCGGCGATATGTGTGCCACACTGTCTGTTCAATAGAGGCCTTTGAATTTTTAAACAGCATCAGTTACTTCACACTGTCCTTGTTTTGGCACCATTTGCCTTGCTTAATCCTGCTAAGTGCATATCTACACTGTCTTACAGTGCGGAGCTGTGTGTGTGTGTGTGAGAGAGAGAGAGAGATGGTGCACGTACAAAAAACCTGAAGAGAGAAAGAGAGGAGAC
The DNA here is from genome assembly GCF_902148845.1 of Salarias fasciatus. NCBI lineage: Eukaryota > Metazoa > Chordata > Actinopteri > Blenniiformes > Blenniidae > Salarias > Salarias fasciatus. The sequence goes on from NC_043755.1 coordinate 20,404,124, forward strand.
CGGTGTTGCATCACAGTTCAAAGCTGGGAGAAATTAGCAGCACAGGGCTGCGACCACTGCACGGCGATTAGCTCGCCATTAGGAGAGCAGGCGTGCGCAGGCGTTTGTCTGGGAACGAAAAAACAAAACAAAAAAAAAAAAAGAAGCATAAGGTGGGAAAACAAAAGGCGAAAGACACTCACGTTCAGTATTCATGCCACTCGTCTGATGGTTGTTTTTTAACAAATGCAACATCTCGCTTAAGGTCAGGAGTGAGTGTTTCTGCGTTCCGCTCCTGAGACGACTGCCTCCATTCACCCGCCACTATCTGCTTTGGCATCGGTTTGATGGAGCCGTTCCCACCACAAAGATGCATACAATGCGAGCAAGGTGAGGTCGATTGCAAAAGGCCTGCGAGCTTTAAAAGCAGCAATTAGAGCGAAAGTGGTACCTGCCTCGCCGAGCCAGCGGCAAAGCAGAGGTGGCATAAAGACAGCGGCAGGAGGTTTGACCCAGAATGTGAAGGAACAGCCCATACTCACAGATTCATCTGGAATTACGGATTCATTCATGGGCTCATGTGCAGATCTACATTCAAGGACAGTAACATTTTGCATTGGGTCGTATGGGGAAGAGATGAGCATTGAAATACCCTTTTTTCCTTTATTTTTTTCATATTTCTGACATGAAAGTCTATCGTGTGATTTGCACTGGAAGAAAAGGGAAAGTTTTACTGTAATCAATGTATTGAATGTGATATACGTGATTAGAAGGTGTGAAATAAAGTTATTGTGCAAAATTATAATTATGGGTTATCAGATAGCTGAAGGAGAGGCCTGGCACATTTTAAAATGAAGATGATTCAGTAGAAGGGAGGACACGTCGACCAAACGGAGGTCAGTAAACGCCCCTCATGGAGACTGCAGCCTGAGAAGGCCTGCTGTTTCCTTCAAACATGCAGAAAGTGATATTTTCATATTTTCTATGACCGTATGAGGCTAAAACACAAAGTTTTATTTCAGAGGGATGTGTGAGCAGGGGGAACCTTCAGGTCCCAGCAAGATTTTATCCAATTCATTTAAGAAATTATAATAAAAATCCATAACTTGGAGGTCATTCTCTCTAAAGTAGTGTCATAAATAGGGATGAAAAGATGAAACTAAGTGTGAAAGTGTCTGACTTTTTGGATTTCCCACCGACACGCCACGCCGTCCAGCGTCGTTCTGAGTGTGTGAGGAAGAGAAGTCGCCGATCAAACACGGGCAACAAAGCTTCCGAGAGCGGGCGAGAAAAAGTGTGTGTGTGGGGAAATTTAACCTCCCGCAATTTACAGTAGTGGATGCGGCGGTATGTCAACAGACCTTCGGCCTTTCTCTGGTTCTGTCGGCGTCTCCAGGGAGAAATATTTTCACAGGGAACCCTTCCTCTGTGCAGTGCCTATAGTCCTCCGTCTTTGTCCCTGCGCTGACTTATTTATGGTAACCCGCTAATGAGCTATACGGTCTTTTGTAGAGGGAGACAGCATGTGTAAACATTTAGATTTTTTTTTTCTTTTCCTCTCTCTCTCTCGCTCCCTCTTCCTCTCAAGTACAAGGCGAGATCAGCCAAATTAAAAGGCACCAAGTGAAATGAAATCGCGGGGCAGCCCAACACCTGATCAAATACAAGGTTAGCCATGCAGTGTTTTGTGTTTTGCCGTGTTAATGCCCTGTGTTGCTATCAGTCTGCCGTGTGTTTTGGAGCACTGCCAGCCAAGTGGAGGAAGAGCACCTATTTTGTGGAGAGGTAATTGCTACACAGTAGCCTCTGATTGCCAGGATCTTTCACTGGGAGCGTCCACGGCTCCCTCTCTACTCTCCTCCTCTTCTTCTTTTTTTTTTTCTTTTTCCCGCTCGCACCGACAGCCTGATTACAAATCATCTTATTGATTTGATGAGTGCAAGATGTTTGCTAATAACTGTTCTCATACCATCTGTTAATCTTTGTTGTGATTAAAGAGGTAATCCCAATACCCCATTATTCCCAATGACAGGAGCGGGGGGATCGTTCTCTTACACAAGCTTTTGGTCCCTCGCAGGCCGGGAAGAGGAAGGATATCAGTGATCTCCGAATGCAATTGAGAAATCTGCTCCACCTTCCACAGAACAAAAAGAAAAAAAAAAAAAAGCAAGAGAGAGAGAGAGAGAATTACACCTTTGCTAAAAATCCATTACCTCGTATAATCACGCAAAATGATTTTTCCTAAATATGATAATAAATCACCGGCTGGATCAATAGCCTGCAGACCAACTGCTGTGCCCTGATAACGTATCAATCAATATTTAGTATTTAGATTTTAATTAATACCTCTGCGAAGCTCGGAGCCCATTCACGCTCAGAGAAATATAAGCTGTGATAAAAACAGAGAAAGAGAGAGAGAGCGAGAGAGAGAGAGAAACAGAGGAAAATAAAGAAACTGATAAAAACGCCCTCCGTTAGCATTCCACAGTTGTTCCTCATATCTGTCATTGATCAGTCAATTGCTTAGTGGTGATTAAGGAGCCTTCAAAATCAAGCTTTGTGTGTGTGTGTGTGTGTGTGTGTGTGTGTGTGTGTGTGTGTGTGTGTGTGTGTGTGTGTGTGTTGCATAGGGGAGGTATGGATGTGTGTTTACATGGCAACATGCTCATCGATCACGCTCTGCAGGCTGAGCTCAGCGTCAGAAGCACCTGCTGCAAACGGCGCATACAGAGATCGCACATCATGTGTGGGATTACAAGTAAGACGGTGTCACACATCACAGAGGAAGCTCGTATTGATCCCAACTTCCACATTTCAAGCAGCTGCTTTATTCTTCTCTTTATTATTCTTTTCATTTGACTGTGCACCGGCTGCAGACGTTCTCATCTGGGCTGAATCTTATATCGTTATGGCCATATCAACATGCAGAATTTAGATATCTGAAAAGATTGTGAACATTTTTTCCTGCAGCTGTTTCAGTTTATTATTATATCGACTCTTAACGTATCGTACAACATTGACAGATCCGTGATGAGGCGTGTTTCCAGGAACTGTGAGTTCATGCAATGCAAAACCACAATGACTGAATTTTGAATCTGCAAATATGACATGAATATGAATGAATATGCATTTCATCTGATTGACAACCCGGATTAAATCACACCATTCAGAAGCCTGACGCCAAAAAGTGACCTCAAGCAAAGTAACAAGGCTCAGTGACACATGGGGCCAAGAGAAAGAGCACTGTTATTCAAACACTAAGACATCGACATCATCTATTCAGGTGTTTGTTATAGAATTATATATAATATTATATTTGCATTGTAATGCTAGTAAATGTAGCGTTCAACAAAACGAAAACAAAAGGAACAAAATGAGGTTGAAACTGAACTACATGATGCATGAAAGCAACAAATACTAAAACATACAAGTACAAGTAGCGTTTAAAACTAATGGCTAGAGAGTCCAATCCGACCTGACAGCTATGAGAAATTATGACATAAACCACAGTATCTGTATTTGACCACTGGAGGTATTTGGCTTGTATTCTCTGTTGAATCAGTTGATCAGGATTACGACACATGTCTAGAAATGTGTCGACATTAAAGATGATTTCCTGAACTTATCACTGTTAACTTGTGATCACGATCCATACGTATGAGTTAGCAGATTAGTCAGTGACATATTGACGTTTCAGCTCCATGTGGCTAAATGCATCCTGCCTTTGAAGATATGAAAAATCCACCATGTCCAACACATGGTGACCTGAGGCGTAATATTGTTGAAACTGTTATTCTGTAACCCAGATTTTAGGTTTGCCATGTGTCATAAAAGAAAAGATCAATAACTTGTTGATATATTGATTATTTGTTGCATGATAACAAAGACATAGATTTGAAAGGAGGATTAGCCCATCAAGAAAAATGAAAGAAAAATGATCAATAAAGAAAAGTAAACAAACTCCTCCAGTCTTACAGATTAAGAGAGGAAAGACATCATGGACATAACCACTGCGGTTCTCCCTGTGCTCCACATTGGCACATATCGCCTAATTTGGTGCAGCCGTGGCTGTAATCCTAATCTGTGCGCTCATTGCATCAGATTTCCTTCATACGTCGACACAAATCACTCGATTAGCCGCTTCCGTGAGCCCCTCCGCGGAGCACAGTCCAAGCCTTGCGATTAATTGGCTGCCGTGCGCCTCTTACAGGAACACTTAGGCAAACAGCCTCAGATTGATGCATCGGAGGCGCGGCGTCTTGGCGACTCACGCGATGGCCGGCCCGTAATCTCCCCTCCAGGTTCTAAGTGTTGCCAACTGCTTTTTTCAATTGGATTGACTCTGGTGACATTTCTAATTGGAATGCTCGATGGAGAGATTAAAATCGATAAATATAGCAACAGAAGGGCAGAGATTGACCATCAGGAGCTGCATGGCTAATACAAGATTAATAAGACACATTGATAAATAGGATTCAGCCTTAATCCCTCTTTGAACATTTGACTTGTAATCTGCTGACCTGCTTGTTTCTCCACTTTCAGATTACGAACGTTGCTTTAATTGTTTTAAATCAGCGAGCATTGATACGATGAGGCGTGGAGCCGGCGCTTGCTCTCCGGTATTTTTTTTTGGGCCCGTCAGGAAGCGGGCGGCCGCAGCATTTCCCATGTGGTTTGTACATTAGTATTATGTTGCGTCTGAAGGCTGCAGCAGGCCGTTCTGGCCGGAGGCCACGGCGAGCGGAGCCCTGATGTGAACCATCGGGCCATGTGCGTGTCGCTCCGGGTTCGGCCTGGATTTAAGTGTCTCAAGGCTGTCTGCCGTCTCACCCGGGTCGGCAGGATGTTTGGGATCAGAGCGGATCCCCTGACACAGTTTCACACAGGTAGAAACAAACCAAACTCACTTTTTTTTTTTTTTTTTTTTTTTTTTTTACTTTTTCTTTTTTCCTTGAGTTCCACAGTGAACCATCTTCCAAACCTGATCAGAGGTTTCCAACACAAACTCCACGCCGCCATCAAACCGCAGTTATCAGTGTTGAGCTGGAATATCAGCTTAGCTGTGTGATAAAGCTCACGCGCCGTGAGACCGGCCTGGATTGGCCAATCCCCCATTAATCCCCGCTTACTGTTGGGTGGACAAGGTGCCAAAGGGGCCCAGTGTGAGGGCTGGCAAGGGGTGCGTTCGCGAGCAGGGTGAGTCAGCTGTTGCTGGAATTACCGTAATTGAATTAGTGTGTGTGTGTGTGTGTGTGTGTGTGTGGGGCCGTACACATTCGCAGCGGCGTGAGTGACGGCACGCACCGCTCACCAATGGCCCGGTATCGTGAAATCGCGTCTTTGTTCGCAGGATTATGAACGTTTCCGTGGGGATTTTGACAGTTTGTGTGTGAACCGCACACCTGAGAGATGGCGCGCGTCACTCGATCGGGCCGCTAAACAAGTGAAATGAGGGCGGGAAGGCAGCAACAAGCTGATTTTCACCAGAATTTATGGCCTTAATTTTGAGGAACAGCAGCATTAGAGGTACCTCTGGTGGAAGAGGTGCGAGGCGACTTGTCTTGGCTACCAGGCTGTAATTTACCTTGATTAAATACAGTCTAATTAAAGCCCTGCTAATGAATAATTTCATATTAACACTGTAATAAGGGAGAGGTGTCACTAGCAGACATGAAGCCATAAAGACTTATCTCTAAATGTGCAGCTTCCTTCATTTCCAGGCAGCATTTCACGGTTTACTTAACAATCCCTCATTGTTTGAGGTGATTCTGTTGTTTCCATGTAAAAGGACATCATTTTCAAAACGCTATCCTGTAAATGTGAAACTTTTCTGAAACGAAAACAAAGAAATGACGTTTGACTTGAAACATTGTGTAAACAAGGCCCCAGGCTTGATCGTGATAATAGTTTCCATTTCCACCCATTGACAGAAGAGCATTCACACTTTTTCAAAATGATCTTCAAAGTATACTCAGCATTCTGTCTTTTTTCCTGAAACACATCCACATGAATACTGAGAACAATCTGCTATAAAAGTCATCAGTGGCGAGTACATGGACATCTCTTATGGAAAGATGACCAAGTCGGATTGCTTTAACAGGTGACTCAACTTTAGAAGTCCCATTAGAATATGGACAGAGAATCGGACGCCATTGTTGTTATTGTCCATGTACTGGTGCCTGTGCAGAAGAACTATTTATAACTCCTGTGGTGCACATGCACAGCAGCAGCAGTTCAGAAAAGTTGTTTTTTTTTTTCTCCATTTACTCAACGACAGAATCAAAGCGTTTTCAAAAAGTCGCGTTTTTAGTGGCTCCGAGCACCTTTGTTGTTGCAGCGGATCCAGAAATGATAACAAAAGCTTTTATTTTTACAGGAAAATGTTGACGTAAAGGGGCTTAATGGAATAAATACACAGCTGATGAGCAAATGTTAGTAACAGGTTGAAATTTTGTCCTAAGATAACATGAATTATACATTTCTAATCTTTTAAAGGAATACTCTTACGATTTTGGACCCACGCCCTATCCCTATCGTTTACGAAGTGAGATAAGCTCATAAAAACCTTTTTTGTGTCTGTGCATCCAGTGACTGGTTCCCAGCTGTTAGCATTGTAGTTAGCTTAGCTCAATTGCTGGAAGTCAATAGGAAACAGAGCCAGACTGAGAAAGTGGACAAAATACTCCTTCCAGTGGTCCAGGGGACGGCGTATTAGCACGTGAAGTAAATCCGAATGGTTATAAAACATTTTAAAAGATGTTTTTTCTTTTCAATCCATTAAAATAACGTTTTGATGCACACAGATCTGCACAAGCATAGTGCTCCACGGAAGGATATACCGGCGCACAGCGGCTGAGTCTATGCTTCTACTGCTGTGCTCCGGTATATCCTTCCGCGGAGCACTGCGCATGCGCAGGTCTGTGTGGATCAAAACGTGATTTTAACAGATTGAAAAGAAAACAAATCTTTTAAAATGTTTTATAACCATTCAGATTTACTTCACGTGCTGATATGCCATCACCTGGACCACTGGAAGGAGTATTTTGTCCACTTTCATCAGTCTAGTTCTGTCTCCTCTTCACCTCCAGCAGCTGAGCTAAGCTAACTACGATACTAACAGCTGGGAGCCAGCCACTGGACAAACGGACACAAAAAAGGTATTTATGAGCTTATCTCACTGTGTAAATGATCGGGATAGGGCGTGGGTCCAAAATCTTCGGAGTATTCCTTTATACGCCTTGTCTGGCTAATGAGTGTATTTCTACATAAAGTCTATTGAAGAATCAAAGTATAAACTGTCCTGTTTTGCTTCCTGTGTTCTTAAAAGGACACAGATTTTCAAACATTACCCACAAATTTATGTAGAAATGCAAAGAATTTGGATTTGTTTTGAGTCACCTGAGATAAAGAGAGTAATAGAAATAGCTGCTTGGAGGAACGTCTGGCTGATGATTGTGTTTCCGCACGAAACAATTTGCTCATCGCGTCATACCGCTTTGTTTTTGTGTTGTTTTTTTTTTTTTTATCAGAACACAGTGTAATAATTATTCCGTTATGTTAATTTATGTTATTTTACTTATGTGTTCCGCTTCAGTTGAAAAAAAAAATCAAGATTAAAAGCAAAGAGAAAACCAATAAAAAGCAGTGAAATGGGGAGATTGAAATAACGCTGAAGCGCAGAATGAAGACGGTGGGTGGAGGAGGATGATGGACAGTTGTGGAGACAGGGTTGTTAGTTTATGTAGGCTGCGGGCTGAGTCGACTGGAAAATTTTGATCACTTTAATTTACTATATCCAGCATTGCTTCTCCCCCTGTCCAGCACTTTTATCAAGCCCTGTGAGCCCGTATTGATTTTTTTATTTTCTGCCCAGGATAAGAAGACAGAGAGTTAGGGAGCTCTGGTGAATGGAGAACTTTCCTCAGATTGCTGCTATTCTCCAGCTTATTGCATCCTGTCGTTTGTAGTTTCAGATGATGTCCAGTACGCCACGGCTGCTCCAGCCAATAAACAAGGTGACTAACAATGGAAGAGGGCCAGGAATGAAGAGGGGGAGACAGGCTGAACCGCCGCGCCGCACACAGATAGAATACAAGGGCGGAAGAGGACATTTTACAGCCAGGATTTCCTTTTGCTTTAAAGCTATACCTGTTTTAGAAATAGACGTTTCTCTGTGAAGAGGAACACTCTTTTATATGTTTGAACTAAATATTTGTGTGTTTTTGTGACCGTTACGGGTGAAGCTTTAAGGGACGAACCCCACCACCACGAGGTTTATGTCTGGTTTTCAGGGTTTTCTTTCAGTTCTTTCAGTTTAGTTTTTACCTTTAGGGAATTGTTGCTTTGTAACCGATGCACCTGAAATATTTCTCATGATCATCTTATTTTATGTGCTTCACATCATTACAAGTGGTGGAATTTGGTTTTCCTTTTTTTTTCTTTTTTTTTTTAAATGACCCATTCTGTGGTGGAAATGTTCTTAGAAATCCTTTAAATTGTATTAGACTGAAATACACAAAGACAAACAGAATCAGACTGTCATGCTGTGTTTTATTTACACTTTATAAATGACCTGTAACCTAAACTCATTGATACAAGAAGCGGCACATTTGAATGTCAACCCATTTCGTTGCTGCATGGATCAAATCGATTTAAAGGGTTGTTTGAACTTAAACACCTTAATGCTAGCTTGGTACAGCCGTGCTATCATGTGAAACCAAAAACTGGAGTTGTTTTGGTGAAAAGTAAGCTGTTTGTTGCATGTTTTGCACACAGCCGTGCTGTTAACCGCACTCTCATCTGTTTATCTCATCTGTTAAACCGTCGTTGATCATCCATCCATCCGTATTTACTGTGTTTCTGAAGGAGGCTCAGGGCTCAGCTGTTACTTTGAATAGAGGCTTTTCTTCTACTGGCTCTCCACGACTTTGATTTGTGAACTTTGCATTGATTTTGTGACAGATCATTTCCCATATTGCGCATTTCTCCCCCTTGATTTCACCATTTCAGATTTGCTTCAGCACTGAGTTTTAGCAAAACCTCCTCCTTCAACAAATCCACCTACACATTTTGGTGAATCAGTGGTCAATTCAAGTGAACAAATACAGAAACAATACTGTTCTTAACAGATTATTTTTGTTTAAAGAAGCTCTAGTGCATGTGAAGACTCCTGTTTGTGCATGGTGTTCTTAACATACAAAAATTCACTCAAAATCTTCATAAACTGTGCAATTTGTGCAGATTTTGATGGAAAGTCTTAGTGAGTCATGCACTGTGTGCTTTAGTGAAGAATATTTCTCTGAATATTGCAATTTTATCTGATTTTCTTCACAACTTTTACATTTAAACAGTAAATTGTGTGCAGAAAAGAAGATTTTCCCTCCCTTCTGTTGTGTTTTGTCTCCATCCTGCGCTATTTTCATAGAGTAACCATGTTTGAATTTAAATTCCAGGACTGAAGGCAAGAATACTATTTAACTTTTTTTTTTTTTTTTTTTTTTTGTATATTCCTTCTATTGGTTCATGCAAGCCTCCCTGAGCAAAATTAATTATCACCTTTGCCCCAAAGAAAATGCAATTAAAAAGTAGAGGTAATGGTTTTTTTCTCCAAAATGAAATGGGACAATAGTTCTGTCCCCAATTTATTGCTTTTCCTCTTTTCTTTATTTTTTTGTGATAATGTGAACGTCAGACAATCATGATGCATGAAATCTTGTATTTTCCTTCCGTCGTTCCTTTCTCACGGCTGCGTATTTGCATTTTTTGAATGTTCGGATGTGAAGTGTGTGTTAGTGTGTGTGAGAGGAGGGTGTGTGTGTGTGTGAGATAGAGAGGGAGGGAGGGAGAGAGATTAGTGACAGTCTGATAAAAGATGTCTCTAAAACCCTAATTAAAATTGAATACCCCTGCAAATGCAAAGCAACATGCAATCTGCAGGTATTTCATTTAGAGCAACTATCTCAGTGCGAGGCTGTTTTTTATGTCTTTCTTCATTGCACACAAATAGCCGTCCCCCGTTCGTTTTATTTTTCACACGCTCACATCTGCCACCGCCTTTGTCAAACCTCACAAGTTTGCCCTTCTCTACCTCCCTTGATGTCAAGTAGAGTGACAAAATAAAAATCAAGCTGAAGTACCCGGAGTGTGTCACTTTTCCAAGGTTCAGCCCATTAAAGGGAAAAAAAAAAAGAAGCTTTTAATGGAAACTGTGAAACCTCAGCGTGAAGTTCGTGTCTTTCCATAAAGAAGTTCGCTTATGAATGAGCTGAGCTTCACCTTTCTTTTTTCTTTCTTTTTTCATAATCTTGACCCCGGTGATATGCAATGCATGCCTTATGATTGCCACTTTATGAAGCTTGCATGATTCATTTAGTTGCAGAAACTGAGTCGATTTACTGTTTTGATTTATGCATCATAACCAGCAGTTGCTCCCGGGAGCTCGTCTCGCTGATGCTGCTGCTGCTGCGTTTGCACTTTCTGAATCCTGCCGTCGAGTTCTCGTTACATCACTCGAACCTGAGGCCGGTCCCGTCTCTTTGAACGTCTCCTCCTGCAGTAAAACGAGAAGAGCGACTGCACTGTGCAGCGGAAAAAGCCTGCTGGAGACCTGACCTGTGTTGTGGCTGCTGAAGCACTTTCACTTCCTACTGTCTGGACTCTGACTGGCCGCCATGTGATCGCACTTCAGAGGAACACACGCACACACGCACGCGCACACACACACACACACACACACACACACACACACACACACACACACACACTTATCTGTGTTACCAGCAACCGGTGGCCGCTGGTTTATCTGCCGGGTTGCATGAATCCGTTCATGTTCTCACATCTATAAGATGCCAGTTCGTATTTAGAGTTAAAAAAAACCTGAACTGTTCTCTTTTAATGTTTTTCTTGTTTTCACATTTTTCTCTAATTTCCCCATTTGTTACTAGATGGGGCTTCACACATGAACTTTTTCTATATATGTTAATGATATAACATATCAAAGCAATCACACTGACTTGGTTGAATGTGGATATTTGTGTATGAATGAATGAATGAATGAATGCTTTATTTCCGGTTATAGATCAACACAGAAAGTAAAAAGACCGACAAATACTGTTCACATCAAATGACCAAGAAAAGGAAGAGCCTGAAGCCAGTCAGACATGAATGAACATTAGTATTAATAAGATAACAATTTAAGTCATTTTTATGTTAAAAATGATTGTTTACATGTTTGAACTGAATGATTATTTGTTTATTAGGAATCCCATCAAATTGTTTCAGTCTAATTTTGTGCTTTTTTCAGTCTAACTAACAGACAGAGTGTGATTTGTGTGCAGGGAGGTAACGCTGTTTTAAACCATTACTTAACATATGCAGCACATCCATTCAGCTTGATCTCTGAAGAAAGTATCACTCTTAAAATAAAGTTTCAGATCCAGAATTCAGACGATTGAATCACTGACATAGTTAACATAAATGTTTGTGACTTGTGTTCTTCCAAATCACAGCACTCCTCTTTTTGTCAGTTTATTCTTTAATTTATTAAATATCACTATTTTTGTGCATTGACCATAATTAAACTCTCTCTATTTAGTATTCAGTTACAAAACTTTGTATTTGCAGAGCGTGAATGCAGACTGGATGAAAACATTGTTGATCACAGTTCAGTCTTTTGCTCTGTGTATGATGGGCATGTTCACGTTGCTGTAGTGATGCATTCGCAGGGTTTTGTGCACCAAGAGTAACGCCAGGTCTCAAAATGCTCAATGCATTCAATAAAACTTTATGGAAGGTTAGTGTGAAGACTGGATGAAAGAAACAGTGAGAAGGGGGCTGCATCCCTTCACAAGTGACCAAATGAAGTCAGTTCAGATGTTTGTTTTTTTTCATGTTTATTATCAGTTGTAAGTTAATAATGATTAAGAAGCATGTGCATGATGAGACAACCAGGTCGTAGTAGTTTGTTTAGAACATCCAGTAAAGATGTTACAACTGTAATTTGTAATATATGTTGGTATTTTTGGTCAGATTTATACTTTCCAAAGGATTTTAATACATAGAAATGGCTTTTTTTTTTTTTTTTATTGAAATGATGCAAAACCAATGAAGTCCTTCCTTTGTCAACACTCAGTTTCTAAATATTTCAGTGAGTGCTTTATGAGCCAGAAATTGAATCACTTTTCTTGTATTTCGCATAAAAAAAAACATAGAAAACAAAGCAGCAGTTGGCAGCTCCGGTGTAAAAACATTCCAGCATTCATGAACATTGCATTTTTAGAAAAAAAGCCTGCCTGAGCGTTACTCAGAGCTCACACCTATAATCATTTTTACTTGGCTGCCTGCCGGAAATGTCGAGGAAATTGCTCTGGCTTAAGCTCCCGTTTAGTCATAAGGATATGGTCAATTTGGTGCACGGCCAAAGCCCCTGAGTCACTTTACTGTATGTCATTTTATTCCATTTTTTTGTGATCCGTTCCCAGAACACCAGTTGAATCATACGGCGAATAAATAATCCCCGCTGCAGCCCAGTTTAAAAGTGGTGAGCAATAAACATGTGTTTTTCTCTCTGTTAAACCACACACAGTTGCTTTATTTTTTTTCTTCACCCCCTCGTTTTCCATCCAGACGGTTTATTAACTTCCCAGATGATATCTTGTCATGTCCGCCGTCGATTCCCGTCATGGTTAGAGCCCAGGGCCTCGGTCCGGTTCCCTGTGCCAGGAGTGACAGTCCCGTGTGTTAAAGACATGTTTGCTTCGCGCCGGGATCAATAAGTGCTGTGAGGGAGTGCCGGGCCTCGCCGGCGTTGTCGATGCTCCACGTATCACATTATGAAATATACGTCGGGAGGAAGCCGCCCGCCAGATTAAGGCGTCCTGGAGGATCAATGGAGAGTATGAGCGTTAATACAGCGCTGCTGCTCGCCGCCCCCGGACACCCCGGGTTACTCTGGCTCCCAGGCCCGACGCTCGTGCACGCAGACGTGCTCCTGCGCCGGCCGGGGGAATTAGACTTCTGCTGGGTGGCGTTACAGTCAGATATCTGTCATCGAAAGGATTCTTTACAGCGCTGCAGCCAAACGGCGCTCAGAGAAGGATTTTACAAACGTTTGTAAAACGGGCCTAAAATCAGTCTTGAAGGTTTACAGTTCTAAAAATCCTACAATAGAAACAGAGTGAAACCTACACAACTCTATAAATAAACGTAAATAAACAGGATCAGACGTGAACTGGAGGTCATCAAGCACATCAGTGAACATGTGTACTAAACTTTACCTACTCTGAAATGTCTTGAATTTGACCTGTAATGCTTCAAAATGTTTTGCTTGAGCTTTAAATGTCGCTTCAGTATTTCAGCAGTGGCCGAACTGATGATTTACAAGATAAAAAGTCGCACTACTTTGTTGAACTACAAGATGAAACTTTATTCCTCACATATGGGAACATTCAGTCAACACAGCAGCTCCACATTGCATTAAAGATGTCAAATCCAGAATATTAGCATTTATTATAATGTTATTAATGCATGGCATTAATTCATGTTCAAAAATATTCCGAATTTAAAGAAAATGTTACAATAAGAAGAATTTAAAATAGCAGCAAAAAAAGAAAATACAGTCAATGAATCGTTGACAAAACACACTGGAAACGTTACAAAACAACGTTTTGAAAAATCACAGTAAAGTTTTTTATACAGCAGAAAACTATAGAAAATAAACTACAATGGAAAGTCGATGTGATATTTTCTCATTATCCCCCCAAAAAGATTATGATGAAGATTTGAACACTAAAAATATATATATATATATTTTTGTTTATTGCTATAAAGTTATTTACACAAAACACGCACACAGTAAAAGACAATACTTTTAGAGATCTCAATGATAGATTGTCATTGGTGTAAAAGAGTCCCAGTAAACATTTTCAGACTAAAAACGAAACCAAAGAAAACAAAACAAAACAAAAAAAAACATTACAGCAGAAATATTTTTTTCCACCTACCTCTGGTTCTCCACAGCAGGTTGTTGTATCTTTAGTGGGATTTAATGTTGTGAGAATTCAAGAAAAAAAATGGAGAGAAATCACAGCTGAAATATTGTTACGCTGTAAAACTATAGTGTTATATGTAATACACCACTGTATAACTGTATAAAGTTTAATTATGAGGAAAATTACAGTTATATGTGTTTATTACTGCAAAGAAAAATCACAGGAAAGATTGACTGTTGAAAATCACAATTGAATACAGTAGTGTGGGGAATAATAATATGTTTATTACTGTAAAACAATTACTAGTAAAGATTTCCGTACAGAAAACACCAACATAGTAGACGCTTTTTTTATTTGCTGAAGCAAAAATGACCAAACATAAAAAATTGTGCTGTAAAAGAAATCATAGTAAACATTACTTTGAAGAATTATATAGTATTTATAATACATTGTGCTGTAAAGAAAATGACACTAAAAATATAATACAGCGGAAAATCCCCAAAAAGAGCCGTCAAGAAAACACAGTAATGAATTTAAAACTGTATATTATCACAACATATTTTTTGCATTCTAAAAAAAATCAAAAAGTTTTGGTAATTAAGAAAATCACTCTCAACTACACCCCCGTGGAAAATCACAGCTCTATGTGCTTTTTTCTGTAATAGAATCCGAGTTAATATTCTGACATCATTAAAGAATGATAATAAATAGATAAGTAGAAAAAGCACAGTAAAAGTCATACTACGTCACAAATCCATCATACTGTAATGTTGGATTGAAAAAAATTATTGAAAAGTTTTGAAGTTCAATATTTTTAAAATACCTTTTTAAAAGTTTCCAACATTTAAAAAATATATATTTTACTGTTAAAAAATGTATATAAAAGAAAAAAAAAACATGCAATCTTGTGAAATATTTTTTTTTTTTAAGATTTTCTTTACTTAGGAGTTAAAATTATAATTAAAAAAATAAATGAATTAGATCTTGACGGAAATTTGAAATAAATGGCAAAAACAAAAAAATAAAAACAAAAAAACCCAAACTATTGTCTTGATTTGTTTTTCTAAGAAAAAAAATCACAATGGGTGTCAAAACTGTGGAAAGTAACAAAACTAATCACAGTGCCCGAAACTTCACAGCAAAGTTTTAATGCTGTGAGAGATAATAGTGAACGCCCCACTTCTGTGAAAAATCATTGGAATAAACATATTCTACAGTAAATAAAGGGGAAAAAAATTCAATGCCGTAAAATAGATAAAATTCCACAGTAGAAATCAGTGATATTTAAACTCTGGAAGTTTTACGTTGAAGTTTCTTCAGTTTTTTGCAGTTTGATCCCAAAGTGAGCCTGCTCCTCCTCCATGGATCCAGATATTAACTCTTTCATGCACTCATTTGACCTGGTTTGGAGCTCCTCAGTCTTTTCCTCTGTTTTCACTTTTCGAACTGAAAATTACTCACTCACCCTTGCACCCATAAATATGACATTTTTGCCCGGCAATCATCCCGACCACATCCAGCTGACCTCACGTTATAAAACTCAACTCATAGACCTCGTTTCCCACGACGGACGTCACGGGCGCGAGCCTCTCGTCTGAATATATCCCCACTGTGGAGGACAACAGAGGCGCGCTGTCATCCAGCTGACCCTTGAAGTGGCCAGATGAAGGGCAGAGGGGAGGAGGAGGAGGAGGAGGAGGAGGAGGAAAGGAAACTTGGGCCAAGGTCAAGAAAGCTAATTTGTTTCCTGCGTCCCCTGCCGTCCCTGAGAGGCAGACCACACACTGGCCGTGCACGGGGGGCTTTAATGTGGCGACGGCAGCGTAACATGAGGCTGAGCTCATCTGCTACCGGAGGAATCCGTCTGTCGCTGGTGGGACGTAGGAGGAGAGCCAGTGTTTGGAAAGACACTGGAGCTCGTCACGAAACAATAGGTTTCCTCCCCAAACACTGAATATGTAACACACGTTACTCTTTCCATAAGTTTTCATACACATATTGACAAATTTTGCTTTAATCTTCTCATAGAAAGACATTAAGTTCTCTGACATCTGCATTTTTCTGATTTAAATTCTATAATAAGTCTTATTTTGGTCATTTTTAACATTTGAAACGGACTGTTTTGTACATTGAGAACCTAAATTAACATTTTATACCAACTTTTAAAAGTTGCAAAAGTGAAAAAAAAACAAAAACAAAACTCTTTGTGAATGTAATTCCCATTGTGAAAACAATGAGAGTTTATGTTTTTGTGTGAACATTTTATCCACAATGTGTTAAGAACGTCATAAAGAATAGTTGTATAGGAAACACTGAAATTGAGATAATTGAAATAAAGTAAAATATCGTAATTCCATAACAGACAAAACATCCTGTATTATGTCATTCAAATTAATCTTGGAATTTTAAGTTTATATTTAGACGAAAAAGTCATTTTTGCTTCATGATGACCGTTGTGTTGAGTCATTTCTCATTTTAGAACAAAAAGCAGAAGAAAACAAACCCAAAACACCATTTCTAGTTCAGAAATAACAACTGTGCTAGTTTATTTTAAGGTACAGTCATACACATTCCATTTATAGAGATTTAATTAATCATTTTGACTGAATTAGCTGCCATAACTCTCAAAATTATCCCTCAAATATAGAAGGTGGACATTTTTCAGCTGTGGCGATGATTAAAATCTCCCTCTTTCTGGAATTCATCAATGAGAATCAAGACAGACCAGTGAAATGTCATTAACATAGACTCCAAAGTGTTTCCATGTTTTAATATTTAGAGTGATTTTGATTCAGAAACAGAGAAATGGATTTTAAAATCGGGTTAAATTTGACCTCGTGCTGCAGAAGTTGCTGAATTTTCTCACGTTACCTGCAAAATATCTCTGTTGTTCTGTGGATTACTCACTTGTCCACCTCCGGCTCATTTGTGTGAGATGTTTTGTCAGAGCAGCTGAGAGCCGTCTTCATTTAAAATGAATGGAGTCGCCACCTCAAGGGCACACGTGGTGGATTGTGGGTAATCAGAGTGGAGGGGGGGGGGGGGACACTGAATGAAGTTAAATTACTCAGCTTCCCCCAGTCTGTAATTCATGTCTGAGGATTCATTTCCAGTATAAATACTAAGACTTCCTAATACTGGCCTCATTATTCGGCTTTAAAAAACAGCCGGCGTCTAATCAGAGATAAGTTCTCCAACTTTCTAATGGATGAATATATAGATTGATGGACTCAAAGTTACCAAAGAGATCAGTTTTTTTTTTTCCTTCTCCCCCCCCCCCTTTTTAATTAGCACCTGTGAGCTGTTTCCCATTAACACTGTGCACATTAAAAATCCCTCTGCTTTTTCTAATTAAGTAAAGTGGAAACAGATTAGATGGCTTCTTTGAACAAAGGTCAGTGATTGCACTTTGTCTCGCCCCTGTGTTTGTTTGTTTGGCCGGCACCAGGAGAGAGTCTGCCACTTCTTCCCAGAATGTCACTCCACAATCACTGTTTGTTTTACGCAGCGGCCCTTTTTTCTTCTCTCTTCATCTCCTCTCCATCTTTTTTTTTTTTTTTTTTTTTTTTTTTTTCTCCTCCTCGCTTGTTTTGTTTTCTCCACGCCGTGATCAATAGATAAAGACTCTCTGGGCCTATATTCCCCTCCACAGGTGGGAGAGAGGATCTGATTTTGTTTTTGTTTTTTTGTTTTTTTGTTCTTCTGATATGATTATGAAGCGCGTGTCAGATGAAAGCGGGGCTGATGAAAGATAGGCATCAACCTGCGGCGTCTCCGGAGAGGCTGCCGGGCTCCGCACGGTTGTCAAGAAGGAGGAATATGGTGACTCATCCGTCTCTAATCTCTCTTTCCTGGACAATTGATCTGACTTTCATATCCATTAGCCCGGCTTTCATAGCCGCTGTAATGAATGGCGGCAGTACAGACATACTTCAAGACCAAACTCGTCTCTCAGACAGAGGAAGGGGAAAAACATCCTGTCAACAGGCGCTTCAGCTGATCCTGGATTAACTGGCTGAATATTCCAACTGAGACTTGAGGGTTTTGCACCAGTAGGAAGAAAATGTGTCACATCCTGGTGTAAAACTTCGACTTTCCGCTCCATTGTTATATTATTGTTGTTTTCAATATGGCAGATTTACCATCAAGGTAAAAAATGAATCATTTATTTGGAAAAAAAACAAGTAAAAAAAAAACATTCATGTTTAATACTCAGTAATCTCATGTAAAAATTCACTCTCAAATTGTTCAGGATTAAAGAGTGTTTAAGGGGAGAAGAGGTCTGACCCCCACTTGCTGGTTATCCTTAGTGTCGTTTCATCGATTGTTTTACAGCAGGTAGAATGAACAATACAACTCACAATCTTTGAAATAAAGCTGAAATGATTAAAACAAATAGAAAACATGACAACAAATAGGAGTTTCTTCCAACATTTATATCTAAATGACCTGGATCTCATCACAGCAGTTTCCCTCCTGGAAGTTGACGGATTACAATCATTAAAAAAATTGAGAAAGTTAATCACTTCAACTTTCAATTAGCATTTGGTACCTTTGTTTCCCTCCTCTGTAGTGGACGTGGCAAACATAAGGCTCATGGACCAAACTAGGCCGATGAGACAGTCCATTCCAGACTTTAAAAAGTGTGAAAATGACTTTACTGGATGATGTCGCTTCAAATAATGTTTTTAAATTACTGTGATGGTATTTTGTGATTTTAGGCTAACCACAACATTGTTCCAAATGAAAACGCATCGATTCTGCATTTTCGTTTCAGAAAAGTTCCGGGTTTCCATGGCAACTTGTTGAAAACGTTGTCATTTTCATGTCGGGCCACTGGGGGGTGGTCAGGTTAGATCGCTATTCAGAGAATCTGGACTGGGAGTCAAACATCGTCCATCTGCTCGAGCATGTGAAGAAAAACTGTTTACTACAGCCGTGGTGTGTGTGTGTGTGTGTGTGTGTGTGTGTGTGTGTGTGTGTGTGTGTGTGCAGCAGCAGTGTTTCAGAAAAGTTGTGCTGTCGATGGAGCATTTTCAAAATATTAAGTTTCCCCCATTTCCACGGAGTCGGGTCATTTTCAGAAAGTTTTCAGTCACCCTGAGAATTGCTGTTGTGTAAACAGACGCCCACAAAACAATGGAAGTGTTGAACTGAAAACGTGGCTGTGTAAACTTTGCTTTCGGTGAAGAACCGAGGCCTGAGTTGAGAGATCAGCTTCTTCATCGAGAAGTATCATCATCATCATCATCCTGAGGGAAGTGAGGGTCGATATGCAAATACTTTCAGAAAGACCAGAGGACTCGGATTTGGAACTGCTCGGTGTATTTTAGAACATGTTCACATTTCTTGTAAGGAAGTTATTTTAATGTCATCTTGTTGTCTTACAAATGTCCTTGAGCTGCAGTCTCGGATGTAACGTGCACTGTAGTGTGAATCGCTGCACTCCGTTTCGGCAGATTTGCTCGCAGACGTGTTGCTCCGACATTTCTGCCTCAATCCTCCGATGTTTTTTGAGTTAGAAGATGTTTATCCAGCGCACTGAAGCCACCTGTAGCACGCCGACAGCTCCTGTGTCTGAGCGCCACAAAGACCCGGCGCCGCAGAGAGCCGTTCACGGGGAGATAACTGGAGGAACGCCGGCCGTGCAGGCTTTTGACCGACTGCTTGCATCGTAGCGAAGGTCACCTGGAAAATCTGTGAAAAATGTTTTTTCCCCACTAATTCCTTCAAATTGATTCCGCTTTAACGATCGGATGAATGAAACCTTGGCTTTGCTCGGGAGCCGATGAGGCTTTAGAAGCAGCTGTTGCTTCAGAAATGTTGGAAAAATGCTGTACGTAATGTCCCAATTTAGTCAAAATTTAATAGCATATTAAGATGTGTTGTTGTTGCTTCCATCATACGACCGATCAATGAAATCTATCACGGCTAAGGAGGAGAGGCTGGCGGCTCGCAGGCAGCGCTCCAGATTGTTGATTCATCTCAATGGGCTTCTTATTGGTACATTGTGGCATGATTATCACCAACACATTCCTCCAGCCCGAAACGCCGCCCCGCCGCCCCCCCCCCCCCCCCCACCGCCGCCGCAACACCTCGAGAGTTACGCATGAGGGGGAGCTGACAAAGGGAGCCAGACAGGAAGGAGAGAACGACAGAATTTAATAAAGTTCAACAAGGCAGAAAGGATTGCACAAGCAGTGAATAGAGATTCTGCTTCTTCTTTTCTTCGCCCTCCTCCTCCTCCTCCTCCTCCTTTACAACTTCTGCCTGCTTAAACACTTTTACACCCCCCGGCCCTTTTATCTGCATTCACGGAGAGAGGGATAGCTGGACAGAGCAGGGGAGAGCTTCTTTTTTTCCTCTCTTTTCTTTTTTTTTCTTCTTCTTTTTTTTATTTGAATGTTGACCGAGGATGGCCACCATCTGTGCAAACTGTCCGACGGCCCGGCCGCGTCTCCAGACGACCGTCCGCACATGGCAATTTATGGCCGCCGCCGCGCTCCGTTTCGCCACTATTTAGGCTTTTATCGCCGCTTTCTTGAGCCGGCGGAAAGCACGGGCACTATATCATTTCCGGCAAACCGCGATTTGAACATCATCTCACACCCTCCCCGTCCCGTTCGCCGCCGCCTTTTGTCTTTCTTCTTCCTCATCATAAAGAAAAACCTCTTCACAGACCCAGCCTACACTTATCTCTCTCTGGCTACTCTCTCTCTCTCCGCCCCCCCTCCGGTCACTGAAAAGCCTTCCACTAAGCTCAAACACACGAGGGGGAGTGGTGAAAATGGGGTAGATGACATTGTTTTCAGTGATATGGATGCACGGCTTAAAGACAAAAGTGTCGGCTGAATGTTGTCATGTCAATAAGCCATCAGTCGCGCCGCTAACAATAAGTTAATGATTCCCCAGCAGTAATACATTTATGAATAGAGAAGTGTCTTCTTCTGCCCAGCGGGTGTGCCCATTAAAACAGAGCATGAACAAAATAATTGTGATTTGCAGATAAAATCCACTTTAGAATGGGATCCCGACTGAGGAATTGTTGAAAGAGCTGTAATTTTCCACTAAAACGTGACACACACTCACAGGAGCCCTGCTAATCAACTTGAGTGTGTGTGTGTGTGTGTGTGTGTGTGTGTGTGTGTGTGTCTGCTTTGAAGTCTGAATCTTTGCACTTTTTATACAGATTAAATAAGGTGGATTTCGTGATATTGGCTCCAAATTTTACACTTTAAAGAAATATTTTCTGACTTTCACTGTTTTTGTCATCGATATAAAAATGAAATTTAGAAACTACCAGTGAAAAAAGTGTTTAAAACAGTTTTATGTGTGACTTATTCCTGAAGAATTGATTGAAACGATGTAGATTTGACTCGTTTTTAACAAATCTAACAGGTCAAATTGACTCACTTTGTCGGCCACCTCAGTGAATAAGCAATATATCGACTTGGTTAAAAAATAATGAAGCTCTGTGATCTGGTTGCATTAAAACACCTGTCTGTCATGAGCTCTGTGTAAAATCCACACTCATGTCTGTGTTTGCATCGCGTTGATTCTCATTATTTGCTACATTAGCAAAGACAGTGTTGTCAATGTCTTTTCTACCTTTTACAGTTTGACCTAAATAGTGCTGAATGAGTAAAATAGCAGCATAGTAACTAAGTAACTGACATTTCCAATGATTTCCTCTTGTTTTAGTTTCACATGATCAGAACTTCTTAAATGAATTGATATCCATCTTCTGCTTCAGTGATTCCTCCTGCTCCAAAATATATCAAGATGTTTTAGGGCATTGAAGTTTCTTTGACTCTCATGGGAGACGATAGTTCACTTTCACCGCAGTAACATGCTAACTAGGTCAAGTCACGTTTTCTTAATTCGACTGAAACACAGAAGTTAATGCTGGACTGGACCCTCTGGTGGAACAAATTACCACTTAAAGTTTGATAAATCCTTGTTGTTCACCAGTTCATGCTTGATTCTTAGAGTTTGTCTGGTTTTGCACACAGTTTTTGACTATTTCAATTTTGCTTTGCAAGTTTAGAAATGACGGTATACACTCTCTTACATTATCCTGATTAACTTCTCTGAACTACATTTTCATTAGATCAGTTCTCCATAACTATTTCCATAGAATACATTTTACTCTTGAACTAAAATATTCAATTTTTGTTGGTATATCTTGTAGAACTAGTTCAGGAAATTATGTATGCTTAGTAGAAATCTCTGTATTTGTTCAATGTTTTCTTGGATATTTTCTGTAATGACTTTTAGAAGGATTTAGAGGGATAACAACTCATATCTTTTCTTATCCAATAGCATGCCGAACTGTACCTGGCATTGCCAAAAATACACGATATGTGGAAAAGGAGAAGCGTTAAAGGCTTTTTCATTCAAACTGTAGCTGTTGAATCGATTCCTTCTTATTGTTTGTCTCATCTCCAGTTATGTGTGTATGGTGAATGAAATTCACTTATAAAGCGCTTTTCCACCACATTGTCAGTCACATTTACCCATTAACACACACACACACACACACACACCAATAGAGGCGGCTGTCATGGCAAGGTGCTCCTGGGTGTCTTGATATGAAATCAACCTTAAACCTTCTGATTGAAAGTTGTACCACTTATTACATGTGGAAGAAGCAGTTTTGAGTGATACTGATATGATACTAATCCAATACTGACACTTTGTACTAAAGCCTGAGGTGAAGGTAATCCCAACTTTAAGTGGTGAGAGAAAGGAGTAAAATAAACAATAATAAAATATTCTGAGTTGAATTTTAGCATTTGAAACAATTTTTTCTCAGCTCCAAACGGGACTGTTTGATTGTTAGTAGACAGTGAGTTTATATCATCATAATGTATCTGGAACAATTGACTTACAGCGAGGAAGGCGTCGGAGTTTCCCCACTGGCCCAGGACTCTAGAGTCTGTTTACTGAAACACTTGAACCAATACTTTGACAAGAGTCATCACTTGAAGGAGTGAACATAAACGGTACAGAATATAAAGTACGCCTGTACGCAGACGACACTAAATATTCACTACAGTGACACGTCACTATTTTACAGAGGTTTTGGTTTGAGCAGCTAAATACTTATCAATTCTTCTTCAAGGGTGATTGAGAGACGTCAACCAAGCAGAACTTTTATGTCTCCAAGTATTTAGTGAAGTCTTGTAAATGGGGGGAGAGAGAGAGAGAGAGAGACTCTTTCTTTGGTGCTTTACCTCAAGTAATAAAACGTCTAGACACCAACTAACATGAATTTCCCTCAAGAATTAGTGTCATCAGTGTGAGAGCCCTGCCCTGCACTCTGGGGTGCAGTTTGAAATACTGTCTTTAAAATCAATGCTCACCTCTCCACTCCTCCTTTAATTGAACTTTGCGGCCTCCCGTTCAGACCTTTTGTCTGAGGAAGCAGTCAAGTCCTTAGCCGTAATGAAGGTAAATCAAACTTTTTTTCAAGACTACTTTTGTCTGTTGTTACGCTTCCCGGCAAAATTGGACTTTTCCTGCATGGCTTCCCCGCCCGATCTGCCCCCGACTCGCGGCGTCCACGTCGGAACGACAGAAGACAAACAAACAGCATTAACATCCACCGCTAACCGTCGGGGGCTAATCGCCTGAAGAGGATATTGATGCTTCATAAATGGAAAGGGCTCAAAGAAAACTCCCCGAAGACAGAGAGAAGGAAACGCTGCACGTAGCATGAAAGGCATATAAGTTGATTTAGATAATGGCACTTTTTATTTATTTTACCCCCCTCTTTCTTCCCCTCTTTCCTCCCTTTTTACGTTCAACAATTGGCACTTTGGAGGGAAGTCCATGCAAAACGTGTCCATCCATCATGCCGGCTGCGTCTCCACAGCAGTGTTATTGACACAGTAAATTAAAGGAGGCTCGCATCAGACGGCTGACGGATTCAAGGCGTCAACAGCCAACTTATAATCTCAGCCCCGTCGCACTGCTCTTCCTCTCCTGGGTTTTTTTAATGTCCATACTTCTCGTTTACTCTTGCCTCTGCACTCTGTAAGTCCCCTCAGCATTCTGTTTTATGCACACCTAAAAAAGTATGCTCTGCTTTATTGGCGGCGTATAAAAAGCCGTCCTATTTACCTGAAAGCGTGCATTCGTTGGGTGTAAATACTCACTTTTAGTGGGTGCGTACAAAAAGTGAAGGGTGGGGGGGAGGAGGTTCTCAAGAGTTTGGAAGTATTTCAGTTTTTTATTGTTATAAGTCATCAAAAATATTTGAAATGAAGAAGATGTGTGTGTAATATTCAAGATTGAGCAGATCCTCTGCGAAACCTGTTAGTCTTTAAAGATCCCGTGAAAACATGAGCTCAGGAATGCCTCGTGAAGACATCTGTTTCAGCCCCGTCTGTTTCTCCCTGTGATTATTAGGAGTAATTACCTGTGTTTAATCCAATCGCCATGTCCTGTCTCCTATAAAAGATTCTGATTTATGTGAAACACGGCTTTCTCAGCTGAGGAGTCACTGTAAAGGCCGCGTTACGTAACGGCGTTTGAATTAATATTGTTTCGCTCCCTGAAAGCCGAGGCAGAAAACTCTTCAACCGTTTGAAGCTGAGGAGATACCAGAGAGGGATTTTAGGTGGTGGTGGGGGGGGGGCAGGGTTGAGTGAGAGAGGAAGGAGGAGGTGGGGGGGAAATGTTACTTTTATGTCAGTGCCTGGATCCTCTAAATGGCATGGCAAACTGCCCCAGTTACCATGGCTATGAGAGGGCTTTGAGAGCACATTAATCATGAGGATTTAGGTTTTTCTTCTTTTATCCACAAAAAAAAAAAAAAAAGAGGGCACAGAATCTCTTAGACTTCCTTTATGAAGCTGATTTATGATGTTTAATACCTCCGTGTGTAGATCATGGGAAATCACTGGGAGCGGTGACAGTACATAAGCAATGAGGGCGATTAGTGGGCCGAGTTCAGGAGGGTTTTCAGACCGGGAATGATTCTCATCTGCAATCAGGAAGCAGCGAGGATGAAACGTTTTGGACTTACTGTCCGTTTTGAGGCTAATGCTGCGTCATGAGAGGACGTTAACGTGTGAAAACGGCGAGCAGCGTTTAGAGCTTAATGAAGATTAAATGTCTTGGAAAGGCTTTGGCGTCAAAAGGTGTATTCATTTGCTACAATGGCGGCGTTTGGCACCCGACCAGCCCCTTCTTAATTGTGCAATCTGGAAGTGGTAGATGATGCCTGATGTGGCTGCACCCGGACTTGTGCGCGTTAAAACGGGGCTCTTTGTGCAAACACGTTGGGAGCTTATGACGGACAGGCGACTGATAAAAACTGGATTGAGGGGGAAGCGGAGCGACGCTTGTTGTGCTACTTTTTTGAGCGGCGATTTTTCTCCCGTCTTTGTCTCCGGTCGGAGACAGCAGATTGATGACGGCGTGACAGAGTGACATTGCATTCTGGGAACCGGGTACTATGGCTATAAATCCATGGCGATTCAGCTTTACAATGGCCTACTGTCTGGCCATGAGAGGGGCAGGAGGTTGTTACTTGCAACACCCTAGTGAGCTGCTAGGGTACGGCCATTATGCTCCCCCGAGGGGCAGGAGAGGGCAGGAATGAAGACACCAGGAGAACATAGAGCCAGGATGGTTAATGAATTATGAAAAACTAATAGAATAATAATAAAAAAAAAAAAGAGGACAGTGGTGAAGGGGGGGGAGAGTTTCCCACACTCTTCAGACTCTATGATTCTTTTCAAAGCAGATCTGTCAAATCAGAGCATCTGCTGCATTATGAAGTAGAAAAAAAAAAAGAAACACCCGGACAAATAAACACTCCAAGTTCCTCGTTGACCTTGGAAAACCAGCTGTGTTGTGAGTGCAGCTCCACTCGGCTCCCTCCCCTCCATTGTGCCGCCTGTTTGTGCGGCTGTGCGCGGCGCGTACGAGCGGGGAAATCGCCCTCCAGTGCACGTTTCTGTGCAAACTGCTGCGGACGATGAGCGTCGACCACTTTGGCAATTCGTCTGATTAAAATAAGTTAAAAAGCTGTGTATGGTTTGCTCGCTTTACCTTCGACGAACAATATTCTTTATTTGAATTAGAATTTCTTTATATTTGGAAATGTCATCGCTTACAGATGTCTCACACACACACACACACACACTTTTTTAGAAATATATTTCCAAACACATAAAAATGTTAATCTTATAAACTTCATCATATATACACAAACACTGCATTTATAAAACACAAGTGGAGAACTGCTTTGATTTCATAAGTATTTACTCATTACCTACTTTTACCCACCGTGTCAGAAGCAAATACTGTTAAAAGTGTTTTTAAGTCACACATTTGTTTAGATTTCATGACTTTTTTTTGAGTTTGTGCTCTGATCATTTAAACAAAGCACTTTACTTTCTCTAGTTTAAAAACGATAAGAGACAAGTCAGTGCTGTAGTATTTAAAGATTTGTTTTTTTATTTTAAAACCCTTTTTTTGTATTTAGTCAGTTTATTCTTTTCACTGAAAAAATGACTGAACTATATCCACGTTTATTCCAAAACAAGACTTTTAATAGGTCCAGTAGTACAATTCCAATTACTTTATTTGAGAAATGTGTGATATTTTATTCATTGCGAAGAAATGTGGTGAAAATTTTAAAAAAATTGTTTAGAGGATCTTTACTTTGAATATTTTTGTTTTACCAGTGTTACTTTTACTTGGAATTGAGTCTAATTTAATCAAGGTGAAACAGGTCAGTTTTAATCTCAGCACATTCCAGAACTTTACCTCTACAAACTTGAACAAACGCAGAAAAATAACAAACTTGGCACTATTTCCAGTTCTCTCTCCACCTCTGATTTTATTTACTAAAAGTATTTACATGCTAATTCTGATTATTTTCTATTACTTCTAGAATTGCAGTCGTTGGGTCTGATTCAGCCGGACTGTTGCATTGTTGCTTGTTTTGTTAGAAAAAAAATATGTTGATTGTACCAAAAGAGTCTCTCTCACCTGATTTCAAAATTCTAGTGATTTTTACAAGTTGTGACACTTCAGTGTAAAAATATTAAAAAATAATAAAACAGCTGTGTTTTTTTCACAAGTGAACTTAATATTAGTGAATTTTCTCTACACTGTTCTGCGTTAACTGCCATCATTAGTCTTTCTTCCGTTTCTAAATGTGGATGTTTCCAGCATCACCACATGAGTAATAAAGTTAACAAAAAAAGTACCTGTAAATGCAACTAAATATACTCTATAAATCTGCGTGTGTGTGTGTGTGTGTGTGTGTGTGTGTGTGTGTGTGTAGCACAGCCCCATCAAACAACACTGAAATATAGTAAAAGCTGTAAATGCCACCTATGCTGATAGCTAACCAGCACTTTTCCCCTCATGAATAAAATGGGCACAATCATTGAGTGGAAAATATTTTTACCCCTCCATTTGATCACCACAGACTCTTTTCTTGGTGATTTGAGCTCAATAATGGGAGCCATACCTCCACTGCTGGCGCTGGCCGGGCCTCCTCTTCTCCTCCTGCTCCTCCTCTCTCTCTCTCTCCCTCTCTCTCTCTCTCTCTCTCTCTCTCTCTCTCGCCCGAGCTGGAGGCAGCTCCACTGTATCCTCCCCTCCTGTGTGATCGGGCCTCGCAGCACTTGTCATCTCCCTGGTGGCAGCTTAGATTCTCCAATTTTTAGGTTAATTAATCAAAAATGATTTCTTTTCTCATTAGCCATGCAGTTGGTTCGCAATCTGCAAAATCGATGTTTTACAGATGTTTCCCTGGGTTTTGTTTTTCGAGACGGCGCTGATTTTTATTGGGTATAGATTTAAGAGGGTGCTGAGGGATTGTGAGTTAACTCAGCCGCACACGATCGCACACACGCAGCCACAGACACACTAAATGCATATTAGAAATAGTCGCACGAGCCAACAAACAACAGCGCGGATACAGTACGGAGGGGAGGGGGGGAAAAAAAAAACAAAAAAAACTCACAACTTTTGCTGCTGCGAACTCACTCTCAGGGCTCAGGATGGCAACGCCGGCGCTCTGTTGAATGCAATCTGTTCATCTAACTGATACGGACGGTAGTTCTCCCTCTTTCTCCATCTTGGTTCGCCTGTATCGAGTCGATTGTTGCCAAACCCAGGGGGTTGAGCCACACACACTCGCGCTCTGGGAAGCACTCTTTAATCACGTAACAGCTTCTGGTTCTAGTTCCTGTTGGTTGTAAACAAATGTAATGTTGCATTTCCTGCAGTCTAGACATAACAACAAACCTGGCAGAAGCGGCGAGCGGGGCGATGGCGGGCGGTTGGGAGGGAGCGGCTGGCGCAGGTCGCCGGCCCGGGTCTGGAGACGGAGGTGACGGGCGTCCGTCAGGTCACTTCAGATGTGGGGGAAAACCGTCCAGATCACTCCTCCTGGGTTCTTTAATTACCCCAGTGCTTTACAGATGCATGAGTGTTTTCAATTTGTGGAAAACGACGGTTTAAAAACTTGACTTTTATGCAGTTTTTTTTTTTTTTCCTTTTGGATAATCTCTCTTCATTGATTAATTCCTTCATGGAAACTTGTTCTGGGCCTTGGAATGTGCCCATCGTGCCATCTGCCATGCAGTTGTTCTCCAGTGCGTGGTGTGTGTGTTTGTGTGTTTGTGCTCATGTACGCCGGCCTCCTCCTCTTCCTCCTCCTCCTCCTCCTCCTCCTCCGTTCGACTCAACTACACAGGAAAAAGAAGATGAAGCAGAGGAGCAAAGGAGCCCAAACAGAAATTATTATTGATTTAATCACATAATCAGCCGCAAACACTTCAGGCCAAGATAGCAAATCCATAATAGCCTCCCCACATAACCACCCTTACAAATTTGCCATCAAAGCCCCGCACGCACACACACTGCAAACACGGGAACCAGGGGTCACCTTCAGTCGCTGGCAAAATATTGACTTTCCTAATGCTTCTATATGTTTTTGAGTTAAGCGTTATCAATCACCGATAAGGGGCCTGATGTCTCTAAAACATAACTCCTATGGCGGAGGGATTACAGCATTGCTTTTCTTGTCATAATCTAAGCATATCAGTGCAGACAAAAGCAGCGGATGGGAAAATCAATGTTGTCAGAGGCAGACATTTCCCACTGAGGCCCGGCCGGGCTGTCTTGAGATGAGATACAGGAACTCGCTCGTTCAACCTTTTAGACGCGGAGATCGGTCCCAATAAAAAAAAAAAAAAAAGCCCCACAGTTACCGTGTCAAGGAAAACTATTTGAATTAATGACATTTGAAAACGTGCTGCTCTTTGCTTCGTTCTCCTAAAAATTTCCCACCAATTAACTTGAGAGTGAATTTGCTTTTCAGTACCTCAACAGTGATGCAACAGCGAACGTGTTCGAGTAATAAAATGTATCCCTTCAAGAAGTAATTTATCATCCTGCTTCACTCAGTCGGTTTTATTTCGTTTAATTGTGCATATCAGGAAAAGTGATGAAAAACACAATATTTTCGATCATTTGATGAAGATAGAATCTATTATTTCCTTTTGTTTTGAACCAATAAAGTAACGCTGTTGATTTAATGAACTTATAGACAAACTCTGAGACCTTTATGTCTCGATACATGAGCAGGAAATTAAATAATATTTATTTCTTATGGCACATGCCGTTCAGTTTTCTAACCTTAGAATAGTTTATAATGGATTTTTTGATACAGGAAGAAAAAATGTTGTTAGAGAACTTTTAATGCATGTGCAGAAAGAAGCTGAAGCCATATTCATACAACATTTTCTAGTGAAACTGCAGAACTCCTGTTGCATTTCAGGAGTCTGTTTACACAGCAGTGGTGTTCGGAGCCACTGAAAAACACAACTTTTCAGAAACGGTCCAAATGTCTCCATGTAAACGGGTGAAAACGCAGGTTTTCAGAAATGCTGCCACTGCATATGTGCATCATGGGATTCGTAAACCGTTCTTCTGCACATGTGCGGATGGATGGACAATATCAATGTTTTCCTCCAGAGTCTCATGACTCCCAGTCCAGATTCTCCTGGACGCAGTGTTTTATAGTTGAGTCTCTCATTTCTGTCATTTCTATGTAAACGTACATTTCTTCGGAAAATGTATCCGTGTAAACGTAAAACAAGAGGCAGTAGAGAAAACTCACATTATCCTAAAAACACTGAGAACTTGTAGAATTGATTAGACGACTCTTATAAATTAGCAGAAACACTATTCCACCAAAATATAAATATCACTTTGAGTTTGCTTTTCAGTTTTGTTCTGAATAGATTGTAATGATGATTTAAACAAAGAAAAATAGATTGGACAAAACAGAAATAGCTTCAAAAACGCTGATCGGTGGTGTGTGCATGTGAGAGAAAATGTCATCAATAAGCAGAGCTGAGACATGAATCAGGTCCGAAAGTCGTCGTCCCGATCTTCTTTAAATAGGAAAATCCCAATGTTACAAGCCAATATTTGCTCTGCCTGCCGGTACAATAAGAGTGATAATTTGTCTGGTTTTTGCACGGATACATAACAATGAGTCTGATTTGAAGACTCCCTCAACATCCATCTCTCCAGTGATCTATCCATTCGTTGCCTATCCCTGTCCATCTAGCCCGGGGCTATGGAAGCCTAATTGTTTACCAAAGGGTTGCGGCTCATTTGCTCCTGGAGATTGGGCCTAATTAACACTAACTTGTCTGAACACCGAGGAGCGCTGTCCACTCCACTTTAATCTAATCTGTACTCTTTCAAAAAATAATGAGATCATTTACACCTCATTAACGAGCAATGTAATGTCTGGGCATTAATCATAATGATTGCTTATCATTTCACTTTGCAATATTATCTCCTCTAATGAAACTGTTCACACAACTGCCAAGAGGGCCTTAATTGGTCGTGTGAAATCACAGAGCACCCGGCAGCTTGCCGCGACGTGTGTGAAGTTCTAATTTGCATGGGTGTGGGGGTGTGTATGTGTGTGTGTGTGTGTGTGTGTGTGTGTGTGTGTGTGTGTGTGTGTGTGTGTGTGTTGGGGGAGATGGAGGGGGTGGGCACCGAGTGGATGGCATCACTTAGGAGCACACGCTTAAAAATGCACGCACACACAGGCGTGAAGTGAGGGACGTGTGGAGGGGCCGGTTTGAGAAGCGGCGGTCAGCGTGGAAGAGGATGGGGCGTCTTCTTCAGGACGTCAGAGTCGGTTTCTGCGTGTTCGAGGCTGAAGGTGCGCCCCCGACTCCTCTCTGGCCCTCGGATCCATGCCAGTGGTGGATGTGATTGTCGAGGGGACTCGGCACCAACGCTGATCCCGGCTTTGTGCCACCGCCATGAAACCAAGACAGGAAAAACACCCGTCCAATGTTGCAGTCTCCCCACTGTAACTGCTCACGGCGCACTGTAAATCCACCTCGCCGTGCTCCCCGGCCTCCGGGAGGATATTAGACCCCGGGGGTGTCTGGGAACACCTGAAGCGGCCATGCTTGAATAGAAGGAGGAGAGGCGGTGAGGCTGCTCCGCGCCCCGGCTCCCCAGGCTTACCGGAGCTTAGGTGTGGGTGTCATTTGCTCTTTCTCCCTGGTCAGAATGGCTAGCTGCTAATTGTGGCCCCTGGTCTGTGAGTTGAGCTTGTGTAGCTGAGGAGAAAAGGCTTGCCCCAAATTGAAATCTGAGCAGCGTGTCTGAGAGTCGCTTCCACTCCGTGTGGCTTTAAGACACACTCATAAATCCTTCAGGGCTCATTTTACCATCCAGAGAAACATTTTTTTTCTTTTCTGTTGGCTGCATTAATGTCTCGTCTTCTTCCCCCATGTCTTCAGTTTTATTGCATCTGTCCAGTGGTCGGCTCGTCCTTGCAGGTAGCCATGACCTCTGCCGTCAAGTTGAAATCAGCGAGTCTAACTTGCAGTGAAGATCAGACACACTGAGTCTGCTTTACAAGCGGTGTGTTTGACTTTACCTTAGAAATGTCTGACAGATCATCATATCATACAAATGATGATACTGATCACTGACTGCAGGAAGTGTGCCGGATATCATGACCTTCATCAGCACACTGTCGGCCCACTGGTGGGGAATATCCAGAAATTCAGAATAGACTGATTGAATTCTTACTATCCAAATGTTTGTTTGTTTTAATCGAGTATTACTCCTGAAACTGGAGTCTGAATAAAGAAATGGATGGATGGATGAACAGATGATGGATGGATGGATGGATGGATTAATGGATGGATTAATGGATGGACATATGGATGGATGGACGGATGAATGGATGGATGGTTGGATGGATGGACGGCTGGTCAGTCAGTCTTTAGGTATTTTCAGACAGTTATCTTCATCTTGCCACTTTTCCCATAAATCCTATTTTTTTCCTAATGACGCCGATGCAGCTGTGCAGCAGTTTTCTCCTCCACTTCTTTCTCTAATAAACCAAGGGGCCAAATAAATAAACCACTGGATCAAGACACATTAAAAACATGCAGAACAAGACTGGGATTGAAGTAATCCAGGTATGATAGACAGTGGTGGAAGCCATGCTGTGTGGTAGCATCTCAGTAATGCTAATCATGAAGGATTATTCTTTATCATCATCCATCTAGCTATATCTTTATTCCCAGGTTACTTTTTCAAACTCACCCACAGCAGCACAAGTCAAACTTCATGTGGAAAGAGAGAATATATGCTTCGTATTATGACGTAAACTTGGAGTCCGTCCCTTTAAACATCCATTGATGTGTTTGTGCACATGAGTATCGCTGAATTTCAGAGGACCGTAACACAGTGAGGCTGTTTTATTAAAGTAGCTGTTTCCGGATCCAGAAGTGGCCGAGACAAACGTGGCTCCAGATACACTGGAGACCAAGACAAATCTACGGTGTCAGAAAAGTGGTCCAGAGATTAGTTTCAAGTGCCGCGGCTCTGCCTCCTAATGCACTCCTCTGCTGCTATCAGTCCTGCCCATCATCTCTTCTTCCTGCTGCTCTGCTCGCCGCTGACTGTCAGCTCCTCTCAGGCTTATTGAAGGCCCGCTTAGCAGTCGCTGTTTGACAGGAGTCAAACGGCCGGGCTGCCATAACCACGTGCTGATATGATTTATTCTCTCCCCGAGGAGCCCTCTAATGAACACAGACGTACGCTCGGCAGCCCCGTACATGTAACCTCCGTGTGCTCAGAGGACGGCCGCGCTGTAATATGATAAGTACCATGTCGATAGGCTGTATGATATGCTAATCATACTAAAACACGGAGCCTCGGGCGCTCCCCGTGTTTATTTATGAAGGCTTGACCTGAGGGAGAGCAATAATCGGCTTTTCTCTGAACTCTCTAACCCTGGGAGCCAAGGGAACCGCCAATCACACACATCTGAGTCCCATAATTCCCCCACCTCTCTCTCTCTCTCTCTCTCTCTCTCTCTCTCTGTTCCCCCTCAACCCTGAGCTCAAATGGTAGATTTATGCAAACAGCACTGAGTGTGCATTTTCCTGCCCGCATTTGTCCGGGGCACATGTCAAGCGCTCAAATCATTAAACTAATTATTAATTGGGACTGACGTAAACAAGTTGTCAGCAGCCTGCTGGCCTCCACTGTGTTCTCAGCTCAGCAAATATAAAGCATTGATCTGAAGCTCCCACATCAAAACCTGCACTTTCCCACTGATGCAAATCCGTTGCAAGAATTGCTCACATATTTGGAGAAAAAGCTGCAAACGTGGAATAAAAACCCAATCATGGGAAGTTTAGTTTTGTTGAAAATATGAAAATGAAGGCATGTTCAGTTTGTGTATTTCTTTATAAATCAGTTGCTATGGAGGGATGGGACGGATATCTGTAGGTATCAAATCTCATAAAATCTCTCTATTCAGCTACTTCACCAGCACAACAGATGAAATAAATGTATTATTAAGTAGTTAATTCTCAACTTCCTGTATTTTCTCGTTCATAAATGTT
The DNA here is from genome assembly GCF_902148845.1 of Salarias fasciatus. Taxonomy (NCBI): domain Eukaryota; kingdom Metazoa; phylum Chordata; class Actinopteri; order Blenniiformes; family Blenniidae; genus Salarias; species Salarias fasciatus. The sequence continues at coordinate 20,438,034 of NC_043755.1, forward strand.
GTGACTAGTTGATGGATTTGTAATAGAACTAAAAAGATTAAAGAAATCCTGTGGATGTCTGCATCAGTGCTTCAATTTTACATTGTGATTATAATTTTATAAGATTAATTGTCTTAATACATGCAGCTTTTGATGATGAATTCAATAGTTTTGTGTAATCTATTTTTATCTTGAAGGCATTTTGAAAAAGTGCAATACGATTTGTTTTTACCAACAAGCAGGACAAATAATGTGCTTTTAAACAGCACAGAATCAGTTAAAGTATAGAAACCAGGTCACTACTGTAGATCAGAATCAGTTCTCAATTAACTCACCTGGTTAAATAAAATGAATAAATCTCAGTTTCAGTAGAAAAAGGTCCTGTTAGCATGTGTTTAAGTATACCTTAGCTCGTCCTGCACTGATTAGACCTCATGACAACATTTCTACAGTCATCCTTATTGGTTTTGTGACAAATCTCACCTGCTTGCAGGACTTTGTCTTTGATTTCTCTGCAGTTTGCGTCTCCTGGAGTTACTGCAAACATCAGGCGGCACTAATGTTAAGAGGAAACAGACGAGCTCGTTTAAGCATGTGAACAGAGTACAATGAATTTAAATGACATTTCCTTTTCATTTTTTTTTTTAAATCTCTGAGTATTAAAAAAAAAAAGAAAAAGCTGAAACGTGTCCCGGGGTGGGGCGTGTATTAGAGCTCGGGCCTTGCATCTGTGAGCCGGGAAACAAAGGTTTGTTTGTGTGCCTCAATCACTCTTGCTCATGAAAGCAGACACTTAGTTGAAAAAAAAAATCCTTCTCTCTCTCTCTCCTCTTTTTTTTTTTTTTTTTTTTTTTTTTTTCAGGGAAACACTCTAAACCAACATCCTGGGTATAAATTTGCAAAACGCAATACAGGCCTGATTGTGTGTTGAGTGGATGTGGGGCGCATACGAATGGACCCCTTCCTCTCTCTCCTCCTCCTCCTCCTCCTCCTCCTCCAAATAGTGGCACTCATTCCCTCCTCCTCCTCCTCCTCCTCCTCCTCACTCTCTTCTCATGCAGGGCCAAGTAATGTACCAAAAAAAAAAAAGAAAGTTTTTTCTGATTAGTTTAGGCTCCCTTCCTCCTGATTTCAGCCTGAGAACCAGATACATCATTTCTCCCCATTTTTGCAGATTTTTTCCAGGAAAATATGATCAGATCTCATAAAGAAATAGTGTTTTGAGCTTCTACCTGGCAGATCCAAGTAACATTTTATCAAAATCATCTCGTGAGTTCTGGCAGTTTTGCATGAGCCTGCCGGTCTACAGTGTGGGGATGAAGGCTGGGAGAATCCGAATGGGAATTCTGGGAACCAGTGAAGCCTTGGCACTGTCACCAGGTCAGCCCGAAGCCCCCTCACTGCCCAGCCCTCGGCACCAGGTGTTCCCCCTGCATTCAAATGATACTCTTATTCATAGACTGGCCCGGCCCGGCCCGGCCGCAGTATTAAAACTCACAATTTGCAACTGAATGCTGATATAATCCTGGAAATATATGTCTCCATTAAAAAGTAGCCCATTTAAAAGGAACAAGGCGGCCTTTGTGCGAGGCTTTATGTATATTTATCAAGGCGCTAAAAGGGATCTAGGGGTGGGGGTTGAGGAGAGGGGTGGTGGGGGTGAGGGGGGGTGGCAGGGGCAGACTTTCCAACTGTTTACATGTTAATTTTAAACTTAACAGCCCTTGTCCTGGAACTATTTATACACTGAATGCAAATCAATTTCTCCTCTCTTTGTTATGGCTCTTTTCTTCCTCCTCTCTCAGACACTTGACTGTTGATGGAAAAAATGCTAATTATTGTGTGTGCGGAAAGTTTGCAGGCGGGATTACGCTGACATTTTGTTGAAATGATTTCTGAGTTACTTTCTGATTGCAGCAGGTGTCGAGTGATGACTTTTCCCAACAGTTTTTTTTAGAGACGTCTTCTCTGTTGGGTGTTTGTGATTTGTTTGCAGGGTTATCGGGACAGTGTCATGTGGTCATGTGATCCACGGTGTTGAACCATTAAGAATAAAAACTTCCAAGCAGTACCAGTTCCAAGTTAGATGGCATAAACCTCTCCCCGAGTGGAAACCATTAACCAGCGCCGGTTGGTTTAACTTCATGTCAGTCATAATGTCGATCAGTGATTGGTGGAATCGCTCCGAAAGCCCGCCTCCCCGAAGTGAGTTTTCTGGTGCTTCAAGCTGTTTATCTGCTCTTTTATTGCAAATTATTTACAGAAAATGAAGCACAGGTAGTGTTAGTTTAATTTCATTTAGTATTAGAGTTTATTTAATATATTTCTTATGTTTTCGGGCGGGGGGGGGGGTGGGGTAGTTCTGAGATGTATTGACACTTGAGAACGTTCAAAGCTTTATAAACCAGACGTGAGATTTTGAAGGGAATTCTCTGACAATCAGGCAGCTGGTGCAGAGACGGAAGCTCAGATGTGGCGTTAAGGGGGCCGAGACCCATTCCAGACCAAGACCAGGACGTCTCTTCGAGACTTGGAGGGGCCCAGGCCTTTTCAAGACCAATATGTGGTTTCAAGACCTTTCCTAACTACTACAACACTGTCTATTCACAGGAAGTCGAGTTTTGGATCCCTGGATACAATGTACTTCATTATTTTACCCAAACTTTTTTCCTCAAGCTGACCGTTGATCAGAATTAAATGCGCTGCGCTGCTCCAAACGTTGCACACCTCTGATCTAAACTGACCCCGTTGACTCTCAATGCGACCCCTCCACGTCAGAAAGCAAGCGCGGCCGTGCCGTTGTCAGAGCGTCAGGGCGTGGACTGTGGGGTGACGTGAGGTGGTGTTTGCGCTTCATGCACGCAGCAGCGTGCGTGAGTCTGCATTCTCACAGACCTGCAATTAACGTCTTCCTTCATATTAAGAGCAACCGCAGTCTTTCCTGAAGCTTAACCAAGTGTTTCAGTTACTTAATCTCAACCATGCCTTAGGATGCCATAACAATTAAAGGGCATAAACAGTGTGAAATGGATGTCGATGCCTGGCTGGAAGTTTCTTTTTTAGCAGCGAACAAAGTGGGAAAGTGACAGAAATGAAGGGACGGAGTTTGATATGTAATGTGGTCAGCTGAGGCGCCATGGCAACTGGTCAAGAGTCCACAGGGAAGGAATGCATGTAATGAAATGCTACAATACCACACACACACACACACACACACCCTCTCTGTGAGTGTATTTTATGGCTGAAGTGCCAAGGCTCGACTTGCCGCTTTGTTCAGCCGGGTTTCAGATGTTTGGCTCATCATGTTCAAGTTCTGCTGATTGTTTTCTCTGAAGACAGATTTGATTGAATAAGCAAATGTCATCACTTTAGAGCTATTCTCCAAGGGCTTTTTATGCCGGTGTCAATAAGTGATAAAACATCTTTTCACGAGTGCATATTTTTGTCCTTCTAGCTCGCTTGATATTTTTTGTTTGGAGACTCGGGGATGACAAGGTCTCCTGAAGTGAATAGGACATCAATTAATTAACAGTCGCTGCCAGAGTCACAAACCTTGCGATGTGAGTTAAATGTAAAGCAGAGTGCAATACTTTTCGGGTAGAGCGATTTATTAGGAGGGTAAATAAAAAACACTTAGTTGTGATTAAAAGTAGTTTGAGTGCTTCTCGCCACTTTGATTCAGATAGTAGAAAGAGTCTTTTATGAAAAGCACCCAACAGGAGGCTTTATTTGCTGAGCCACTGTATGTTGGGAGGGGAATCTGATTTTTCCAAGTTGGCTGGATTGTTTGAGCTGAACTTGAGGAGAGCGGCTGGTTGTGCCGGTCTCTGCACGCATAAATCAGCCGCCGCTGCCGCCGCCTCTCGCTCTTCTTTCTGTCTGATTATGATGCTAATATCGCCACTCTAAACAAAGAAGCAATCCCGGTGACAGAAACGAGAGGCATGACGCTCTCGCTTTACAAAAGAGGCAGAGCAGCCAGGTATTATGTGGGCTAGAAGACAGTGGGGCAGAGGGCGATGCCTACGGAGAGGTGTCCTCGGCCCGCTAGCGCGCTCACCTGGAATTATGCACAAGCCCATTGTGTCCAAATATCATAAAATTGATGCGCGGACGTCCCGGCCCTCCCTTCAAACATGAGCGGAAATTATTATTTATGTGGCCGCGGAGCCGCTGAGAGACAATTAGTCATATTCGGATGCTGAAATTAATTGAGAGAGATGCGGGAGATAAAGACAGAGAACAAAGGAGGCTTTCTGTCACTTTTTTCCATCTGACAGGGATAATTAGATATATGAAATTGAAATTCCTCACTAGGGGGTCCTGTTGACAACGTTATATTCTGTTCACTTTCCTCTCCCCCCACTTTTTTCTTTTGTGTTCCTGTTTATGCTAATTTGGACTCAGTGTTTTTTGTTTTTTGTTTGTTTTTTTTCCCCTGACCGCTAAAAGCAGCTTCCTCCTCAGCCCCTGTGAGTGGATTCAGAGTGGGTGAACGAGCCCATCAGCCCACTGCTACCTGTGATTTAATGAGGAAATTCACCCGTCTTTTCTTACGCACCGTCAAACGTTTCAAATTTGTGTTTTTGTTTTTGTTTTTTTTTACTCCAATCTGGGCCAAAAAAGTATGAAAAACTCAGTAATCCATGAATATCTAGCCTGCATTTGCTAATATGTACGTTGGAATGAGCTTCAGAATATGTTCCAAAACCTTTTTGATATCAATTGTTTTATATTAGACAAATTCCCTCAAGCAGGCTCATTAACTACTGCTAAGCTAAATGCTAACTATATCCTAACCAACAACTGTTTCCACCATGTTGGTAATAAACCATTCCCGCTACACTAAGTATCTAGAATTGATAAGTTTCACTCACTATGTTTTTACATTTTATATTATTACTTGTGTGAACTCTGATATACTGTATCATATTATGGCTTTGCTAGCTTCAGTTGGTTTGTTAACATTTGCTGCGTTAATCACATTTTTTACATGGAAATGGCAGAAAAGCCGAAAACAATGCCGTTAGCATGCAGGGCCAAGGGTTTGGCGTTGTTGTTTTTAATAATGAAATAACACACACGCATGCAAAAAGCAATGTGCTGTAAATATTAACGATAGCGAGAACACGAGCATTCGTATGGGCGCATGACCAAGTTGGATTAATGTTACAGTGACTCTCAAAGCCAGGAGAATCTGGACGGGGAATCATGACACTGGTGGCAAATACTGTTATTGTCCGTCTCCTCACGCTGTGCAGAATAACTAGTTAAAGCTCATGTCCGGAGTTTTGAAAGAATGAGGGTTTTTTTTTTTAATCCAATGTCTCGAGGTTCCGCCCTCCCTCTGCTTTCTGAGCGACCAAGCCACACCCCTTTAATTGTGCACGGGCATTGCCCGTGGGGTCAAAATGAGTGCCTCAGAGTCCTCCATGTTTAGCTGTTTACGGTGGATGTTCAGCAGACAGCGGATATATCCGAGGTAAGCGCGGCGGCTGCTGCGGAGCTAACTCACCTCTGCCTGGGCGAGCGGCCGTGCTCTCTGGCTTCACCACACGCTGACTGACAGCATGACAAAGCAGAAGCTCGAAACCTATTGGCTGAAGCTGACCGGCGCGTTTTCGGATAACATGGGGGTCTATGAGACAAAGGCGGGGCTCATAAATACATTTTTATATTGCTTTAAGCTAATATTATATTATAGTATCGAACTAGACTGACACATTTAAGCTCTGTTAAAAAATGATACATACATTGGAAACAAACGGAAACTCCGGACACGAGCTTTAATGTGGTCGTGGTGCACATGCACAGTAGCAGTGTTTCAGAAAAGTTGCGTTACCCCTTGTTTCCATGGAGACAGGGCCTGAGCCTTTTTATAAAGTTCCACCTTGGGGGACGTTTTCAAAAAGCAGCATCTTCAGTGGCTTTGAGCACTGGTGTGGTGAAAATGAACATCCAAAACGCTGCAAATGTTTTCAGCTTTCTCTTGATATTAGCTCTGCGCTGCCAAAAGTGGTATCGAACTTTCCCTGGATAATGAAGACAGCAGTGAAAGTACTAAATGGCTGAAACAGCTAAAGCTAAACTAAACTTGTGAGCATTTTATATGTTGATGGTTTATCATCTAAGAATAATATCATGTTCAAAAATTGGACCATGTATGTAATAACAGGTTATTGCATTTTTAAAATAGCAAATTAAAAAATAATATATATAGTCAACAAGGTAATAATGCATAAAAAAGACTGCATTTCTTGGAAATAGAATTATTTCTTTGCATTCATATTCCATTTGCTTACTGTGCAGCTTCTCTCCACTGTTTGCCATTTTTTTCCATTTTTATTTAAAGTTAAACGTTGCAGACCTCTGTTCTTGTGGAAAACAGTTTGCAGTGGCTTACATTACTCCTGATTTTGATGCTTGTGTCTGATTGGTTGTGCACTCTCAGCGTCGCTCTGATTCCCTTCGTGCATCATGTGAACAGCCCTCGCAGCATCAGAGACCAACATCTGATAAAAGAACATTGTGGTCTGAATGGAATTATGGGTTATGTCACCTTTCACCACAAAACTAGACGGGGCCTCTCCACAGTTTTCCTTTTACATGAGAAACGGCTGCTGCCGCTTTTCTCACAGGCAGACCGACTGGCACACAGCAGATATATGGAGCTGATATGATGAGAGGAGTCTGTGGTGAAAAATGAATTTTATCACACTGCGGTGAAGGTTTTAAGTGGGTCGGCGCTTCAGCGGCACTTCAGCTTTTATTCATATCAGCAGTGAATGACACTGTAGTTCATTCTCAAGTGTAATAAAATGAGTGTTTTATGGAGATGGTCTCATTATGTACATTAATTAGACAGTTAACAAATTAATTTTCATTAAAACTCAAAGAGGAGGTGCATAAAAACTGCTGCGATGAGTCTAACGTCTTTTTATTTTATGAATTAAAATAAATTTTATTTTCTATGTACCATTCTGTGTTTGATAACTTAAAAGGAAAAAAAAGGAAAAAAAAAACTCAGGTAACTATGGCCACACATTAATGATCGTCCAAGGTTGCACAAACAAAAATCAGAGGAAACGAGCGTTTTCTAAAAAAAGAAAAAGCAGTGAGGATGGAGCGTGGTTGTTAGAAGGGGAAGGAAGGCAGGATGGAGATATGAATTGAACCGGAAAGAGCCTTGTGTCTAATGCTTGCCACATTCGCTCTTGAATGAAGGTCTAATTACCCATCGGTATTTGGTGCCAGCGTTCCCAGGTCCCAGCAGCCCCTGGGCCAGTGCAGGCACTGAGCGTCCAGAGCCAGCTGCCTCCCAAACACTTGCAGGTATACAGGCCGGCCTAATAGTCCGACCACAAGGGAGCCAGATGAAAGAGCAGGAAACTGCTGCCAGAAGCCCTGAAAGGATTTATGTAAAGACAGGAGAGAGATCCGGGCGTATGAGAGGGGCGAATCCCGCCTCAGCAGATCTACCTGTTCTCATACAAGCATCTGTAGTTTGTTTATGTTGGTAGTTGAGCTGCACAATGTGTTACAAATGGATTGTAGTCGCAGTATCAACATTTGTAATATAAATATTCCCATCAATTATACATCTATATCATTTTTTTGACACGTTATTTCATGTAATAACTTTGAACAGTACATCATATTTGGTACATATAAGCATAAAACTCAAGGGGAAGTTGCATCTGGTTGAAAACTAAGACCAAGAGGAGAAAGAGCAGTCCTACCGCACAAAGATAACCACTTCAGACTTAAGTTTTTATTAAAGTCGTATCATAATTTTCATTAATATATAGTTGTCCTACATGCTGGACACTATCGTAAATGACGGAGCGCCGTAATTGGCTGCCTGGGCGTCTTAAAAACCCAAGTAATTTCGTTGTAACTTGTAAGTTCGGTAACTTGTTGCTATGACAATAAAGACTGTTCTGATTCTGATTCTGATAACTAGAATCTAAACCATCCCCCTTTTTCATAGTTAATAATGAATGTATTATGGATTAACCACATTTACAGTCATTATTAAAATGTTTTTGACAGCAAAACTTGTGTCTGGTGGCTGGGACATCTTTGAAGCTAGAAATTAAATAAGCACACAAACATAGGTCTATGTGTTGAACTATATAAGTAAAACTGCTTTGTTGGAAATAAGCCAAATCATCAATGTTATGCTCCATTTATACAACAACTTCTCAAGTAAAAATGCATTATTTTTGCTTTTTTTTTTTTTTTTTTTGAGTAAAGTTTCACATTCACACAGAAACATTTTGAAAACTGTCATTTACACATAAAAGGCAGAAACATGTAAAAGAATGTAGTTAGCATGCCATACCACAAGTTGGCCCTTTCAGTTGTTTTTGTAATGAAACCGGACCGGCATCTGTACAGAGAGCAGCGTTTTACAACGACAAATACACTGATATTCGTATGAAATAACAATAAAGCAGGATTTCTTTTATAACTGACTCTCAACTGGAAAAATACCAACTTCCAGGGGTTACTCTGTTATGCTTTCAAACACAAAATAGTATCAGCAAAAAGTCACTGCATCATAGATTTAAAGCAACAAAAATGCATTACGCATGGTGCTAACTCATGCTAGCTAAACATGAACTCATTGATTAACCAGCCGATGCTAAAGCTGATGGATACAAGCTAACTCAAACAAGCTCAGTTTTTCACAGTTAGCTTTCTGGAGCAAAATCGAATTCTACTCCGAATTAATTAGCTGGTAAGCGTTTTCTTGGTTTTGTCGCGGCTGCGTTTCCTGTCTTCGCCACCATTTTTAACCCATAGCTCAACGAAATGTCAACCATCAAGTTATTTGAATGTTTCAGTAGGGAAATTGACAAATGGAGAAAGCGAATTCAAGGTAAATCTCATCATGTATTTGTGCAGACAGGACCTGTGTACGCTGCCTTATTGGATCCTTCAAAAGGCTTCATGTGTACATCTTTGTAGTCGGAGTGGTGACCTCTGTGTTGTTTTGAAATGTAAACACACTCGCCATCTCTCCGGCTGTCTGGTCAGTGTCTGAGCGGAGGAAAAGTGTCTATCTGTGTGGGATGTGATGTCCCTGAGCAGGGCGGGGCGGGAACATCGCCGATGGTGACGACTTCAGATCCATCCTGAGGAACAGGAATTCCCACAAGCTGGATAAACATGCCGTCTGGTAGGAGGGGGACGGCGTGTCTGCTGGGCTTCTCTCTCTCTCTGCTCTTTGATCGTGGACATTCTCCAGATTTTGTTATATCTTACACAGTCGCCCTACCCAACCGGTGGGTGAAAGGATCGTCATCGTCTGTCGGGGTTTTACGGTATATTTTCATGTTAGTGTATATTTCCCAGTAAAAGCCGATGGGAGGAGTCTGACGTTTCCCTGCCTTCACATTGTTTTCTTTGATGGCATGTGTCACTGTTTGCTCAAGAAGGACAGAAGTATCTCAAGACTGTGGTTGTCCATCACACACAAACACAAGCCCCAATGGCCTGGCCACACATTGGAATTTAGTTTCTTTTCTGGAGTTTTGTGTGCTCCAAACACACCCCGGCTTTTTAATTCTTTCATTACTGGAATATTCGTCTTCTGTCTCTCTGTGAGGGCGCCTTAAATTTCGCGTGTACACGTCGGGCATCCGTGCCCTCATATGTGATTACTGTGAATCAACTCTTTGTGTATGGCTCAAGTCATAAAACAGAAGAGAAAGAACATCGTTATGCTGGTGGGGCACCTCACTAAAACGCTCCAGTGACAGAAAATGAAAAGCTGTAATTCCTCCTGTGAAGTGAAGTCTGACTTGTCGGAGTAAAGCACTTCCTATCCTTTTGTTCGGATCTCAAAGGGAATTATAGAGGAGAGAGTCAGATATGGCTGTTAATAAGAGCAGCGAGCCCTGACCAGATGAACGTCCAAGTGATTTAGACCATGACAGTTGTATTAAACTAATGAAACCGCCTTGCTTCCACCTGGATATTCATATTTTGAACCTTCTTCTGGGCTTATAAAAACATAATAAATGCAGCATATTTTACAGTCAGGGTACAACATAAATCTTTGTCATACTTTTATTCTTCAAAGCCATCAGTTGATGAAGATAGCAGGGTTTGTTTTTTTTCTTTTTCCTCCCCATTTCAGAATTGATGCCATCAGCTCTCATATTGATAAGCAAAGAGGAAGCATTGGTGGGGGGGAGGTGAGGTGGCAGTGGTGGTGGTTGGGGGAGGGGGTGGCTGGAGATCAATGGGCTAATAAAACAAATCGATAGAATGAAACCACAGAAAAAAGTGAAGTCATTAATTTGCAGAGACAGGATGATCCCACCGACCACATGCATTGATTAGAAATGAGGTCTGTGGAGAACCTTCAGGGGGTATCATATTAGTGGAGGGAAACAATGGCCCGGGTGGGGGTTGGAGGGTGTTTGGAGGTGGTGGCGGGGTCGCCGTCCTCCGAGGGTTTGCAGCTGAACCGATGCAGGAGAATAGGTTAACCGGCAAATCAATGTCCTCTTCAGGAGAACTCAAAGAAAATGCGGGCACGGTGTTTGCTCGCTGCAGCACACTGTCAACACGGCGTCTGCAGGTGTGATGTTTCCCATCGGCTTTCAAACGCAGTGCTATTGATCCCCCGCCGCTCCTCTCAGAACACCGAGTGTACCCAAGCATGATTATGATATTGAATACATCATAGAGTACAAAGAGGTCTGCAAACAGGGTCAGAGGTGAGGGCTAATGCTCCATTTTTATCAATATTATTATTGTTAATCATGATTTGTAATCAATAATATTGGACTGAGTTATGCGCACGGAGGCCTATTACCCAACGCTGAGAGCGTGGTGGAGTGTGCAAGATTTGCAGTCAGGATAAAAAATAGCGGCTTGATTGTGAAAGGTGGCTACACGTGCAGGCAGCCTGGTCTTAAGTTGTTAGCTATGCTGCTAAGAACCTTATCGATGAACGGTTTAGGCTCATATTTAAGCAGACAGTCATGTTATTACACACACAGACCTGGAAACTGAGCTGCTAACAGGGTAAAACTGAAGATTACATCTGGCGTGCATTAATATGGAATATCAAGTAGATCAGGCAAAGTACTTGTAAGAGTTTATGCTGATAGCAGTGACCGCCTATCCCAAGATCCAGTCAAGACCAAGACATGACCAAAACTTTAAGGAGCCAAGATCGAATCAATACCAAGATCTTCAAAATGTGGTCTTGAATCTTGCAGCACAACAGATTAATGTACAATGCACACATTTGAGCATTGTACGTTTAGAAGAGATGTATTGTCCAAAGAAGCATTTCCTCAGCTGGCCCACCGTGACTTTTTATTAGTGGACTTAATCTATGTCGTATCTCTTCTTAGGTCTTTTTAGGAATCACTTCTGTACAGCTTGTTTTTCGTCTGTTGTTCTGAACAGTCTGATGTACACAACATTTTCATTTAATTACTTCTCTGTGATATTGCCCAAAAAACACATGCAAACCAAAATCTTGTTGTGTGAGCATACCATTGAGAGCACAAACAGGATCTCAGTAAATCAGGCCTGAAGGGTCTTTTTCTAAATTCTGAACCTGAAAATCTTCAAAGTTTCCCACTGGTCAGGGTTTGTCCGATCTGCAGACGCAGCATGGCTTTTCTGCCGGCGTTTGGGCAAAAGAGAGCAAAGAAAAGCAGGTGATGTGAGATTGACGACTTAAATACTTCATCAATCAATGCTGCAGCCAATGTGTTGTTTGGTGATTGGTGGAGAATTCAGGCAATCCATCTTTCCCCACCAGCAACTGGCATTCGAGATTCTCCTCAGGTTCTCCATGTATTGCCTTTATTTCTTTATTTTCAGGGTTAACCTAGGCTGCAGATGTATGGACGTGTGTGTGTGTTTGTGTGTGTGTGTGTGTGTGTGTGTGTGTGTGTGTGTGTGTGTGTGTGTGTGTGGTGGTGGGGTGGGGGCCTCCGTGCTGTTCCTTCACCTGTTATTAGAGTCTTGTAGACATGTATGCTGCTGCAAAATGTGCCGTACACACACAAGGAAACACACACACACACACTCACTCACATAAACGCACACACCAGTCAGTTCTCCATCAGTCCTAACATGCTAACTGAATCATTCCACAGAAATTTGAAGGCATTAGTATAATTACTGTAATTATATGTAAATGAGATTATAACCAAGACGACTGGCAGTGTACATGAGCTTCGAAAATGTTTTTTTTTTTTTCTTTCTTTCTTTTTAATTTAATTGAGCGTTGTCTGGTGGATTCTGGCGGGGATGTTTTACATTACAGGCTGTACGAGGACCAGGGACACAAGCCTAAATGCTAATACGCTGCTGAAAGTGTGCAGAGGAAGCTTAATAAAGCCAAATGGTACAATGGAAAACTGACATCCTGCAGCTAGTAAAACCTAAACTGAACTGAGGGCTTGGTCAAAGAAAGTCTGATTCACAGCCTGAAAAGCAGAAAACCACAGAGTTAAAGCTGTTGTCCCACATAAACAAAAGTTTCCACTGCAAGGTGGCAATGTTTAGTTTTGTCAGAATTGTGCTGTTTTAATGGAAAAACACTCCAGTAAGCAATTTAATGCATATCAGACAGCAGTGACATGGGCGGAATGGCGCAAAGGGAACAAAAAAGAAACGTTTAATCACCTGAATAAGTCCAAAAGTCCTAAACGTGTCAAATCAGAACTAATATTATTAACGCGTACGTTTTCCCTCCGTGATTGCCGAGCACACACGCTGCACTTTCTTTCCTTTCACACTAATCCCCGGCCTTTCTTTTTCTCATCTCACTGTCTCCCCCCGCCATGCGGCCGCAGTAATACTGAAGCCCCTGGGTTTTGCTTAATTAAAATACATCCTTTTTGTGTTCCCCTCGGAGTCCGGTGATAGAATAACTATGCAACGGGGTTAGCTGTATTTAGCTCCTTGAGGAGTTAGCCAATGTTGTGTCAGGCAGCCACTCACAGCTAAATCAACAACACCCTGCATGCAGGAGGGGAGGAGGGGAGGACGGGAGGGGGTCCCCAGCGTGTAAACCCCCAGCTTTTTCTCACACCGGGCGACGTTTTCGTGCTAAGCTCCGAGCTTGAACTGAAATCCTCTCACTTATCCTCAAATCCAAGATGAAATACTGTCAGATGTAGTGTGATCCCGGGGAATCTGGTGGGAGACTGACGGGCCGAGCGCACAGACGTATGAGTGACTGATGGTGAGAGGCACAAGCGCGCGGGGATAAGTGTGTGAGGAGGAGGAGGAGGAGGAGGAGGAGGAGGAGGAGGAGGAAGAGGAGGAGGAGACTGTGAGGGGAGGGAGGAGGAGGAGGAGGAGGAGGTTTTATACAATGATTTGTCAGAGGAAGAGTGAGTGACTCATGTCGGTTTGATGCCCTGAAGCCAAGGACAAATTCAACATGGAGAATTATTTAGAACACCATGTTTATTTCTATGGCATCTTTCATATTAAAAAGAAAAAGAAAAAAAAAGAATGCAGCACAAATTGTTTTACACAATATGAACAAACAGTACCTTATGGAACATAGTTAAAATCATGACTGAACTTTTACATGGATGGACGAATAAACACTAAAACAAATCATATTCATTACATAAAAACAGCAAAAAGTAGTAAGAGCAAGTCAGATAAATAGCTAAATACTCATAAAAGAGGTTGATAAATAGAATAAATTCATAAATAATAGTCAGATTAAAGTCTGATGGCCCAGAGAGGTGGGTCTTATATATTGGATCCTTTATGTATGGATTTTCCTCAGACAGGCTGTTATTTAACGGTGAGATGTTGCACTGAGGTGATACTGAACACATGAATCATCTCTCGTGCTGATCTGTAGATTATCTGATGAATGTTTCTCTCACAGCTTTTCTCTGATCCGTCTCACAGGAACCCAGACTGTCCGTCCACCTGTCAACTGTTTGGTGTTGGAATCAAGTATCTCACATTAATAAAAGTATATATACTATACTACGTCTAAATGACTTGACCCCTGACACCCAGCTGCCACTACAGAGGGTCACTCACTGTATTTGACCTTTGACCCTTTCTATAAAGGCAAAAAATGAGCATAACTACTACCTAAAAGGAATGCGGTTTTACATGAACAAAACTCATTTTGGGAAGAAAGGATTTTTCTGGTCAAAAGTTTTCATGTAGACATTGTTTTTATGTATTTATTTGTTTTAAATAGAGATGCTAAATCTCATGAATATCTGTTGATGTGATTTATGTTTATACTGGACACAAGCATCAAAATTAACAGTGTAGCTCTGCTGAACCTTTCAGATGTTTACAGTCAGCACATCGCTTCATTTCACCCACGTCTGAATTCTGCCTCAGTCATGTGTCCACGTATCACATTTAGCATGTTCCTCTTGTTTCTGAGCAGCATCCTGTTGTAGAGTTCAGCATGACCCCGGGAGCTGGATAACACGCACAAAATATTAGATCTACTCTCAAACATTTGGCCCACGGGCCGCATCCGGCCCGTAAGAGGCTCCAATTCAATCCATCAAATCACTAAGCAAATGTAAAAAAATAATCAAAGAAATCATTGATTAAGAGTAGACACAACAAAACACTGAGACCCTGAGATCACTGCAAGCAAACTACCTCAGCCTCAAAGCCATGCTGTCAGGGTGAGTTTGCAAAAAACTTGTGTTACGCAACAGTTCTAGAGGTTTTTGAGACATTTAACTGTATTTTGTATCAGACAGCATCATTAAAATGGACTTTATGTTGAGATTTTCTGTAGTAAATGTTTATATTTAAGGGTCATTATGGCATTATTTTACCAGTCCAGGCCACTTTAGAGGAAATTGGGTTGCATATCGCCCCTGAATTAATTTAAATTTGCCTGACACCCCTGTATTAGATGATCCAACTCATTTTCAGAGAACAATAGTCTGTGTTTTCTAATGTTTCTTCTATTTAAAGCTAATAAAGCTGCAGGGACGGCCTCGTTATGTTAGAACACTAAAAAGCTGGCAACATCCTGTTTAACTTTCCAATAACTTATTGAGATTATAACATTAGGTTTTGGATTATTGCGTCGATCAGGATCTCTGATGGACAAAGTGAATAATACACTTTTTGATTCATAAGTTTGAAAAGCAAAAGTTGGAAGATATTTGAAGGCGACAGACAGTTACAGCAGGAAGTAAATGACTCAGGTTAGATTAAACCAACCTCACATTTTCTCAACTTTTCAACTTTTAACTTCCTCTCTCTTAACCTCTATCATTTTAGGCTGAACAGTAAAATAGTGTTGAATGAGGATAAATGTTAACATGGAAATATAAACACAGCAAGGTTGAACAGGCAGATTTAGGCAGATTTAAGCTAACCTGGATACTGACATGGTTTCTTTATAAGTGACAACACTTCACAAATAGCAGTACTGATAATAAATGTCTGGAGAAACTGATTAAGTTGAAGTTATTTAGGTTAACTGTCAAAAAGAGACTGAAATACTTTCTGCTTTCAGGATGAGGACCGTGCTCACAGCGCTGGGACACACGCACAGTGTTTTCAACCTTATCAGGCATTATTTTACTCCAGATATTTACAAAAAAATGATCAGATTTGCACTATTATGCTATTTAAAACAACATGAATCATATTTCCTTCCTGTCCCGCTCCTGCTGTCTGTACGTGGCGAGGATTTTTCTGCCGTGACACAGAGCCGAGTGAGCTCCGGCGCTCGGCAGTCAGATGCTTCATGTGGGATATTGGGGCTGATATTCGGAGGGTGTGTACGTCCCTCATCTCTGAATAGCTCTAAGGCACGAGCAGGAAATGGAGTCCTGGCATTTTGTTTTGCATCAGTGCTCCTCTTTATTAGAGAGGAACAGAATCGGCATAGAATAATAATTGGAAAATTGTAAGCTTGCTTTCATTATAATTAGCGAGATCACAGGATGCAATAATCCAATTATTTTACTTAAAAGCAAGTTCCCTCATCCCTCTGCAGCGTGCGGCAGGAAGCGCGGCCCGGTCGGGATAAGCAGAGCCGACCTCCCCGCCCGCCTCTCCCTCCTTCCCTCCGCCACATGTAAACACCAGCATGCTTGAGTGTGCTCAGACAGCTGAACATACACTGACATATGAACGCCATTTAGGCCCCGCCATAAACACACACGTGCGCACACCTCAACAACATACAAATAATTGAGTAAGATTTGCTGGTACATTAAGTTTAATGTGTTTGACATTCGGCAGGGGGAGGAAACGGGACGGGCGAGGAGAGGAGCGGAGCGGCCGCCGCCGCGCGTCTTTCTTCAATCAGCGAACCGCGGGGGCTTGGTTTTTACGGCCGGGCCCGACCCGTCAGAGCTAATTAGCACTGTTGCAAATGGACGCAGGTCACGGCTCTCAGCGGATTGGTCCGCCAAGCGGGGGTCGCCAGGGGTCAAACCTCCGGTATGGAATCATATAAACAATCATCTATAGACCACAAACCAATCAATGCCTTTTAACACTATCCACTTCCTGCTCGGCTGCTCTCAAAGGTCAGAGGTCAAGGCGAAAAAAAAAAAAAAAGACATTTGAGAGCCGGAAGCTCACACTGCTGATGAGCCATTCATTTGTATTCTGGCCCAAAAACAAAGTACTTTTACATCCAGTCTGTCATAAGATCTGTTTTCTTGCTTCTTGGGATAAATAATAGGTCCCAAAAAAGCAGCAATCGTCCATAAACGTGTTCTTTTAGGGCAGTTTGACGGTAATGCTACAGCGTGTGTTTTCACGGACACTGAATGAGGCCACTTCAACATCAACACGAAGTTCCGCAATTAGCTGAGCACAGAGAAAGGACAGAAAGAGAGGAGGAGGGGGAGGAGGAGGAGGAGGAGGAGGAGGAGGGGGGAGAAAGATGGAAACCAATGCTTGAGGAATTGAATTACCGGAGCCTTTTCTCATTATCATTTAGCCGTCTTTTACGGCCCACCAGCAAGAGATGATGTTCCCATGACCCCCGCACAATGTGCCGACATATTATTCAATCCTGCCTCGATGAAATTCCTGCAAATAAAACCTTTGTGCCGGGCAACAGCTAATTATTTGACAGATTGCACCCCCCCCCCCCCCCCCCCCCCACACCCACCCCCTCGCACATGCACACACACACACACACACACACACATACACACACACCGTCCTCCTTCTGGCTCAGGTTACAGTGAGTGGAGTGGCCATGTTTTTCAGGCCTGCCTCCTTCCAGCACTCACCCTCTCTCCCGAGCCCCCCGGTGCACAGAGGGGCCACTTTGAGAAAATCCCAGAGGGCCTCATTCTTTTCAGGAGATTATATATTTCAGCCCCCCACCACCACCTCCTCCTCCTCCTCCCCCCTCTTTAACTCCTCCTCCTCTCTCCAGCCATCTATCCATCCAAAATCAGAAAACCAGGGGAGCATGATGTGTGTGGTGACAGATGTTTGATCATTTCCGTTATAATAAAATCAGAACGTGAGAAAAGAGGACATGGAATTTTTGGAAAAAACGGTGTGAAACGTGTTTGGTTTGTTGGCTCTGTTTACACGTCCTCCATCAACTACTGCACCTATGAATCTAGAAGATTTCATTCTTTTTTCACCCAACATAACACTAAATTAAAGAGTTGGGGACATTAAGGGATTAAAGTTTTGGGTGGGCATGCCTTTGGCTGCGATTCAGTCCACTAATAACAACAGTTTGTCATTATAGCGCTCGGACATGGACCACCAAGATAAATGCCAACACATGTTTGAATTATCTGGAGAGTAATGGCATTTTCCCGCCGCCCCTTCCCTCTTCCCCGGAAAGATCGCGCGTCCACTCGGACACGTCGACATTTTGAGTTTGATCTGCTGCCTGTCCTCCAGCGCAGGCAGGTGGGATCATTCAGAGACGGAGGTGTTGAAAGAGGTTAAAACTAAACACAGAAGTGGCGCTCTGACATTCACGTCAGGCGAATTTTAATCCTTCTTTACCATCACTGAGATTATACGCTGACGATGACCAAGTGTTCTGCAGTCTTTCTCTCTATCTATCCTCCAAGTGACCGTATTTGGTAACTTAAAGTTTTTCCTCTAATATGATTATTTGAAATAGAACTGGATATTGAGACAGACTTCTTATTTAATGTTCCATAAAAACAGTAACTTTAAATCCTATTTTGTCTCACAGACACTATCGTGGATCATGTGCGTTCACTATGCCTCAAGAAAAAGTCAAACTTAGTCTAATTTCAGAGACTTCAGAGAGATTTTATAGTCTGGATAGATAAGTCATTTCAGGAATCTCTTTAAGTATATATTTTAAAGTGCAATCATTTTTTTTCCTATTACTTTAAAAAGCCACTGAAGTTAAAAGTCCTGAAATATGCAATAAAAACAAAGCATATCCAGTTTCTGTATTTAAAAAAAAAAGCCTATAAGGGAGTTAACCTTCTTATTCTGTTCACTTTAGATAAAACACTTTAAAAGTTCCTGGGCAAATATGACTTTAACTAGAATCACTACACAAAAACATCCAACTTCTTACCTTTATTATTATCTTTATTACACTACATTATACCATATTATATTTTTCTTTATTTATCTGTTAACTGGAGTGTCAGAGGAGGCTTGATTCTCTTTCATTATCTACAAGGAGAATACACACTTTACTAAATAATAATATTTATAAGACTCATTTGTCCTTCTCTTCATATCATTCATAAAAGTCTGTGGGTTTGTTAGAGTTCATATCCTGTTAGTACTTCATGTCGAAACCTATTTCATTAATTACACTGTAGTTTCTGTGTTGCTATGACTGTATTCTGTTGTAATTGTGTTTTTTTTTTTTTGTTTATATGTTTGAAATATTATGCTGTAAAATTCAGTGATAAATTTCCAGAATTTCATAAAAAAATGTAAATATTAAGTAAATCTTCACAATCTGAGTGTGCATGTGTGTGTGGAGATGTGCCTAAAATGAGTTCCTGTCCAGTCTCAGTCATTCATTTAAATGTCACTTTAGTCCATGAATGAACACCACAGCTCTGCAGCACTTCAATTAGAATTTTATCTACATTTAAACTGTATTTAAACAAAATATCATTTTGTCACATGAATATTAAATGTAGCTACAGAGGAACCTTTTTAAAAGGTGTATCCACTGTTTTTTATTTTATTTTTCTCAATGTATTTTTTAAATATATATTGCATTGCGGTGGGTTCTTATAAAGCCACAACACTTTTGCTAAAAGTAGCAGAACCAAAACGGGGAACTGTTATTTCTGATGCAATGCTTCTAGAAATTGAGCTATGTTGAGTATGTCTTGAAATAAGGAATTGATATCATACCATGAAACAGCTAAAACATGGAAGTTGGAGTCAGACTGACAGGAAATACAGCAGACTGTGTGAGCTTTGCACGACATTTCCTGCAGTCTGTTTTACATTTCCTTCAGAAACTCGTCAGACATCGGATGATTCTCTAAAAGAGACACACACGAGCATTATTGTGCTTACTGCTCATCTTGTAGCTCTAATTTAGCTTGTTTTTGACTTTAAAAAGACACTTTTTCACTCTAAAAAGTTGAGAACACACCCGAACAACAGCTGTGGTCCACCTGTGTTTAAAAGCTGTGCTTATAAACTACTGGGCTGCTCGGAGTGAGCACATTAGTATCCAATAATGTACTGATCCCATTCAGTTTTGTCTTTAATGCCAATTTATTGTTTTGCAAAATCTATCAAGATATGTTAAAAGGTATGAAATACACCCTGATTCTGATTCTGAAATCCTGATAGTGCTTCTCATCTCTAATGCACACGTCTAAGTGAGGTAGAAATTTCAATGAAAAGTATTAAATTTCAAAATCATCTCAGTGAAACACCTGTTTCTTCTTAATTTTTCATCATATTTCTACATCAATCATTCATATTGTCCCATGTCCATCAGATTATACAGAAACGACATCATAAGAGGCAAGAGAAGTTAAATCTGAAGTATTCATCTGAAAAAACTTAGAAATTACACATTTTTGAGATATTGATTATATACAGTTCTACATATATTTAAGTGACATTTTCCTCTCCCAAGATGTTGCAATGGAGTGAACCATTTTTTTTCTTGTGTTATAAACAAGAGATTAAACTCAGCACTGCCCCCTACAGTGAGCCAGTGGTAATGATCATCTCACTTCCCACTTTTACTAAATATTTGCTCCTTCGCTGTGGATATTCACAGGTTATAATGAAAGTGTCTCCAAACTGTGATTAAGATGGCGGTTTCTATGGGATTCCTGGAGAGTCTGTTTTAATGGGAAATATACAAATCACGCAGTTTTGTTGTTAAATATGACTGCAATGATTGACATCCTGCGCAAGTTTCGTATTATCATCTGTTTCATACTTTTGGGGAGGAATGCACCTCATGTCTCGTTTCCAATAAAACGTTCCAGTAAATCACAGATTGAGTCATTATTCTTCAGAGAGGGTGAGTTTTGTGTGTCTTCTCTGGCTAAAAACACACACATCTGGCATTGAATTAAAAGGTATCATCAGCAAACTGCTGAAGGAATCATTTGTTGCTTTTCTGTAGCATGTCATGTGTTCTAAAGTACTGTTCTTTAATGAATTTCCGACTTTGTGGGTTCTACTTGTTCCTCCAGAGATCAGAAAGGAACTTCCTGGTTAAAACAAACAAAAACAAAAGAGTATCCCCCCTTTTTTTCTCCCTCATTCGCCCCACTCTCCTCCCTCTCGGGCAGTCAGATGCTGTCTGGGACGTGATCACCTGGCATGAACCCAAGCCCGGCGAGCCTGGAGTATTCATTGCTCAACCTGGGTGAAGGTCATCCAGTCCAGACCTTCCCCTGCTCCGCTCCCCAGCGAGCAAACATATGGCGGTGGAGCACCTTGAACATGTTTGGGTGACCAGAACTACTTGGCCCGAGTTACAGGACGGAAAAGTGGAGCTGAAAGGAGGTCCGGGCCCAAACCGGCGAGGAGGAGGGAGTCGAGGGAGGCCTCCAACAACGCCCGTCATCAATAACTGTTCGCTCGCACACGTTGAAACCCGTGTGAAGACTTTTTTTTTTTTTTTTATTTCTCCTGTTTGTGTTGATATAAATGCCCGTAATCATAAGGTAGAATATCATCAAACAGCCAACCTCGTCTAATCGCTTCCACGTTTTCCTCGGTGTTAAGCTCATTAGTGGGTGACCTAAAGGCATGTCGGAAAAAAAAGGAAAAGACAGAATCTTGGGGTAATGGATGCTTGCTGTTTTGAGACAGTAAAAATAAACAGGTCTGCGGCTTCCATAATGAATATGCTGCAAACGTCGACCCCCGAGTGCGAGTTGATCCCAAACGTCCGGCTGATAACCCCGCCGGTGATCATCTGCGTGCGCTCTCGTACACGCTGTGACGGTTTGTGTGTCAGTGTGTCAGTGCGCGTGTGTGTGTTTGTGTGTGAGTGTGTGTCTTCGAGCTGGCTGAAGATGATGACTCGCCTGTTCGACTTTGTGAATGGGGATGTGAGAGTGTCTCTGGTGACGGAGCGTCCGGCCCAGGTGGCGACTGGGAGGCCGACTTCATTACCCTTAAAGAGGAAACAAAGGAAGATGCATCGTGAAAAAGTGCCATCCCTCATCTGCGAGGCCACCGCCTGACACATTAGGAATCTGTATGCTCAATTAACCACTGGCAGGCTCATTTTTCCTCCCTCTCTCTCTCTCTCTCTCTCTCCCTCTCTCTCTCTCTCTCGCTCTCTCTCTCGATCAAACAGCAACACAGAGCAAATCACACCGGACTGAATGAAGACTTAATACACAGCATGCTTCCAGAGTTTGAACACCTTCCTTCACTCTCTGACAGTCCTGGAGATGAGTTATCATTTCTAGATTCCATCAAACAACGCTGACAGACTGAAAAACCATCTCAACCTTTCCTTTTTTCTTCTTGCAGGGGGAAAGACTCCGGAGGCAACAGCAGGAGATGAAAAGCTTGAATCTTTTCTTCTGAAGTCCAATTCTGATGTGAGTTCTGTTACTAGTGTGTTCTGTGTTTTACCAATACAAGAGTTTACGTTCAGACACACTATCAATTATGCAGCCAAAGCCCCAGAAACCTTATTACCTCATTTAAATGTCTCGGAATTTTTAATTCCTGGCCTGAATTACTAAGATCCTCTCTGAAACCTGCATCTGTTTGCATGTTTTGTAGGAGACCAGCTAAGAATAGCATTGTGACTGAAATTGCATGAAATCTGTTTTAAATTGAGGGTTTTCCATGCATCAGTGCATCACCTTGATCATCAGAAAGCATAGAAGAAAGTTTTCTAAAGTAAAGTAGAGCGATACAGCAAAGAAATCTGGAGTTATCAAAGAGAGAAAAAGAAAAACAATCCGGGAGGTGATCTGTAGGAAAAAAGAAGAGCAGCAGGAGAGATTCAGAAAAGACTGCAACGCCTGAAACCTAAAAATATCAATAAAGTCCACTAATAAAAGTCGTGGCGATCCAGTAGAGGAACCCATCATGAAAAACACAGCTCTTTCAGAAGTCATCAGTCACATTGTGTTCTGTGATTAAGGCCCAGTTTACACAACATTCACAACACTTTGAAGTGAAACTGGAAAACATTAACCGTGTCCGTTTGCATGACAACAGTGCTGGATGGAAAATGCTCTGTCTCCATGTAAATAGGTGAAAATGTAACTTTTCTGAAATGCTGCTTCACATGCTTGAGTATATAGACAATAACAACATTTTCTTTTTCCAAAATGTTGCATGGAAGCTTTTCTGAAACTAAACAAAATACAAAAAACATACATTTTCACTTGAAGTTGTGAACAAGGCCTTGATCTATTTGCATAAACTCTTGGGAGTATCGTGCATTTTGTGGAACACACATTCAGTATTCATGAGGACAAACACACTAAGTTGCATGAATATCAGCCTCCATGAGCTCAAACTTTGAGTAGACCAGCCTGCAGTGTCCCTGACTTCCATTAGGACGAATGTAAATTAGTCATCTGTATCAATAATGCTGTTTTGAGGGTTTTGCCATTAAAAAAACACATTTGAAATCAATGCAGTGGAACCAGACATTGTTTTGTTTTTTGTTTGTTTGTTTTAAAAAACTCAAACTAATTTACCCACAATGCAACTTCCAAAGCGCCAGTGTCGTTGCAGGTTTATGGTGTTATTTTGTGGCCTTGATTGTCTGTTAAGAGTATCTCACACCTGGTTTTACGCTTCATATAAGGTTGACAATAGGAAATGGATATATTTCTGTTGGGAATGATGCTGCTAAATTCACATTTGTTCGTAGATTAACAGATTAGCCATTAAATAAGTGGCTACTGTAAAAAAACATCTTCATATGGAGTCAGGTATTTCCTTCTTTCCTCCCTGAGTTAGATTAAAAGATCCAACACATTCCCAGCAGGAGTTGAGACAACCTGAGGATCCTTATCTGGACTCCACAGTGAAAAATGACAGACGACACCTGGCCGCGGCGGCGGGCTGATGGCGGGCTGATGGCGGGCCGGCGGTGTGTGGAAGGGGTCACCGTGATACGCATCAGCCTTTGATTAACGAGTTGAGATGAAAGCTCTTTAAAAATCACCGGGGTCACGGCTAAAGAGGCCTCCATCCAACACTTCGCCACACTTCACAGCATCAACTATTTTTTTGTTGCCTTTTATTTTGGACCCTCCCCCTGTTTTTTTTTTTGTTTTTTTTTTCTCCCTTCATTGCCTCTTTTTTCTGAGGCCGATCAGACACATGAAAAATGACGTGCAGCTGGCTGAGCACTTCCTTCCTCTTGCGGGGTCAACAGTTCGCCGTGCTGATAGAGACCCCCACGCTGTCTTTAATACGACTCCCCACACACACACACACACACAAACACACACACACACACCTCACTGCCGCCGCCGCACTCGTACAGGTTGCAGTCGTCACTTCACCTGCAGTTACTGGCGTCGCTCCGTCTGTTCTCCCACATCGTTTTAAAATAACTCCTTTGGAGCAAATCTGTGAGAAACATTATTAAAATCCAGGTTAAACTTGACCTTTTTTTAATGAAATACAAATATGTATTTCTTTCCTCGATTTGCCTGAAAATACCACAAGTGGTTTCTCATTTTATAATCTAAGCTCTTTTGAATGAAACTGAGTGTGGAGTAGATAGCTGAACATTGAAACTCTAAACTCTTTGACCAGTGAGCATTCCAACTGTCAGTAACAGAACAAAAACATGTCAGGGTGTCATTTTCTAACTGACAAATAAAAGAAAAAAATCTGATATAAACTAATTCTAAATCAAACGGTGTCAGTTTAGGTTATCAGTTGTTCTGGAGTTTTGAAAAACTCAGAATTCATCAGTACACCGTAATCAAACATGCTAAATGAATGATATTGTGAAATATTAAAGATCCATGTCTTCCATGATGGCGAGCCATCAAAACAAGTGTTACACATGATTTTAAGGTTAGAAAATAATGAATAAAAGAAAAGTGCAAATATCTATTTGTGAAACCTGTTTTGTCTCCACAACAGAAAATAACACTGCTGTTGCTGTTGTAGTATATTTGTATCTTTTAAAATAAAATGTTTTTATTTTTTATTTGAAGTTACAGTTGTAAAGCAGATTCCTTATTCTGTAATTTTTAGTTTGTGATTTTTTTTTCCCGTTTCCTGAAAATCTACTGTTTGTTACATAAATTCATGAAATTATTATTTTTTTATACAGTCAATCCCAGACTTGTCCGTAGTGTTATTAAAACTGGCGCCTGACATGTGAATCACTGAAGACGGTTGAATAGTCATGTTATCACAATTCTAATAATGAAAACAGAATTATTGCAGTTTTTAGTCAAAAATAGAAATATGATAGTTCACGCAATGAATTAACTTTATGTAAACACAACATGCGCTTTAGGTAACACACTTCAAACATCACATTTTTCATATTGACTATATATAAAAACCAAAAGATTTAAATTATAGTTTCTGACTCAAAGCAAAACAAACATCCAAAATGTGTTAAAAACAGTCCTGCAGCTGTTTGGGTTTTTAAACGAGCGTTGCATTGAGTTTTCAGAGAGCTCATATTGCCGTACCTCCAGCAGTAAAGCGCTGGCTGTGTCCTGGTGTTTTTCATGTTTTTGATGTGTTTGCTGCAGAACAGTGGGGCTGACAGCCGAGGCCAGCCGGTCACATTCTGAGTGCCTCAAAAAGAAAGAGGTGCTAATCATAATGCTGAGCTAGCCTTGTTGAGCTGCTAATTACCTCCATTATGAAGATGCAGGGGCCTGATCAGAGGCTCCTCGGTGTGTGTGTGTGTGTGTGTGTGTGTGTGTGTGTGTGTGTGTGTGTGTGTGTGTGTGTGTGTGTGTGTGTGTGTGTGTGAGAGAGAGAGGGAGAGATACACGTGTGTGTTCTCTGTTCTCGCCTGCGTCGATTAAGATGAGGATTATCCGTCCGTCCTGAGGAGGGAAGCGACTGGGGATGCGAGGAGAAAAGAAGGGGGGAGGGAGGTGTTGTTGTTGTTGGTGGCTGCAGGGGGAGGTGTGTGTGTGTGTGTGTGTGTGTGTGTGTGTGTGTGTGTGTGTGTGTGTGTGTGTGTGTGTGTGCCCCCTCTTCTGGAGACAAGCCCTGACCTTCTCATTTCATCCTCATTAGTATCTCATGTCAACAGAGCAGCCACTCCTTAATCATCTGCTATCATCCCAGGACTACTGACACACACACACACACACACACACACACACACACACACACACACACACACACACACACACAAAATAATATAAACTCGCAGTTACGGCTGCCTCTCGGATAATTTTAACATCACTGAAAAGTTAATTGTTTTGTCACTTATTTGACACATTTGGAAGATTTGTATTTATTATTTGATTTGACCTCTGCTAAAAACAAAAATATCTTTAAAAATTTTTTGACTTATTGGTGACAATTGCTAAATATTTCACTTTAAGTGTAATCAATCAAAAAGTATAACTTTAATGTTATATTCAGTTTTTTAATGCAGCTGTTTGTATTTTTGCACGTCTTTCTTATAAGAAAGAGAAAATGACGATTAATTACATTGATTTCGTGCAATATATTCATATTTGTGGGGATTTCTAGCAGTATTTCTCTTCTATTAGCTGTTTTCATATTGAGCCGAGTTCCTGGTCCTGCTTCACGGGACCAGCGGCAGCGCGGCGGCGTGGCACGGGCCGCTCTCGTCTGTCTGTGTCGGCCCCGGTGCCACGGAGGCCCCGGCGGGGTCGCGGGGAGCCGGTGGGCGGGAGGGGGGGGTTTGGGGGGGGGCAGGGGGGGGGAGCCGGGGTGCCAGCACAAATGAGCCCCATTCATTTCCCCCACTCCGGCATATGGTGGCCCATTGTCCTCGGCCGCAGAGGCAGAAGTGATGCAATTTGTTGGCATGTCCTGTCATTTTCACAAACTGTCCGTCCCACTGAGGGCGGCGGAAGACAAGCAAGGGCAGCGTGTTGTTTCACACACACACACACACGTGTGTGAAGCTAATCCAGAGGCATATGTAGGCATAAATATTTTGACGAACTACAAGAAGTCCGACTGTGGATCAATGAGAGTCCGTCTTCCTGAAGATTATATTTTACAGGATCTGTGTCAATCCCTGTTGTTTATCATGTTCCCACATCCTTATTTACACGGGAAGATCTAATCTAATCTGGGCTTTAAGACATGATAGCCTCCTTCTTTGCTTCAGCTCTACAGAAAAACAAAAACACGTGTGTTTAAGATGAACTGAGAAACTTTGAGATTTGAGAGTGAGAGTGGCCTGCTGTAGCCCGTTCCTGGTTTCACTGAGCCGCGCTCAGATCTACCGTCTGACTGGACCGGGGAACAGGAAGGACTCTCCTCCAACTTCCCCAAAAAAAAAAACAAAAAAAAAAAAAAACAGCAGCAAACTTTTGACATGAGACGCACAATATGAGGCAGCAGAGGCGTCTAGACATCGAGGTCAGACGGAGGAAGGCATATGACGGCACAGTCATGCGCAAAAACACGGCGCTCCGAGGGGTCAGATGTCAGTGAACTCATTCCACGCTAACGTTTTTCTGCATGTCGACGTGGTGTCACTCAATTCTGCCCGAGTCCGTTGGAGGTTTTCTCCTCATTGTCGGCCCGGCGGGAGGCCGCCCCCCCCCCCCCCCCCGCGGGGAACCCTCCGCCACGCTGCCTGCAGCTGAAGAAACGGGCCGGTCGGCGCAGCTCCAGACGGGAGTCCACCTCGCTTCTGCAGCGGCGCTGAAGATTGATGACGTGGGTCCCGCTTCCAGCGGGTGTGAGAAACAAGTAGCCCTCGGAGACTCATTACACCTGGGTGAGGCTTGGAGAATGGAGTGACACTGCTCCTGATTAGCAGATTCATCATTTGTATCGGCCGAGCTCTCAGTCGTGTCGGCTCCAGAACTACCTCTGCAACTTCAGCGCTGGACTATGAGGGAAGAAAAAAAAAAGTTTTGTTCGTTCATAAACAGGCAGATAATCCGTCTTCGAGCACAAACATGTAACCAGGCTCATCTAATACCCCAGCCATACATCCCTGACCTCAATCCTGGTCACACTCCTCTTGCCCCCCACCTCCACCTCCCAGCTTGTTCCTCCCGCCGTCACGCTGGGGGAACGGCGCTCCCTCCACGGCCCCGTACTTAACCCCATTTGTAGCCTCCAACCCCCCCTCCGTCCTTCCCCGACCTGTCAGGGACCGGCTTCCCATGTCCATCAGCGGGTGATGGATGAGGTGGAAGGTCGTCACCCCACTCTGCAGAGTTCAGCGATCCCATCAGCCATGCAGACACCTCCAGATCATAGTGGGGGACGTCACACAAAATCATACGTCCAGAGGAGGCGGCGGGCAGCGGGGGCTTCGGAGGGACGTGTCAGCGCCGAGAGGGTCACGACTCCCGATTTTCAACGGCTGTCATGTACGCCTCGGGAAGGTTTTATAGGAAAAGTTTGACGAGCTAATCTGAAGTCTTCAAGCCTGCACTTATTACCGAAAATATTTAGAGACAATTTTGAGATCATGACTGGGTCTTCATCAGGTTGACAAGGATTTCATCAGATGGACAAGTTCATGTGAAGCTGAGAGGCTAATAATCAGTAAAATATACCAGAAAAATACATATATATACAAATATACTTCCACAAATGAGGTAAGTATTAAAGTTCTCACATCATGTGGATAAGGCCTCATATGTAAATCTAATGCCACTAGTTACCAGTAGGTGAAAAGTGTCCTGAAATAAGACATAAAACCTTTTTGTGATTTCATTTCAGAAAAGTTCTGCATTTACACAGCAGTGCCCTTAAAACGATGTCTGTTTAGCCGTAAACAGCAAATATGCTGGCAGTGATGTAGCTTTCACGTTGGGCCACTGGCTTTTGTAGTGAAACCAGAGAACAATAAACATCAACCATGACGAGTTTAGGGACACTCGCATGAACAGATCACCAGGCTGGATTACTGTTCCTGGAGACTCAACTATAAAACAACCAAATCAAGGAGTTACGACACTCTGGAGGAAAACGTTTTTAATCGTCCATCTTCTTGCACATGTGCAGAGGAACTATTTACTCTGGTCATGTTCGGCATGCACAGTAACCGCATTTCAAAACATTTAGTTTATCCCCATTTCCACAAAAAAAGGAAGTGGAGCGTTTTGAAGCGTTCCACCTTTGGAGCCGTTTTCAAAAAGTTTTTTTTTTTTTCATGCCTGCGATCAGCGGTGTCATGTAAACGGAATCCCAAAACACGACCAAAGTTTTCCATTTAAAAAATAAATGAATAAAACTTCAATATCTGCAGCTATGTGTCAGACCTGCTAAGGTTCACTTGTATAAAAACGGAGCAGAAACGTAATATTGCGTGCACACAAGTGAGAACATAAAAAATCCTCTTGCAAGCCAACAAAGAAACAATACCATCTCCAGCAGATCGTTCTCATATAAACAGGCCCTAATGCATGCAAAATCCTCATTTGCATATTCCTGGTTGCTCATGATATTACTGAACAGTGGGTTAACACTGTCTATACAGGACATTAGGAAAACAGGCCATAACCCTCTTATATCCCTCCATCCTGCTTCCACTGTGTGCAGCACCAGAGTGTATAAAGAGTAAATTAAATAGCTTTCACAACTTACAGATTGTTTATGTTTGCTAAAGTGTGAAAATTTATTGCATTCTCCCCAAACCGAGGCTCTTCTTCTCATTAAATGGATATCCAAGCACCACTACAAAAAAAAAAAAATCGCAATGATTTGCCCAATGTTATTTCCCATAAAATGCAATGAAATGTGATTGCACCCCGGTATAAACTAGTGAAGAGTCTCACCCCTGACTGACCTTAAATTGCCTCTCGACGCCTATGGCGCTGTAAGAAAAAAAGAGAACGCAGCGTCCTATTGGCTCATTTCACATATGTCCTGGTAAACAAAGCTACAGGATATGATCAGTGATCCAATTGCCGAGGAGGGCGAAGGAAAGCAAACTCGAGATATCCTAGATATCCTCGGATTTCAGCGGGGAAACATGGCAGCTTAAAGTGGGCAGGATTTTCTCTGGCTCTCTCACTCAGAGGGAAATTGATACACTATAAATACGCAACAGAATAAACAATGCACAATAGTGTCAAGCGTCGGCGCTGACAGGGGCATAGATCAATGTTATTTCCCGCTTTTGCAAAAATACCTAATTCCCCTTATTTAATCAAGCGTCTCCTTGCACGGGGGCCCTCCGGCTGATTTACTGCGCCCGCTGCCTTTATGAGTACCTGTTTCATTTTCTTGTCTCTGCTCTGACATCTAAAGTGATAGGAATTTTATGCTTTTGATAACAATATGAGTTTCACTTTGGCCCTGAATTCATGGGCCTGTCAGCGGCCAATAAATAACAGCAGCGCGGGGGAAATATTCCCAGGCTTCCACCACGAAAACATCCAGCCGATGGGATTTTTACCTCAAGACGATAGAGCCGTGGAGATGAGGGGGGTGAGAAGGACGTAGGATCGCAGGAAAAGGTCATGTCAGCCAGAGTGAAAGTGCACCGTGTTTCTGGTTGTCGCCTCGTCAGGATTCATAATTGCGGCGCTGTCATATGAGCGTTCTGATAATGTCACATGAGCATAAATGCCACGCTGTGACGGACTGTTGCTCAGCCGTCAGCAGTACGTACAGCAGGAGGATTCCAGCGTTTCCGCCTCAGTGGGAAATCGTTACCGGTCATGAACGTCTGTTTCACGTCACATCAGGCAGCGCCGTGTTGTTGATTTTGTTGTTTTTGTACAACTTGGTGACACTTTAGTTCAATGCTGTGGTAAAAGATTTGCTGTTCCATTCATTCACGTTCAGTGAATTTTCAATACGAGAAACAAAATGATTGTGTTAGTTGTGTTTTTAAGCCCCTGAAATATATATATATATATATATATATGTATATATATATATATATATATATATATATATATATATATATATATATGTATGTATGTATATATACACACACACACACACATATATATATATGTATATGTATATATATATATATATATATATATATATATATATATATATATATATATATATATATATATACACACATATATAACATTCTGTTCTTGAGTGATTTATGTCTTTAGAGATAAAAACAAAGTCATCTTTATTTGATAAAAATATACATGCTCCATGCCTTACACTGAAAACTGACTGAAAACTGTATAATAAATCCATAGAGTGCATTTTTTTTCAATATATCGACATAATAAGGTGTTTGTACTGACTGAATGTTTAACAATAGTGAAGTATCTATCATTTAATATGGTTCCCAAGAGGTTCGTGTTATTATGTGAAGTGTAAAACAACTGTCACAACCCTGTCTGTGACAACTCTGGACAATAACAACAAGGACAATTGTTTAATTGAGTCTTGAAACATTAAATCTGCCGCTGTTTGGTTGTCTTCACTGTAAACAGCTGTGGTGGCTTTAATGTGACAGATATGCAGGGGGTAAAGTGATATTTTATTGAGGACTAAATCAGAAACCTCTGCACACCAAATGGCTGTAAATAATTACTTTAGGACTGGAGCTCCATTTTTTTTTTTTTTTTTTTTTTTTTTTTCCATCCATTCATTGGTACAATACCAGCTCGCTGCCCTCACATCTCTCATCCCCTCTCTGGACCTCTGAACTGGAGCCTCTTTCCCATCTGTCACTGGATGAAAAAAAAAAAGAAAAGAAAAAGAAAACAGTGTGAGAAAGCAATACAGCAAAAATTCTCATATGCATATGAAAAATTATCTCCTGAATGGAGCCCGGAGGGGTCAGATAGATTTATATTGACACTTCACACATTCCATTGACAAATTGGTCTCTTCTTGCGTTGTTGCCGAAAAGCCGCCGGTTACCACGGCGATGACATTAAACCCAGTGCAAAACGGCTTCTTTACGTGTGATAGAGTCAAACAAAGATGACGCACTGTACCAGCTTGGCCATACCTAAGGAATAGAAAGTAAAATGTCAAGCATTTCAAAAGCGAGCTGCTGTAAACTGTGGTTATGGAGACTATAACGAATCACTGCCCAGACCCAAAGGCCTCTTTGTTCCAGCCCCTCCTGGTCCTCACCGAGCGAATATTATGGGTCTGAACGAGGAGGAGGGAGGGAGAGCGAGATGGTTTTTTTTGTCTATCCCTACTTGAGCTCCGTGTGTGTTTGGCACAGGGGGCCTCTGAAGAGCGCAGAGAAAAGAAAAGGCAGGGTCACGACAAGTATTCGGTCCTATAGGGGCTTGAACTGGCACAGGCTCCTGGCATGGGCACAATGCATGGTGGGATGGCAGTGTCCAACGGCCTCCTGACAGAGACAGAAGCTGCTGGAGGCGGAGCCGGCGCCTCGGCGGGGTAAGGAGGAGGACGGGAGGCAGACAAGATCAGAAGCAGAGGGGAAAATTGAGACAGATTTTCTTGCAGGTGTTGAGATAATAGACGAACAAATGATCTAATTGTTGGAGCGTTTCAGGGAAGACGGAGTTGTGGGGTGGGGGGGGGGGGGGGGCACGGTTCAGGGTGGAGGTTCAGAGATCACAGGGAAGCGGGATTTGAATCACAAAGAGAAACTACATGACAAATGCAAACCTGAAAACCATGACAGACGCTGAAAGTCTTTCATTTATACAACCTTTTATCCAGGAGGATCTTCAATGGATCGCCATGAAATTCAGAATCAGCAGGTCAAAGTTTCTCTCATCCCGCAAGGTTTATGATCCAGAGCGTGTCTTGCTGACAGTTCAGAGCCGATCCGAACAACTGAACAACTTACTGCACAGCTGTTGGACTGGTCGCCACGAAAAGTCAACATCCATACAGTCAAAATACAACTGATCTTTGTTTAATGTATAATTTTGGGCAAATTTGATGCGACGATATGTTTAGATAAGACTCTGTCTAGAACAGCATGTTTTAAAGCTCACATCTGATTGGTTCAAGTAATGCAGGAGTACAAAAATCTGCCCAAAATGTTTTCGCTAACTTGTATATTTGAAGGTTGAGTTGAAACTAAACAATCTTACATTTGGGACTAAACTATGAAGGTCAAATGTTGAAGGGACACATCAAGTGTGAGTGTTATGTTTGTGGTAGTCATTGCTGTGCAGAATAGGTTCACATTTCTAAGGAACAATCAGAAGAGTTGAGCAGAGTGGATGAAAAACAAAATGCTCCAAACAAAAACTGATAAGAGTGGTAGAAGGTCGAGCTGTGCTGTGAAATTATAGAGGGTTAATTTGTCCAAAAAAGACAGCAATGAACCAGCAAGTCATAAGAGAGAAAACTTTTCAAAATAAAACAGAAAGCTTTCATTGCAGTTTGGAGGTAAATGTACATGACGGCTGTGCTGGAAAACACTGCTACGCTGTGGAAACGGGAGAAAATGCAACTTTTCTGAAATGTTACTGTTGTGCATGCGCACCAAGGCCATAGTAAAACATTCCTCCGCACATGCATGAGAAGATGGACAAAAACAGTCATGTTTTGCTCCAGAGTGTCATGATTTGTCCATATTGTCCTGGATTTGGTCATTTTAGAGTTGAGAGTCGCCTGTAATAGCGACCTTTGTTATCTGTCAATCTGAATGCTCGTGTTGTTCTTGTTCACTTGCATTTATGTTGTTTAATTGACAGAATAAAACATTTCAAGAACTGAAAGCAGACATCATAATGTCCTTTGGTGTTTTCATTTTACAGCCCCAGTTTTGGTTTGCTTGTGAAAGAAGGCGTGTCTCTTCAGTCTGTTGGCAAATCAAACTTTGGTCCGGTGGTCTTCAGCTCTTTCTGAGAGATCATCCTGCAGTGCTCCAATGTAAAGACGCTCTGGAACCACTGGTGTGGATTACACTCAACACAAACCAACAGAAATCATATTCGATGCTTATTTTCTTTCCTTGCATGCAGAGTTTCATTCAGACTCATGAACTTTGGACGGAGTCACTCAGTCTTGGTTCTTTCCACCACGTCGCTGGTTTCCACCAGTCCTCCTTTCTGTTGTTTTCATTTCATTTCCATCCCGACAGGCTGTTTTCTTTGTCACCTGCTGGAGCTGGAGCTTCATGACTCCATCAGCCGCTCCTCGCTCGGCGCAGTGTATTAGAACATACTGTAGCACATTAAAAGGTGCACACCTTTAACACACGAACACATTTACACACATTCTAATCAACAAGCTGCGTGCTAAATTATTCACGAACACACCTCGGTCCTGTCCATACTCTCTGGTGAGAGAGCGGCGAGGATATATTTGGAACATCAGACTTTTAAGAGCGTGAGCTTCAACTCCCCTGGGTCATTTTCTGCTCTAGTCTTAATTGAGAGTGTTCTGGAAAAATCATTACTATATTAATGATTTAACACAAAGTAACTACCTGCTTTTTTCCAGGAGGAAAGGGAGATTTGCTTCAAATCAATACCCATGCACGCTCATTATAAGGGGGGTAAAGTTATAGTAATTAGGCAGACACCAATAACTTTTTAATGATCTTTGTTTTTAATTGCATATTATCGGGCTGCACAGTCTGTGTGTTTATACCCAAATATAAGATAATGGTGAAGGGAGAAGTAGATTAAACAGAGGAGGCACCTGCAAGCTTTTTTTTCCCCTTCTCGTTTTCTTATTTTGCAACTTCACAGATTGTCTACAGAGCAGAGGAGGATGGATGTCACTCCGTGCCCTTTCTTTAGTTCATCACTTTACTAGTAATGTGCATACAATGGCAGTCCCAAAGGGTTTTGAAACATTTGTGAAACCATACTTCCCTTCCTGCTGTCTATTAGTAGGAGGAACTGAAAGGATTGCATAAAAAAAAAAGGTCTGATGCTCCAAAATTCTGCAAAATGTTCACGTAAGCATCGTGAGTTGCAGAGTTTTTTTATATGTCTGAATTATCTGAGGTTTATTTAGGCTCCAGAGTTACAGTCAATAAGGAAACATCTGCAGCTAAACAGAACAGTTTCACTCATCAGTTCTGTTGTTCCCGTTAAATCCGGTGCAGTAAGAAGGTCGTGGAGTTTGCATCTTCTCTCCGTGTGTTGAATGTGTGTTTGTGGCTGCCCTGCGGTGGACTGTTGACCTGTTTGTGAAATCTCTCTGTATCGGCCGACTAATAGTAGTAGTAGTAAAAATAGTAGTATACGAGTAACAAAGAAATAAAAATATGAATAAAAACACTGATTAAAAAAAAAAAAAGCATGTGTAATGGATAGCCATCTGTTAGCTCTTAAAGGGGAAGTGGTCTGCTGAAAGCAGTGCAGGGGTGTGTGTCTGGGAGAGAATGGAGAGGGAGGGAGGGAGGGAGGGTGATGTGGTGATAGAACGAGCCCAGGAATGCCAGGCTGGCAGGGCAGCACTGCTCTGAATAAGTGAGCTGGCCAACAGACTTTTCTTCTTCTTCGTCGTCTTC
Source organism: Salarias fasciatus (assembly GCF_902148845.1). Classification (NCBI taxonomy): domain Eukaryota; kingdom Metazoa; phylum Chordata; class Actinopteri; order Blenniiformes; family Blenniidae; genus Salarias; species Salarias fasciatus. The sequence goes on from NC_043755.1 coordinate 20,473,024, forward strand.
TTCTTCTTGTGCCTGATGTCTTCACCCGCTCCTCCCCCCGCCCTCCTCCGGCCCGCTCCGTGTAACCCCCCCCCCCCCCCCCCCCCCCCCCCCGCCCACCGGAACGCGGCGGCAGATTGTCGATTCAACGACTCCCCTGTCAGGTGATTATCTAGAAGCTTTAATGTAATCTTCCACTCACACGTACCATATTTCAATTACGACTGCCATTGTGAAACAAGCTGCATATTCAATTCGCCGATCGCCCCGCCGCCGCCTTCAACAATGTCAACTGTAAAAGAACGCCAGCTGAAGGCAATTACGCATGTTTTCAGAGCCAATTATGATCGCTCTCACGGCGGCGGTTATGCCACAAGCAAGGGAGTGTTCGGAAATTTTTAATTTAATGACAATATGCTCATGGTGGGATCCGGCGCGCCGCTCCGCCGCCGCCCCCCCCAACTCCCAGGCCTGCCATCCCAGAATGCACACAGGGAACCATTAAGGCAGATAGGAGAAGATTATGGCCTCTCTCAAGGGCCACAGTGGGAGCACGGGGAGGGCCGCGGCGGCGCGGGGAGGATGCCATCCTCTCATCCTCCCTGCTGGAGCCCAGCTGGCGGCGCTGAGCCCAGACCGGGGAGGCGGGCTGGGCCGCTCCTCCTCCAGTTTGGACTGCAGAGGGAGCAGAAACTCACACATTCGCACAGCGGAGGGCTTCCTGTCTCAAACACAGGAGTGACTTCAGTGAGTCTGAGCGCTTCTGCAAAACACTCCTGCTTTTCTCTGTTCAAATCAGAGTCAATAACAAATCAGGTCAGTATAAACGACACAAGTGCTTCTTTTTTTAATCAGTCTGTCAGTTGATTTATTGCAGCCAATCATAATCTGGCCTGCTAATGCTGGAAAATAGTAGTTTAGAAGCAAAAGCTGGCACAGCTGTAACCATGGCTGCAAAACTAATGAGATTATTATATTTTCTACTTTTCTTAAAAAGGAAAAGTATCTGGTTCAGGGAAGCAGGAGGCATGATTCAATCCCAGTTCAAGGCAGGCAAAGGTCAGTCACATGGCAAAGATTGTCACCGTGCAAAGATGTTTGCAAGATGTTTGTAGGTGATAAGATGTCAGATTAAGTACTTATAAAGCAATTTATTTGTGTTTATTAACTTTAAATGCTTTCTTAAAAAGAAAGATCAGCTATGTAAAAACAGCTGCCTTTTATATAAGAATAAAAAGCACTGAAAACAAAAGCAAACATGACCTACAAAGGGACACTAAATGCTTCCAGTTCATTACAGACAAACGTGGTGCACAACGCACATCACTCATGACTTGTGTGTTTTTAACACTGTAAATAAATTTGGTCACTTTCAGCAGAAGCGCTACATGGATAACCTGTGATGGTCCTGCAGCTCGAGAGGCCCAGATCACTCAACACTGAATACACAGATGGACACACCTTCTGTCTGTCTTCTGCAGCCTTTATGTCAGGGAGCTTTCAGATTCAGTAATACCACTGACGACCTGTGGGGGCAGTGTTGTGCAGTGTAGCTCATGTATGACGCAAACAAAAGGATGAAAGAAGACGACAGAAGCTGAAAGACAACCGTAACCCTTCCAAGGAAAACTGTGTGAATGTGTGTGAGGATATTAAAAACATTTCTTCACCTCGACATCGACACAAACAACCTTCTGATAGTCTGAGTGAAAATCTTATAAAACGAGAAGTTTAAAACATGAGGCAACACATTATCCTTCCAGAATAATTTTAAACACCACTAGAGACGTGAATACTTATTTTAGCAGTTTGGTTTCATTGGTGTTGGGCCGTGTGCACTGCCCTCTACTGGAGGTATTAATTAACGACCACAGCAATGGAAGGGATGCATGATAATATTTGACATGGATGGAGTGACTTCTGTGCGTAAAGGAGGCATATTTAATCACATTAACATCTACGGGGAATCTGGACCCACTGCTTGTTCTCAAAGGTTCTGGACTGTCGGAGATGCTTGTGATCGACTCCTGCGGCCTTCAGCTGGAGGAGTCAGTATAGAAGATAGATGGATGGATGAAACTGCCTCTCTCTGTAAGATTCAGATTAATTGTATACTTTTTTTGTCCATCAACAAACAACATGAAACCTGGAGATACCCATTCTAATTTCATCCATCCGTCCAGCTATCATTCTCCATCCGTCCGTCTTCCTGCTCTGTGATCCACTTCAGGGTCACATTTGAACCTACAGGCCAATTAGAGTCAACAGTTATCCTCACATGACTGTTTTCGGTCTGTAGGAGGAAACAGGGGATCATGTATCAACAGTTTGTCTTTATTTTTATCTGTTAAAACTGAAGAGGTGGAATTTTACTGAAATGTAGTCAACTAAAAACCTTAACTTTTTAGTAATTCTAGAACAAGAGGAGTTTGTATTTTATAAACTGAATCTCACTGAATCATGTTTCACGCAAGCAGAGTGCATGAAGACTCTTGCATGAAGACTCGGAGCTGGAGCTTCATGCTTCTCCAGCGTCTCAGCACTAAAGCAGCGGTTTTAATGGTAGTAAATATGTCTCCTATAGTTTTGGGCCACAGATTTTAAGGCTCCATTGTTGAAGGAGCCGAATGCAGGTGAGATCCGAGCCTCCCTCCCTCTCCCACTGGGATGTTTGTATAAAACCCAGCCAGTTCTCAGGGGTAGAGGTTGACAGGAGAAGACATCGCCCCAGTCCCCGGGAGATTGGCGAACACAACACATATATTAATGCATTAAATGTGTTGACTGTGTTCAGCCCAGGGATGTAGGAGTGTGTGCGAGAGAGAGAGAAAGGTTAGGGGGAAGAGAAAAAAAGCAGTTGTAATGTATGGTGTTGTCTTGTATAGCGTGTCTGGCAGCAGGGGAGGGGGTGGGGAGGGGGGTGGAGGGGGCAGCTGGAGGAGTGTGGACCAGATTATAAGGCCTGTGGTGAGAGATGAGGGATGGCTGACTTGTAAACAAGTGACAAGCGTCCTGGATGACAATTCCTAATCCATCATAGTGCTGTCAGCGGTGACCGGTGGGGTGACGGACAGGACCCAGGAGAGGGGACAGCTGCTGCGCGTCAATCCACATCATAATTTGAAAAGCTTTTCCACATGAGCTGAAGCAGAAGAGAGAGGAGGAACAAGGAAGGAACCCGCTTTCCGCCGCTTTCTCCTCAATCTCCCCCCTCCGCTCGCTCCTTCTCCCAGCCTGCTTTTTTTCTAAGGTTCAGATTATTTATATCTGCTTCTGTGTGTGTTTGCTTACATAGAAAAAAGTGAACCTGTGAGTGAAGAGAGGTCAACATTTACACCAGAGTTCTCAAAAAAAATCCAGGGAGAACATGCAAACTACAGGAACGTAAACATGGACTTGCACCGGGAATACTCAGGCTGTAAGAGAAGAGTACTCACCACTGCTCCACCATGCCGCCTCGATCAGCCATATATAATTGTAACATCGTGTCTCGTCCAGTGATTTTATCAAAGATGCAACAAAGAAATCCATAAAGTACAAAAATGCTTACTGGTACTTAAAAAGAGGCTCTTCGTCAGTCTCACGCCATCATTTTGCTTGGTTCATAAATTTTATGGGAAAATTGCTGCTATACAGAAGTGCCCCCGAAGCCTTGTTTTATTAAATGTGTGCGTGTTTTTCTGCTATATGCTTCACTTTTCATCTGATCGCTGCAGCAAGAACAGACACTTCTAAAGCAATATCACCCAGGATGCAATCTGCTGGCAGAGGACAGACCTTTCCTCTGGTCGACGTCCCGCCACCTGTTCATTTATTCATCGCTTTGCCTCAGATCTTTATTAGTTTGAGTTTATTCATCATCAAATGTAGCATAATATCATTTTCACAGGTCTGAAAGTTATAAAACACTGTCCTATTTAAAATCCCCATGCTGTTTTTGTTGCTTTTATTTAAAAAATGTAATTTAGGAAAATGCTATAAATTGTTATTTATGCTGTGAAATTTGAATACGCATCTGTCATTCAGCGTTATGATATAACAAGTGAGCACAAATTAGCAATAAAAGGTCAAAGTTCATTTTAAGAATCATTTTTAATTACACCTGAAACTTCCTTCAATTGCATTATTTATTTAAGTCGGTAGAATTTCTATTTATTTTACAATAATCGCAGAAAAAGTGCAGTTTTTTAAGAATTTTGCTATTTATTCTTCTTCAATTTTGATTTATAAGTCATGAAAATACAAGCAAAAAATCTTAAAACACTGAATTATTTATAGGATTTAATAGTTTGTGTTCTTTAACATCAGTCCAGATATGAAATGCGTTCGTAAAGAGGCGCTGTGAGTATTAATCTTCTTCTTCCGGGCTGATTTAGTCGTTCATCTCAGGTCAACGCCGCCATTCTTTTTTCCTTAAAGACTTCGCTTCCCTGCCAAACCGGGATTTCCGACCGAGGGGCCTCAATAACTACTTTGATGTGGACGGCGTCCTCGAGAAGCGCGAGGGGGAGGAGGGCGGCGCGGCGTCCCGACCTTCCCGCCGCATCTGCACCGACCGCTCCCTCAATGGCCGCATTGATGTCCGCTGCCTCGCTCTTCGCCGGGAGCCCTGACGGAGCCGACGCCGGGGGACGGGGGAAAGCCTGGGCACCTGCCAAGAGACAGGGGCTAATTGATCCAGACCGGCCCAGTTAACCCTCTGCACATGCCAGGCCGCCCTCCTCAAACCGACTGGAAGGGAAGCCTGATCAGATCTTCTCTCTCCTCGGCTCCTGGCGGCGTTCAGAATTTCTCACTGATTCCAGCAAAGTGCATGTGTTTTATTACGCGATTGTACAATTATCCACATTCTGCGCGATAACCGTTCGCTCGAGGCTCATCAGAACTGAACGAGTCGATTCCCAGACAAAATGTTCTCAACATGGTTTCATCATCTGAAGCAATCACGTGCAAGATTATCCATTTGTTTACCGTAATCTATCAGACAGACTGTTTTTTCCATATGTTTCTGTCATGTCTCGTAAATTGTGAGCAGAATCGTCAGGTTTTTAATTAGGAATCACATACAAACCACTTAGAACAAAGTTTGGAGACAAGTTTCACAGTATGTATGCGTTTAAGCTTCTCTATAACCAGGGTTGTGTTTGTTTGTTATGTTTTTCTTTGGAACATTTCCAGTTTGTTTGCCTATTGTTTCTGTGAGTGGGGGACGGTATTTGATGTTACGCCTCTGAATCGCCTACTTTCTCTTTGCAAAATCTCTCACTTGTCTCTTTTCTGAAAAATCAGGCTGTAGTCTTCCATAAATCACAAGTCAGACAAAAATATCTAAATCACCCTCAAAGGTGTTCTGTCTTATTATACATGTTATATGATCTAATCTTCATTTAACCAGGTGAGTCGTTCAGAAAAAATCTTGACAAAACAATGACAACCTGGCCAGAAATTTTTAAAGAGATCGACATGTGGGTATGAATATAATTCTAGAATAATGGTCAAATGATACAAAGACAAAGACACAAGGTATTTCATCACTTTTGTTCCACAATAATAAAAAGTGAAGAAACCAATGTAGGATAATCAGACAGCTTTCCTCCCTCAGTCGTTATTATTTGGGTCAGTAATAATAAAAAATATGTATCTTCTTACAGCTTTTTTTCACAATTAAAAGGTCTGTCCTGTTGGTTTACTTTTGTTCTGTGTGCTTAAAGCAGAAAGTTTGTTTTGGCTATTTCTAGAATTTTTATTTTTTATTTTATTTTTTTTTTAATTGCTTGGTGTGTCACTCCTAGAAAAGGTCTTCGTCGTTGCTGTTGCTGCTTTGATTTCTACCAATCATGACGATGGTTGCTGGAACATATCGCGGCCCCATTCACATGAGGAAGGTTTATATTTACATACGTAACATAATTTTGAGCTGTTTATGTTTTTGTAATGAAACCGCAAACACAAGCACAGAGAACATCAAACATAAAAATCGCCATAAACATCAATATCAATGAGTGCATTCTCATGAACAAGCAAACAATTTGGATTGTGGTAAACTCCTAAAGTCCCAGGAGAATCCGGACTGGGACTCATGACTCTCGGGAGAAACGTTGTTTTTGTCCATCTACTGGCACACGTAGAGAAGAACTCTTACAAGCATTTCAGAAAAGTTGCATTTTCCCCCACAGACAGAGCATTTTACATCCAAAATACAACAAAAGTTGTCAAAACATTGTCGTGTAAACGGGTCATGTGAACTTGTTCAAGACAGATATAACAAGACTGGACCTCGACCCCCCCATCCTGAAACCTCCTGAAGTTCTTACAGGGTCAAACCCTGACTGAACTACTTTTTATTTGCTCAACACTCATTTTTAAGCAAATGAAAGCTTCCATTGAGTTTCTCTCTCCAGCTCACACGCTATAGTGTCGTGACGTCCCGTCAGTCTGAGGTCTAAGACGATGTTTAGGCTGCTTCAATAGAATAAGTGGAGTGTAAAACAAGCTCCTTGTTAAACATTTGCTTTTCGCTTGCTTCCTTTGTTCGGTGTTGGAGTGTCTCTTATATTATTACTGTTCGCTGATCACACTCACACCTGGTTTTGACCGGATTTGGGTAACTCCTTTTAAGTTACATCTTACATATGCGGTACACAGTCATTGAAAACGTTGGCCTTCGCTATTGTTGGCCCGGTTTTCAGAGACACTTGTGTGAGAAGAGACTGGCGACATTGTACCAGACGCATTGTCATTCATAATGGTGAAGGTGAAATTAAAAAATCCATCCAAACCCGGCTTTATTTTACTTGAACAGCTCATCGAAAAACAGCCCATGCGATGCGATTTACCTTCAGCAAAAATTTCTATAAACTATTATCCAGCCAGGTGTAGCGCAATCGTCCAACATGCCGCCGCGTTTTATTGCCAATTTTTAATGATGACGGGAAAAGAGGCTTGGTTTGGATCCTTCACCGCTTTGATTTTTTTTTTTTTTCCCCTCTTTTTTCATTTTTCTTGGCGCTGCGCTTCAGGTCGCCACAAGACACGAGTCGGAGGAATCGGGGAGCAAAAGGCAAAATGGTTTGTGTCGATTTAAGCAAGAGGGTAATAGGAGGAGCGGAGAAAATCAATAACAACATAAAATTGATTTAGTGTGTGTCATAAAACATAAGTAAGTGCTCCGAGATGGAGAAAACTGGAGTCTCAATTTAATCTGCGCAAAAAGCTGCACTGTACAGACGAAGCGACGTAAAGGGAGGAGAGAGGTAGGAAGAGGAAGGGGTGGGGGGAGGATGGGGCGAGCCGGGAGACAGAGAGAGAAAGATACAATAAAATGTGAAAGACAGACACTTAATTGTCATATTAAAGACTCTCCAGTTCTTGGCAGAGTGGAAGGTTATCCCCATTCATCATCTGGCTAACAGCCACTTGAATGAAATCACAATTAAAATCTGCTCAGTATCGTCCCTGGGACGTTTCACGAGCATTAATTTTTTCCCATTGATTCCCCCGCCCCCATAAATCAGAAATGTTGCGGCGCATGTAATGGTTTATGGAGAGGGGATTATGGTGTTATGAAGCTAATGTAGCAGAACCGTCTCATTTACACGCAGCCTCCCCGGCCGCCGCGCGCAGGACAGAGTTATTACGCTATTACGCCGCCCATCGCAAACACAACACTCCGACACTGTTTAAAAGCGGCGTGTAATTGGACAATACTGTAGATTTACGGCTCTTATGATCATAATAGCGTTGTGTTAAAGCGGCGTGTTTGTCTGAAGCACTCGGGGGCGGGCGGGGCCGCCCGGGATGAGCAGCCGAGTCGGCGACGAGGGAGGCTCGGCAAGATCAGAAAATTCTTTTAATTATGAATAAATACTGTCAACATTAGTCTTGTGTGATACGACTGATCTCCTCCAAAGACCCCCTTTATACAGTGTTTTCATGTGGAAATGGAAAACTTTCACAGCGTGTTGGCTCGACAGCGGTGCTCCGAGCATCATGGTGACATTGTGATTGGTGATTTTGAGTTAGAATTTACTAAAAGTTGGATTAATCATGGGCCTGGTGGACCTTTATTCAAGAAAACAAACCTCATCAGGTACTGGATGTTACTGACTATGGACAATTTATGAGATTTGGAACTTTACATCAATAATCAGCATTTTGTTTCATTTACAAGTGTTTTGTTTTCCAAGTGTTATTTTACCAGGGTGTGACTAAATGCTTCAATCAGGGATGCCATTTAAAAATCCACTTCTTCATCTTAGTATTAGCAGGCATATGCACATGAGTCTGATGCATGCTGGGTATTTTGTGATCAGGCATGCCTCATCCTTTATAAAGACTGAAAGTTAGAGCTTATCTTTGGAGAAAACTTGCATTTCTCTCATTTCATATATAATAAAGGTTGAGAATTTAAAGCATGAAATCAATTTGATCATTTTATGTAGAAGATTTCAGTGGATTTGTTTAACATTCAGTAAACATCTCATTGTTTTAACACACTGGACATTATAAAATAAAATATATACTGGCAAGGATTTTGGAAAAACTCCTATTCCATGAGTCATTTTCACCCATATATCCAATAAAAAGTAAACTCACCATACTATAATTAATCCATCTCTCCCAGTTCAGAGTTATTTCTTAGCTGTACTTGTTAAAAGCACTACATGGCGGTGTGTGTTTCCATGCCCGTGTTCGACTCGCGATGCTTTTAAAGATAAGGAAAGCTGTGAGAGAATCTGTGGGCACAGCAGGGAGGATATATGTCAGCGGGATCCTGGGGGAAACGTCCGGAGCAGTTTCCTGATGACCGGCGTGCGGCGGCCGGCCGATCCCCGCGATCCCGGCCCGGACTATCATAGCTCAATCTGAGCGAGTGAGAAGGAGGCCCGGTACCCCGAGCATCAAATCATCATCACATAAAGTGGGCCTGACACCAGCTAAAAAGGGAGATGGATCATGTGGCTTTGTGGTCGCTGGAGAAGTTTGTCCCTTGATAGAGCCTTTAACTCAAAGCTAGTGCAGCCCCACACCTCCCGCCTGCCTGCCATCGCCACCAGACATCCCTATATCGCACACACACACACACACACACGCACGCACGCACGCACACACGTCTTTCCAGCAGAGGTAATTCTCTCTCTTCAGGGTCAACAGCTTAACAAGGCCAAATCATAGCGAGCACCTCTCGGCTGGAGCGTCACACGAGCTAACTGCAGCGCAACTTCACCACAATAGAAGTGATATACAGGAGCAGGAGCGCCGCTTCCACCGCTGGAATTTCAATATGAAGATGAAAAGCGGTAAGTCTCTCTGACAGCCGGCGGCTCCATGTAAAAATGATGAATGTAAAGAGAAATATCCATAAGTGCCACGGCCCGCCGCGTTTCCCATACATGGCTTTTTACACGGCGAGGGCACCGACCGAGGGCTGTAAATGACAGCTTTACAGTGCGCATAAAACCTCTCCGCGGAGGGAGGCGCGCTCTTACACCGCTCCGTGTCTGCGACTCTTAAGGAAACATTGCGTCAGGAAGCCTCTGCTGGTAAAACGGCGCAGAATCCGCAGACCGGAGTCCGTAAGTTCGGAGGCAGATCAGCGTCGGCTCACGCATCACATCAAGCCAGGTCGTTGTCCACTACTTCTTTTAATTGGATTACAAATTACTTAGTGTCTGGACTGAGGGTTTGAGCCACTTGAACGAGGAAATCTAGAGGAATTCAAGTAGTGTAATCTTTAATTTAACTCTATTTTCCTTTGGAAACAGTCCACGAAGACATGAAGGTCCAGCGGACCTCGCTGTAAATGAAGGTGACTGTGCAGGGATGCAGGGTGGTGTAGTGGTTCACGGTCTCTCTCTGCTCGGTGTGAGAGTTCTAAGAGGGCATCAGACTTAAGACTGAACTGATTAGCTTGAATAGAGTTTATTTATTTGTTTAAATTCATTTAAATGTATTTCTTTAAAATATTGCATTAAAGAGCACAGAAATTCGTGGCCTTGAAAACACAGATCTTCCAAGAAAAACAGAAATTGTCGCCTATAAATTTTTCAAATGTGTAAATAGGTGATTTAACAGCCTATTATCCAGTCACAGCACAGGTGTCACCATTTAAAAGACGCCGCACACAGACTTATTATTCACAGCACAGCGTCACATGGAAGCTCTCATACCGGTGACCTTGTTTCACTCACATTTTCTTTCCAAAGCCTTTCTTTCCTTTAATCAATGCTTTCATTTTAATTTAAATCATTTCTTTCATTTCCAACATACAGTATCTCTGTCATTGAAGATCCAGATGTGATTAAAGCTGTTCTGCACCGAAAAAAAAAAGACTGATGTTGCAAAAAATATCAGTTATGATATACCTGTGGTACCAAACATAAGGTCTGTGGACCAACTCTGGCCCTCGGGAGGAGGATTTATGCAGGACTGATACTTAGTTAGGTTCATGGACTCAGAACCGGTGCTCAGAAATCATGAGCTGGACGTAAAGAAACAGAACGAAAGAGTGGTGAGAATGAAGATGCTTCATTCATCAGAATTTTTATTTATTGGCTCAATTTATAAAAAGAACAACAAGCTCGATAAGCCATAGCTTCAATACTTCCGTGTAAAGTTGGATGTGAGATCAGGAGACAAACTGCTTAAGTGAAAAGCATCATGGGACTGATCCACTGCTGCAAACAGACAGATGTTCTGAAGTCATGGATGACTTATAGTAATATTAACCTGAACAAAACTGAAAGAGAAAACACAAGCAATGGGGAGTTTTTTTTTTTTTTTACATTTCCCAGAATTTCACATCAGATTAAACAAAATATTGTGACTTTTCACATTTTTGTGCAAATACGTTTCAACTGATACAATATTTGCATGAAAAAAATGGAAACCTTAGTTGAGTTTTGTGTTTGTTTACATGACAATGGTGGTCAAAACCTCAGAAAATGGTACTTTTCTGAAACACTGCGCATGTGAACCACGGCCGTTTGTAAACAGCTCTACTGCACATGCTCCAGTTGATGGACAAGAAGGATGTTTTCCTCCAGAGTGTCGTGACTCCCGGTCCAGATTCTCCTGGACTGGAATGTCGGTGTACTCGCTATCGTCATGCTAATTACATCAGATTCAGTGTTTCTGCCTTTTCTCTGGAAACAGACATCATTTTGAAACGTTTCCGTCTAAACACAAAGCTCGATGCGATGCGTGCTCACATTACCACGTTGTCTAAACAGGGCTTTATTCGGGATGAAAGGGTCGTACGTTGCCTCTAAAATAACATGAGTTTTATATCCTGACTGTACCCCTTTACTTTGTTTCACACAATAATCAATTCAGAAGAAAAAAAATCAACACACAGGACCTTTGATGAAACTACGTTCCACCTCACTTTGTCCTGATGCTTCCTGAGGAATAAGAAGAGGCTCGGTTAAACCTCAGGAGTAATGTAGACATGCCTTGTTGGACACCAGATAAACAAATCATTTGCTGTAATGCTCATGCTATCTAAGCAGCGATATCAGCATGAATAATGTTATTTGAGTGGCAATAAATGGCTGCTTGATAAGGGATTTACAGTGTCTGCGGGGACAAAGATGATAGCAGCAAAATGAATGTATTCCAAAGCACGACACTGTAATTCAATCTTTAGCTCAGATCTTTATGATACGGCCGAGGCCGCCGTCAGCCGCAGTCTGCCACCGAGAGCCACATCTTCCAGATAAATTCTCCAGACAGTCGGCGAAACGCTCCCATAACCAGTGACACGGGATGATTTCCCGCCTCTGACAAGCCGCGGTATTGAGTATGATAACACTTACTTTGTCTTCATCCTCGGCTGGAGTATAATATCAATCCGTTTGATGATCCAGCAAACCGAGTCGAGCACTTGTGTATCAATCTTCATACATCGCTGCCTGGTGTCTAACAAAGAGCCCAGAATGGGATCATTCAATCACCCGGCGCTGCGCCGCGCTCCCGACTCTCGGCCTCCTCCAGTCCTTCACTCCCTGTCAGCATCCGTCCTATTTTTCATCCCCTTTTCTCCCCCGTCTCTTTCTTTACACTTGTGTGGGATAAAGGCTGAAATTACAGACGATCATATCGCCGCGTGCTCGTCATAACTAAACGTCAGCGGCGCCGCTGCCTTGCCTCATCCCGCAGGTCGGGAACGAACAGCTTCCCTTTTCCTCCAGTGACCGCGAATCATCACTTCTACAGTACAGCCGGTCTTCAGTGTCAAAAACACAAATGTAACTTCATCATGGGTGTGTCTCAGCTTTTAGGATTTAATGACTTTCTTCCCAACCTGTTAAAAAGATCTTGAAACTGCTTAACTAGGAGTGTCTTTCAATCCCTTTTCACGTTGAGCAAGAACATTACAGCAACTGAAAAGTGAAAATCACAACATGAAATACAGTTTTATCCCATTTTGAAAAGGCGAAGGCATTCCTTCAGTTCAAAGTGTGAAACTCAAAATACTAATCTACGCTTTGAATGAAGCTTCTAGTCTAACAGAAAGACATTATCTGCTGACACAGAGTCTGATTCACAGAGGCCCGGTATAAAGCTCTTGGTTTGCATGCACCAGACCCCGTTTACACAAACATGATCAGCTTGAAATTATTTGTTATTTTATGTATTTGTTTGTTTGAGTTCTTCGTGACATTAATATTTAAATGCATTACAGAGACTTTATCACTAACTTTTCCCAACTTTCTTTGCTGCCTAAGCCAGCTTCAGCGACCCCTCTTCAATCTAATGTGCCAGATCATTACAGTAGACCCAAATGTGATCTATACACAAAAACAAGGTGATGCTTTGTGTAAATCTAAAATTGGCACCTTCAGATCAGATAGACCTACAGGCCAGCTTATTGTGTCTCACAATTTGTGAATGTCCAAATATATAACGTGAATCCTTAGATAACGACTACAAATACGGCAACATTAGAAACACATATTTGAACCTATTGATTCATTTAACTGATCTGCTAGTACTGGATTCAATGACATCCTCTCTCTACCTCAGTAATTAAATCCTTAATAGTGAAAAACAAATGTAAAATCACAAATTTATGACTGAATATTGAAAATTTTAGAATCATTAAATGTGTAAATTGTTTAAAAAAAAGACACAACGTGCCACAACTTGACCCACAGAATGCACATAATATGCCAGAACTTTGATAATCGATGTAATATTCACGTTAAAGTGTTTGAGGAGCAGGTGATAATCAAAGCTAGCAGAGCTCCCACTGCTCCGGCTGCCTTATAGCCGTATCTGTGCAGCAGGGTTTGTTGAAGACGACTCTGAGGCTGAGCTCCCCCGGTGAAATATAGCTCAATCAATAGACACTCAGCAATCAACTTTTACTTGTCAGTTTTGATATATCCAATCATAGCTTAGGGTTGTTTTGCCATGTCTAATGTTCTGTGAAGATGGGCTTTTCATATTCTTTATTGTTTCTCTTCTTTTCTTTTTTTCTTTCCCCCCCATCAACAAAAAAATGTGCTCACACTTTTGTGAAATAAAAGCTCAGAGGGAGAGGAGGTGGGCAGGAGGGGGGAGGAGGGTTGTGGGCAACGATGAAATTTAACCCGTTTAAAACTGTATCATTTTCTGAGCATACCTCAGGGCGCTGGGTGTTTATCGGCGGGACCGGAGAAGCAGAGATCACCGGACTGGTAATTGTTTCCTCTAAATCTGCTGAGCTCTGAGGAACACCGAGTGCAGTTTTTCATCAGACGGAGAATGAGAGGGTAAAAGGACAATACGGAGAAAAGCAAAAATGCTTTAGTCCATCATGTTGGTTTTTATCACTTCATCTAACAAGTTAGCAAGGCCACCAGCTCTCCACACAATATAATTATAAACACAAGCTGCGGCGCCGCTGCAAAGAAACTTGGCTTTGGTTCCCACTGAAACGACGCTGCGTCTGTTCAGAGCCGCCAAAAAGATGATCGTTTCAGATTCGATGGGATCGGACGGAGAACTGAAATGTTTTGAACTGCAGCTCGGAGCGAACCTGAGTCGGCCCGATGTGTCATTTAGCGATGTGCTCGCCACAGAAAGACAAAGTGGTGGCGCACTCCGCTCGGACCAATTTGTCTCCATCACTCCCTTCATATAAACACTGAATGATTTGGCTAAAATTGTGCAAGGGGGGAATCTTATGGGGATTTTTTTTTTCTCCCTTCCACACGCACCCCCACTTTATTTTCATTATACTTGCGAGTATGTTCGAGGTTTCGATTCTGAGCGTGCATTTGGCTTTGAAAGTCTCAGATTTAGTGCGGCGGTATTGCCTCATTTTTCATATCCATTGTTGGCTTGTCAGGGTGTCATAGCTGTTCCACAGAGCTGTTAGATCAGTCCAAATGTATAAATCATCCAGGATCTGACACACTCATTTAATTTGGGGGGCCCTGGTGCAGCAGCGGGCCTATTAATGAAAAATCCCTGCCCTGTTTGCTGAGTGGGAACGTTCAGCCCGTTTTATTTTATTTTTTATTAACATGGATATTCTGTATGATTTCCCTCAGCAGCCTGTTGGCTACCGGCTGTGCACTTTGTCATTTATCATCATATGTCATGTTTGTCAATCTGCTGAATACTTTCGTCCTTATGAAGATCGCTTTGCATACAAGGGGAGAGAGAAGAAAAAAAAAAAAAAAAAACCACCTCGGAGGGCGCTAGGTGAGCCGAGCCCCTCGCGTTCCAACCCCAGAGCCTGTGTTATTGTTTTCCATCTGTGAAATAAAGTAACAGGTACTTAATGTACCAAAAACAATTTGTACAGCAGTTCTTTTTCCCCATTGAAGGCGCACATGGCTCGCTGAGGGCTCCCCTTATCTCAGCGAGGCTAATCCATTTTCACACTGCGCTCCGGCGCTCTCATTTTACAGCTGAGGAGCTCTCCGGCTCCACGCTGGGCCTGAAATGGGACCCCAGTCACTGTGGCCCCTTGGAGTTTGCGTAGGTAAGTGTGCAGAACAAATGCTGAAAAGTCTTTAGAAAGTTAAAGGGACTAGTTTAGCTCCCCCCCACCCCCCCTCACCCACCCCCCTCCCCCCCCCCCCCACCCCCCCCCCCCCCCACCCCTCCTCCCGGGTCCCACCTGATCACCTACATTTTTTTGTGCATTTCACAGTGTGAGCCTCTGTGCTTGAGCGCCGTCGCAGGAGACTGTTTGTAATTGGAGGTGCATGCAAAAAGTGAGGAACAGCTCATTCTGCAGACGATTTTCGATGGTTTTTCATTGTAAAAACTGCGTAAATGTGATACTTTAAAAGGTTTTATTTATGAAATGTTCATGTTAAAGCATAAAATCTTAGGAAATGAATCAAATAAATAAAAGGTGTTCTTACCAAACTGCATGTTAATAACTGTGGTTTAAAATGATGAAACTTGACGCTCCACTGCTGCACAGATTTCAGATTTTTAATATTTCTCTGTGACGTTCGCGGTCAGTGGCCGTGCTCGGCGGCGGATTGCGGTTGCGCAGCACAAACTGGCAGATCTCTCACTTGATAATGATATCAGGGTCCCTGGGCTTCCACATGAATTGCCAGCTAATGAAGGTCCTTCTGTCAGTCTGCTGTCATGCGGGGAGGTTAGCCAAGATAAACCGGGATCGACCTGGCTCGCAGATGCAGGAACATCACGTTCGCAAGACTAAATATCTTTTTTTTTTTCTGGACAGGCACAGACTCTGGACTCTCTCAGGTCCACATAGACATGCTGTACTCCACATATCCACGTTTACGTACTTGTGTTCGACTTCTTTTTTTTTTTTTTTCCCAGAGATCCCGGTAGCATCCCAGACACCAGTTTACACATCACAGAAAAATCTTGTTTTGATTTACTGGCTCGTCGGGCTCCTAACCCTTCACTATCCCATCATGCCAAGTCATTTAAGGCATCTGTGGCCTCTCTGGCCTGGCCCCCCCCCCCTCGCTCCCCTCCCCTCCCGCGGCCCCATCAGCCCCCCGCCGCGGCCCGCCACAGCGCATGCCCGCTTGGCCGGGCCAGCCGGGAGGGCAGCAGGGCCAGGACTCCCAGGACTCCCAAGCATCCCGAGCAGCTGGAAGTCCCATCTTCCCATCCTGCTTCTCAGTGAAACAATCAAAACACAGAAAATCTATAATAAATCAGTCTCAGGCTCTCTATCTGGGAGAAGAAGGGGGAAAAAAAAGAGGTGTGGGAGGGGTCGGGCAGGGGGGCTCGGTTGAAGATATGTTTGAAAACAATGAGTTTTCTTTGGGTTTGATTGCAACTTCGAGGTTGCTGGTTTAAATCTAGAAGGGGACTGTTAGGGTGTCTTACAAAATCTTAATAATAGAGGTGTGATTTATTGAGGATCTCAGCCTGATTGTCTCTGGACTGTCGTGCATTTGCAGCCGTGCATAAGTGAACACACAAGTGTGCTGATGTGATTCTCAGTTCAGACTCACTTAGCCTCATTGAGTTAACCCCTCGAACCTAAACAACCGTAATGGAGAGCATGAAAAATCCCCCCCCCCCCTTAAAACCCCACCTCGCTCTCCCTCTCTCTCTCTCTCCTCATACCCTCTAAACACACACACACACACACACACACACACACACACACACACACACACACACACACACACAGGAGTCTGACCACCCCAAAGCTAATGCAGTTGACTCAGAGGGTCATCTGTAGTTCACGGTGAGGTTAGAGATAAAGAAACGCCTGTTCCATTTTTGTGTTTGTCGACTCGTCTTCGCCGGATGAAAAGGGCAGAAAACGCAGGTGGGGAGGCGCTTTAAAAGAGAAATAGGTGTCAAAATCACTGCTTGTGCTCTCTGCTGTTTTTATTTTAAGAAACGAGGTGTCTTCTTCTTTTTTTTCTTCTTCTTCTTCTTCTTCTTCTTCTTCTGCCCGGATGATTTAATTAGAGCTGTATGACTTCTATAAGTAAAATCAGATTAGAAGAAATACCTTTTCTCTCGGCGGTGGCGTCTATTTTGGTGGGCTCACCACTGAGCCCAACTGTTTACATTAAGATGACTCTCTCCTCCCTCGTTCGCTCCCTCCATCCGTGTAACTAACGCCAAGCGGGGCCAAGCTAGAGCGAGTCTGAATGAGCCTGGGAGCTGCGAGGGGGGGGGGGGAGAGATTCGTAATCGCCAGGCGAGATGACAGGTGGATCAAATTTCCAAACTTTTTTTGTGCGAGCGGCGACAGGCCATCCGTCAGCGGGCGAGGATGGTGTTTTCTTAACCCCGGAGTTGCATTAAGTTGACATCCTGCCGCGGCGGAACTAGGTGACATATTGATGTGGAGGAAATATAACAGGCGGGGAAGCTTTAAGACTTTTAGGACGTGGCGGTGGGAGAGAGGGGGGAAAAAAAAAAATTACAAGCGAGAGGCGTTGGGGGGGTGGGGGGGGGGGGGGGGGGGGGGGGTTTATGGGTAACAGTCAAACGGAGCGACCATCTTTACGGCCCGTCCGTGGAAAATGGCTGCTCGGAAGCGGCGTCGGGGAAAGTTTGACGCACGAGAATAAAAGAAAACAAAAAGTGGTCCCGTCTGTTTAATTCGGCTCGTAAAGAAGCATCATTCCCATCACTTCCATCGATTTGCACAAACGGACACCCTACAGTAATTTTTTCAATTTAGACCTTGAATGGCGTCGCCCGGCGCCCCCCCCCCACCACCACCACCTCACCCAGCATCACCCCCCCACCCTTAAGCCGAGCGGGTATATTAGCGACTAAAACCCCAGGAGAGCCGGAGTGTTAACCATAAGCATGAAGACAAGCCGCTCTCACGTTTCTAAGTACAGGAGTCTGTGTTCACTTACTTTGTCACAAATTACCGCAAGGCTTCCCTCCCAATCCGTCATTTCGGGATTATCGGCTTGGGGGGGCTACAAGCCTGTCACCTGCTCAGTGGGGGTAATAATTACTATGAAATAGCGTTATGGACGGCGGGGAAAGCGAGCGCTGTGATTGACTCCCCGGTTTCCTGTCTTACACCGAAAGTCCGCTCTCCCCCCCAACTCTCCACTCGACCCTTTACACTCATCCCACTTCTTTTTTTTTTTCTCGCTCTCTCTCTTCTTGGTGCCGTGGATTTGTTATCATGGAGGCTTGACAATCTTGCTGACACCTCTGTCAGAAAATGAATTTTTTTCTCCAGCCGGCCCCTTGATTGACTCCATTTGTGGGGTGTAACTCTATCAGAAAGCGCCACTCTCCTGCTCATTCACTCATCCTCTTTTCTCTCTGGCTGGTGGAGTGGAGACGCAGAGAGAGAAGATGGAAAATGGAAAGGAGCAAAGTGGGTTAAAAAAAGAAAAAAAAAGGAGAAGAAGAAGAAGAAGAAGAAATCTACAGTTCGGTTTAAAACAGCGGGAAAATCTGAGAATGTTTCTGCTTCCGAGAGTGGCAGGGAGCGAGCGGTCACGCCTGCTCGCGACAAACAGGCGTAGAAATGTGTGCTCGACGGGGCCGTGCAGAGCGGATCACACGCCGCACGACGCGCATCTGACAGTGAACAAGAGGAATTTGTTTCGCTCTCACACGGACGGGCAGGAGATGGGAGGAGGAGCAGAGCGGAGTGTCACTTACATGAGGTACTACACACATCTGAAGGGGTAAGATGACATTCCTCCAGTGTGGCGGTCTGCAGCCCGCGGCCTTCCTGCACCTCCGGCTGCCTCCCTGGAGCTCCCATCACAATATTCACCAGAAAACCATTCATAGGGTTTATTATTTTGTTGCACAAGAGAAAAGGGACTTTTAAATGAGACAAATGTGACATTTAAATAAAACAATGGTACTGAAATAAGTGTCATTTTTCATGGTGATACCTGACCAGTAGATAAATGTTGAGTTTCTCAGATCCAAGATCCAAGAAAAGAAAAAAGTGTCAGAGTTTTTTTTACAACAAAAATGTTATAATGAAAGAGCTACAACTCATGGAATTGCTTTAAAAATTGCTTAAACGATAAACAATGGATAAAACAGTCAAAGAACCAAGTAAAGGAGACAAATTCATAAGAATAGCTTGAACTGCTAAAACAGATTAAAGAGCTAAAATTGCTGAGATTCAAAAACTAAAATGGATTAGAAATATAAACAAGACTCAAAACAATTAAAAAAAAGAGAGATCAAACTGACTAAAACAGTCAAAATAGCTAAAAACTAGAGACTAAAACAGCAAATTGACCTTAATGTTTTAAGCTACAGTTCTCAATTTTTACGTCTCAAATTTAAAGAAGGGGAAAATAAAACACAAACCACAGTTTTGGTGAAAATAATGAAAATCTGGACAAAACTTTACAGGCTGTTTTACCTTCATTTTGAATGTAATTTCCCTTTTTTTTTTTCTTTTTAATTTCTCCCAACAGATTTTTTTGTGAAGGAAATTTATGGCAAAAATGTTCTTTATAGTCTTTTTCTCTCAAGGTTGCGACACAACCTTCTGCTCAAGAAAAGATTTGCTCTTTGTGAGCAAATTCATAAACAATTTGACTAAAACGGGGGAAATTCTGTGGAAATCCAACAAAATCCAATCAATACGTTTGATTATTGTCACAGTGTGAAGGTTGAAGAAAGAACAGAGAAAGATAAAAAGGAGAAAGATCCCAGCCGGCCTTCAGATGGCCCAGTTGTTATTTGTGCCTTAATTTAGCAGCTGGTATTAGTCTGTGTGGAGGCAGAGGGGAGCCGGCGCGATGCTCCGAGCCCTCACATATTCTTTTCTATGGCTTATCAGTCGAGGAGCCAGAGGAGCTGTCCGGTCTCATTCTCTCACTGGAGAGCACATGTCAGGACCTATTTGCCACTGGTTACTTTGAGAGTGACATCAGCGATGACCCCCTGACCCCCGGCTGACGGAGAAATGCTTCTGCAATAGTTTTCCATTTACAGAGGCGAGAGAGCGCCGACACCAGACGGATATGTCGAAATGGGAAAATAGAGAAACTGGAAAAGGCATTTAGACCTGTATTTGACCTATCATGTTTCAGTTTTCTGCAGGAGGTGTTTATGAAATGAGTGTGTGACCCATGAACAAAGCCTCTGCCGTCCCTCCCCCTCTCCGACTGTCCACCAGGCGCCATTACCCAGGACACAACAAGGGTCATTACACCAACGCACCCAGCTTCCACTCACCCTCTTTCATTTTCTGCCCCGTCTCCAGTCGATGATGTGTTCCTGCGTGTCACAATAGATATTTGGGAATCTGATTTTCATGTAAGTGTAGAGATTTCGACGTGCTGCTCAACAGGTTGAAATTAGTGTTTCTGAAATGCATGTATTGTACTGTTAAAACCCATAAATATGACTGTAAATCCTTTATTAAAGAAATAAAATATGGAAGATTTGTTGCTTTTCAAGTTCAATCTGAGCGCTGACTCAGTGCCGTGGTGTACCACAGGGAATTGAACTAGAGCCCTTCTTGTTGCTCCTATTATTTTCTTACTTTTTTAAAACTGTTCTGCTCCTGTTTATTATTAATATTCCTGTTCTTTTTTGCTTGTGCCATACTGCTTTTAAACATTTCCTCCCGTTTTGTTGATGCCTGCCTACAGTCATGAACTCTCAGTTGATGGCTTTTGGACCCAATCGTGTTTATTTCTCGACAGTTAATGAAACAGATGCTGGATGATGATGCAGATGTTTAAGGATATTTAGTTTAGTGTACAAAAATCTAGCTTTCTTGCCTTTGGTAACAATATATGGGCATTAAGTTGATTTTTTTGTGCGTCGCAATGTTCTGACCACCTGCTTGACATTGTGTAGTTCCCAGTTTTTACTACTAAAACACACACTGTGGAATTCATCTCTTCTTTTCAATCTGAACCAACTTTCACCTCTGCAACAGTTTTGTCAAGGGAAGCTCCACTGTTGGGTCACTAAACCATTTTTCACATCAACTTTGAGGAGTCACAGCCAAATAAAGCAACATCCCCATGAAATCCATTTCATTTATTGTTTTTAAATGTACATTTTGCTTTTACATAATTATTTCATTAATATACAGTTAAACTTGAACAGCATAATCAGTGTAATCCTTATCATCCAAGAATCTCTCTCTCTTTTTAAATATATATACAAAAAAATCTCTTGTTGTGCCAGCTGTGCAGGTAGTCGACTAGCTGGACAATCACAACATGTAGGAACAATTCAGATGTTTAAAATGTAAGAATCCTTTTTTTTTATTAACAGTCATAATAAAGAGATGGTCAGTGGTCTTAATTTTATGGCTGATAGGTGTATGCACTGGAGCTTGACTTTAAGCATCATGCATGCTTTATGTTGTTTCTTCTATTGTTATATCAATATGTTTGGAGCTTGTAAAATGAACATTTACTGGGTAGGTTAGCTAAAAACGTTCAATACGAATTTGCTCAACGTCGTGGCGCTCTAACCGTTAGCGCTCCTTAAAAGCAAGAGTATCGCCACTTCGCTCTGATACAATAAGATGAAAAAGTAGCTACACATCATCTTTTTTTCCCTAAATTAATTGCTTGATTAATCTGCATTGTTGAGTTTTTTTGTGATTGAATGGCTGCTTGTTAGCTAGGAATGCTATATTCAGAGCATGAGTTCACACTTCAACAGGGCTCAAAACCACTGAGAAATGAACTTTTTGAAAATACTGCAACTGTACATGAACACCACAGCCATAGAAAACTGTGCTTTTGTAGTGTATGACTAGAAGGACAATGACATTGTTTGCTTCCAGAGTGTCCTGACTTCAGGCTCCTGGACTTGGTAGATTTCTAGTTGAGAGTCACCCGGAATGGAAATCCGGCCTCATCGCCTGTCCGTCCGAATGTCCGCCATTCTGTAACGTTGTCTACAATCATGTGCGTAGATTCATTATAAAAACAACCAACATTATCCACTAATGGCACGACATGAAAACAATGTCGTTTTCAAAAGCTTTCTTTTTAAATGCTAAACACAAATGCAAAGATGATGCATTTTCCCTTGAAACATTGTCATGTAAACAACGTTTTATTTTCAGGAAAGAAATGGCAGAAGATTGGTTACTACATGTTACAAACAGGTTTTAGCTGTTATGGTGCCAAAAAAAAAAGCCTCATTCTGGGTTACTGGACTTTATAAAAGAAGTGGACCGCTTGACCCAGCCTGTTTTTCCACTGCTCGTGCCACCCTGGTTACACCGCACGTCCTTATAGCAGCATCCACAGACACCTCTTACTGTAACCATATCGCCAAAAGAGACCGTGAAACACTGAATAATGCTTCTTTTAGATGCAGTCATTTTTTCCCCTTCACTTCATCCGTACAGTTTTAAGGAATGGCTTCCCAGAGAAGTAGTTCCTGGGGAGTTGTTATATAAAATCCACTTTGCTCCACGACATTTATATGAGAGCTGTACTTACTGTTCACAACGGGAATTACCTGTAAAATCTACGAGTGTGTCGGAAAATATGGCACAGTTTTACACATTTAAGTAGTCATCTTTCCTGATTACTTGTTCCTTTTAACCTGCTCATGTGGTTTTATTTACTTAAATGATAAAGTTTACTTCTTTTATCCCCATAAATTCCTTTAAAACAACCTTAAAACAAATGTATTTACATGAGTTTGACCAAACTGTGACAATCAACCACAGATTTTCCGTTGCAGCATTGTTTTATCGCAATCAATATAATACTAATCTTCATGTTCTGTTCATGCCTGTGCTCATTTTCGGGCTTGTGCTCACGTTGTGCTTCTTGTCAGTAACGATTATGTACTGTACAGATTACAAGAGCCACCGGCTCATCCATCAGATTCCCATCTGTGACGCCACGCTTGGTCTTTGACACTTGTAAATCTATTATATGAATGTCATTAATAGCATCTGCGCCGCTCCATCAAGGCGTGATTGACAAATTACCAGCAGTAAACCGTGAAGAAGAAGGCCAACTGTGTGGGAAGATGTCCATTTGGGGCGCTGATTTATGTAATATGACAGGGTGGCTTTGATGAGGGTATTTCTGCCTTATCGCCCATTATGCTTCCCCACAGCTCATAAAGACACATGTCACCGTGTGAGGGCTTGGCGGGTCAGCGCCGGAGAGACGGCGAGCGTGCTTAGCTAGTCGGCTACCTCCGCTGGCCTTTGCCGTCCTGATAAATTACATTTATGAAAGCAGCAATTACCTGATTACCTCGCCACTCTGGCTCCCACTCACTAGCAGGATTCATCCCGGCCCCTGTAATTTCATTCAAATTACCCATGAACCTTAGTCAACAGCAAAATGCCATTGTGACCCTCCTGAGTGTAAGTAATGTCCTCCGCGGTCAGCGCAGTAGTCAGTGATGATAATATGCTGTTCCTGGAGATGAGCATCGAGAGATGAGACGGACATGGACGAGCTCCGGAGTGACATCGGGGAGGGTTTGACTCCGATCGGTATGCAGAGGCTGATACTGTGACACCGCCCAACCCCCCTGCGGAGCGTCCTCACCGTAGGCTTCATCGGAAGAAGATCCATTATTATTTACGGCGCCTTGCTTTCTCCGGGCTAACTGACCTCCTCAGACCTTCCAATATAGACGCTTGTGTATCCTCAGACCAGCGGCACCCCGAGGATCCGCAAAACAAACCGACTGCTGGGCCGGTATGAGCCCTCCCACCGTCCACCATCTCTCTCTCGGCATGGAGGCTGAGGGGTACTTCGGAGTCGAGGCGGCGCGATGAAATTTTATACCGTGCTAAACTCTCACTCTGCACGCCGAAGGTGATCGAGTCGGGGGAGCAGCAACTGAAGTTCCTCCCTCTCCAGGAGGCGCCGCGCCACGTGAAAGTTGCAACCAGCGTCTCCTCACGCATTCATAAATTCATTAGTCTAAACTTTTCAGTGTATCAGTTACATTAAGCCTCATTAACTTCTTTTTTCCTGCTTTATATCAGCTAATTAGCTCAGGGGTGGCCACAAATTAATTACCATCTTCTACAGCCTCATGCAATTGCATTGTGTTTATTTAGTCTCTCCTATTAACTTTTAATCTTTTCCCACTCGTAAAAACAGGCAATTAACATTTTTTGATAAACAAAAATGATGCTAGCTCAGGGATAATCAGCGGCGCCGCATGTCGCCGCTACAAAATTACCCCGTCAGCTAATTTGACCCTCGAACCGTCCTCAGTCCAGACAGGGCTCTGTGGCTCTTTGGTCCGTTAGCCCGGCTTATGCTCCTGAGGAGCAGCGTGTGACAGCAGTGAGACCCTCGTTTCCTTTCTGCTCTTCTTTAGCATTTATTCCTGTGGGTTTTTTTCTCACTAAACAAACCTATAGCTCGGTTTTTGGATTTTTTTTTTTCCTCCTTCTTCCTGCGCGAATCAGGCGATATGACAGCAGAGCCGTCCGACAAAGAGATGCGACAGAAGTCTTCAATTCTCCTCAGTGTATTTCAATAAAGCAACACAATGGCTGCTTCATTAGCTCATTGATTCATTAATGTAGCCATCATTCTTCCTCATATTCACAGAACACAAACAGCGATGATACAAAAGGTAACAGTAATGATAAGTCCAGCCACGGTCGAATTCCTGTTAAGGCACCAGGGCGCCTATCCGCTTTGATAAAGAGGCCCATTTATACGCTGTCTCCCAGCACTGGGTCATCCTTCTCCATATTCTGTGTATTGACCCGGGTTGTTCCTTTTATTACAAGCAGGTTTTTTATTGAAGGATGATTACATTGAATGATGTCAAGCGAGGGGCGAAAAGATCGACCAGAATAATGACGTTCCGGAGAAGGAGAGGGCGATGGGGGTGGGCGGAGGGGGTCGATGGCTGCACTTGCCCTGTCTTTCCGTGCGGCCTCACAAATTGAGTCGCATCCTTGCTCATCCATTATTTAAGGCCCGATCGGACTCTCTTGGCAACTATGGATTTGATAATCATTCCCATGTCCATATTAAATATGTGACATAAATATCACAGGAGCGGCTTGTCAATACCGGAGCGGCGGTGTGAAACCGGGGCGTAAAGAAAGAAACTAATATATGGATATGAGGCAGAAGGGAGATGAGGAGCTCGTGCGGATGTCCAATACCCAGAGCTGTTAAAGATATTACAACTGACCAGAAACAGGCAGAGGACACGTGACTTCTGACTGCATGATTGTGTTATTGGCAAAATACAATGTGTGCTTAGCGCTAACTTAGCATAACTAAACTGATAAATCATCCGTCTGTTAGCCTGATGAAGTTAGCTTTCAGCTCTCACATTTTCTATGATGGCTACCTTTTAAGGCCCTGTTTAGAAAACATTTTTAATTGAAAAGGGACAACTCGTGTTTTGGAGGGTCATTCTAAACAGTGTTGGTCAGAGAGACTGAAAACACATGTTTTTGAAAAAGCCTCCCAAGGTGGAACCTTTGGAAAATGTTCTGACTGGTCTGTCTCTGTGGAAATGGAGGAAAACACAACTTTTAGAAACAACAGCGGCGGCCCCCAAAGCGTCATGACTGCCACTCGATATTCTCCTGGGATTTGGTGGTTTAATAGCTGATCGCCTGTAATAACTATCCAAGATCCGCATCTGTGCTCACCATTGGTAACTTTTATAGTGCATTGTTCTCTCCACATGCGTGTGTGGTTTCATTACAAACAAAAAACCAAAAATGTGAAGCTTTTCTCAAACAAGAATGCAAAAATGATGTGTTTTCAATTGAAACATTGTGTTAGGGCTCTATGTATTAAAAAAAAAAAAAAAAAAAAAAAAAAAAAATATATATATATATATATATATATACAGTATATATATATATATATATATATATATATATATATATATATATATATATATATATATATATATACTCTAGATGCAATTGATGTGATTTTATTAGAAGCAACAGTTCACACACACACACACACACACACACACACACACACACACACACTAAAAAAAAAAAAAGGAACCTGGAGCTGGAACCACAGGAAGTGATGCAGGAACATGACCAAACCAGTCAGCAGGTGCAGACAGTCACACACTCAGATAAAGGTGAAACACATCGGGACAGGAAGCAACAATCAGACATGACTGATTCCAGCAGATTGTTCTTGTGTAAACTGCTTTAAATGCAACACTCCAGTTTGAACTTGATGTCATCTGTGGTATCATTACGAACAATCTGTTTCTGTGAGCATGTATTTGAGCTAGCCTTATGCAGGATATTGATTAACATCTTTAACTTGCATGAATGTAACATAGTGATGAAGCAATGTAACTTGATGAAGTTGATCTTATTAAGAACATTTTCCCAGTTTAATTGGTTGAAGACGCTACACAAGTACAAGTACAGAAAAAGTACAAAAAGCAGCGTTAAAAGAATACTCCAAAGATTTTGGACCCACGCCCTATCCCTATCATTTACAAAGTGAGATAAGCTCATAAATACCTTTTTGTGTCCGTTCGTCCAGTGCCTGGCTAACAGCTGTTAGCATCGTAGTTAGCTTAGCTCAACTACGGCAGTTGGCGAGGAGACAGAGCCAGACTGAGAACGTGGACATAATCCTCCTTCCAGCGGTCCAGGGGACGGCGTATTAGCACGCAAAGTAAATCCGAATGGTTATAAAACATTTTAAAAGACGTGTTTTCTTTTCAATCCCTTAAAATAGTGTTTTGATACACACAGACCTGCACAAGCATAGTGCGCTGCGGAAGGATATACCAGGCGCACAGCGGCTGAGTCTATGCTTCTACTGCTGTGCTCCGGTATATCCTTCCGCGGAGCACTGCGCATGCGCAGGTTTGTGTGGATCAAAACGTTATTTTAACGGATTGAAAAGATAACACGTCTTTTAAAATGTTTTATAACCATTCGGATTTACTTCACGTGCTAATACGCCGTCCCCTGGACCACTGGAAGGAGTATTTTGTCCACTTTCTCAGTCTGGCTCTGCCTCCTCTTCACCTGCCGTAGTTGAGCTAAGCTAACTACGATGCTAACAGCTGGGAGCCTGCGGCTGGACAAACGGACACAACAAAGGTATTTATGAGCTTATCTAACTCTGTAAATGATAGGGATAGGGCGTGGGTCCAAAATCTTCGGAGTTTTCCTTTCAGGGTTAAACGGGGTTTGATAACCAATACAGATCAATACATCTGAAGGACCGATCAAATTCGATGAACTCCAGCCTCAAAATTAAAGCGACACGAAGGAACTTTTCAACCTTAAAGGGACTCAAAGCAAGATTTGTGAAAAACTACACATGCATTTCCAGTTTATTTAATGCTGACGGGCCGTAAAGCATTAAAAACCTAAAATAACAGGCCAATCCGCGTATCTGTCTGTTGCCTTATACAGGCTGTGTGCCACAGAATTTGTTGCAGTTCGGGGTCCGAATTTCCCGCTCAATCGTGGGGATATGGCGTAAATTGACGCTGTATGCGCGTTCCCGACGGCTCTGGAACAGGAAGAACATGGCCGCCGTGGACACGGACTCAAACACTGCAATGATACAAATGGATTCTTCAGCAGCCATCAAACAACCTGCATCCACTCAAAGCCCACAAAAAAGTGCCACCAAGAAGAAAAAAAGGACTTTATCAGCATTATCTCGTGAGTCAAAAAAAAAAAAAGACAGACGGACAGTCTGTAAAGTGTTTGTGCGCGCTCCCATGCCGCCTTGGCTGGTGGCTGCAGTTCCCCACAGTGCCCATCGCGGCAGCACTGAGGTAAATTTTGTAAAGTTGCCTTACGTCCCTTTAATAAAACATTTTAATATCTTTTGTGATGATACATCGACATGCAACTAGTTGAATGACCCCTCTGTCACGGCCTGAGGGCGTCAGTATTGCTTTCACTTGGACTGAGCAGCTGTGAGGAGGGTGGTAGGAACCCTGCACACTAAAAAACTCCAAATGTGCGGACTGCTTTACGGCATGCGTCACATCATGATATAACATTGTTTAGCCACCATTAGATTCATTACCTCGTCGTTATCCGTCCTTCTCACAGCCACTGGAAACAAATGAAGGCGAGTTCAGTCCGACAGCACGCCACCGGGAGCAGCATTTTACGATGCCACGCGCTAGGCCTCATGGGAACTGTAGTATTCCTTCAGGTAAAACACTACCGCTTTTGTCCACTGGCGCCACCGAAATCAACGAAAACTGAAAGTTCCTTACTGTTGCTTTAAGTTTTAGCCATACTAGTTCAACAATGTCTAATTTTTCTGTGAAAGTATTAGAATATGGAGAAAACCAATCTCAAGGATAAATGCAAGGACTTCCAAAGAAAAATGACAAACCCTTGTTTGACCCTTGTGAGAAATCAGAAGTAAACTCTGCTTTTATAAAATGTACTCGATTTGCTGTTAATTCAGTGTAAAATAAAAACAATGTATGAATTTTGCTAATCACAGTGAAATGTAATTAGATGCTCTTTCTAAGACATTTCAGTATATTTGTCAGCAAGACGTCACATTTCAAGATGTTTTTGTGTCAATAGTTTGAAATCTATCAATCTGTTGGGAAATAAACTTCACATATATCGCACTATTCCACTCAAAGCACTTCATCACACTGGAGGCAGCTTACCTATGAGAGCAGTTTGGGGTTGACATTTCAACATGTGGATGGGAAAAGATGGGGAATTGAACCTGCATCTCTCAGACTGACAGGCAGCCACTGTACCAGCAAAGCCAAAGCTGCCCCTACTCTGAGTCTCCTGAAGGAATATGACCAACAATTTCTCTATCTGAAGGAGAGATGACAGCCTATGAAGCCCTTTCAAATAGTTTGGCCCACTCTTGAGATGTTAGATCTAATGTTGGTTAGGTTACATGGACTTTACACGTTTTTTTAAAGAAGGTGACTCAAAAACCTCAGCCTGAGACTGTCTGGATTAGAAAAACACCTTTAATAAGGCACAAAATTGCCAGTCATTCAAATGAAAATCTCCGTGTGGAATAAAATAAATAAATAAAAGCAGCATGAGCAGGGTGGGGGAGCGGGTGTCGGGTTGTAAGTCACCACATAAATAAGGTGCGGAGAGGGCTGATAACAAGAACCAGCATCTGCCAGGCAGGCAGTATGTCTCCGCTCTCCACGGTGGACTCTCCGTCTCCTGTGATTTTCTCCAGCTGCTGGCCATGAATACTGGCCTATGCACTCTAGATTAAAGCACAACACATGTTTCTCTGCAGGCTAGACTATATATCATCCCCTGATAACCAATGACAAACGCTCCTACGTATTGTGTCGGAGCAGAGACAGAGTACAGGGGAAACGGCGAGAGCTGCTGAGGAATCTGCCACAAAACACTTGACGTTCGAATACTTGTTTTTATTCCTTTGATGCTGATATGAAGTTATTATATTTGATGTCTTTGACTACTGCTTTCAGAATTTCTTGGTGTTTTTGTGAAGCGATCAGATGCCACACAGGGACAGATGGAGCTCCAGCTCCAACCCCGCCCTTCACAGTGACGTTCTCCTGCCCCTGATCACCATCCGGGGTTTGAAATCTGTTGTTCGGTCCGAGCCGCTTTTCGGCGTCGCTCCTGAGTTCCGCCCTCCGCTGCTCCCACACACCGAACCCTGCGGAGGGTGACAGTGATTTAATGCAGCTCAGTGAACGTGACGCTCCGTCCTCCTCTCCTGGCACGGTGGTCCGCAGCATCGTTTTCTTGCCTTCAGACATGGAGAATGATCTGCCGTCATCGGAAAAGAAGAAGAAGACGAAGAAAATAACTTGCTTTGATTTGTAAGACGTCCTATAATATGACACTGTAACTCACCTGTTTGTCCGTATTCAGCAGGAGGATCACTTGGGTTAAAACTCATTTCATGACATCCGACCCTTCAACTTGTCTGCTTTCTGAGTGCATATTTTCTTATTAACTGAAGGCGGCACCCACGGGTCCCAGATATTTACATGGTCACTGCAAAATGTCATTCTCCACAGTAAAATTTTTGAAAGCTTTTGATCAAGGCAGTTTCCATCTCTGCACCCTTAACAATATAATGCGTTAAAGCTTAACCAAATGAAAATGTGTCCGTTTCCTTTTCTAGAATGCAGCTGTAGTTGTAACTAAAGGCTGCTGAATTAAGGTTTGAGGTGTAACTCAAATATGTGGTAGACTTCTCAACCAAAAAAGATAACTGTCCTATTAAATCAATACGTTAATGGTTTTGTTAAAAAATGATGTACTTTTTCTTTTAAACAAAACCTAGCAAACTGAAGCTAACTCTGATCCAACCTGGACAGTAGATTCACGCATATTTCACATCATGAATGAAAGAATTAATAAAAAAAAGACATATTTAAAGCTTAATTAACATTATAAGCCATTGTTTTTACTTTTGCTTCGGTTAAGTTCATTTAAAGATGATTTTATTTTATTTTTTTGCTTGTTTGAATGATGTGAGATCAAACTGCACTTTACTTCTTACTTGCAAATGAAAGTTAAAGTGATATTTCTTTTGTGTTAATTCATCAAACATAAATCCGCGCGCACAACAAGTTGCTTGATTTAAGCCGGGGTGTGTTTCACGTGTTTAAATCATGACAGGAGAGAAGAGAAGCTCTATAACAAGACGTTTTATGTCGGGTCTCTTTGTGCGACGGAGCCGAAGGCAAGT
This sequence comes from Salarias fasciatus, assembly GCF_902148845.1. Classification (NCBI taxonomy): domain Eukaryota; kingdom Metazoa; phylum Chordata; class Actinopteri; order Blenniiformes; family Blenniidae; genus Salarias; species Salarias fasciatus. Next base: position 20,503,596 of record NC_043755.1, read on the forward strand.
CTGCCTCCGCAGCTTTCAGCAATTACGTTATGTTATATTGCATGTCTTTGCGTCTAATTTGAAGATTATGCTTCTGATTGGGGTAAATTGTCTTAGCTTCACTCATTCCTCATATTTAGTTCCACTGTCATGTCAGAACGATCAGCTTGTTTATTTACAAGCTCTTCAAATGCGACTGAAGGAGACGTGGAGACGTCGCGATGCTTTATGCCTTTTTCACTTTGCACAATTTGCATGCTGAATATTTCTGATAATACAGTCAGTATCAACTGAAAATTCGTGGAAAGTGAGTGCTAACCACTCCAAAGATGAAGCTTAGCGGGTTCAGACAGCAGAGAAATGAGCCGATCCTCTCCGAGAAGCCACATTCCTCGCCTTAATGGGAGGACCCACTGTCATTGTAGCATCGGGCTGGAGGTAAGTATCAGTGGAGCAGGGAAAACAAATTCAATAATAATTAACTTGGGTCATCTACTCATCTGCTATGGCTCATAAACCTTAGAGAAAATTTCCCCCAGAACTTTTTTTCCAAAGCCTTTAAGTCTCCCACATGCCTGTGAAAGACGCTCCACACAAACCAAAGGCAGCCTCTTGTTTCAGTCCATCACCCAGTCCAGCCATGCCAAGATCCCAGTCCCTCACCCCCAGACTCTGACTCCATTCAGCTCTGTTATTGTGCTCAGGGTCTCAGAGCCATGCAACAAATGTTACATACCATGTCTTCATCACTATCTCTTAGGATTCTCATCAAAAAATCCACTGCAACTCAGTTTTACTGGATACTGGAAGTTCAAATTGTGCCATGTTTAAACAGAAGTTAATAAAAGGACGATCAGGAAACAGAAAAACTATTTGTAAGCTACGCCTTCCGGATCTTGAGCAGATGTTTAGCGCCCTCTGGTGGCAGACAGATTTATGATTAAAGCAATGTAGAGCAGGGGTGTCAAATATAAGGTGCAGAACCCAAAGCTGGTCATCCAGTGTGGCTCCAGGACGACGTTACGGAGTGAATCAGCAGCACTTCTTAGCTTCTTCTTTAGCCGGATGACACTTTGGGGGCGTCGCCAACATGTTTATGACTGTCATCGTTATGGAAACAGGTAAGCAGCGCATAGCTCACCTGTGTCTATGGGCCAACAGCTGGGTAAATTATATATCTCTCTTATAAGTGAATAATTAATGTAATTGGTTTAATGGTGGTTTTTGCTGATCAATGTGAAAAGTGTGCATCACTCATCCATCCATCCATCTCCATACTCTCACGGTCCATAATTCTCTTCACAGAGAATAGCGTTTCCTTGCAGGTATGTTGTAAACATGAAATCACAGTGGAGGGAGGACAAGCAAAAAGCATGTCGAGTGTTCCTCTCTGGTCTCTTGAAAGGCATTTTTCTGGTATTTTACATTTCTCCCGCTATCTCCCCACCCCGGCCCAGACAGAGTGTGGCCCTTCAGCGCGCCGGCTTTGTTGTTGTGTGTCGTAGAAGCCGCCCTGGATGCCTGCTGTCAGCTGGCTGTGGAGCTAATATCGGTGCTGCCTCTCCGGCTGGCAGACCCAATCAGACTCTGGAAGCCGGGCTGATTGGACTGACATACTCCATCAAACCCAGCATCAAACCTCCTCTGACCATACACTGGGGTCTGACTGCTGCGGACAGCGAGGAGTCGGCCGGTGCAGGGCCTTTTTTAAACAATCCTAATATAGATCACCACGCTCTCGCTCTCTCTCTCTCTCTGCTTCTCTTTGTGGAACTTCTACACTCTCAGATGCCTTTTCTCAGCTTATTTGTCTGCACTGCAAACCATTATAGAGGTTTAGATTATTCGTAATGGAGAAGGGATTAACACAGGCCCCTTTTTATGTCATATTTCCGTTCCTCGTGTCAAATAAATGAGCTCTGAAGGACGGAGTCAGACGTTCCAGACTTGTGTACCGTGTCGCGTTCAATATCAAAACATGTGGCATCAAGACTCGCACGCTCCGAGCGGCATCTCCACCAAGCATACCGCACTCCCCAAATAAAACCCTTACTAGTTTGACATAATTAAGTATTTCATATAATTGGGTTGACTTTAATCATCTTTAATCACCCAAATATATTCTAAAATTGAAATGTTTATGAGAACACGGGATTTTTGTGGGAATGATTGCAACCCTGCGAGCCTCGGACAAACATGTCGAGCCTTCTAATTATCTGGTACAGTTTAGGAAGTACACTCAGCGTATGTGTGCGTGCGTGTGTGTGTGTGTGTGTGTGTGTGTGTGTGTGTGTGTGTGTGTGTGTGTGTGTGTTTGGCTCTGGGGGAGAATAAAATGTAGTGAAAATTTGTCAGACTGTGCTTGAAGAGCTTTACAGTGTCAACAAGACTGAACATCTTCAGGAAGGAGAAGCTGAACAGGGACCACCGGAGACCTTCGCTGTTTGATTTTTCATTTTCTAAAAAGGGTAAATTTTAATGACTGAGACTTTAACTGACTGTTTGAGGTCTGCTCCGTTATCTCCGGGTCTGAGGAGGCGAGCCAGACACGTGTTGGGCCTGCTTCACAGAGATGGAACCTGTGCTACCGCAGAAGCATCAGGCGGTCCCCCTCCCCGCCCCGAGCCCCGCTTTATCCACATTATTCCACAATGCGGGTGATTCCTGACACTGGACGCCTCATCTTCTGAACAGTGTGGCGGGAAAGAGCAGAATGAGAGGAAACTTTCCATCGCAGCAATAACAATGAAAGTGCATAATGACAGACTGTATTTTAAGGCATGAGAACACGAGTGTGAGTTACATTCCTACATTGGTCGGGGTGAAACAAAGAGACATGCATCTTCGAAATTGCAAATGTACCGCAGTTTAATAGCCATTTTGAAAGCAATGCTGATAAATATAGAGTTAGAAAATGATTACTGTCACCTACTGCAAAAGACTTTGTTCCTGATTCATTAATATCCTGCGTGAAGTCTGCTAACTTCAGTCAAATTGTGCTTTTAATTTGCATTTTGCATCTAACTCACCCAGATTAAGAGCATCACACTCAAACAGGAGGATTCAAACGAGGCTCTTACCTGCTCTAGAATGTGTTTGCATGAGATGTTCACTCTTGATTTGTGTTTTACATTAAAATTAGCTTCTACTCTCAGTATTCTCATGATGTGAAACACTGTATTACACTGAATCAACAGTGTGTGTGATTTTGCACATCTGTCAGTGTGTCCTGTTAGTAGATCAGCTGAGTCAGATGAACTCCAGGTATTTGAGTTTAAAGATTAAATTTCAGAGAAAATGAAGCAAACTGCTGTGAAGTCACTAAATTCAACCAGTGGTCAGGATTTCACTCTTTCCTGTCTGAATGAGCCTCTTCTATTGTTAAGTTAAATAGATTTAAATAAAACCAAACGACAATTCTATTGCTTTAAGTTTGTCCTTGCTTATAGGAAATGATTTCACTTCAGTTTGACACACTTCCACAGATCCACAGGCTTGAAAATGAACCAAACTATTCTGAAGCACATTGATGGGGAATAAACCGTGCTTCAGTTTGTAAATAGACCTTCTTCTCCTTCTTCTTTTTGTTTTAATTGGAGAAGTGCTTCAGACCTTTCTAATATTATATAAGTTCCCCAAAGTTCTACACCGAGACGGACCATCATCAGTAAAGTCCAATCACCCGATTCCTCCTGCAGAGGCCAAACCACAGATCTCAACTGACGCGTCGGCTGTTGATGTTCAGGATGAATGAAAATCTGTCCTTACTTCCAATTAAACACCTTGTTCCTTTATTAAGTCTCAAAGCTTGAAGTTTCTAATAAGCTTGCTCTCATATTTCCAATACATCCAGACGTGAACCTCACTGACAATATTAATGATTAACTTGTGACTCCTAACAAACCGTGTAGGCTACCGCAGACAGATAAATAACATGACGCTCTGCTTCAACACCTCCATTCTTATCATCATTTCCTCATGTGAAAAATGCCTTCATGGAACTAAATGGAAACAAATCTGAACTATAATTCTTCTTCAAAGCTTCATAACATATTTAATACACTCATTTCAGATAATATGCATGTTTGCGTTGGTGTTTTGTTCCTTCCACCTTTAAAAGAAGCCTCATATTGACCTGCTGTATTGCTTTTTTTTTTTTTTTTTTGTCATTTCCCATAAAGTGCCAGACTGAAAGGGCTGAGGACGCAATTAAGTTTTCATTCCTCCTGGTGGCGATGTTCAATGAATCCACTGAAGGCGGGAGCCGAACTGCTGATACATTTATTCATTATCATTTTAATATAGCCACACAATGCACAATCGGCTGCAATACAGCGAGATGGAGCCGAGAAAACAAATTAGCGGAAAGCCTAAGGAATTTGTTTTTTTTTTCTTTCTGCCTCTATTCTGCATTCTTGCGGCATATGGCTACCTATTTGCAACAAGAGTTCATTTGCAGATATATAAAGAAATCAGTGCAGGGACAAATAAAATTATGTAATAAAACTCAACCAAGAAGAAATATTGCCTGCGAAACATATGGCACTGTCAAAATTATCACTTCAGACGCTAAACACAAATACTGGCAAGTACAATTGCAACACGTTCCAGCCTAAATGAATTAATTCACTTCATTATAGAGTAGAAAGGTAGGAGTTATAATCGCCTCAATTAGAGTGAAGCCATAAAGCGAAGATAATGTATATGTAATTTCTTTTAATTTAGCTGCCATCTGTTTGTTGCAATTGAACGCACTGTAATATTTAGCTTTTCATTAGTTTGTTTTTCTCTCGGCGAGACGGATTATTGTGTATGAACATAAGACTCTCTGCGTTCAATAAACCCAGGATGATTGATTTCATTTTAATGGAGTTTATGCACATTACTCAACATAAAACCCTCGTCGCGCGCGCGGGGGGATAAAACGGAAGAGTTTTATCGTGCGTTCGGAAGGTAATTGATCCGCTTTGTGCAAACTCCTGGGAGCTCAGCGAGAGGTAAAGAAGAGAGCGGGGTGCGGTTACTGTATGCAGCCGTGTAAATACCACGGCGTTGCAGACCTCCTCTTCATCTGCTCCCGCCACTAAAACTCTCTCAATAGTTCTCCAGAAGCCTCTCAAGCATATGCCTCCTCATCTGCTTATCTTGGCAAACACTTGACTCGGGCGGATGAGGATGAGGGGAGGCGCTCTCCTTCTCCTGATGGCCTCGCAGGCCCCGCCGCCGCCGCCGCCGCCGCCTGGCTCGGCTGCCTCGCACAGAGCGAGCGCTCTCCCCAACCTGCCATATGGGAGCCATAGCGCTTTCCTTTATCATCCCGTCTTTTATGCCTACTGGTTGTGTGGCTGCCTTTGTTGTGCAGGAATAATCAAATGTTGATAGCATAGTTCAAATGGACCATTAAGTATGTGAGAATGCTCTATGGAGATGGAGCAGATAAGAGAGCAGGAGCCAGGCAGTCTGCCACGTTCAATAGCCAGCCTAGTGGTGGTGCTAATTTGATTATAATATAGTCATCTCCGAAGATTAGAGCTATTCAATTAAATATTCTAATTAACCTGAAGTATTAGGCAAATGATGCTAATTACAAATATCCTCCAGAGAGCCGGCTGGATGAAAGGCTCGGCTCGCGACTGATACTTCAGACCACTGTCTCGTAACAAGATGTCCTATATCATAGACTCGGCGAATATTAAATTCCTGGCTAATTTGCCTCAACCCCATTTGTTTAATGGCATTTGCATTTTGTTTGAAATTGTAATAAACATGTGTACCCGGCTCTTAACTTCACAGAGAAAGTGCACTCTTGGGGTAGCTTAGTATTTCTGTTTACACAGCTCCCTGGAACATTCTCTCCTTCTCACACACACACGCACACACACACACACACACACAAACGCATGCAAACAAACACACAAACACATAGCTTGCCCCATTAAACTCAAAGTGCTCGTACTGACTGCATTGGAGCGGCATTATTTTCAGGGCCCGTGCACAACATGAGATCAATTTTTGGAAAGTGGGTGTTTCTAATAATTAGGAATATATTTATTTACGAGGGGCGGATAATCTTTATAATTTTCATTAGAGCCACATGTGCTGGGGGGGGGGGGGGGGGCTGTGTTAAAAAAAGAAAAGAAGAAGAAGAAGATGCAGAAGAAGAAAAGCTCGGACCCTAGTGTTTTGTCTAAAGTCACGAAATCATCATTTTTGACAAAGGTGAGGGGAAAAGCAAAGCCATCACGGTGGAGGAACATGTAGGTGCCTTCAGTGATTACTTTATATTCATAGTTTTTCCACTCCAAGGTCCTGAATATGTCATGTGCATAATGCCGGCCCTCAGTTGTGGCATTATAGTCACTCGGAGCAACGTGTTTCAATAAGGCAATTTTCTCACTGCCTAAGAACATCAGCGGGGCGCCATTCTCAACAAAGACAGAGTATGACATGTTATCCAAGCATCCATCTGCGGGACAGAACTATACTTTATTAAAGGAAAATAGGATTTCACTAATGTTTTGACAAGCCGCAGTGGAGGCAGAGGAGGAGGAGGAGGAGGAGGAGGGGTTGTGTAGCGTTGGGTTGAGGGGGGGTGTTTTTGAAGGGGGACAAGGGGGGGGGGGGGGATCTTGATTCATGGTTTGTGAGCAAGGTTCAGGAAGCAGTGAAAGCTGGAAAATGCACCTCACGAAGGTCAAAAACGGGAAAAGACAACGGAGCGGTTCTGGATTGCAGGCGACGCCTCGCAGAGCGACGAGTCGGACAAGCAAACCGAGGGAGACAGGAAGAGGATTTCTGCTGCAGCAAGTGAAAACGCATCATTTTTATGTTCCAGAAAAGTTTCACATTTACACGTCAGCATTTTGAAAATGCTGAAAAACATTGTAGTTTTCATGACAGGCGCAGAGAACAAAGTTCTCCCTATTTAGTTTAAGTCATAAATAATAAGAACGGCGAGTTCGCTGACATTCGTATGAACAGACGAGCAGGTTGGATTGTTATTCTGGGCGACAAGTTATTTTTAGTTTCAGTTATTTGTAATTTTAATGCCACATATATTCCTCTTTATCAGGATTTCTACTGAGCTGATCTACTTAGAGGTGATCTGGCAAGTAACTAGAAGTTAAAGATGGATCACAAACAGTACTTATTACCTTGTAAATTCAAGTAAATAGTTCCTCACTAGTTACTACAGCAACTTTAATACGTCTTTCATTTGTCAGCCTGTATTAGGCCTCTTCTACATAACTGTTTTAGCATCAGTCAGAGGAAGGAAGAATCTTCATAATCTTTATATTGGTGGCTGAAAGAAAGCCAGTGAATAAAATAAACAGTGTTTACCTCGGAATAAACCAAATATAGAGTTATGATATTGTTCAATGCAGAAAAAGACAGTGATTGCAGTGATTAAAACATTGCTTTTCAGTTGTTTTTATTTTGGACCGCTTAATAAAATAGAATAGAAATACTTTATTGAACCCAGAAATAAATTCTTCTACAGTTTTGTTCAGTTTCCAGTAAAATGTTCGTAAAACAGAATAAAAGCTAAAAAAAAAAGTTATATGAAATATGAATGTGTACACTGGCGATTAATATATGCATGTAAAAAAACATGCAACTGTCTAAAATAATACAGAGCTGCTTTTAATACCACCGGCGCTGCCACTGAGTGAAACATGAGGTTACTGCTTCAAATGAATGTTGAAGAGCAACAGAGGAAGAAATGCTCGATATTTCACAGATCAGCAAGTAACCTAAGACTGCTGTGATTAAATAGTTCTTTATAATAATAATCACTTTCCATCAGTATCCATCATAGATGGTTGACAGGAGGCTCATGGGAGTGTGTGGTCGATTGATATTTCATTGACACAACTCAACATCCTGCGTCTCGACGGGTCAGAATGTTATGTAATCCAGTGTATCTAATCCTCCTACAGCTGCGGTTACACACAGAAAGACAGTCAGAGACAAAGGTGTCCCAAATCCCCACAAAATGTTTGATTTCTATGCATTTTGTTTGGTGAGGCAAATGCCCAGCGGCACCACAATCCCCCAGATCGCCTCTGAGCGGGCGGCATGTCTGCATTAGGCTCGATTCAGCCACTGTATTTACTGCCGGGGGATATCATATGAGTGGAGCTAAGCCGGCGGGATGATATCAGCTTTTGTTTGAGCCTGGGCTACGAGGAGAGACAGTCGTAAGTACTGTACACCTGTCTCATTAGGAGAACCATGCTGTTGACCCAGTGTATTAGCCTGGGCCTAATCCTGGCGGATCTGAACAGGCTTCCCTAAGCCTCTCGTATGGATAAGTCTTCCCCTGAGCCGCCATGACAAGGCCGCGGCACAATGGCAGAGCGGGCCGCGCTAACACATCATTATGCGCTCCCGAACAGACACAGATTATGAGCCAGGCCGGGTTTTGTTTGTTTATTGGCAACATTACTGTCAAATTATTGCTTTTGCTGGCAGGCGCCACCAGGGGCTATTCACAACACACAACACACACACACACACACACACACGGAGTTACACATAGGATGTAGTAGGTCAAATAAAAACTGGATCTTCGAAGTGTCTGACTGAGCCCTTTCACACAATTCCACACAAGCTCTGCACTTTATGACATTACACACTCATATTTTTGGAAGAAGTTATTGCATTTTCACCAAGAAGTTGAAGAAAATGCTTTAGACTGTCTTGTTTGAACAGTGAATGTGTTAGAAGATCCGTCAACGCCACAACTAACATCAGATATATAAATGTAGGCTCACAAAGGCCCTGTTTACGTGGCATTTTGAAGTGAAAACACTAAACTTTTGTTGCATTTTGGGGGTCTGTTTACATGACAATGGTGGTCAGAGTGACTGAAAACACAACTTTTTGAAAAATCTGAATCTGTCTCCGTGAAAACAGGCTTGATGCTTTTTTATAAATATATACACATTGGGGGGGGGTTCCCTACAATCCTTCATATCTCACAGTGTGTGTTTATTGACACAAATATAAAAAAGAAACTCAATTCAAAAATAAAATTCTATAACTGAACAGTTCGAAGTTGCCGTCCGTGCCATTTTGGAGTCCTGCTCCAGACTTTACAAGTGTTTTCCCATTCTACCCAAAGTCTGAAAGTTACCCAAAACCATATAGAAAGCCTCATCCTCACTAATTAAAATACAAGTGATTGAAACTGCTCTCCCAAATTAAATCCGGCTGTTGTGTATGAGCCCTTCGACCCAGGACGGGCTGGTAATGAACTTTTCACCAAGCGGCAGTGAGAAAGTGCTTCAATATGGTTTCCATTTGGTGTAAAATCTCATCTCTTTTCTAATAGGTCCCCGTTTGGGTCACCTCCAGAACGGCGGCGATCCGTCGAGTCCTTCCAGGACCCCGGAGAGTTTTATGTTACAGTCTGTCAGAAAGGCGTCTGACGTCGGTGAAGGAATGCGGTCGTCTGTCGTCTGCGGCCTCCGTCACGTCCCGCTGTCGTCAATGTCATATCGAGGGAGGGAGAAAAGCCAGAGACAGAGACAATAATGTCTGATTTGGACTGGGGGTAGAAATCAAAGCCAATCACAAAGCTCCCTCTCCACTTATTGACTCTTTTTTGTAAACATCAAGATGAGGCGATTGATTATTGAGAGAAGTTAAAGCACTGTCGACTGCTTCTTTTCACGTGTCCTTGTCATTTCTCTTTGCTGTTGTGCTTCTTGTCTGTTGCAGCTTGCAGAACTCCACTTTCTACTCTGCTTTTTTTTTTTTTTTAACAGGCCACCTTCAAAATTTGAGTCTGAAATTCCACGGCGTGACATTATCCTCCTTTAAAAACACTAAATCCTGGACGTCCACATCCGATGCCGTCGTTGCCGCCCCTGCTGAAGATGAGGGAACAAACCGCTCGGTGGAAGGAAGCTGTCCAAGCCTCTGAGAGCCGCCTGCGCCGCGGCTCCGCCTGGCAAAATGCAAATGTCAAGTGACACTCGACAAGTCTGTGATTAAGATTTAATAGAGAAAAATGCGAGGCGAGGATATTAGCCTAACTAAGACACATCAGCTGGCTCTCCTGAGGGCGCCCCACTCCTGCTCCTCCTGTCCTCTGGTTGCCACGGGGGGCCACGGCAAGAAATGAGCGGCTGCAGACAGTAAACAGATCAAAGAGATCGTGCCGAAGGAGCTTTTCACACCACCGCTGATGTACTTGTTGAAAAGATGGCCGACTTCCCGGCCAAAGCCGCTCAAATCTCCCCTGCATTACTGTGCAACTCCAAGCTTTTGATTTGTCAGCGGCGAGCGCCACAGCGGTCAAACAGCATGGGAGTGGAGGTGGGGGGGGGAGAACACGCACTTGAATCCCGCCAGCGTGATCCGGGACGAAGGTCAGCGCCGGCTCCTCCGGTAGCACTTAGCAAGCCGTCGCCGTCACCAACCAATCTCCCCGCCGCAAATCTCCTCTGAAATTTAAAAAATTTAATTTGTCAACGTGTTTCCATCATATGCTCCATCACTGTCCGAGGCGGCGGCGGCGGCGGCGGCAGGGGCCAGCGGCGAGGGGGGGTGGGGGGTGGCGGTGAGAGGAGGTGATGCGGAGGGGGGGTCGGAGGGGTGACGTGCTGCGGGGGCCAAGGCAGCTATGTTCAGATGGGAGAGACGGCGCTGTGATTAGGCCCTCACGCTGGCTGGAATTGTCCCGGACAGCCTAGAAATCAGATTATTAACTCTGATACCAGACACTCTGTCTCCTGCCCCGGATTAGCATGAAAATTTTGATATGGATCGATAAGCAATCTTTCCCCTTCTTCACAATCTCCCAAGGCTTCATTAATCTGTGTATGTTTATGTCAAGGAATTAAGACATCCCTGTTACTCCCCCCCACCCCCGTCATCCCCTTCCACACACACACACACACACACACACACATACACACACGCACACACCCTCCATCCTCTGCTCTCTCAGGGTTCTCGATGGGAGCATCTCATAGAGATTTATTAAATCAAGCACTGACTCTACTTACCTCAAAGAAGATTGCCTCCTGTTCCTCTGCACGGCCTCTCAGGTCCACAAAGCAGGAAATCACTCCTGTGCTGTAAGAAAAGTCTGTCAGCGGTGCAGGACGAAGAGACAATGAGGCTCAAATCTATATGAGGGAACTGTAAGATCAGTCTATATTGTTGTTATAAGCGTCCATTATTTTTTTCACATATAAGATTTCTTACTGTAATTTGAGTGCACTTCACTTCTTCTGTTTTTCTACTTTTGCTTTTTTGCAATAATTGCAATAGACTGTGTGGAAAAGTTGCATTTCCATCAACAACAACGTGGCGATTAAGGCTGGGTCTCATCAAGAATCCCTCAGAACGTGTTTCTGGACAGGTTTTTCATGCGAATACAAAGACGCTGTCACAACAAATTCTCCAGTGCACGTCTAACTATTGGTTTTGTTTCGCAAAATCCCGAAGACTGTCATGTAGTGTGATGAGATAATAACACGTGTTATACTTTCAGTAGCTTGATCAGAGAAAATATCTCTTTTCAATATATTTTTACAGATTAGGGAAGCCTCTCTTTGGTGTAAGTTTGGAACAAGGTGCCCACGCAGCTTGTCTACCTTCACTTTCCAATTGTTGTTTTTCATATTAAATCCCAAAGTTACAACAATCGTGTCAAGATTTTGTAATATCAACATTTCTATGTAGTATAATACATGTGGAAATACTCTTTCTATAAAGTCTTTGCTAATTTTTTCCTGAAAAACTAGGCAAAAACCACCATCAGATCCTTAAACAGTTTGATCCTTCAAGACTTTTTGACGCTGGAACCAAGCAATTTCCAAGCAAGTCTGCTGCAGACCTTCCTCACTATGCACAACTACTACAGTGAACCATAAATACTTAAAAAACGATGTGTTTTCACTTGAAATGATGTTGTGTAAACGGGCCCTAAAAGCAATGATAAGCTCTCTACTTTTCTTTGAGATTCTAATGAGTGGTTTATTTTGTTTTCTTTACCGTCTTTGAGCAAGTAAAGCACCGGGAAGGTCTTTGACCCTCAGCTGAAAATCATTTGTATTCATTTGTTTCCATCTCAAAACAACGAGCAAGAAGTGGAAATCCCTCCAACCTGTTCCTGAACTCCTTCTGTGGCTACCTGAAGGTTGTGGAAATGTTGAGTTCATTTGTAACTACTGTATAAATTGTGAGGTAGGAGTAAATATATATTTTTCATTGGCATCTTTTCTGCAGGATGACGTCAGGCTTAAAATCCTCTGGTCAGACTCATAACCTGACAGTGCGCGCCATCACTCTGCAGGATCTAATATCCCTCGCTTTCTATCCTAATGCCAAACAAATATGTAACTTTAATAAATAAATAATGTGCATAATGAAAGCGGTATGCGAATGTGTTGATGGATTATCTGAAACTCAAGGCACAAAGCGCCGAGCGGCCGAGCACGGCCGGTGGAGGGGATCAGTGCTCGTATAATTATGACCCATGCGCAGAGCATAATTAATCTGGTCTGCATCATTAGGAAACACGAGTCCAGCCATGTCATTAAAGTGCTTTTAGTCGTCCTACTGTCCTCCCTTTGCCCCGATGCACTCCCCGCTTTACCAGCCCCGCTGCTGGTCATTTACAGAAAGAGCACTCATCCACGCGGCGGCACGACTCCTCGCATATTGTCTTTATGTCCAATCACGGTTAATAATGAAGAGCTTTGGAAGGGAGGGAAGGATAAATGAAAGGCTGGGGGGGAAATATGGAGTCAAGTTTGACAGGGATACATTACTGCCTCAGAAGTTGAGCTGGGTTTATTTTATGATTTGATCAACTGCAAGGGTTTCTGTTCCAGTGGAAACATGGAAGTTTCTATGTCTTAACATGTTTTTCTTTGTGTTGTTGTTGTTGTTTTTTTTTTACATCTGATATTTTATTAAAATCTGAGTTAAGCGTAGCATAATTAGCACAGTTTCCCTTTGTGGCTTCCAAGAATCCTATTAGCGGAGTCATATTATTTACTAAAGTGCTAATACTATTCTCCCATGTCCATTAACAAAGTGAGGTATGTGTATAGGTAAGTGGATCCAATTGGCTAAGAGCTTGTGGTTTCAGCCGAGAGTGCTTTTAAGTCTGCACACTCCGAAGTATTGGACTAGGGGTCAGGTTCAAATTAATTAAAGGGCTATAAATGAAAGAGGCCGCTAATGACTGCAATCTTACCTAGCCAATATTTAATATTTCATCATTAAACAGTAAAATGACCCGATATGATCCTAATACAGTCCCAATTATGCAGCATTGATCAAAGTGACCTTTTCATACCGGGGAGTTGGAGGAAAATCAATCCAACACCTCCTCCTCTTTTTTCCCATTGTGCCTCACGATTCCCTGCATACTAAAGTTACACCGTCTGTAGTGGCGAGCCGTGCATACGTCTATATAATACATACCAAGCAAAACGCCGCTCGTCAAATCAACCCACCGCAGCACAGAAAGCAATCTCTCAATGCACATACATCTAATTCCTTTGTTCACAAGCATGCTGTATTTCTTATTGTGTTTGTTTGTCTTTTTCTTCCCCCCCCCCTCCTCCTACTTGTGTGTCTGCCCCCCGCCCCACCTCCTCCCTCCATCCCTTCCTCCGAACGCCGCCGCCTCGCCTTGTCTGCTGCTAGACACCCAGCCATGTTAAATCCCAGAAGCCGAGACAGGTGACGAAAACGGGGCCAGACTTCTCTGCAGTCGGAGGCGGCCGGGCCGGGAGCCATCATAATGGCTAATTCCTCCCCGCCCGGGCCGAGGGAGCAGGAAAAGAAGCGAGACGGGAAAAAAAGTGAAATCGGTACAATGCCTAAACACATTTCGCTGCGGGATCTGTCTTGATTTGGTGTACTGCTTGACACTCTCCATTTTCTGTTTGACTGGTAACTGCTGATGTGCTTTTCCCCTTGTCAACTCACCATGAAACAAGTTCAATGTATTTTCTAAAAGATTGCAGAGTTTGGATTCTGTTTAGCCCCGGAACAATCGAAGAGATCTACTTGATTAAAGTTTCAATGACGACTGAAAAGACGCTCCTTCAAAGAAAAGAAAAAAAAAAACTTTATAATATATGAACATGACACAGAAGCAAAAAAAAAATACTGATTTATGTCACAATTCTGTAAATTATATAAATAATAGAGGAAATATAAAGAAAGAAAGCTGAGCGGCCCCTAACCCCAACACTAGAACTGAATAGAACTGACTGCTGTGGCAGCTGTTTCTTATTGTCTCTTAGGCCATTTGTTTGCAGGGTTTGTGTCTCTCCTAGAGGACACGATGAAGAACAGGGATGGTGGAATCAACTGAAATACAGCGGACCGTCGTTTACAGTCGGTCAATGTAAAAGTAAGGGAAGAATGCATGATGAGTTCATAATTATGAACTGTGTGACTGTAACCAGGTCCTTTCTGTTCTCCACTGTGAAATCCAGCGGAGATTCTTGATGATGTCTCTGATCGTCTGGATGAGCTCAGCTGCGATCAGGAAGCAAAGAAAGCTCCCACTTCCTCTCTGTGTTTATGGAAATCTGTGGTGTTAACACCCATGTTATATTCAGTGCAAGGTCTTGCCAAATTATTATTTTCTTTTCTGTAAGTTTTTCAATATCAGTCTAAACAAGGCAGTGTCATCAGCAAATTTGATTACATACCACCAGGGATGAAAGAGTCATGGGTGAAGAGGATGAGTATGGATCACATGTGGCGTCCCATCCTGATCCTCTGTGGGCCGATGCTCAGGTAAATGCATGTGCTGATTATATATTGAGTTTCTCTCGTACTGTCAGCATCTCTACAGCAGCGATAACATCAGTCAGGAGAAAGTCTTTATTTTAAAGATGTTTTCATTTGTGGGAAGAGCTCAGTATTTGGGTTGTGCAAGAACATTTTTTCTTCTACTATCAATCCTTTTTTTGGTGGATTTGATGATTAAAATCTAAAGAAACAGGATCTTTTAGCAATAATTCATCCAGCAAATACATGTTTGATACACATGTAGTACCACGTAATTTGGGAACAAACTGTTGAATCAGATTCATTGACAAAAAGCATTTTTATAACAACAATGATCCACCACACACCTGTACTTTTTCTCCATAGTTGAGGAAACATGTTTCATATTTTACATTTGATTTCCAGAAAGTCGTGACAGCGTGTATGCCAAGAGTTTAAAAATGAACACACACGCTTTAAACATGTCTCCCATTGACTAACAGTCACGCAGCCGATCAGCGGCGAATGATTAATGCACACATCCACCCTGTGTGTGAATCTTATGAACCTGCTTATGAATCATAGCTTGTTAAATGTGTAATGTGGTCATTCTTTATGACCTGCCTGAGGAGCAGCGGCTTATAATACACAAAGCACATCTTAATCAATGCCCCCCCGCCCTCCCCTCCCTCCCCTCTGCGGTGGCCTGAGCAAAACAGAACATGATGGATATAATCTGTGTAAAACCTCTCTTTCTCCTTCCACCCCCGGAGCAGATTAATTATGATCTTTGTAAGTCATAAACACATCTTTTTAATTATTGATGGCTAACCCTTTGAAATGAAATTGAAATTAAATGTGTCTGATTTACAGTGGCAGCCTGATGGGCCAGCTCGCTCTGGGCTCATTTATAGAGACCGAGGAGGGAAGTCAGTGATTGCATAAAACATTTCATTGGTTAAATGGAGTGCGGATCTGATGCTCGTTCAGAATTAGTTCTCTTTTGAAGAACCACTGTGCTTCAAGGTGAGCAGTGTGTACAGGAGGAGGGAGGCTGGGATACGGGGGGGGGGGGGGGGCTCGTGGTTTGCAATGACAGCTGGGCTTGAATCAAGTGTGGCACCCTCATATGAGTGAAAATAATGGAATCCTATATGTCTTTGAGCATGTCAGCAGTTGGCAGGGGGCCCAAATGGAAAGTGACGGCCGGTCGAGGCTCAGGAGGAAGACGGAGACGCCGAAATGGGAATGGTGCGACCGCCAGGCCGTCCCTGTGACTGACCCGCGTTCAGGCGGAGGCCCGACTCGCTGTCATGCAACATCAAGCAGCTAAAAACTCCATCCTCTCATTTTCTGTCTTTGCCCACCTGCCTGTGTGTGGGAGGAGGCATTATAATCTTTCACAATAAAGGTCAAACAGAAACATTCCACAATGAAGCATCTGTTTTTCTGCATTATACGCTATTTATTGATACTTTCAAGCTACAAAAAACACAAAATGTTACATTAAATACACCGATCTGAAGAAGAAACATGAGGCGACGCGGAACCCTTTTATACAAATGAACAGTTTGTTTGGGCTGAATTTACCAGCAGACGCAGGTGGAGGATGGTCTGGCCTTCTGAGGGAGCGCTACAGGTAACTCAGAGCTGCTTCACCATGCGTCCACGCTGCATAACTGGATTTAATGAGCATGTAATGGGCTCCGTGCGGCAGTATGGAATCACATAGGGGCGCATGCTGTGACATCTCAACTCCGTCCTCCGGCCTTATTTACAAAACCGCCACAAATATAATTAGAAAGCTCCAGCTCCAGATAAGAGGCGGTGGCGTACGGGTGATTTAAAGCGTCGTAGGAGTTTCTTGAGTCTGTGGCTGAGGGCAACATGCTTGAGTAAGTATGGGAGTTGGGGAACCTGGAACCACTTACGACAGAGGATGTCCTTTTTCTTTTCCTATCGCCAGCTTCCTTCCACCGTACTGTAACACACATTAAAAAAAAAAAACAACAACAACACCTCCCATCCCCCCCTCCGCCCCCACCGCAGCACAAGTTCCACTCAATACAGTGACCCCCCCCCCAACCTTCAAAACCTGCTCTCACATGACTAAGCCATTATCCCTCCACCCCTGAGCACCACCCATCCTAATCCAAGATACAGAGATGAAAAGGTTTTATTAATAAAAAGTTCCCCTTCAGGAAGATGGGAGCTAAATGATTGTTCAAATGTGCCCAATTTGAGGCAGATCTGCTGGCAGACCGGGCATCTGGACTGGGCGGGGCCAGCAGGAAGCTGCTACATCTGGAAGCTGTTTACTCTGCAGAAATTAAGAGACGCACCACGCACAGATATACCACCCGCAGTCACCGGCTTATGTGTGTGTGTCTGTGTTAGTAACACATGTTTTTCCGGCCTGTTTTCTGTCTTTTTTTTTTTTTTTTTGTGTACATGTGTTTACCTCCTTCTGTCCTGTAACAAAAGTGCGCAGCGCCACTTCTGCTGGATCTCGGGCGACTGGACCTTGGCGCGGCCCGTCTTGCGGCAAAAGTACTTGTCGACGGCGTCCAGATGCGGCGCGCAATACTGTAGCTTCGGCTCGTTTAATGGATGCACAGTGAAACAGATGCAGCTGGGATGCTTCATAAATATCCATTTGTGCACAACAAGCCATTACACTTCTGTAACAGCGAAGGACATCCAAAAAACACTTTACAGAAGATGTAGAATCTGCATCTGTACAGCAAAGTAGTGCTATTCTCTTTTTTTTTTTCCTTCCCCCCCCCCTCCCCCTCCTCCCTTACTACTTTTCTGCTGCTCAGAGGCTTTTCTCTGGTTGCTGTGGTGATGGAGGAATGTCACATTAGTCTGTGATTATCTCTATGAAGTCTGCATTCGGTTTCCTCCAACTTGAGTAATTGCATTTTTCGTCTTCCTTCTTCTTCGTTTTTTTTCCTTCTTTTTTAATCAAACTCACAAACAATAAGCGGGCAGGCGCTGACAGAAAGTCAATGCGCCTCGGACAGCCGCTTGGTCTGAGAAGAAGGCCCGACGCCGACGCCTTTTATGCCGGGGATGACGAGGCCAAGTGGGCCCCATCACATGGCCGCCAGGTTAAACAAAAAGCCCCTGAGCGATCGGCCTCGGCGGGCTGAGGCGAAATCCGGTGCAGAGGCGCAGACAGCCACCACTGTGCAATTCTGCCGCTCTGACAAAAGACTGATGCTATCTAATAAAGAGGGCTGCATCCATCTCGGGCGCACAAACATCGCGGACAACACAGGAAGGCAGAAAGAGGAAGAGAATGGGGGTGTGTAAAGAGAGGCAGGCGTGACAGTTGTTGACTCTCCGGCGCCATAAATAGTAGCTGCACTCTGTCAATAAGAAATGAACGAAATAAATGAAGACGGGAGGAGAAGAGAGTCTCTGCAGTGTCGCAACAAAAACAACGTCATTCCCTGAAACACCGGAGACGTGGAGTCTGACAGAGTTCATGATGTTTGAGAAAATCCGCCATCGAAATTATAGATCATGTTTATTAAAAGCATCCAAATTTTGGAGTTTGGCTATTGCCTTTTCCTGATGTATAGTCTTTGCAATAGTCTGGGCAGAGTTAGTCGAAAAAGGCTTAGTCATAATGACACATTACAGAGATAGCATGTTACAGTAAAGCAGTTTTTTTGGGCAGTAATGCCTCATAGCATGATGTGGAGTCGTGACTCATGTGAACAGCTGCTGTCTCTGTTTGCTCACCGAACAGCTCAGTTATTATTTTACCAAACTCCTGCTACCTCAATGAAAAACCACTGTTAGGAGCATTTAGTAAAGATCGGCTTTCTGTGAGTAGTCGATTCTTCTCCCCAGCTGTTTTGTTGTTATTTTAATTATTTGTTATTATGATTGCCACCGTTAACCCCAGCTAAGAAACCTGTTTCAATCTCCACTGCACCTCAACAACTTCAGTTCAATCTTGTGTTGATGTGAAATAAGAAGTGTGCAATTCAGTTTTTTTTAAACACTCCTAGAATCACATACAAGCAGAACTGTCACTCATGACTGATATCTGAAATTAACGGTCGAATCAAAACACAGCAGATGGTAGCTGATCTGTTGTTTTCATCATCTATAATCTGGAAGTGGATTTTCAGCAGTGGCAGCATACAGGTTGTAACTATCGGTCCTGTGGTTTCGAACCGAAAACCCTCCAGCAGGTCGTCACTGCAGGCAGTGGGGTAACAGTGGTTTATATTCTTTAAAAGTCCTGCTGATTTGGTGTGAATAGTCTTATTTTCCAGTAATTCCATGCGCAGCACCACTTTAAAGCTATGTATGTAAATCCTAAATAGTCCATGCTTAAACCGCTATTGCCATGCTAATGCTAAATATGATCAGGAAGTGACATGTGCATATGCCTGCATAGTGATGAGGGGTGAAAAGGTGCGGACAGGACTGGAAGACAATGAGACATGACTGCTGTTAAAATTGAAAACTCGGTGAGAGTGCACTTTGGTGGAAACACGGGGCTCATGTCAAGCTGCGTGAGATCACCGCTAACATATGCATGACAGCGGCCGCGCTGAGATGTTTGCTAATTTCCCCCCATTTTTAAAATTCCATTTTATTTGTACTCATTGATTTTGTGCGAGGATGGGAATAGCCGGCCATCAGAGCTGCAGGAATAAAACGCTGGCACTGACCTGTGCATAGATAATTCACCATGAAAGACAATCAATAAATAACAAACACTCCCTAATCAGCCAAGGAGCTGACAGAATGACATTCCATTATCCCCATCTGGCCCAGTGCAGTCGGAACAGGCAAATCTCAGAGGGCCAGGTTTCCCCCATCACACACTTTCTTACCAAAGCCTGTCCAGTCCCTGATGTCACATCACCACACACACACACACACACACACACACACACACACACTCACACACACACTCACACACACACGCAAACAGACACATAATTGCTTCGCAGACACGACGTGTCTCAGCGAGTAATCGCGCAAACGGCTCCTCATAAAACGTTTTGAAACGGGCATATACTCTGAAATGTAGATCATATGGTATATGTGAGCATTATGATCTCCATCACCGTCTGATTTATGCGGCAGCAGGGTATAACAAACATTCCCCTGTGCGCCACACGGAAGCGGAGCTACTTGAAGTAATTAAACGGCAATTAAACTGGGTAAAATCAGCAATAAATAACAGACAGCGCACCATTTCTGCTAAGGTTCTTATAGTTTGATCAAGGCATTTGTGTAGGTTATGAGTGCTGTCAGTGCAAATGAGTCTCTGTGCTCTGTGTTTTTCTTCAAATCCTAAAGGCTTGCCTTAAATATCGGCAATCAAACTGTAGGGCGTATTTAATAACCCACTAGGGGTGGGCTACAGACCGGCCTCTTACCAGGTGCTGAGAAACAGATTACACCCTGAAATGTGGCTTTAATACGCTCTGAAAGCAATTAAATTTACCTTTGAGTGACCAATATCTTATCAGCAAGAGAAGCTTTCTTTTACTAGATCGGACGTCCTGTTTGTGCACGTCGTCCACATCCTGTTCCACAAGCCTTCAAAAGACAACTCCTCACGTAATTACAAAAAAGATTTATCAATATTGTAACATTTACCTGCATAAAGTCCACTAAAAGACACGGACGGCCAGCTGGATTTCAGTTTGTGTGCATTTTGCTGGTGATAAAACAAGAGAAATGCCAGGAGCGCCATCAAACAGCTGTATTTTTGTGTGCATTAGACCCTGTTTACACCCCAGCAATCTGCTGGCAACTGCACTGTTTCTGTGTCAGTTTGCTTGTGTGAGAGCTGAGAATTCACAGATCCAAAATGAAGTGTGATACCACGACGATATTGGTGGAAGAAGTTATATATGTAGTAAATACGTATCGATAATGGCGGCCTCCAGAGTCATGACTCCAGTCCGTTTTCTATATTTGACAGTCACCTGTAATGGCAGTCCAACCTGGTCATCTGTGATGGCTGAGTGTGGGCAAAAACATCCTGGAAAGGCCGCAGACAAACCCAGGAAGAACATGTAAACTCTACAAGGAGAGGCCTTGTCCAGACTTCAAACCCATGAGGTGACTTTCTACACACTGCTTCTCCTTCCACTTCTCGCTGCAGTCAGTCCCTTGTCCTGTCCGGGAAATAAATAGTTCCAGTAGCGCTGTTCAGTGTCTTGATCCTCTAAACCACTTCCCAGCGCTCCCCACTTCACATGCACTCCTCCAGTGAATCATAGAAATGTCGGAGGTTGTCTCCATCTGGCTCTCGACCACAGCTACCTCTCATTCATCATCGCTCATGGAAAGTTCAGTGGGCTTGTTTCCAGCACGGATTCCATGTCACCGTACTGTTAGAGACCCCTGTTTCGTCTGTGTGTGTGTGTGTGTGTGTGTGTGTGTGTGTGTGTGTGTGTGTGTGTGCTCTCGAACACGGCTCCCTCTGTCCCCCCGCCCTGCTGACTGAGGGGAGTGAGGCTATAAAGCCTGCAAAGCTCTCCATGTCTAAGCGGTTTACAGTGCACCCCGACTGAGAGCTAACAATACCGGCGGCGGACGTATATGCATATTGTCACAGATGTGTGTGAGTGTGTGTGTGTGTGTGTGAGTGTGTGCTGGCAAGGTAACAGTGGTAATCTGTTATTGGTGTGAATTACTCCCATTGAAAACATGAAAAGCACTATGACAGACAAGGAACAATCACCATTGGAGGGTTTTGTAAAGGGCTGACTTTAGCGTCGCATAAACAAAGCCTCTTAACGTGCAGCTGAATGCATCCGCTGCAACGCCACGGGGCGATAATGCCTGAATACAGAGTGAATGGCAATATAGGTACATTGTGTGTCAACACGGGTGATTCTGCAGATTACGTCTGCTTTTGTGATGTGTTTCTGTGTGTGTGTGTAGGTGTGTGTCGCTCTCAGTGGAGGCTCCTGTTTCAAAAAGCCACCTCATCATTCATGCTCGCCAGCGAGGGCAGCTAGTTTTCATAAAGTGCCAATGCGCTGAAGACGAGCGCGGTGTCACGTTGCCCACGCCGCGCGCCGAACCATTGAATTCAAAGGCGGGACGGAAACGGCAAACCGTGAGTCATGTCTCCATTTTAGAAATTAAACATTCCTAATTAATCTAATGGAGGTAATGTGGCGATACTTCCTGTCCCGGGATCCTCTGCCTGGAATCCTTTCTGTAACCTGAGAGCGGCGTCACAGAAGAGGTGGCGGAGGGCGAAGTGGTACAAGCACAGAAACAGGCCGCCGCCATGGCGATAATTACCTCAACTTGTACTGCAAATGACAAATAAACAGCCGGCACCACAAGACAAAACCATTTCTGGATCCAGTGACAGACCCAAGTTTTCCTGAATACTTTAAAGAGTTGGGCTTTAATTATTCAAATGGCCCAATAGTAAGTACTCCAAGTTTTTCTCTTCCCCGCCCCCCCCCCCCTGATTTCTCTGCTCAGTGCTACACATCTCTCCCTCCTTCTGGACTGCATGTCACACATTTTCTCTGAGCACTCAGGGCCAAAATGAGTTTCAGTCATGGATCATGGCGAGTAATGAAATAATCCCAAAATGACACTGTGAAATTGCTGGATGAGAGACGGTGCCGCTTGTCAGGCAGCTGATTCTGTTCCCCCCACCCTTCCATCTATCTCTGATCTGCTGAAGTCACACACTATCAGGGAGAAGTGCCGCCGCTGTATATATTTGTTTGAGATGTGGCGGCCGGTGACAGGGGGTGAAATCAGCCGTGCGGGAGTTATCGGATGTTCCAGTTTGTGCCTCCATAAAATCGACACGAGACACCCTCCCTTCCCGCCAGAGCGGGAGGATGGTGTAAAGGTTTTGGTGGAGTGGTGTGTGTGTGTGTGTGTGTGTGTGTGTCGGGGGTTGAAAGAGCAAACAAGAAGGCGACGGCCACTCACTGACTTAACCTCTGTCATCGGAGTGCTCCGGTGTCAGCGCGCCGATCAAATCAAGATGAATGGGGCCTATCCCGGCCGCTGGAGGCTCGCCTCATTGGTCCCAATTTCATCAGCGCCAGTAACTGTTCATATAGAAAGATTAATAGAGCGTCTGACCATGCCGCTGTGCGGAGAGGAAACTCAGACGCATACAAATAGGTTCCTGCTCCATCTGAGGAAAAAAAAAAAAAAAAAAAAAAAACCAGAAGCAGAGAGGGAGGGATAGGTGGAAGCACCTCGGAGAGGGGCGTCCGCTTTGATGCCTAATTGATAAGTTTCCACTGTGACGTGTTCATTTGTGGGGCTTTATTGTTTTAATTGTGTCACACTTTGTCACTGAGCTACTGTCTGCAGCTTTATCCGTCGCTCTTTCATCCCCCCGCCTGTGATCACAGCGCACAGATCCCGCCGGCGCTTTACAAGGGGCCCGAATTGGCCCTCTGCCCAGGTGAATAAAACACACACACGTAGGCTACACACACATTTCTAACATAAACATAAATGTCACATGCTGAGCTGGTGAGCTCTCCAGATTGAAGCCAATGTCTGTAAATATCACGCCAGTGTGTAAAAATCTGTGTAGATCACAGAAAAGAATAAAATAAAATAAAATGAGGCACGTCAACAAACAAAAATCTGGGAGCGGTCGCTTCGCAGTCCCACTTCTGTGGAGGTTAAACCAGCGTTTCCCCTCCAGCTATTATCCCGCCGCAGCCATGTCGACAAGCTTATGTTTATGCTGTTACAACATCCTTTTTATGGTTTAGGATGTAATCTTGTTAATGGCATAAGCTGTTTTGTGTAGTATTGTTTTGAGCGTTTTGTGTGTCGCATCGTGTGTGTGTGTGTGTGTGTGTGTGTGTGTGTGTGTGTGTGTCCTCATTCATTCCCCTCTCCCTTTCCCTCTATCTCTCTTTATTTTCCTCCACTTTGGTCCAGCAGTACAATACAAGGTCTGTAAATACAATTGTGGCCCAGTTAAGAGGCTCCACGTTTCCATTTGGAGGCTAAATTCCTTGTTTTCTTGCTCTCCTTAACGCGATTAGAAGGAAGTTGGTGGTGCTTTTTAACCTCTCCCGCCTGTTAAACGTGACTCTTCTTCAGAAACGCGACGCCTCCCTGCTGTAAACCTATCAGAGCAGCTCCACCTCGCCCTGGTATGAGTCCCCGGTGTTCAATGTTTCAAGTACCTGATTGTGGGATCAAGCTGTTATGATGGCTCCTCTCATCATACATGAGCTGCAGCGGTGGGTGGCTGCACCTTCATTATCGAAAGGCAATATGTTATAGGAGAAATGAAACATAGCAAGTGTTTTTATCTGATGCATAGTGCCAATAACAATAAATATGGTGGTAAAAGTGGCAAAACTGCGGTGCACATAAAGTCTGTGGACTAAAACCGGCCTCCAATCCAGCCCTGTGAACCAATGCTACATGCATGCACATGTAATGTTTTCACAGAGTTGCTTCTAGTGCAGAGTTCTCCATACTATGCAATACCCCTGCTTCATAACCTCCCCTCTCTGTCTCTCTCTCTCTCTGTCTGTCTCTCTCGCCCCTCTCGCCACTGGCATCACTCTTGTCCCGAGGCCTGCATTAATGAATTCAATAAATAAAGTGCCACACCAACCCATCCATTACGTGCATTCGTTTCAGAACAAAACATTAATCAATCCCACTGTATGTACTAATGCAGCGGCCCCAATCAATCTGAACTTCTTATGACAATTAGCAAAGCTTTAGCGGCCGCTCTGCAACATGCTGACCCATCAATTACTGCATCCATCAAAGTGGCTGGCACTAATGGCAGCTCTCTCTCTCTCTCTCTCTCTCTCTCTCTCTCTCTCTCTCTCTCTCTCTCTCTCTCTCTCTGCACTGTGAGTATGCTAAAGCACACATGGCAGCCGAGCGTCTGTGGAGCGCAGAATAGAATCAATTCATATCAATTATACATGCCTTGCGAAATGTGTTAATTCACATGCTTGATTACGATTCCCCCTCTTTGTGCGGCGACCGGAGCTGGTGGAGACTCCGTCAGGAACATCATTTCTTCAAACAGTCAAAGTGTGGGAAGATCGACCCCTCCACCCCCCAACCCCCAGCCATTCTATTGTAGTGTTCTAAAAATCTTCACAGATTAATTTGTAGATTTACTTTCCACTTGTTTCAGCAAAAAACACACAATTCACTATATTGATGGGCTTAGACTTTCAGCGGGACAAGGCATCCCCCAGACCCTCACCACTTCCCTGATGCTGCAGGATTTCTCTACAACTGGGGTGCGAGAGGGCCGGATCGGTGAAATAGTTCCAGAATAACCCTTAAATTTAAAGTTTTGTTGTTGTTGTGGTGCAGAGTGTACATGATGAAAATCTCCGTGCTTTCACAAAAGTATTGTGTTCACTACTTCTAAGTAATTTCTTTAAAAGGAAAAAAATATCTATGTTTATTTTGCTATTACTGCATTTAATTACTTTAGTTCGCAACAGCTGTGCTTAACCTCGAAGTCAAACCTCCATATGAGGCATTAAAAGGGAGGGAACGTATGAGAAACTCCACAAAGCATTCAAACACAGCATTCTGTGAAGGTAAATCACTGTCATCAACACTGTACTGATACCTTAAAAGAAAAAAAAAAAACAGGGATTATGCCATAGATGCTGATTTCCTCTCTCTTCCTGTCCCTCCTTATTCATTCTTGTGCAGATTTGCCCCTCAGCTGTCTCCCCGGGCGCCCCCGCCCCTCCGGCGGGCCTCCGCCGCGGCCCGGGGCTCTGATCTCATGTCAGAGGCAGCGTGTTGGTACCAGAGTTCACCCCAGAGCACGTCTGCCTGCATAATTAGAGGAGTGAATCCAAGCACTCTGTTAGCTAGAACAAGAGAAGCCCTGCTCTCCCTCTCTCTCCCCACCTCCCGCCTGCTGTACACGGCTTAACGCGAGCGTGTCATGACTATAACAAAGGTGAGCGGAAGATGGTAATTAAAAATTAAAGTGGACAAGGGGTGGCTGGATACACCTCTTTTAACAGCAGGCAATCGGGGCGGGGAGGGGAAAAGAAAGGCGTGCTGGTGGCAAACCAAATGAGTCTGCCTCTTATCCACTGCTGCTAAAACCTCCCTGTTTCTGATCCGAGTGCAGCTGCTAAACACACCGTCTCTGCATCGAAACCTGAAGCATGAAGCTCGAAGGATCGAAGCAATATATTTACTGAAAACCGTCACTCCTCTCCTCTTTTCTCACTGGCTGTCAAACTGCATCGCATGGAAATAATATATTCATAAAGGCTTTGAATCAAACCGTATTTATATAACACCTTTAATGCAGGTTAATTCAGCTCAAAGTGCTGGGCAGAGGACTGACGAGGCGATAATGAGACTGAGCGAGAGAGGACAGGAAAACAGATTCATGAGAATGAAAGAGGAAAAGAAATCAAGCTGTACATTCACAATGTGAAAGATTAAAATGGAAAATATCAGGACAACATACTGAAATGACAAATGTCTTAAAGCAGATGTTAAAAAGCAGATAAGAGGGAATTTTAAGCAAAAATGTGAAACTGAATGGCAAATAAAATGCAATAGAAACAATGCTACTGAAATGAAATAAAATGTATTATTGGGAATAAAACACAAGTGAAGAGAAATAGATTTCAGAAACATTTAAGAGTCTGGAACGCAATATAAGAATAAGAGGAAAATATGAACTAAAACTGTTGAAAACTCCAAAGGAAAGAATTCACCTCCAACAGATGTTCGGATAAATTTGCACCTGATCTCTTCTACGAATAAAACATCAATCAATCATCCAGTGAGGACAGCCCTGCCCTCCTCATCCTCACTGACGAATTAATTTCACTACATCAGTTCTGACCCGACTGCAGGATCAAACTCTGATGATCCGTAACACTGGACTGAAGGGACTCCAAAAAATATCCTTTCTTGCTTTCTACATTCTAGATGTGTGATATATTGGGAAGATAAGACAAGACAAGACAAGATAAGATAATACAGAATAAGACAATTTAAGTTAAGTCTTTAGCGATGTAGATGAAGAGCTTCTGATTGTTTATTGTATTGCTAGTTTACAGCAAACAGTGTTTTGTGTAAAAGTAGTCATGTAAAGCCCCATGCTTGAAGTTATCAGCTAAAACCTGATACGAAGCTCTTTAATAACATCCTTTTCTGATGTTTTATTATTGTCACTTCTTCCATTGCACTTACAGGGATGTATTTAGAAACATTTACCGTACTTGATGTGTTTCCTGCTGACAGAAACTTAAGAAGATGGACTACATTTTCAAGCCAATGAAACTTGACAGATCTTGTTGGATTTTTCTCATTTCCGTCTTTTTTCCAAACGGCATCTTGTCTTTGCTGCTACAGAAATAACACTTAATTGACCAACGTTCCTCACTGCTTCCCTTCGACGTCCCAGAGATTATTATTTCTGCGCGACGTGACGTGACGTCCGATCGGAGACGTTTCTATGGTGTGAGTCTGAGGATCCGAGAGGACGAGCCTCGCTGCGAGTGTGTGTCTTTTCCTCCTTCTCCTGCGACTCCTCCTTGTTAGGCCTGTGTGGAAAAGCAGCGAGAGGCGGCCGGGGCAGCTGTAAGCTGGAAGTGTGTGCCAGCACACTGGAGTCTATTAAAGTGATCTCTGCGAGGAGTCCTAAATCATTCAAATGATGTAAACACTTTGTTGTTATTTGCTCCCTCCGTTTGGCCACCAGCGCAGTGTTTTAAAGAATTACCTGAACCATTTACATAGCAGCGGGACACAGTTGGACTATTGGATTTTATGTGGCCTAAATATAATTTAGGTCTCCAAAGCGCGAAAAAGCTGCACAGTGTTTTAGGAGTGATAACAACCTCTTGCATTTACATATACATTTACTTTGTCTCTTGTCACAATGTCTTAACCTCTCTGTCCCTGTTCCAGCCGTAAATGAACCTGTCTGAGACGCCTTTCCCTCCCTCTCTCTCTCGCTCTCTCGCTCTCTCTCACTCTCTCTCCTCCTCTTCCTCTTCTTCTCATCCTCCTTCTAAATTGCAAGCCTATATTTCTGGACCTCTGATGCAATTATGCCACCTCGATTGCCTTGACGTGGAAACGGGATGAGGAGCAGAGGGAGAGGATAGAGGGGGTAAAAAAAAAAAAAAAAAAGAGAGAAAGGGAAAAACAACCACACACAAAGCCTGCCTTTTGTGTATCAAGAAAATAAAGGCTTGAAATTGCCTCGGACCAGTCGCTCTGTCTCTCGTATTCTCCCCCTCGCCCCTTCTCGTGGACAACAAACACGAGGAGGAGAAGAAGAAGAAGAAAAAAAAAAAAAAAACGCTGTCGCGCGTTCGGCGGACAGCTCGGCTTCCCCCGAGATGGGACAGGATAGAAGTCGACAGTTTCTATTATCAATAACAAGATAAAATACAGAGGTCTTTTATCTCTTAAAATGTAAATTTATACAAGGCTCCGTACCTCCATGCTGTAAATATCTAACATCTCTTAAGACCACAGAACTAGACCCGATTGATTTTTCGCTCCCCTCCTCCTGGTTGCAACCATCTGCAAAATCTCCAAGTCTGGCATAATATCAATGATGAAATTAAAAATCTTCCATTTGTCTAAGCCATGAGGGAGATCACCGCGGTTCAAGCCATTTACTCTTTAAATTATATGATTGATTTCCTTTAAGGTTATTTGTTTATTTCAATGTTCATATCTGCTCTATCTAAATCATTTCTCAAGTTTATTCTATTGATTTCCCGGGGACACTGGCCTTTCTCCCTGTCTTCTCCGTAACCTTGCCTTAACCATATCAGTTTCCTTCACTGCTCATTTGCATGAAATAAGCTGGGGAAAATGCATTGATTTCCTCCTTTACACTTTGGTGCCCAGTCCCTGGCTATTTGTGATGAATGCGCCCAGTATTTCATGGTACCAAGGCTCCAGTATAATCACCTTATTGTGTTTGCGGGAATCTGCATCCACTCGCTTTCCTCCGCCTGTGTGTTTAAAAACCCTGTAGGAGTCGTAGTTTACATGTATTTTTTTCGAGGGTAAATGCTTTAATTTAGCATGATTGGTGTGCAGAAATGCAACAAATTCAATTACACAGACATTATGTGGTTTAATATGGAGAAAATCTGACAATGGAGATAATTACAGAAGCATGGTTTCATTGTTTTTCTCTGTAAAAATGCTGTTTTTTTGACAGTTTTTAGGAATATTTTCCCTCTTTCCAAACAATAATATCTTTCTGTTGTTCATTGTTCTTGCTGAGCACAATCCTGATTTTGTGACAATTTTATTTGAACCAAAGTCATCGGAGGTCTAGGTTTTCCCTTTTACAGCCTGAGATCAAAACAAGTCACACATACAGCATTTCATTCATTTTTAATGCTCGCTAATTCCCTTAAAACAGCTGGATCCTGTAGTCTCTGGCAAATGTGGCTCCAGCAGGAGTAAACAGTGAATCTAATGAGGGAATATGTCTGAATCATGACGATCTGCAACGTAACAATCGTTACAGTCAGAGTTTATGATGGTGGAGAGACTGGAAGTGTGAATACAAGGTCTGATGAAACGTCAGTTCGGATCACTGGAAACCATGAAAGCTGCTTGTTTTTCACTGTAACAAGTCTTGATGCCCCAAATAAAGAAATAATCCGCAAATAATTAAAGAACAGCGATGAAGAGTGACCTGTAAGAGTGTAACAGCTGATGATCATTCCAAGTTACTTAGATCTTTGGTCAACAACGTTGATGTTTGTTCATTAGTGCGTTGAAAGTTTTTTATTTTCATACTAATCCTACAAATGTGGACTCAATACGCCAGACAGCATTGGAACCGAAAAATAAAGTCACCGAGATCACAGCGGGAAACACACAGAGATCCAGGAAAGTCCAAACACAGGAACACAAACAGAAACGCTGCCACACTGAAACACAGCCGAACCGACGCCCAGAAGACAGAGAGGAGGACCAAGAGGTGAAGCTGATCCCTCACTCCTGTGTGGTTCCATTCTATTTTGTATTTGTTATGCAAGAAACCTAAATGTGCTTAAACAGATTAAATACAAAAGTGTTTCTTGTGAGTGTGATTTTGCAACCGTGTGTTTGCAGATGTTAAGAACTTCCTTAACCGAAGTGGTTGTTTTACCCTCAGCTCCACCTGTGCAGCTCTCCGTCCACCCAAATCCAGCTCCGGTCCACAGTCTGCCGGGCTTGACGCCACGCCCGATGCGCTCGATCCCGGCGGCCTGGATTTATGCAACGACACAAAGAGTCAGCGAATATCATGCGAGAGGCTCCCATATAACCAGTGACCCAAGAACTGGGGCAATCAAACCTCCCTCCGTTTACGCCCCTTTGATTTTTTTTTAATTCTTGTCGTTGATCCTGTTGCAGCTTTTAGATAATGCTAATAGATCACAGGCCAACGGGACGGAGCAGGATAATGGAGCTTTCATTGCAGCCTGATTAACTTGGCTGTAGGGTTCCACCTCACCCCTTTCGGCATGATGGCCCTAATTAATAACGATTGCTCCCCAAAATGTGCAAATGGAACGATAAACGAAGGACCAACTAATTAACTGCAACCATTTCTACTAATCATTAGTTAACATCCCGTTTTGTCATCATTACACTGATGCGTGTGCAAGGGCAGATAAAACAGGCCGGCCCTTTTTCTGCCCCGCCATAAACCCAAACAGCCATATTTTCTTCCCCTATAAAAAGACTAACAAGTAATTAAAGTGAAGGCCCGAGTAAGGTTTGGTAAGTTCAATCAGTAAATATTCCACTGTAGGCCAGACGTGGCCATCTTTCCTGGGAAAATGTGCTGAAATCGTGCTGTCCGCTCCTCTTTCACTCCTGTCAATAGCAGATAGGGTGGGAAATAAAGCAAAAAAAATACAGCAGAACGTCTGTGCGAGGGGCTGTCAGCACTCCGCTTCTCCTCCTCCTGCAGACTGTTCCAAGTCATTTATTTCGGTGACTTTTTGCCAGCTGAGGAAATCAGCGTCGGTGAAATGCTGCTGTTTTTCTTTACAGCCGTGCGACGCGGCCCCCCGTTTCCGAACCGGGGGGATGCTGAGACGCGCTCTTCATACTCGGCCCTTTGAATTTATGTCCCGCTTCCAGATGCTGAGGAATCGACAGGGCTCAATGATGGACGGGCGGCGTCAGCTCCGCCGCCAATCAAAAAGTTAATAGTCTGTCCATCGAGGAAGGGAAATGACCCCCTGGGCTTCCAGCATGCACATCTCTCTCTCTCTCTCTTTCTCTCTGTTTTTTTCTGTAGCAAGTCGACTGCGTTTGACTTTATCTGCGAGCATACAGAGCGCCTGGACTCCTCCTGTCTTTGTCAACTCTAATTCTCTCAATCTGCCCCTCCGTGTCAATGCTTTGGAGAACTTTCGCGGCCATTTCTGATGTTTAGCAGGCAAAATAAGAAAAAAGGAAAAAAGAAAAATCTAATTTAGTTAGAGGAAAAAGAGAGAATAATCAAGTGCTCCCAGTTTTCTAGCCTTTAGCAAAATGTCTGTGTATTGTTTTTCCTCCCTGCTCTCCCTTCATATGTGCCTTTCTCAGCTGGGAGCTTAAGGCGCTCTTTGTCAATGCTAAATTGGAAAGTAATCCTGTTATAACCTCGCTGAGGTTATGTGTGCGACTGTGTGATTAAAATTACCTGCAAATATTCCAAAGGAGCCATTATTTATTGGTGCATGAAAGACACAAAAGGAGAGGGAGCTGCTCTCTTATTGCTAATACTCAAAAACGCTTTAGAGAACACTATGTATGGTAATGGCAGAGCTGTCAATAGCCCTTTCCAATGGCCTGATTTAGTAAAACTTTTATGAAGACAGTAAATTTCATGTCTTATTTTCTTGATCCTTCCAAAGAAGGGAACATGGGGAAATCAATAGCTCCCCGGACTGGCCCTGAATTTTGCCAACCTCTAATTATTATCTGGCTCATGGCGATGATCAGCGAGTAATTGCAACTACTGAGCTTCTGATGCCAGTGACAGGTCCAATAGCAAATGTCTACATGCAAAGCACTTACCTGGCTTAGTGAAATCTATACAAGAAGGTCACAATCCCTGCAGAGACTCGGCCGGGGAGCGATGCCGTCAGAGCGCTTGCTCCAACTCTGCTTTCATATGCAGAAAATGAATCACTCTGCTGGGACGCGCCTGATCGTAACCATCAGAAATGCACCAATTAGTTCACTTTTAAAGAAGCATATTATATGAGCGCGTCGGCCGGCATCGCCTCCTCCGCCTCGGTGTCCAAAGTGTTTATGTTTGCATCGTGGATTGAATCCAATGTGTCCATTGTTAATGGCTTCTGTGGTCATTGAATTTGATGCAGCTCATTTACAACCAAACAAAAGAGCAGTGTGCAAAAGCTGCAACGGCCCCCATCCAGTATTATTGATATTTCACTGGCTGCGTCATAAAGCTCAATAATCTCCTTTGACCAGGAGTTAAGTGATGGAATTCATTTTAGTGGCCTCGACTTAATCATTAACAGAAAGTATGTTGATGCACATTTTGATGCGTATTTTAAAACTCGGGGTGTGAAAAGAGCAACATCAGCACAACAGTCACACTCTGTCACTTTGCATTTTTCTGGGTATATTATCAGCCAGATGTTCCCTGCTTTGGCTGATACACAGGTTCCTCCTTCGGTTTTTGTTGTGTAGAAAAAAGGAGAGTATGTGAACTCCTCTACTTACAAGATTGTTTTCAGAAGTTTATCCTAAATGCTTTAAAATGTTTTGATTTTTCTCCTAGTGGTTTTGAATCATCTCATTTCCTTCATATAGACATTTGACGTGTTTGATCCTCGAGCTGCTATTTTACTGTTCATCACAGAGTTATAAAAGACTGCTGCTAGAGTCCAAACGCTCTTTGTACCAGAGGTGTCAAACATAAGGCCCATGGGCCAAAACCGGCTTCAAACCGGCCTGCAAAGAAACTTCAAAGAAAACATTTATATTTATTTTTTTGATCAAATTCAGAGGTTATTACGACCCTGTTTCACCAGTCCAGAACACTGTAAATTAAACATGGTCCCTGAACTAAAATGAGGCAGACACCTCTGATTTAAAACGTCAGTAGTGTAGTGCGGCAGTGGTTAGCACTGTCGCCTCACGACGAGGGCACACCTGGTCGATCTGTTTGTGGAGTTTGCATGATCTCCCTGAGCGTCCCTGGGTTTTCTCCAGGATTCTTCTCACTTTTGCAGAATCATATATCAGTGACTAATGGATCAACCCGACACAGCCTGGAGGTAGGTGTGCATGTGAGATAATAAAAACCTGGAGCACATATTGCAAGTTGTCTCGGTTGATTATTTACGTACATCCTGAATTTGGTGTTAATGAGACAAATAAAAGGCCATGATGGGGCCCAAAAGCCCAAATCTATGAGAACAAAAAGAAACAACTACGGGCATTTAGTTGGACTCATGCCACCATTTGTAGAGGGCCATTCGATACACTGAACACATGCTTTCCCCTTATATTACCCAGAAACGTGTCATTCTGGTGGCAAAGTAGAGTTTTTTTCACTTCAGTTATCTTCAGTGTTTCTTATATGTTCCAACGTGATGTTCATAAATGCTCATAAAGCAAAAGAAGACATCAGGAAGTGAACAGTAAAAATGATTTTAGATTTATTTTCAAATGCCGTTTAGCCTTTTGAGGTTCTATTCACACTCCTGGAAAAGGCAAAGATGTTAAAGTTACGTATTTCCTTAGTATATAAAGGAAAACATGAACTGCCGGCAAAAGCTGGAAAAATCTGAAGGTCAAGTGAATGCTTTCTTTCTGGGCTTGAGTTTTCTTTTCTTTTCTTTTTTTTTAAGAAATTAGAAAGAAATCATTATGAAGCAAGTAAAGTGTGTGTTCAAGATGAGAATGATTTTATTAAACCATCTTTACAACATGAGTTCACTGATAGCATCACTTTCCTCTCTTTTTAAGAAATTGTTTTTTAAAAGAATCAGTGATTTCTTTGAAATTTTTATGATTTGACAGGCCGGATTGCAGCATCTTGCGGACTGGTTTTGGCCCATGTTCCTTATGTTTGACACCCCTGGTGTAGATTATCCTTCTGATTCGTGGATTATTGGTAATGCCATGCAGAAAACAGCTCGTTTTGTTCTCCATTCTTTGTTTTTAAATGCACATAACTTACCAGGAGGCTTATTTATGACAGCAAATGATAACTTCCCTGATTTTGCAGCTGCAGAAGATGCCAGACCAGGAGGTTTTTCAGGCTTTCAACAGTCTGATGACACGGACGGGCCCTGACATTGACTCTAGCTTCAGACGGAGGGGAGGGACGCAGGGCGGCGGTGGGGCGGGGTGACAAATAATCAGGGAATTAGAAATTAATGATTCCGCCAGTATGTAAATGGCGATTAAAGGACGAGCGGTGCAGCGGGCTCCGTGGCCCCAGACTGCCTCCATTTGTTCGGACAGGGACCGACGCACACGTGCACGCATGCTTGCGATGCACATTGAGGCCGTGACACACATCCATATGGGCATAAAAGAGAATAAATCCACAGCACCCTGGACCAGATCAGATCAATCGGCCATAATGGCAGGCCTGATCATTATGTGCTGCTTTTGTTTGTTTAAATGAAGAGTGAGTGTGTCTGCCGTATCGAGTCGGATTAGCCAGTGGAAAACTGTTGCCTGCAGCATCTAACGCTGGACGGGAGCCGCGGCGTCGGGCTCTACAGTAAAACACAAACACCGCCCGTTTGGAAATCGATGTCAAACTTTCATTAGTCGGGTCAACAATGTAGATATATCGCCTAATCGCTGTTGGTCAACAAGGCATGAGAGGAGGCTGAAGGAGAGACGTGGCTTCCCCTGGGTTGCAGGAAAGATTTAAAGCTATGGATCCCTCATCCGATCGTCTGTATGGGCCGTTAGCCTCGGAGGGAATATAGACACATACGTCAAAATTGTGCCGCATCTGCCATTTTTGTTGTCCATGTTTTGAGCGGGTTTTTGGCTAAAAAGAAAAAGAGAAAAGGCCTGAGCTCGGGGGAAAAGTCCAGCAGGCGGGATTATTGACGGATGAGGGAAAAGGGCCGTGTCCTGCCTTCTGATGATGAACACTCATCTGCAGGACGTGATGGAGGGCCTCGCTCAAACGGCCCGTCAGCACTGCGCTAAACTGTCACGCTCAGATAAATTCTGCTTGTGCTTCTGTTTTGGGTAAAAAGGCTGTAATGAGAGAACTGCTGAGGCGCCCGGGCTGATATACGCCACCGGGACGGATTCACTGACGCCCAGCATAAAACATGCTAACATGCGTGCTCGCGCAAATAGATCGTCCTTTCAGTTTGTGTGAATTTCATGGGTGATCAAGTGACGATACGCACAAACATGAAGGTTGTGTAAGGTTCATCTTTTAGAGAAGCACTTAGGCTCCCCCAGGTTTACCACCATTTGTTTAAAGTCTGAATATAAAGCCTGAAAAACTCTTCAGTAACGTCTCGGCGTTGGAGCTAAATCCTCCTCGTATCGCCATCGAAAGCCATGACTGTGAAAACGCTGCCAGTTACAGGCCTCACCCGGGTCTGAAACCTACCACTTAACATTAAGTTCACTTCAGGTTGCGTGATTATATACTTCCATTTCAAAGCAGTGAGCTCACAAGGAAATGTCAGGCTGTCGGGACGGCGCTAACGCATGAAGCAGTTCTACGTCAGGAAATAATAACTCCAGGCAAACAACCACTTCCACTTCCTCTCACAACTTCTTTACGAAAACAGAAGAAAACATTCATGTCACCACTCGTTTTTACTGTTAAACTCATTGTTGAGTAAATAGTTTCTTACTTCCTGCGAAGCATTTTTCTGAAAATCTTCATAAGATGAGCTGCATGTTAGCAACAGTCTTCAGTTGCAATAATTGGAAAAAAAAGTGGTTGAAAAACATT
Source organism: Salarias fasciatus (assembly GCF_902148845.1). Classification (NCBI taxonomy): domain Eukaryota; kingdom Metazoa; phylum Chordata; class Actinopteri; order Blenniiformes; family Blenniidae; genus Salarias; species Salarias fasciatus. The sequence continues at coordinate 20,539,300 of NC_043755.1, forward strand.
TGACTGGTTTATATAACAACTGTCATTATTATTTGACATCAAGGTTTTCAGAGCTTAATGTTCGCTTCATTGCGTACAACTGGTTCAATGATTTCATGTCATGTTTTCACAGCTGGGTGGGTTGACCTGGTTTATACTGGCTAAGTTTCCCACACTGCCACTAGTGAGCGCCGTTTTAAGCCAGCCATTTTTCTCTCCCTCCTCCCCGCGCCCCGTTATGAAGCCCTGCTCCGATCATCCCTCATCATATCGACCACCCCGGGCATTAAAATGACAGAGTGTTAATTAATCCATCATGCTGGTTAATTGAAATGATGTATGATAGTCATTTGTTTTCTTTGATCCCTTCGCTATTAGCGCTGTGTAACTGTATGAGTAATTAGCGGGGGGAACACTTTTGAAATAATTGGCTGTAATTAATATGTCAGCGGCGTGGAGAAATGACTGCGTGTGACAGTTATGACAAATAGCGAATGTTGATATAATTATGTAATGATCGAGACCGCTGAGTGTGACAACACCCCTCCTCCACCCCTCCGCCCCTCCCTGCATCTCGGAGGTGGAGTAAATCCATTTCGCTCTCCTTTATTTCAATTCTTTACACTTTCTTTCTTTCTTTTTTTGTGCCTCTCCTGAAGCCTCCTCTGTGAGCGTCGGATGAGCCGCTGAAATGATGCTATCTGACTCCCCCTTTTGTTCTTTTTTTCCTTCAATGGTTGCCACGGCAACCGTGTCAAGTGATTGAGGTCGGGGGTCAAACTGACCAATAGTGAGTAAATTACATTTCTCTGAATGATTCCCCCTGAGCTGCTATTGAAATCGAGCTCCGGCCCCTCTGATGGATACATCTTGTCATTCACAGTTTAGAAGGCGAGGGTGGGGGGAAAGTACAAACATGACACCGGGGGGCTCGCCTCGGCCCGACAGAGAGGCTCCCCGACGCGTAAACACACAAACACGTCTACAGTCACATTCTGAACATATCCGTACGTGCGGGAATTTTTAAAAAAGAAAGTGAAAAAGTCCGGAGGCGGCGGCGTCCCCGCGAGCCGGGTGTTTATTAAGGCCACACAAAGACGAGCAAATAGAGCGGTTCCCCTCCTGGACAAACACCCGGGCCTGAAGGTCACCGGTTTGTCTGAACCGGAGCTCACTCAATCCCTCAGCCAGAGTTCAAGTGCTGACTCTCGCCCTCGCTGTGCCGCCGAGCCGCCCGCCCCCCGCCTCCTCCCAGGCCTCCCCCGGACCGAGAAAACTGAGAAAAGAGGGAGATAAAAACACAAACCATTGTGATTTATTGCTTATTGTGTTGCGCAGAGTGGAGCAGAAGTGGGGGTAAAAACAGAATGAAATCCATTGCAAATTGAATTGTCTTTGTTTGAAACAGCCTTGACTCAAAAGGAGAAAGGAAAAAAAAAAAAAAAGAAGCATTCTATGACAGAGGCCATAAATGACAATGGCACAATAATCTACGGCGACCTGTCCGAGGGGCTGATAAGACATCACTAAAGGGGACGGGAGACGGTGGGCGCTGATCGATACTAACTATTCATTTCTGAAATTATCTCCACATTGATCCGAGGGACGAGTGCCAGCGAGGCAGGGGGCACACCGGGCTTAATGCAATAATTATATAAAGGGTTACAAGCTCATCCTCTGGACCAATAAAGCCTGTCAGCAGCACCAGGCACACTGAAACCCCATAATCCATCAGCACATTGGCCCCTGACCCCTGGGCTCCCAGGCTTTTTTTTTTTTTTTCTGCGCAGCCTCCATAAAAGTTGCTTACGGAAGGACACGACTGCCTGATATACCTCGATGGGCGAGAGGCGGGAAACCGGATCGAGGCGCTCCGCCCACTCTTTCCTCCATCAGGTGTCCTCTCCTCTCCGACCCCGCCGTTCACACCGACGCCGACGAGCCTGTTAACTGCTGGGAGTGAAAATGCGCCGTGTGAGACGGCAGCGACTTTGCCGGAGATCCTGTCTGAGTCATGAACAAAGCAGGGAAATCGCCCCACTTTGTGATTCAGGCTGATGAGACAGGGCGGTGTTTCTTACATGTAAATCTTGCGGAGTGCAGCTTTACTGGGAGTAATCTGTGGAATTATCAAAATGAAATGAATATTCAAGCCACCTGCCATGGCTCAGGCCCGATCAGCCGCATACAAAATAATAAGAGGCGTGCCATCTGTCTGCATCGGGGCGCGTTCACGCACGATTAAGGACATATACATGTATAGCACTTAAAAACATACAAATCCCTTAATCTCACTCACACTTAATTGCATCTTCTTCGGGATGCAGCAGATTTAAGTCGAACAGTTATGATATATTAATAAAGTTGTGATGTAAGTATTTCTTTTCTTTTTTTTAAAGTGGTGAGCAGTGAATTGAGTGAAGCTCGGGGCCCGTTTGGAACGGGAGCCAGGGTGGAGGACCTGTGTCCCTGGTTATCTTAATAGACTAATTGATCTGCTATTGAAGAGGCACGTTCCTCTGAGCATCACCGAGACAGCCCGGCTCCAATCAGACAGGCATGTGTTATCAAACTGGGAAGTCAATTAAGAGAGAGAGAGAGAGAGAGAGAGAGAGAGGGAGAGAAAGGGAGAGGGAGGACGGAGGGACTGGCTCCAAGCTGTCAGCAGACTGGTTCTCGCAGAGGGGAAGTCGCTTTCGGAGACTTTAGTCCAGACTACAGACAAGCAGGAGTCGACGTTGGGTTACTGGATGGTGGAATATTGCCTGCTGTGTAACCCGGCCTCTGTGAAACCTGCAGATCGCTCTCAAAGTCACAGTCTGCAGCAAATTGATGCCTCCCGGCCACGTTTCACTGGAGCAGCTACGATAACCTGCAGGAGAGGTTTCACTGTGGCGCATGGAAGAAAGTTTTAGTGAAAAAAGTCTTAATTTTTAGACAAAATAAAAATTTGTAATTGTAGATTTGGACATAGTAAATGTCGTGGTTAAAGCCTCTTGTGATGGAAATCGTATGTTTCATCACCTTTCAAGGGGGAAACCACACCCTAGCACACTTTTGATCAGTTCTGAACCAACTTAAACCTTTATAAAATCTGTATGTTTAAGATATTTCCAATGAACCTCGGTACAGTTGTAGTTAAGAAAGTGATGAATAACTTTACTGATACGCTGTTCATGCTGTTACACACTGTCATACAGAATTTTAGGTAGGAGATTTAAAGATTTGGATGATCAAACAGTTTTCTTCCGGTGTTTTTATAATTTCCGCCATTTTTGGTGGTTTCGCTGTTCAGGACTTTAATGATCTTCTGTTGTTTGGTGGACCATTACCATGCATATTTTACTTTAAAAAATCGCCGAAATGCTCTTTTATCATGGAGTCACACATGTCACTTCGACGTCAGGGATAACACATTTTTAAAGCAAATAAAACTGTTTATTTGCACTTCGAAAAAAGAAAAATGGAGTCACTGAAGAGGGAGACTCCTGGTTATTAACATTTTAAATGCTGTGAAACAAATCAACATCCTATGGAAAATGTTATATTGGTGGAAACAAGACCAATAAGTGTTAATCTGCTTCATTTTGAGATTTCTCTGCTGTGGAAAAAGCAACAAAGTCGTCAATGTAAGCATGCAGCAGCTTCCGTTTTGTACATCGTGCTTTCAGAGCACGGCGTCGTCGTCCCAAAAATATACGTTTCAACCTTGATTTAACATGCCAGCCATAAAGACAGACATGTAAAATTTATATGTAATTGTAGTTATAAATACCCGTGAAGTTCTCCTCTATTCCGGGTGTTTAAGCTGAAGCATATTTCAGCAACACCTGCTGCCTAAACTCATCCTGAAAACAACACAGTTTAATGACAGTTTTATGGTTTCATCAGGTTCATTCCACAGCCGACTACCTCTTCCAGTGTTTCTTACCTTTTCATAATGTTACCTTAATAGGATGCTTTTTTTGGGGGGGATGTTTCTGTGTTTGCAAGAGAAGGGAAATAAGAGCATCACCTAAATAAAACATTTGATGGAGGGAGGCGCGCCACGCCACTAGTTACACACCAGTCCACGTAGTGATCAAGCTTCTTTTTTTTAGAAACTGACATAAACACAGTGAGGAAGCTATTTGGAGCCGGTGAGAGGCTGACGATAGAGTAAAACCACGCTTTTTTTCTGAATGAAACCTCATATTTTACCTCAAAATACAGTCGGATCGGCTTTGAAAGAGGCAAAAAGGTGAAAGACGTTGAGTTTTTAAAATGCCTTTGATTTCACCGCGAAGGTTTTAATGAAGACTTTGCGTTGAGCCTCTTCCTGTTTGACTCATTCCTATTTTCAGCCCCAGAAGACCCACAACATATATCAGGATTGTGTTTTGAGGCTTCGGATCTGTTTGAAACACAGGGAGGGAAAGGAACGAGCAGAAAAGTGCATGTTTGGAGTCACGAAGAAAACTTCATCTGATGGAGATTATGGTGACGACGCCATACTTTACCTGAGTATTTATGTTTCTGGAGAGTTTTTCCTCCTGTATTTAAACATAAAGTGTTTGTAGGAAAACAGTAAAAGAAAACTTCCTGCCTCATTACAGTGTTCCATCATACAAGAAACTCCAATCTGGTCCCCAAGCAAAAAAAAAGTACCTTGTCAAAATTTCAAAGAATGCAATGATTTTTAACAAACTTCTTAAGAATTGCAAACTCAATGAAACACTTACACCTAAGATATCTGCAATGCTGCCATGAAAGCTAGCAAGCTAGCATTAGCCCCAAAGCCACTGCAGCCGTTGCATGATGCATGTTTTTACAAATTCACCCAGACAGGGAAGTTTTTTGGAACATTTCAAGGTATTTTGCACCAGAGTCAAAATATCTCATCTTTTTTTTAATTTAACTAGTTGATTTCTTTCATCTTTAGTATTCAAACATGATTTATTCATAAATATTTAGTTAAAATCTCATAAACTTGACTTTGTATGCTAATTGCAGCTTGTTGGTTATTCCTAACGCCGTCCTTTCAAATCAAATGAAGAATCAAATCACAATCCGTACCCATTTTGAAGAAAGCAGCCTTTTATTTCCAGTGTTTCTTATTTAATTTAAACCTTTCACTGATGCAAAGTCCAAAGATTAGCCTATGGAACCCACGAGATAAGAGATATCTTCATATTTATTGAAATTTATCAAATGAAAACCAGCTCCTCATTTTGTCCTAGACGTTCAGCTGGCTGGATCAACTTTATAAAGGTTTAAAAAAAAAAAAAAAAAAAGTTAAGTCCAAACTGCATTAGAAAAGGTGCTCCATCATTTTATCTCCTCTCTTGTTCTTGAGTAAAGAGGTTGAATTGCTTCAGGTCAATAATGAGCCTCTGCCTCGCGGCCTCAAATGTAAAGAAAGAAAAGGAAAAACAAATAAATACTGATGTTTTGAAGAGATTCCCCCGTTAGAGATAAGGAGAAACGCTGATGCCTGGACGTGCGCGGCTCTTTCAGACAGTAGATACAGAGGATGTGCTCTTTGGGATCCACAGACATTGTAACTTTCATCTGTTATCTCTTTTCAGCCGAGCTGTGGGGTCTTCTCTACGGGGTGAAGATTACCCTTAATGCGTATTCTAAATGCAGTTGTAATTGCGTTAGTGATCATTTTAGATACAGCGACTAAATGGCTCTTTTCACAAAGAGGATGTAATAAATATTGAAAGGACGCGGCGAGGCTTTATCCAGCATTTTACTTAATTGCCTCGGACTGCGTGACAATGGCGGGTTACTGGACTGTGGCGGACGAGCGCCTCGCCACCAGACAAACACGGGATGTATCTATTATGCGAGCCGCGGCGGGGTCGCCGACCTGCGACAGGCGGACGGCCGCCGACACTGCAGATCATGTGCAATTTAATCTGAGGAGGGGAGGACGGACGGCGGCGAGGCCCCACAAAAGGAGGAGGCCGGGAGGAGGATGGACGCCCGTCTGGGACGCTCCCGGATCCCTGGCATTTTCTTCTCAGGCCACTCAAAGCGCTGCGCCGGATTCCTCTCGCTCCTCTGACACTTGTATTAATGGTGTTTCGGCCGCGGGACTGTAGATGCCGAAAAGCGATTGTGTGCAGAAGCAGCTGTGTCTCTCTTTCTCCCTCTCTCATACTTTACTGGTGTCTCTTTTACTGACTCCTCTATCCTTCCTCAGCCCTTTTTCCCGTCCATCCCACACACACACACACGCACACACACACACCTTCTCCATTCTCCATCCATTCGTTCAGTCATTACTGGTCAGTGTCAGCACTTGAAAACTGTTGTGCTTGCCGAGCCGGTGTCATCACAAGTGGAATTAACCATTTTCCCTGTGCCTGATTGCAAGAAGCCCGACTCATTCCAGCACTCCCGTACACTCCATCAAGATCCGCCCTGACAGGGGGCGAGAGCGAGGGCCTGCTGGCCGCTATTAGAAGCATGATATAGCCGTAGATGTTCGCCGGCGTCAGGAGGAGAAAACATGAAAAAACCCGGACGGAGAATTATGATTTGAAGTCGCGCCGACTCGCATGTTAATCCCGGTTAAATAAGATGTAATCAGCGGGTCTCAGGTATGGTTCGGGCGCACTGCGGGAACACTAGGCCAGCGATATGATAGCATCTACCAGATTTATCTTGATCTGAAGGGATAACATGCAAAACTATCCATGGGCCACCTCAAACAAACACAGCTTACTGGGGAGAATAAATCATAATCACGAAGGGGATTACATCTAAAATCTTAATATCTGGTATTTAGGCCTCGGGCGGCCGTAATCTGTCGTCTCGAGACGTTTGCAGAAGATCATGAAATTGCATGAGTAATACAATACAAATCTTCAGCTTTATTTATTTATTTTTTTATTCATGTCTTCGCAGAAGATTACAAGATTTGCAGAGATTTGATCTGACCCCGCCGCCGCCGCTGTAGGTGGCCTTGACTTTAAAGTCAAGACGAGAACTTTAAATAACCATTACCACCCGGATCAGCTTTCTCTCTTTCTCTCTTTCTTTCTTTTTTTCTACAGCGAGTGCTTTTGGAGTAGCTGTAATGCTCACACACTCCGACACAGGAGAGAGAGAAAGAAAACAGGAATACAAGGGTCCCTCAGTTAATGTATCATCATCTGAGTGGGTTTGGATTGGAGTTATTAGAGTATTTCACTTCATTGCATGACCTCCTGTTCCTCCTCAGATCATGAATCCTATTCATTACCCAGTCCTTCTGGAGTGCCCGCCTTTATAATATTACTCAATTTATATTCTGAAGCGGGCTCCTGGGAGAGCGATCAGCGCTCCGAAACAGCGACCCCCCTATAACCCAATCACAATATTTAAAGGGCAGCAAAGAGCTTTTTAATGCGCGTCGTAGATAACCATTTAAAGTGGATTGCTTTGGTTTAATATGACCTTAACAGGCTGGCAGTCACATGTGAAGAATGAATAAGCTAATAGGAGAGACGACAGGGAGAAAGAATGAAATCAAAAAGCAGAATATGAGAGATTTGTTTCAATGCGCGCTGGCCTCTTGACGGCTGCTGAGAGGAGCATGATAGAGAATCACAAGCGTGTGAATGAAACAGGACAGGCGATGAATGAAGCTACTGCTCGCATTTCTCCTTCCCCCTTTTCCCGGAGTATGAACTGCTTTATCATGATAAAAGACAAGACAGGTATAAATGACACATTTACATTCTCCCATCAAAGAGAAACTTGTCTCAATCTGGATGAAAGCCGCTGTAGATCAGGGGCTTTCTCTGGCTTTTCTGCGGGGGGAAGAAGGCAGTTACAGGGCCAGAGAGCGGCAACATGTTTGCTTAGATGTTTGCATTTTTCAGCTGTCACAGCATGTCTTTGTCAAGGCTCTGCCGTTCGCTATAAATCACATTGGTTTGTGAGCGCTTGGCTTTCGAGGACGGGGGTGAAACGCAGTTTACAATTCCACAAATTCATTCGGCAAACGCCTCAAAGTGACATGCATCAAGGAGTTCATACAATTTTAACAATCGTGGCTGTTTGCCTGCTGAATGCTGAAGTAGCAGAAGACCGGCAGCGGACAGAGGAGAGCGAACGCTTAAAGGTACAGGGTGTGAGATGTGAGAAGTGTGGATCTTCCTGTGAGTTTCTGCTAAATTCTTCCATGCCTGTCTAATTTGATGAGTCTTCAAAGGCAGGAGGAGTGGCTACACCACCTAGTGGTAGAAGTTGGTATTACAAGGCGAGCCAGTTCGCTTACAAACTATTTTGATTTGTTTTTGGATTTTTCAGATCAAAAAATATAAATACATCTCACTGTGAGCGGAGGAGAAGAGCACTTGGGATCTGAGGTTTGCTGGTTTGAATCTCAAAGCTGACAGATTACACTGTGGGTATCTGAGCAACACAACGTGGCGTCCCACCACTCCGAGAAATAGGACGGGTTGAATGCTGAGAACTTTAAAGGTTAAAGAGCTGCATAACATCACATGAACCAAGTAACACAGAAGGTTGCCAATCAAGACACCCAGCCTCTAGCAGTGTGGGGCTCAGTGTCTTGCTCAAGGACACTTTGGCATGCGGATGAAGCCAGATGGGTCATCAAGTGGAAAACAATCCGTCACGCCTATAGAGGTCCTGCTGAAACTGACAATGTTTTCAAGTGAAAATGGAAAACTTTGACTGAAAACACAACTTGTTGAAGATGCGGCTGCTGAGCGTGTCCTCCACAGCCTCAGCAGATTATTTCTCTGCCATGACTCCCAGTCCAGATGGAGGAAACAGGCCAAGTAGTCAAGCGTAGACAACAGTTTCTTCAGAACTGCAGGTCTCTGGAGGGTGATCCAGTTCTGAGGGTCAAGTTTCAACCAATAATGGTTCAAGAGAGGTACAGCAATGAAGTAGTGTGGTCCAGTGGACAGTCTATTCTGGTATCAGTAGTGAAGCCTGTGAAGCAGTGGGATGTTTTAGGCATGTTCTGCTAGGAAACAATGAGTTCTACCAAATACAGTTTTTTATACAATAAAAAAAAGTGTTTCGAGGTGTTGATTTGGGGAACATTCTCCTCAGACCGCCAAAGTGCCGCCACATTTTTATGAAGTTTGTAATAATCTCTAATCATCCAGTAAACCAGGCTGACCCCTGAACTCTGTTAACGCTGGTTCCCAGCATCAGCATTATCAGTCGCTATCCGGCATCACAGTCCAGGTTTGTGTTACCTCTGCCATGTTAGCGCTGGCGTGGGGAGGATATTTATCTGAGCGGCTGCAGACTCGGCGTCGCTGAAGGCGACTGCAGATCACCTATATTTAGATGAACCCCCGATGTCCTTGATATTAATCACGCTCCATAACCAAAGGCATCATTTCATCTTAAGCCCGACCAGCACGTTTCCAGCCAGATGAGAGAGTGTGGCGCCCTCCGCCTCTTTCATTAGATAAAGCACGGGGACCCTGTGGAACTGACAGGCACGCGTATCGACAGCAGAGGAAAATTAAGCATGAATGCAATTTATTTACTCGCATCTTAACTTTTTTTTTCCTTCTTTTCCCCTCAGATGTGCTTTGTCATCATGGGAGGAAATAATGCAAAGGCTCATCTGCTGCACAGTGCAATCTAAATGATTGAACACATTGTGTTAAGAGGGGGAATTAAAGGCAGAATAAATGACCTTGGTGATCACGAAAATAGGCCGGTTCATAAAAGTAGTTTGCACGGCCCTGATTGATACGTCACTATAGATTGTTTTGCCAGTTGCTGGTCAGAAGTTGCGATTAAGAATTTAGTGTTTAGTCAATTTTGCAGTTTTTCTTTTTTTTTTTTTTCCTGCTTTCTTTCAGATTTTAATTAGTAAATGAACCGCTCTTATGGACGAATGATTGATGCGGCGCAGTAACCGTCTGCATCCAGCGTGAGCGAGCGAGTGTGTGAGCGCTGCGCCGCATGTAAGCATGAGCGCCGCAGATGATATATAACGACCGTCCGAGGAAAAGAGCAGGCAAATGAGAAGCAACCATTACATTAGTGTTTCCCGTGGTGATGTAGAGGGAAGGGTCACCGTGTCTGAGCAGTATTAAAGTCTAATTGGACGGATTATATGCTGCTAACATGTCAAAACATAAAGCATGTGATTTAGGTGATTGCAGAGATGCTTTTCGCTGATGTCGAAGTGGGTTTCAAGCTGTACTAATGTGATCTGTGACTTTTTTTGAACCCTTAAAAGGAAAACTGCAACTGACTAAACACTCGAAATATAATTAGCATGTAAAACTCAGATACTTAGATACAGAACTGGTTTAGAGCAGAGGTGTCAAACATGAGGCCTTTCATTAAAATTGACTTTATGTTGACTTTATAGTCATTTTTGGTCGTAATTGTTTGATTTTTGTGAAGGTATACACATTTTCATTACATAAACTCCGCACTACAACAACAAAAAAACTTATTAAGTCACTATTGTATCAGTCTGGATCACTCAAGATGAAGCTGGGCCACAAGCGGCCCCTGAAATAAGTGCATAATGGTAATTTTCTGGTTTCAGTCCCACTGCTTCTGGGATAGGGTCCTCCTTTTGATTTGCATTCTAGAGCTTCTAAGTTGGAATTAAGGAAGGAAAATCTTGAGTTTTTATTAGATGATTTATTGTTGTTTCTCCTCAATGCACATTGCATGTTGATATTTTGAACAGGCGATGATGGACGGCTCTGCGTTGATAGATTAACTTCCACATGTGTGTAGCTGTGTGTTGTGTGCACAAACCTTTCACAGATCAGACCCTGAGTGAACACCGAAGTAAAACATGAAAAAATGCCTCAAAAGTGATCAAATGACTAAATGAATAGTTTCATTAATCTCTACCTTAGTTAGTTTAGAAATGATGTGAGAGTTACCAGACATACAATATCATTTCCAGTTCATTACAGTTTCTCTCAACAGGTGAAATTGAAAGCTTAACTTGCCGCTGTGGTGTGACATTAGGAGTTTTGTTCTCCTGATGTTTGCTGTTTGTGAGGAAAAAGTTCCTTCTTTTTCTACCTTTTCGTCCGTTTGGGAACATTGAACGTGCCGCCCAGCTTTTCCCGGGATGCTGATCGTACATTGGATCAGTGCTTATGGGGATTGATACCCTCATAGATGCATCCCATTGGTTACAGAAGAGCCTGTATAAATCATCCGCTGCACGCTGATATACAAACTGCATGATAAATGCTTACTGACCTCATGATGAAAACAATTATTTGGGCTCTTAACTTTTTTTTCATCTGCGTGCACAATGGAGCCATTTTGGAGACAGAAATGGTGACAAATAACAGTAAGAGGCCGCGAAACGCTGCCGTTCACACTTTTCCAGATTAACGTCATTTGTATCAGTTTAGCGCCGCGGGGGCCGGACCGCATGATGGAGGAGATCCGAGGCGGCCTCGGCTCGAGCCGAGGAGCGGAGCGGCGAGCGGCGAGACGGCGCGATGCTGCGGATGCGAGGCTGTGTTTGTCATGCGGCGCTGGGGAGGGAGGAGGGACGATTCAGGGGGTCAAAGGTGGATCTAAAGCAACAGAAACAGAGGAGCGTTACATTTCCTCTGGCCACCCTTAAATAATGTCCGCAGGCCCAAGTTATTAACCTCTTTAAAGCTCATGGAGCAGAGTGGCGCGAGCCTCCAGTCAGGCCTGGTGGTGGTCAGGGGACAGATAGCAGAGATAATAGAAGTGCACATGGAGGAACAATGCACTGGTGTATCTGGGGATGGGGAGGGTGGAGGGGGGGCGGTGAGGAGGAGAACAAGTGCAGGAACAAGGACCAAATAAAAAGAGAATAATCCCAGGCACAGATAATCAATGTGGAGATGAAGAGAGGAGGATGAGAGATGCACTTGACTTTTCTGTCTCACTTTTTTCTTCTTTTTTGATTCTATTTGTAATAGAGTTTATGATGTGTTATTCCCGCCCTGCGTCGCGGCTGGGGCGGCGTGAGACCGAGCGCCGCTTGGAGGGGCGTTCACGGAGGCTCAGGATGCTGGTTCACGGAGGGTTCACCCATTACCCAGGCCCTGCAGCCAGCTGGGGGGCTAACCAGGATGATCAGCGCGAGCCACAGCCTGCACAGGCCCCAATGATTTTCACATCAAGCCGCCTGATGTACAGCTCCACCGTCTACCAATCGCTCTCCCATATCGATCCCCCCTTAAATGAGCCTTCCCCGCTTTGTACCATGAGCAATAATTAAAAAAGCAGCACATTGATTTTAACTAATATTATGAGAGATCAGGATGTGCACATGCTTACAAAACAGCTAAGTCGCTTCGGCTACCATCGGCAGCAGGAAAACAAAGCGCCGCAGAAGAGGGGAAAAGGGGGGGGGGGGGGGGGGGGCAGTTGATTAAATTCGAGGTAACAAAAGGATGCAAACATTCTGAAATCAAGCAGTGTTAAAGTGTTCAGTTTGAAAGTACATGCGATGTTAGATCAGATCCGTCCTCTGTGTAGCTTCCATGATCCAGACTGTCAAATCTGATATGGATCATAAAAACAACCGTTTGGAAAATGAGGAAAACTGCTTTGTTTCTGTTCTTTCATTAATTTCTCTGGAGTTCAAAACGTCAAAGTATATATTTTTTAAGATTTAAAACACATTAATGGGATAGTGAGACACACTGTTCAGGTGATTCAATCTATGTTTGGATGAGCCGACCTCACTCTCACACATGATCTTTTGACATGATAAAAAAATTATGATTGATCCCTGACCGGATCAATAATCCAAAAACTCCCTCTGTGCTAATATCTGCCTAATCATTATATAAAGTCTGTCATTTGAGTAACTGCTGAACAGTTTATTTGTGGTCATAATTCAACACAGAGAAATAAAAACACCACTGACTGTTCGCTCTAACCGACCAACTACATGAAATAGGCTGCTCCTACAAACAATCTTCAATTTGCACAATTTTAAAATTGTTGTTTATTCAAAGGAATCATGCTTGGACAAGGCATTCCCTTGACCCCCCCCCCCCCCCCCCCCCCCCCCCCCCCGACCTTCCCCCACCTGCAGTTCACAACACCTGCTGAAAACAGGCAAATCCCGAAGACCAGCAAAAAGCCTTTAACTATGACATTTATTGAGAAAATGGTCTCAGTAACTGAGAAAAGTTCTTCATCTTTAAGGTTAATTCAAAGACAGCCAGTAAATGTAGAATAAATGAGACATGAAGCTCAGAAACTGTGATGAACATGAGATTTATTTCGGACTGATTATATGTAACATGTATGACAGCAGCATGACGCCTGTCAATCAGTGTAATAACTACAATTAACGTATGTGTCTAAATATACAGCCCATATGTATAAGTGTGTGTGTGTGTCTGTGTGTGTGTGTGTGTGTGTGTGTGTGTGTGGCTGCAGGAATCCGCTGTATAATCAGACCTCTGCTGCTCTGTCTCCACTCTCAATGACACAGTGAAAGGAGGAAGCCAGCGGCACATAAAAAGCCCCTCACCAGAGCACTCAGCCCGGCTTTCACTGCGCGTCTGTGAATACCTCCGAACATGTAAATGAGCGCCTGGTGACATTACAGCCGGGGACGCAGAGGCTCGACATATGCCGCGACACCGCGGACGCTTTAATGTGATAAGTAAGTGTCGTGGGTGGGAGGCGGGGGCCGGCTTTCCCCCGGCCTGATGGGAAGCCCCCAGTGGACGCTCTGCCGCGCTCGGCCATCGTGGCTCCGACGCTGGCAGCGGGGGCCGTTAACGGCGCCCGTAAAGCGTCCGAGGCCCGGGCCCCGCTTGGCTCGTGCGGCACGCAGGCATCCCATAATCCTTAGCATATGGCCCGTGAGCGTCGACAGGCATGAAATTACATCAAGGGCATTTTTTGATAACTGTCGATACTCTCACAAAGACGGTCAGCCGTATTGACGCCAAAGTCAAGGGCTGCTGGGAGAGTGTGTGTGTGTGTGTGTGTGTGTGTGTGTGGGTGGGTGTGTGTGTGCTTTGAGGAGGGGGTTGAGTCGCCCTGGGTGTGATGAGGGGGCCTGCAATGTCAGACAGATGCCAGCGAGAACGGATCCAGAGGGAGCCTGCTCTTTATTGATATGAGTAAATTGATATTGATAAGGATTTGGATTGCTATGGATCGTGTTAAGCAGCGCTATAATAGAGAGGTCCTCAAAAACAGATTGCGGTCATGGAGTCACTTTATTAGACGCTTTTATTTATTTATTTATTTATTTATTTATTTTTGACTCATCCACTCTGAAGTCATTCATATTCATGGTTTATTTGAATTTTTTGGCTGAAATGGTGCAACATGTTGCAGACAGACATCAATATGACCCTTATATAAAATAATAGAGTATGCCCTGCCAAAAGTAGGTTGTGTTTCTCTAAATGTTCTCCCTTAAACTCCTATGAATGTCTTGTTACAAAGAATTAAAAAGCTCAGCATATAAATTAAAAACAATAATTAAAAAAAAAAAGAAATTAAGTCTTAATTCAGGTAATAATTGCATATAACCTCTGAATGTGTCTGATGATGCTGGTGTTAATAATATTAATAGTCTGTCTCAAACGGGCTAAAGGCCAATAAAATGTCAGGGTGACATCTCAGACCTCTGAAACTGACACGCCGATATGCAGATGCACAATTAGAGCATACTATACTGCCACCTAGTGATCACTGGATATTCAATATTTTGCTCATTCTCAAGCATTTTCACCTGCTACTTCACAGCAGTATGAAGAAATCACATCTGCTTTGGTTATTGTTCATCTCAATAATATTTAACTGAATTAAAAACTGGTTCAACAGTTTGGAATGTTTCAAAACATTCACCACAACTTCAGATCAGAAACAGCGGCTGCCTCCATGACTGCTTTGATTCATCACATTTAATAATCGATACTCCCCACGCCACAGGCATTATGTAAACCAGGAGCCATGTAAATGTCCCTGAAAACAGATTCCCATGGGAAAGATGGATTTGGATGGGAGGCATCAATAATGCTTCCTGTCATGGCTTAAGGAGGGCGGCCACATTTCAACTCAAATATAATCTCATTACTGGCTGTAAAAGCAACAACGGACCGCAGTTCAACTTCTGGGAGGCGCACTGCTCGCGTCTCTTTATGTCTCTCATAAAGTCGTCTGGGCTGAAGAGGCGAAGCTTAATGCTCGGCCAAACATTCAAAACACTTGGTTTTTCAGCTTTTCTCTGCAAAGCAGTCCTGGTGTAAAAGCAAAGAAGTCGATCAAAACTTGATAAAACTTCATGAATAAACCAGTTTATCTAATGTTATTTTATTACTCTTCATGTATTTTGTTTAAATCTAAAAGTATTGCTAAATCGGACACTTTTCAACACTTTTTCAAGGCTCTTACAAAACACAGATCTAACAATTAAGCAGCAGCAGCCTGTACAGAAGTAAACATCATTTAACAGATAAAAAGCACGTCTGGCTCTTTGTGTGTGTGTCTTTAAACACACATGAACCGAACAGTGATGTTTTATGGGGGGGATTAAGTCTATTTAGTGAATGAACAGCAGCTACGTCACTGGGACGGGACGCCTCATTATTTGTGAATGAGCTCCTTCCTGTGTTACAACACTGGAGCACTTTAAAGTAAAGTAATACCAACTGAGGAAATAAATAAATGCCTTTCTGCTGTTTGATGCTCGAAATGTTTATTCTGAGAGAAAAACTTGTTCAAAAGTGACTTTTTTTTTGCGTCATTTTTCACCCTGATGGAAGCTGAGAGGTGGAGAACGTGTAGAGGAAGTCGATATCTTCCTCCTCCCTCACCTGCACACGTAGACGTGACGCACCTCGGCCGCGCGCGTTTAATTAGCTTCCATTAGCGGCTGGTAGCATCCCCGTTACGCTGTTGACACCCGCTTTCACACCCTCACCCGTTCATTCGCTCTGTTGTCACATAAACACTGTTTCTTTCCCCTCGCTGGCACACACACACACACACACACACACACACTCACACACACACAAAGCCTGTACTTTACAGATATCAGCTGTTATCCCCGTCTAGCATCAGTCCCCAGGCACTATGCTAACAGCCTCCTCTACAAGCCAATTTACAAGGATTCTGGTCATGTTTACATTAGCCCTCTCTCAGTGCATGAAAAGAGCAGGGCCGCGCCGCGGAATAGAAATGAGCAAATATGAATAATTCAATCTTCCTCCTGGCCATTAACACGTTTCCCTTGAATAAAGTGATAATAGGTTATCATCTGTGAAATGGAAATTTCATAACAGAGACGGTGAGGAGAGCGTCTCCGGTTACACCAGAGGAAATTAATTTCACAGCACATCTGCTCCACAAAGCCCCGGCCCTCCAATGCTAAGTATGAGAAAATGTAGTCGTTCGGCTCGACTAGCTTTCTAATTAGATTAGCATGCTTATTTGAAGGCGGGAATCTTTAGTCTAGTCAAAGGAATTAGTGTTCCCCATTACAGATACCTAATATTTATAATAATGAAATGACTTCGCCAATTAGGGAGGGTTAAAAATGCATTACTTTACCTTATTATATTAACCAGATGGTACACCGAGCGGCCCATGTTGTGCCATGCATCTGGATGAGAACTGTAGTGGCCCGTTCCACCGAACGTGAGACGGTAATAGGTGTGGAAGAGAAGTTTTAGCCTTCCACAGGAAGCCGCTTTAGCTTGAGGAGCAATCAGAAGTTTAATGAAAAAAAAAGCCCCAGCTTTCAGCAGCCTTTGTTGAAAAGATAAACGCAACTGAAACAAATCAATCTCAGAATTGAAAAGTCCCGGCACGAGGATAAGGCCGTGAGGCCAGTGTAAACAGTTATGATTTCGATGGCTATCGTCAGAAGTTCGTCCAGCGACGGTTCGGATGATCGCTAAAAGCCTCCGAGACGGTAAAGGGACTTTGTCCCTTTAACTTTTCTCCTGCCTCTCTATTCATCTATTTCTATCATTTTTTTGTTTTGTTTCGTTTTGTTGTTTACTGGTGGACAGCTGTAAATGATAAGAGATTGAGGGCCGTTATCTGAAATGGGGATCAGCAATCCCTCTGGTGCGTGGCTATGAGACTCAAAGCAGCCGACTTCAGAGCCCGCCGAGTGTGGAGGAAGATCAGGAGAGGAGGAGGAGGAGGAGGAGGAGGAGGAGGAGGAGGAAGAAGAGGAGGAGGGAGGTTGGTCGGAATGGTGCCTTTTCCAGTTGGACACACTGCAATTCAGATTCAGCTTAATGGACAATTCCTGTCACTGCCAAGCAAGTAGTGCTATTCTGTTTGATGTAACAGGTGAGAAATGAAGGAATTGGGAAATATGGAATGTTTTATTGACTCTGAAAAACTGGATCTGGATTATACTCAGGCCAGATTACGGTTGTTAAAAGCTCTGATATTTTCTCAAAGACTATGATCAATCATCTGATCATCACTGGATGCATCGGCCCTTTTGATTACAGCTTTCAAGTGACGACAGAAACCTTTTGTTGGCTTTGGGTGTCCGTTTTGATGAAAACAGTGCTCGAAACCAATGAAAAGACAACTATTTGAAAACGACTCTGAAGGTGGATTTTTTTTTTTTTTTTTTTTTTTAAATGCTCCAAGGAAGGAAATTTTCTGAAATGCTGCTATTGAGCATGCACACCATGGTGGGAGTAAATAGTTCCTAGTTGAGTAGACAGACTGTGACAGCAGTGTTTGTGTCATGACTCCCAGTCCATGTTCTCCTGGACTCGGTGGTTTGAGAGTGGTTTACCCATGAATGAATCCACCTGGCCGCACGGTGGCGCAGTGATTAGCGCTCTTGCCTCACAGCAAGAAGGTCCTGGGTTAAAGTACCAGCCGGTTCTCGGGGCCTTTCTGTGATGAGTTTGCATGTTCTCCTCATGTGTGCTTAGGTTCCCTCCGGCTACTCCGGCTTCCTCCCACGGTCCAAAAACATGCATGTTAGGTTAATTGGTCACCCTAAATTGCCCCTTGGTGTAAATGTGAGTGTGAATAGTTGTCTGTCTCTCTGCGACAGACTGGCGACCTGTCCAGGGTGAACCCCGCCCTCGCCTGAAGTAGCTGGGATTGGCTCCCACCCCCCACGACCCTGATAAAAGGACAAGCGGCAAAAAGGTGGATCAATCCACCTTGATCATCTGTCTATACGAATGTCTGTGTCCTCGCCATTGTTGTTGCTTATAGTGTATTGTCTGCACACGTGTGTGTGCGGTTTGATTACAAAAAACAAACCATCCCGTGGCCGCCGGGGGTCCCGGCTGGGGTCTTCCTCCACCCCCATCTGGACCGGTGCGTGGACGTCTGCCTGGTGGGCGGCTTGGATCTGGGCTCTGGGATGGCCGCTGATTGAGTTTTGAGGGCCTCTCCGGCCTGCTTGTGATCTTCTTAGAGGTCAGAGGTCACATTTGCATGATCACAGTCATATTTTCATGATCACGCTGATCTTTAATCGTTCTTCAAATTCTGCATGTGGACTCGGACACCTTATTGTCTTGTGGGCTGTTAGACTAATGACGACCTGTATTTGGTCCCTCCTGATGCCCTGGTCAGTAATTTGATACCTGGATCCTCAGCTTTCACGTCCTGGATAACTACCAGCAATGTTTCCAACAAAAGTCTGTGTAGGATGTTCACTGATGTGTCTCTGTACAGGAGTCTGGAGTGTTGGTTCCAATCGAAGGATTGTTGTTGTATCTTTACACTTTTTTTTCTTCTTTCCACTCTTTTTTTTTCTTTTCCTTCTCTATTTTTCTCTCTCTCTCTCTATCTTCCCATCTTTCTGTCCTCTTGTCAGATCCAGTAATATCATAAACCAGCATTCAAACAAACACACACATACACACACA
Organism: Salarias fasciatus; assembly: GCF_902148845.1. Taxonomy (NCBI): domain Eukaryota; kingdom Metazoa; phylum Chordata; class Actinopteri; order Blenniiformes; family Blenniidae; genus Salarias; species Salarias fasciatus. Next base: position 20,558,118 of record NC_043755.1, read on the forward strand.
CACACACACACACACACACACACACACACACACACACACACACACACACACACACAAACAAAGATTTGCTCCTAGGTTTGGAGAACATGCAGTCTCCATGAATGAAGGCCTCCAAATATGGATTCAAACCACGAAGGCCTCACAGTGGAATGAGGGTGTGAATCACTAACCCACCATGTCTCAACAGAGATTGAAACATCTTTATTGAGAAACATTTAAAAGAACGCATGTTACTTTTAAGTAATTTTTACAGGGAGTTCCTGAAGTAACAGAGTAACTCTGCTACTCTTAAATAAATAACTAGTAATCAATCAATAATATCAACATGAAGAATGTGCAGGAAAAAGGTGTGTGTGGGGGGGAAATTAAGAATGCAAAGAGAAAGTTTACTGAAGTATAAACAAAACACACCATCAGCATTTTATTGTTAAAAAGAGAAATGTTGCACTGAGCTTTACCTTCAGTTCTGTATTAAAGTCTTAAATGCTGATATTATAGCAACTTTTCCTTTTTTTTCTTCTTTTTCCACCTAAGATGCAGATTGAGGGTTGAAAACTCACTTAGTCCAGTTTCATCTTGAGTGTTCCAGACCAGTAAAAAAGTGCCGTAATAACCTTTAAATGTAAACTTTAAGTTTTTCTATGCTTTGGGGCAGAGTACACACATACTTTTGTAAAGTCAAACAATTACTATGGAAAATTACTATAATCTCAATGTAAAGGCAATTTTACAGATACCATCTGATGCATAATACAATAAAAGGTTTTTAGTTTTTTTTTCCTGTTTCTGTTGCATTATGCATGTTTCTATAATGTTTGCTAGTGACGAGATAGCATGTGTTTTGTGCTGTGTTGCATCTGCTGCTTTTAAGATTTTTTTTTTATTTTATTTTTTTACATTTTTGAAAATTTGTTGGTGCTTTGGTGTCCATGATTGAAATCTCGTTGGGGCCAGTTTTGGCCCATGAGCCTTGTGTTTGACACTCCTGGTCTAAATTGTTTTTGCAGTTACATTGACTTCTTTATATATATATATATATATATATATATATATATATATATATATATATATATATATATATATATGTATGTATATATATATGTATGTGTATATATATATATATATATATATATATATATATATATATATATATATATATATATATATATATGTATGTATATATATGTATGTGTATATATATATATATATATATATATATATATATATATATATATATATATATATATAATATATGTATACACACACACAGCTGTCAGCGGTGGTTCCTTCTCTAAATGTTGCTCTTTTCTAAGCTGATCTCTTTCACCATTCAACCCACACACTGTGAGGTTTTACATGTTAAGCCTCTGTGAGTGTTTTCTACCTGTAAGAAATCCTTCCAGCACACTTCCCTATAGCAGAACACACTTGATCAACTATAACAGATGTAACAGTTCCCATAAATGTAGACGGTATCTGATATTTGAACATAGTCAGGTATGTTCTGATCACTACGATGACACACTCTCAGTTCTTCTGTGCAGAAACATTTCCTGTTCTGGTGTCGTCAAGTTATTTCTCTATGATTGTACCCCAGTGTGCACAAGTTGTGTTGGCCGCCTGCACTTCCACATCGCTCGCTCCCTCTGAGCAGACCTTGTCAAGGTTAAACTGGGGCAGTTGACACATTGTTTTCCATTGCAATTCCCCGCTACTCGTCTATCCCGCTCCAGTCTTTTACAGATTAAGGCAGTTGTATTATAAGACACAGAATTAAAGCTGCAGTGTCCTAAAGATATAGTCCAATTCACTGCTCTTAATTTTGCAATTCCATGGCCCCGCTGCTGCAAAGCCCTGCCTCTCCATCAAAACCATTAGGTGCATTGAAGCCTGGAGTATCATCAACAATGACAGGTAAATATTTAGGCTGTCTCACTGGAGCAAATAAGCTACCCAAGGTCAAATGGCTGCGTTAGACCATTCCAGCTTAGCTACATTGGTCTTTAAGTCTCAGCAGGAACAATGTACACAAATCCAGAGAGGAGCAGGCGGCAGTTTGTGCATCAACTTGTGCAAAGGGAAGAGAGTCGACTCCGGACCGCAACGATGGACGTGAGATAATGTAACATTTAGAATATTAAGATAAAGAAAATATCTGGAGATGTGCGTCTTTGCACCATCAGCTTATATCATCTCCTGCATCAGAAACAGCTCCTACATCAGGAGACCAAACAATTGCATCTCGGGAAGAAGGAGAAAGAAAAAAAAGAAAAAGAAAGAAAAAGGTCAAGGGAGCCTATTTACTGCTCAAGAAATCATCACATCTCCAACAACAGCCGACTTCCAAATGTGTCATTTATCATACAATCTGTCATACCGAAGCAACGTTTGCTGGAGAAAAGAGGGGGGAAAAAATCATAATTGGAGTTTTTATCTTTTCCATTATTTCCTTCCGCAACCTCTGTCAACAAAATCAAAAAGCCTTTTTTTTTTTCTTTTTTGGGAGACGTGGAAAGCGGTGCAGCTCTGGGCTGAGCGGCACTCTGGCCTCCGAGATAGGCTGCGCTGGATAAGGAAGTAAGTGAGTTCCTTGCTTCTGTGTCAACAAGAGACTTTATGGCTTTGAAGTAATAAATCATAAAAAAAAAAAAAAAAAAAACTACTCTGTTCCTAAACATTTACAGATAAGGGAGTTAGGAATCAAATCAATTTAAGTTTCTGTACTCGAGGTCCCAGCGTGGCCTGCGAACAGTCGGAGTATCGGAGCCATCTCAGCGTGAAGCCACTGTAAATGGATTAGTGCGGGGCGACTCGCCCTCTGCCAGCCGCTACAGTACGCCTGACAGGAATCATACGGGGGTCCCGGTAACCCCCTCACACACAGGACCGCTCCTAATATCTCTGCGCGCGCCGTAAATCAGCCGGCGCCGTCGGGGAAAATGATGCATTGCTGTGTGGGACGTATAACGCAAAGCGCTACGCGCTGATGGCGTCAATGTTTACCATCAAATTTTCCGTCGTCAGAGTTATGAGGGTAATCAACAGTAAGATACAGCACAAAAAAAACCTCCCAAATATGTCTGGTGCACAGCGAAAAGCCATAGAACTCAATTTGTTATCCGTTACTCAAACATGATAATTAGTGTGCGTTGTCTGTATATGGTGCTGAGTTTGCCTCGGGACGTTCATTCCCGAAGCATAAAAAGGCATTTATATGAGAAAAGGAGCTCTGCAGCACCGTCTTCCCCAGCTGCCTGACTTATTTCTTTTTACTATTTGCCCCGGGGGAAGTCGTAAGACTTCACAAACTGTCTCTTAAACAGTTTTTTACAGAAACTTTCTTTTGTCTTCCCCATTTATGGAGGCGATACAGTAATTAAGATTATAGGAGGGAGACTGCTTCTGACAAAGATGGATTGTTTGAAAAGGGGGGGAAAAAATGGAAAAGCTTCCTTTAAGAGATGAGGGGAGGTTGAAATTTGGTGTAGGATCTGATGCTCTTCGAGTGTCAAAAATCTGAAAATCCATATGATGTTGAAAAACAGTATACATTATCATCCCTGCTACTTGTGACAATGCCTATAAAATTATGTAAAACAAAAATAAACACATCATAAGAACTGATATACTAAAATCCTCCATAAACTGTGTGAAATTGCTCATTTATGTAAATAACATCTGCTTTTGGCTGTGACGGATGATCAACTAAGACCATTTGCACAATGTTTTCAAGGAAAAACTCAAAATGTGTGTTGCGATTATCAGTTTACATGTAAACAGTCCTCAGAGCCACTGAAAATGCAACTTTCTTTAAAGCAGCTCCTGTGGTGGAACTTTTCAAAAATGTAAACGGGGGAAAACTGCACTAACTGGACTGTTTTCATTGTTTCTGCCATTTTCATGTAAGCATATGTCTCAAAATGTCGCCATTTAAAGGCGGACACTTGAAAGTTGTTGTAAAAACAAGGCTTAAGAGAGCCAGTCTGCTAATAAAAGTTGTGGAGAGCCAGCTGAAGAAAAATGTCACCAGCCGCACGTCTCGTAGCCTAAAGCCAGTCTACACCTCCTTCTCCAGTTCACACGTTGGGCATCGCATTGCTCTTTGTACATAACTCCAGCTGCTTGAACTAATTCCAACACGCCTGATATTTCATATTCGTTAAAGCAAACACGCCAAACATATCATGACTGCGATCGACCAAGAGGTCAATATCAATTTTTCCCCATTTTAAAATCAGTGAATTCTTTCATAGATCAATGAATAAATCCCTTACTGTTTGAAACAATGTGCTCAACATTACGTTTAATTCAATCCCAGAAAGTCAAGTTTCCATGTCAGCAGTCTCGTTTTATTATCTCAATGATACTTTTTTCTGAGGTATTTGGTAAAAAGCCTACAAGACATGTTGTCAGTCGTTTATGGGTCAAGTAAGCACATCTCGTTGTTTCTTGAAAAAATGGTAAAACAATAAGAGAACACATTAGGTAGAGGGCAAGCCAGTTCTTTCATCCCATGCCATATCAGCATTATTTTAAACTGGTGTCTGAGTCCTAAAATACATTTAAACACCTTGCTCTTTTATTTAAAAACTCCCTGTGTCCAGTAGAGACGAACTCATCCTTCCAACACGTCCAGATATGAACCTCACTTCAGAACCAACAACAGAGAAGGTTCCTTTCATACAGTCCACCTGCAAGGTGACACCCAAAACACCGTGTTCCACTGATAAATAAATGTACATTCTGCTCTCACATTGCTTTCCCTTTAAGTCAAGTTTCTCTCAGAGCTTTAGCTCCATTTGTTGTCTGAGATTAGGCGATGAAATGGCAACAGGTTTTTGCAGACATCCAGTGAGGGTTTTTGGCAAATTAGGAGTTTCTTTTTTTAAATGATAGGTTGTCAGTCTTTTTTTTTTTTTTTTTTCTTGCCAACAGATATTCTAAATGAAATATTAACATTTAGCTGGATTTTTTTTTTCACAACTGGAGTCTCCTTTAGCAATTCCTGAGTGGAAGTGTAATAGTGGTGCACTTTAACCTACAATTAGAGTTTACTACTTCAAAATAAAAAAAAAAAACAAAATTAGAATAATCTTAATAAATTATATCTTTAGAAACACCTGCTGTATTTATCATAGAAAATTAATTCATGCTAATTTCCAGGTTGGCTAACAATCATGTATTATCCACACAGAACTTTGCTGAAAAAGCTTTCTTATCACACCACGACCTAATTCATGTCGCATCTCTAAATATTATAGGGATTTTTAACAAATCTCATGAGACATTTTTAGATATTTTGATGACATTTCCAAAATCACAAGAAAACAAGCTCGTGCTGCCTCGCTGCTGACTGTTTTTAACCGTGTTAACATTTCAATCTGGCATGAAATTGATATTTCAAAACTTGCTGGGAGCGATTTGACTCGACCCCTCGTCGGCGACAGGCCATCCGTCAGCCGCTTAAGTGTCAGCATTAAATTATCCCTCCTATTATGACAGCGACATTACTCATCAGGATTAAGGCTAGCCAAACAGAGGCAGCCATCTCCTGCTCGCTATCGATTGCTGTTCCCTCCATTACCAACACGGAGGCTATCTGCATGACACCGGCGCACCGCGCATGTTGATGATGCTCTTGTCTGCTGCCGGGATGCTTGTATCATGAGGCCGAGGGAGAGAGAGAGAGAGAGAGAAGGAGGGAGCCGAACACGAGAGGAAAGAGGAGATAAAGAGAGACTGTACGCACAGACTCTCCAGAGAGTTAAGGTATAATGAAGTGCTGGATGGGTTTAATACGAACAACAGAAGGGGCCACTGCCGTAGTCAAGTGCTGTTAATATCTCCTCCATTCCTTAAGCAAATCAAGTTATCTGGCGCCGCCTGTGTTTCGATAAGAAGTGGATGAGGTCCGTTGAGAACAGCTTGATTTAGATGTTGTTTAAAGTGAATATCCAGATAGCTCAAACACAGACCACTGTATGATCCGAATCTGCTTGTATGTGTGCTTGTTTTTTCACTCGGCGGAGCGCGCACCCGGACTGAGGAGGACGAGATAAAACCGCAGCGGCGTCTACATAAATCCCTCATTTCTATGCCCTTGCCTTCCAATGCCTCAAACGTGCCACAAGACATTACTTAAATAATGCCTGAAGGTGCAAACGCCACTGACGGTGTCCCCCTCCGTTCAATTTGAAACGCATCAAATCCTCTCTAATTCCACATTTCAGGCTTTTAAATTGCCCTGTGCTCTGAAACGTAACCAAAGGCTTCAACTTTGTTTCAAGACTTTTTTTTTTTCCTCCTTTCCCTTTTTTATTTTCTATTAATGTCAACTTTGTGCTAGTCTGAGGGGATGAGATGGGAGAGGGAATAAGGCCATTTTCTTCTTGTTGTAAATGTCCTCTGCGCGGTCGCACCGGAGCGCCGGCGGAGATAGCAGGCCTGAGGATTCTCAACGCAGGACAATTTTAGGATGTGAGAGCCCACCTCTTCAGGGACCGGCGCATGGCATGTGTCTCTCAAACAGAGCCATCCTCTGAGGACGCTCTCTGGCAGATGGGACAACACTGGACGGAACAACAGCTTGTCCAACTGCACAAACCAAAGCTGAGTAGACCGCAGAGGGAAGATCTTTTATGAATCCTCAGAGAAGTAACGACCATATGGGTGAAATGGTTCAGTTCAATTCAGCTTTATTTGAATAGCGCCGAGTACGATGCCGTCGGTTCTGGACACTTCTACAGAGACAGACTCAACAGTTCCACATGAGCACACATAGGGGATGTGGGAAGGAAGGAACCTGCAGAACCAGACTCAGAGGAGGAGACTTTCTGGTCGGGGTTAGAGGATAACAGGAGGGAAAAGGACTGGACAGGCAGACAGACTGAGGAGAGGGATTCAAACCCTGTTTGTGGTCAGAGGTGACAGATTGTCATTAAATCCACTTAATATGATGAGTAGCTAACGGGAGACAGCTTCAGAGGGGTCATGGGGATGCCTTTTCCTACCCTGACTGTGATGTTGGTGCTAGAAAAACACTCGGAGAGTGCAGACTTTGGCAAAGCTCTCAGCAGCCTTGAACCAGTCCTCCTTACATGTGGGACTCCAAATGAGACTGGCAGTCATCACACAGATGTCATTAGGGCTAGTGTCGAATCAAACGTTTGAAATTTGGAGTCAATCAGAGTTTGTAGACCCCACTTCCTGTTTCCATTGCTTGGCGTTATGACTGATGGCTGTTTTCATCATATGGCAGTGAGGAGAGCTGTATTCAGATACTAAATGTAAATTTTGATCCAGACTGGAAAACGTACACCATACTTGTACACCATCATATCGAAATGTCAAACTTTGAGGCGTGGCCAGGGCCATGCCCTCAGAAATCTGTAAAAGGTTTTGATAACTTTTGCTCATCAACCCTTTTTCTATCACCAGGCCAAATTTTAGGCCATTTGAAATTAATTTTGGGGATGGGTTCACTGGAGAAAATCTGTAAATTTGGTCAGAATGACCCAAAATTATTTTTCTAAGCGTATTGGGGTGTTTCAGATGTGTACTTACTTTCATATCTGCAGATGTCTTGATTTTATTTCAACTGAAGATGCAACAATGCCTTGAATTTTTCAAATAAGTTGTACTGCATAATGGTTGTATCAGTGATACAGTACTGAGTAGTGTACTCATATTTATCATGAAGCATCAATGATGTTTGAGTTCCGAAACTCCCGAGCATGTAGCATGTAGCATGTAGCATGTAGCAAGGCACGAAGTTACAATCCAAGCAAGCGTCACTCACTGCTGAAATAGTCAGCTTACACTAAATTAAAGCTTTTTGCTATAATGAAGCTGCGTTGCCACTCTAAAGTTCTGGAGGAAAACTACGGTTTCCAGTAAAGGACAGTTACAACATTTCTCCAGACAATAATGAAATATACACAATTTGAACCTTTTTATATAATTGCAAGCAAATGTAATGTTTTGATGCTTCAGTGTGCATGTTTCTACCAGTGCGGCTTCACCTTATGCTGATAATTATGAACTGCTAATAGAATAGAATAGAAAATACTTTGATATTAGCTGCTACTCCATTGATCTCTCAACTCAGCTCCAAACACTGCATTAATCTGTACATTTTTGAACTATTTCTACTTTTTATTCACTGCTTTATCTGCACACGGTGCATGAATGCTGTAGCGGCTAGCATTCTGATCTCACAGCAAGATGATCTCTGACTCCAGTCCTGCCTCAGGAGCCTTTCTGTGTGCAGTTTGCATGTTCTTACTGTGCAGTTTTCTCCAGATATTCCAGTTTCCTTATCTGTGCATGAGTTGAATTGGTGAAACAAAGTTGTTGTGTGTGTAAATGTGCCTGTGTGTCTGTGTATCTCTATTTTATCCATTTGCTGTTATTGTTCAGGGACTTCAATAGCAAAATCTCGATTAAAAAAAATGACTGATTTCGAGCAATGATGCATCGAGGATGCAGACTGAAGTTATAGCTATGATTCGATATATTGAGTAGTATCGCTATCATTTCAGCATCATTTATTCATCCTATCATTTTCAATTTTCAGCTGAACTCTTTGATTTATTAGTTATCTGCAATCAGAGTGTGACTGAAGTGTTTGCGTGTTTGCGGCCACATGATCACAGATGCTACGTGTCAGCGACGTTAAAAAAGCAGCCTCACTGACACAATGCAACTCAAGCCTGCACGGGTCAATGTATGGATCCGGCGGTCCAGAGCTTATGGCAGATCCGTTAATTCTCGGGTGTTTTAGCACTCGCTTTAAGCTGTTTTCAAAAGACAAAAACAGAAAGAGAGAAGAACTCCTCAGAGAAAGAAAGCTTCTCCAACTATGACTGGATTACACAGAGAAGGGGGGAAAAAGCTCATTTGTTATCACATTGCTGGGTTATTAATTAGTGACTTAATTCCTTTGAAAACCTATTTTCAGCTGATAGTGAAAGTAAAATAGTTGAATAACCAATCACTTTTCAGAGTGAAGAATGTTAGCAACGGCGCGCCGCGAACTCTCTGTCTTTGTTTTCCGACCCTCGGCTCGTCTTATCGCTCCATTACAAATCTCCCCGCCCGGGCCGACGTCATTTTTCTCCCATGTAGCTATCAAATGCCCCCCCCCCACCACCACCTCCACCTCCTCCCCCCTCCCATGTGTATCGACCACCGCCCTTCTCCTGGAGATCAATACTGAGCCTATGGAGGCTGGAACAAAAACTGTAATTACTCACAAAGCTACAAATTCCTGGGTGATAACAGCTTATTTCATTCATTATTGCAAGTAAGAAAAATACACACGCGGTCACGTATAAACTCACACTTCACAAAGCAGCCAGTTATATTCCGGGGCCGGTTATTTCTCCGAACTTTGCGTGCGGGTTGAACAGAGCGGCGCCTCCGTTTGCATAAACCGCTTGTGAATTTCAACTTTTTTTTTTTTTTTTTTTCTGGTCTTCATCTTCCGCATGAATGAGACGAGCAGTAAAGCTGAGAACAACAACAACAACAACGTCAAGAAAATCCATTTCGAACGCCGACTGGAAAAGATGAATTATTTTCCACCATGAGAAATAAGGTGAGCAATAAAACCTCTCATGATACAAAAGGGTGAGAAAGGATAACAAACAAGTGGGCGAGATTTGCTGCCTTTCAGCAACCCTCTTAAGTGGTAATAGGATAACCCCGGACACGTCAAGAGCCTATCAAACTGCCCCTCACATTCGACCCCTGGGTGAGACAGGAAGGGCCCGCTTTGTTTGTAGCAATTGGGTCCTGTGTGCAGGGCCGTAATGAAGTGACCTGAAATAATGGAAAGCCCTGGGCCCCGCGCCGATGATTTTTGCCGGGATAAGAGCAGGGATCCTGATTCGGAGTCACAGTTCATTTCATTTTTCGCCTCTGATGAGATCTCCTCCGTTATCTGATAAAATTGAACAGCCATTACCGGCGGGGGCTCAGGCCGGCCAAGCGGTAAAGCGCCGCCGACTGCTCCTAACAGAAATCCTATACACTCCACTTTGTCAGCAGTTTTGAATTCATCGTTCGCCGGCGGTCGGGCCAGATGATAGGAATAATCTCAGCCCAACCAAGATTGACACTTCATTTCAGAAATCAATATTTACAATTTACTTCTTTCAAAGTTCATTCTGAGAGAAGATTCCATATTATCCTTTCCAAATAAGCTGATCATATCTCTCTCTAGTCCTGGAATGACTTCTCCCAAAATGTGAATTTTTGGTTTAAAAAAGAAAAAAAGAAAAAATCAATGTCACCATTGTGGGCTTTAATCTGGCCTTTGATGACAGTAAATCTTTATCTTTTTATAGGCAAACGGCTGTGGGCCACTGACACCATTTCCTCCCAGAACAAAGCCCCTCGCCCCGTGTGGACGCCGGCAGATACATGGAGCCCTAATGTGGCTGGACACGCAACCGACGGGTCATTAATCAGACCCGCTGACAGCCACCTCTTCCCAATCCGGCCCCCGACTTCAGCCACCAGACAAGCCCACTCAAGTCCTCACCCACAGGAGCCCACGCAGGGAGCAGGGAGACAGAGGAGGGGGGGGGGGGGGGCGAGGAGGGGGCGAGGAGGGATGCTACAAAGCCGAGGTATAAAGGGACTCAACGGCCGACGGGAGAGATAAGGGAATCAGAAGTGCTGGTGCTTGAAATAAACTGTAGCGCGTGGAAGTGGGATTATTTTCAGAAGATCATCGCTGATGGATCATAAAGTGGCGCGTAAGACTGAGATATCTGCGCACTTTATCACATTTCCCGGCAGTGGAGGGGAAATCTTTTGGCTCTGCATTGTTCTCAGAGCAAAGCTGTGGCTTTCACAGAGTATTCAAAGTTTTAAAATAGGACGATGTTAATCAGGAAATGTGAAATACATACAATGAGTACGATTTGGTCGTCCAAACTAATTCAATCCATCATAATTTTGGTCAACAATAAACTAAAAATTGCACAAAAACACATTACATTGTGTTTTCTTGATATCTTTAAGTTTTCATTTGAAATATTTAAAGTCTCATTCAGGGTGCATGTTGCCATTTGTTTGAAAGTAATCAGTAAGTTAGTAATAACGTTATATGTAAAATCGTAAGTTTCAATCTAATCTGTGATGTCTAATAAGTTGTTTTTTGTTGTTTTTTTTTTTAGTAGATTTACTTACTATTCTCATATTCTCCATGTTGGTTGCAGGTACAGTTTCTTCCCACAGTCCAAAACTCGTGACTGATTTCAACTTTTCACTTTTTGTCCTGTTTACACAACATTTCAGGTGAAAATGCATTTTTACATTTTCATTTCTGAAAAATCTCACTTTTATGCAGCAACATTTAGAAGCTAATGTTTGTGAAACAGAAGAAACAATTAAATGTTGCAGTTTTCACATTGGGCCACCAGTGGGTGCTGTGGTTTGGTTTTGTTAGGAAACCACACACACATCCATGCAAGAACGATACACTAAAAACATGAGCAACGGCGAGTTCTCGGTAGGGACAGACGACAAAGTTGGAGAATCATGTGCAGAATCAGTTACTACGGCCGTGGTGCACATTCACACTCGCAGTATTAAAGTAAAGTAAAGTGTCAGTGTTTTCAAAAGGTTGCACTTTTTGGGAGTAACCACCATTCTCATGGAAACAGACACCCAAACTGCAACACAAGTTTTTCATGTCAAACGTTGGGCCTGAGATTGACGGTTGTTGTATTTGTGTCTTTGTGTGTTTAATCTGTGATTGTTTTTAAAGACATTCCTGAACACTTGTTACTAACGACACAGTTTGTTTAAAAGTGACAGACATGAGGGAGTCTGACATTCAACCTCAAAATTCCTACTTCAGACAAAATCAAGAGTAATATTGAAGCTCTGTGAGGGGTGGGAGGGCTTCTCCTCCCAGTGAAGACCGTTAATTACACAATCAAAATTGAGGAAAAGTTAGGCGACATCTCCCAAATCATCTCAGTCCATACATAGAAACCCGGTACCACTGAGTTCCCTCACAGACCGACAACACCGCCCTAACTGATGAAGACAGAAGACTTCGGTTCAATTTATTAGGACACACTGTATAATGTAGAACTTCTAAAAGCCAATTTCAGAGTTGCAAAGCAGTTCAATGGTCTGTTGCATGATGGGACAGGAGCAGTTACACAGACGGGTCACTAAGGAGAAGCGGAGTCACTGGATCAGTGAACCATTCCCCCTCCCTAACGATAAAGATGTACCTAATGCCGTCCTCACTGAACACTGTCCCTGAAATGTCTCTCTGCATTCAGAATGGAGCCATTTTACTGTTTCCCCCCCAAAAAATGTCTCCAAGCAGCAGAGTTGAGCCATTTAACATCAGCAACTGATCGCCACAAAATGCCGTCCATCCATAAGACTTCAGTCTCATACAGATACAAGTTCTTTCTTGGCCCTAAACAAGTACTTTGTAAGTTATTGAGGACTTAATAGAATAAAGAAAATTCTTACTTTTAATTTAGTTTAAATTTACTCATAATTTAAATAGGGGAAGATGCTTTAAAATCTGGATGCTAGAACTTCTTAGAACACATTTTAACTGATGACAATGAGTGGAAGCAGCTCAGATGAAGTACTGAGAAGACTGGGTGAAAGAAAGGTCGGGGGAGCAAGTTGGTAACCAGGACTTCTCAGGTTCAAATCCCACTGAAGGTTCGGCGTGTGGTGTTAGTTCAGCTGGGTGCTGCACTGGGCCCACTGCCGCATGGCCGGTAATGCATTGATGAAAGTGTCAAAATACATGAATGATAAATATCAAGAAATGTTCTGTTTGTGTTTTAATTGTCAAACTATGCTCAATACATCTAGGAAATCCTAAATAATGAAGAGTGTTTGCTGATGACTCATTGTGATATACAGTATGACAGTAGTAGTCAGTTTGTAGGATATCGGTCAATCATTTACTAATTTACTTCAAGAAATTTATACATTTTCAGAATTTTTAGGACTAATAATATTTCGCGAATAAAAGTGCGATTTTAGCTCTCGAAGTATCCACCAACGTTGGACAACAGGCTTCAATTTTTTCCAATTTTTAATTTGAATTTACGGGTGTTCCAGATAAAGAGTAGGTATGACTAGAACAGGTTGAGGCCCAGAAAGCTTTGGTTGTGTTCACACGGCAACGCTGTTCGGAGCCACTGAAAATGCAACTTTTTGGAAACAACCTCCAAGGTGGAACGTTTTGAAAACCATCACCATGGAAATGGTGGAGAGCGCTGCCGGTGCTCATGAGCTCCACGGCTGTAGTAAATAACTCATCAATACGAATGTCTGTGTATTTGTCATTGTTAATGTTTATAACGGATTGTTTTATGCAGGTATGTGTGGTTTCATTACAAAAAGAAACAACAAACAAGCTCACGACTAGTTAAAATAAAGGAAGTAGCTGAACGATGCCATTCCAACATAGAAAAAGGAAAAGGCTGTGTTTTCACTTAAAACGTTGTCGTGCAGATGGGACTTCATGTGGAGAAATAATGCTACAAGCAGATTAATAAGCAATAGTTTAGCATTTAGACAGCTCGGAGCTGACATTAAAGCTGCTAATGCTAAACATTAGCTTAGAGAACCATCAGCAAGAGCATAATCGCATCATAAACAGCGTCTTGAATCATAACTATCTTCACACTGCGTTGTGTTCCCAATGCTTCAGCGTGACGTTCCCATTACGAACAGTAACTCAAGTGTTGTGCAGCCAAGTTGCATTTCAGAGTTCACATTAAGACACGGGCCAATGATCAAGAGCTTTTATTTTGAATTTAATTCCTCGTACGGCCGCCGCCGGTCTCCGGGCCGGCGTGTCTCTGAGCCATAGAGGAGCGATAAGAACACACATTAACACAGATCATCACAGGCAAACCCTCAGAGGTACGGCCTGATGCGGTTAGAGGAGAAATAACCAATCACAACTTTGGCTTCGCTGAAAACCTTAACATGATTTGCGGCGAAGTTAGAGCGCAGTGAGCATGTGCGTTATCCAATTTTCATTCTTCTTTGGGATTGAAGTGATGTTCCAAATCATCTTATAGGCACAGCTAATGCGGTTTCGATTGATCACAGGTTTGAGGGAGAACCGTTTCTTCTCCTCGTCTGTCAGGCGCCCGAGGAAAGCACGCGGCCAACGTATACTTCTCTGGAAAAAAAAAAAAAAAACCCAGAATATGTGCGCATGAATATATAGATGTACATCTGGTTTCTGTTCCAGCAGCACCCCGGTGATAACGGCGCGTCTCTCCATTTACAGCCGGCCTCTCTTCCCCCAGCCGAGTACGTACTCCATTAAAAGCCCACTTCACCGTAAGCCCCAGTGGATAAAATAAAATACTGCACTTCTCCGTATTGACCCAGTAAAATGAAATAATCTATGATGCATGAACAAGCTCTAAATGAAATAATAATGTCCTTAGCGGTGAAAAACGGATTGGTGGTACAGTAATTGAGCAGATTTATTTCCACCCTGTTGGAAAATGGGAGGCGAGGGAGGCAGCGGTAGTCTGCTGAAAACTGCCCCGCTATTTTATTTAATCTCATATTGGAGGAATTATTGGCTGGTAATCTATTGTTAAACATCATTTAGGGTGATGGATTGAGAGCGTCAAGCTTTTCCCCGCGTAATCAATTCATATCTCATTAGCACGTATTATTTATGATTCTCATAATGCCCCCGCGGGGACGGCGGGGGCGGCGTGGAGGGGCCGCGCCCCACTGGAGGCCTCAGCTGCTGCTGAAATGAAGTGTGACGTACTGTAGCTTATGACCTAATAACTGCATATATAAAAATGCTTTTGCTTGCACTATTGATTGGTTTGTGGCCATTGTGGAGAAGAATAGAGAAGATTAAGGGTCACCGGGTCCCCGGTTCCCCTTCAGCACTCGGGGGGGAAGAAAGGCTCGTGAGGAAAGAGCGATGGGAAAACCATAGCAGGGTTTCAGTGTGTGTTTCTGAATCATCGTACGTGTGATGGATACAGGTGAAGCACAGGAACGCGGTGTGAACGTATAGATGAGGATATTTAGTTTCATTTTCATCTATGTACTGAAAAGGATTAAACTGATGATTATCTCTGTTTTTTCAGTCACTGGCCGAGGCTGTGTTCTCCAAACACACACACATATCATCCTCAGCTGCAAATAATCCCAACAAATACACTTCTTTAACCATATTTCTGTCATATTTGTCAAACAAAATTCAGTATTCCTGTAGAAACACTAAAACCAGAAGGATCCATCAGTTTATGACAATTCATTTTTATGAAAAATATTCCAAAGTTTTCAATTGCATAATATCAACATCAGAAATTAGGTTAGAATGTAATCAAATTGACTTTCCTCTCCTTCTAACCAATGCTATGAGGAGAGGGACCACATGTATTTTCTCAGGCAGGGTTAACAAACATTTTAGGTCAGGGGTCACATTCATGGCAGTTTCATCTTGACGAGACTGGACCAGCAAAATAAGCTTTAATTTTAAACTTGAAGGTATTTCTTGAATTATGGTACAGAGTACTCATGAGGAAAATCTCTATATTTTCACAAAACCAAATAATTACCATTGATAATTACTCCAAATGTTGACATCAAACCATTTTATCTTAAACCTTCTGGTGTGAAACAAAGTGAAACGTCTAGAAACCTTCTCCTAAAGCTGTTGCATAAAGCATGATGTTGCAGAATCGCTGATATCTCAGCTCCAGACCTCAGTGTTGCGTTGTGACGCACGTGTTTCGGCCCACGGACTTCATGTTTCACCCCCCTGTTCCAGGATGTGTTTTTACCTTTTTTTTCTTTAAAAGTGAAATGCTTTTTCTCTCATTTCCTTTAAACACTGCTGCTGTTTAACTCTTGAAAGGAGTGTGTCGAGGCTTGCAGCTCCATAGAACATGGGTCATGAGCAGAACGCCAGCGCCTTCCTGAAGTGAGATTTAGTCTGATTCTTTGAGCTGAAGAAAAAGGAGGGAGGAAAAAAAAAAAAAGCCGAATGATTTTTTCCTTGACAAGCATGAGAGGTCTTCGGTCTGAGATCTGTGATCAATACCCCGGACAGAGGCATGCTGGGCTGCAGGAGCTTTCCCTCTGTTCACTGAGCCAGCACAGAAAAGGAAAAGTGTCATATTGTGATCTTTATCCAGTAATCGTACTGACACACAGTCAAGTGATATATATGTCCGCCGCCTTGCTCCGGGGGGGCTTCGCCACTGTCCGCAGCGCCGATACAGCATCTCTGCTCTGAGCTCTGAGAACCGCTTGGCAACAGAAACAGGAAAAAAAATCTTGGCGCCAAAAAGAGAAAAAGAGGGGGAAAGAACGAGGGAGGGGGAGGAAGAAAAAAAAAAAGCAATTATAGACAAGTTATGTTCAATTGGACATTGTGGCAACAAAACAGCCTGAGAATGGACGGATACTGGTAATAAGCTCCTGCATCAGTCGATGTTTATTTTCAGCAGCCGCGCAAAAACAAGCTGTTCGGCTGAGCAGATGCTCCACCTGTTCCAAGAATAACACGCCACAGTGTGGAGCGGGAGCCAGCGCCGAGCCAGCGCCCGCCAGGCCGGTGACCGACTTCCAGGAGGATGATGGTGATGAGGGTGAGGGGGATGAGGGTGAGGGTGATGTGCTTTTTGTGTGAATTTATTGTGCACAGTGATCAAAAGGGCATTCCTCCCTTCAGAGGATCAGCTGCTGGTTTGAAACGAATCGGACTTCTTCCCAGTGTGAACAGAGAAAACCCAACTTTTCTCAAACGTGCAGAAGAAGCTTCGATGTTTATGTCCTGCAGTTCTCTGCATGCATTGAAACCGCAGTGCTTTCCCTGTTTTTTTCTTCTTTTTTGGGGGTGTTTACTGCCATTTAAGGCATGGTGTATGCTAACAAGTGTCAAAAATGTTGACAACTGAAGATTAAACATTTTTCAGGAACAAAAAGTGACAACATTTTTTTTTTTTTTTTTATGGTGTAAGTGGAAAACTGTTCGAAGTCAAACAGCCACTGTCACAAATGTGTTGTCGCATGTTTCATGGTTGATTGTCATTTTTAGAAGTGAGGACATGTTCAGATGAACCAGGAGCAATCAGAGCAGTGAGTTTGTGTTATCCCAGCATCCTTTCTGGTCATTTTTCACTTCATATCCTTCTTCGTATAGTTTGCACTGTTTGTCCAGGTTTGGGATCTTCACAGCAGGTACGGAAGATGCACCACCAGTGAGCCACTCACCACATTTGCCAAACTGCGGTGAAGACAGAATATGAAAAATAGATACGTAGTAGATATGAACTCTTTGTCAAACCCTCGGTGTGTTTTAAAGTGGTATTGCTCCTACACTCACTTGTTCACACAAACTCCCAGAAAGTCAGAAATGTGTTGAAAATGTGAAAATGATGCACACTGAATGGATGGAGACCTCTGGAGCTCATGGTTGTTAATCTTTATTTCCTTCAGGGAGTAAAACAATGTCCTTTTTAGAATTTTGAATCCAAAACTGTGCGCCCAGTGTGGGAGGTTCAGCCATCGATACCAGATGAAAATAACAAAGTACTCATCCATTAAGTATTATTTAACTACTCATTTTTGGGATGTTTGAACTCTAAGTGTGACATTTTTGATAAGAGAAACTATTAATGTACTTTGAAATTCATAAATAACCTTTCATCTGCTTTTGGGGACAAAATGATTTAATTCTTTTAATTCTTTTCAAGTTTTGTTTTATTATTATATTATTTTTATGCATAGCTCGATACCAAAAAGGTTTTTTTGTATGGTTTATTGTTTCTCTGATATGTGCTTTGATTACAGTTTTGTAATGCTTTATATACTAATGAACTGATGAAACACCTTCTTTTGGAAATGTGACAAAACATGCAAACATGTTGAGAAATGTATAGAAAGTTTTTTTTTGTCTCTTTATATTTACTCATCATCTGTAGTTTTATTAGGAATTTAGCACAAATTAAATTGCACAACAGTAGGTTTGCGTGATTACTTACTGTCTTCACGCCTCTGATAGCTAAAACATGCAATCACAACTGAATCGTACACAAAGGACACTAAAATATGTTTTTTTTTAGGCAGTGAAGTCAACATACATGTGAAGTAAAGAGTTATTTATATCCGTAGGATCTCATCCCAGCCATCAGGCTGAGTGCTTGAGTGAAGGTGGCCTTTTTAAATCATGTGATTTGGGACATGTGGACCTGACAGCCGAGTGTTCCCACGAAAACAACAACCGCAAACATCTGCCACAAAAACATGTTTGTCAAAGCTCTCGTGAAGAGGGAAGAAAACTTGACTTTGTGCACGCAGCTCTGTCAGAGGCTTCTGATTATTAGTCAGATTGTCATCTGCACAATGCAGCGGTTCACAACCTGTGGTGCGGGACCCGTTTGGAGGACGCTACAGCTCAGGCAGAGGATTTCACTGCTCGTCATACAGAGACACAACTTTAGGATGGAAAGAGTCCGTGTTTTAGTCAAACTTAATTTATTTTACTCTCGTGCAGGTTAGTGTGATTCAGAAATATGAAACAGAAAATCCAAAATGAGAAAAATTCAAAAACATGCAGGAACGGCAGCAATCAAAACAGGAACCAGACTATAAACCTTTAGATAAAGAAAATGGAAATGTTTCTGAGAGATGATCAAACTGATGAGCTGCTCATTTTGAACAAGATCAATCGCATCTATAATGCAGTGTAGTGAGAAAAAAATGATGTAAACATTTGAACTGCAAGAAGGTGCAGCAGCTTCTAGAATATCTCCTCATGTGTCACGTAATGTCAGGTTTGATTAAAACTATGCTTTGCAGTTGGGGTAGTTATACAGAGTTGTAATAAGAGACGGTTTATATCCACTGCAACCATGCAAATCACTCCCTCAGTACCAAAAATGAGAAAATAGATCAAATAAAATTAATAAACAATAAAGAAGTTGAAATGACAAGATTAAAGCTGATATTCGAAAACTAGTTAAAAACACATGAATGTAAAAAAAAAAAGTCTTTCATAGGAATCTTCTAGTACAGCAGTATGTCATTGGAAAAATAAACTAAAATTTTAAAAGCTAAAACTTTCTCTGGGATTAATCTTTATATGGATTCTGATCCGATAATCAACATCCAGGCTGCAGAATTCTGAAATATTTTGTTTTGTTTTGGGATTTTTTTTCTATGAAATCACAGACAGGAGGATTGACTTTGGGTTTATGGTTAATTTTTGTTAATGATAATGTAGTATAATGACGTTTCTCTCAGAAAGGAAAAGCTCATGTTAGTTCAGCGCTACATGCACAACAATTCCAGCTTGACTTAACCTTTAATTTGACTCTTTTAGGTTGTTCTTTGTTGTGGCGCATAGTAGCATACATAATGAAGATGTTCTTCATTTTAACACCACCGAACAGTTGCTATGGAAAGTTGATATGTTTTAAACATAAAGTCAATTTTCTGATACTTTTTGGTGCAACATCCAGTGAAAACTCCTGTAGCTGTTGCATTGTGCATGTTTTTAGGACTTTGAGGCTGGTTTCCGAGCAACCAGATTGCTGGTCTTTATGGCAGCATCACCGATATCAACCTTAATTTAATTTTTTTTACAATTTTCTTGGTGGTTTCCTGGACCGCGCTGGAGCCTCTTGCAGACCAGTTTTGGCTTTATGTTTAATCCCTTTAACTGAAGATGATCTAAAGCAGATTTTAAAACCAGAAAGCTTTAAAATAAGTGTTTCTTTTTCTATCATTATGACTTTCTAAAATAATACATTTATACAACCATTTTCTTTATAACCAAATACAAAAATGATAAAATTCCAGTAACTGAGATGCTTCTCAGGACGTTTTTTCAGTTCATTCAGAGACTGAACGGCTAAAGCCGAAGGACGACATCTTTCACCTTAATCCACAGCGTGGATTTCTGGGTTGTGTTTGAAGACAGAGCAGTGGTGTCGTGCCACCTGACAGCGGTGCCGTGGCACGTTCCCGACTCCGTCGCCACGCGGCACTGTGCCGCTGCACGCCAGGCTGAAGCAGGCCCGCAGCACGCCAGCGAGATTCAAGCCTGGCGAAGCTCATCTTCAACATCTTCCCATTGACACAAATTCAATTGATGCAAAATCCTGCCCTCATTTTGAAGAGTTTATGAACATTTTTTACTCTAATGAAAGTTCTAAAATGACAGAAATCGCCGTGAGCTGGACATGGTGGTGTTAGAATGTCCTCCAGCATGAAGCAGGAGTCACTTCACACCTTTCCTGATGCAAACCTGACATCTACTGGCCAACTGCAGCACACTGAGATCCACAATCAGAATGAAATACAGGAAAAAAAAACAGATTACAAAGCTAATTCACTGCAGTTCAGTCATATATGAACTCAAATCAGTCACTGTGAGAGTAGATTAGGAATCACTAGTATTCCTGTGTAGTTTAATAAAGATACTAAATCAGACTCTACAGCTGATTTGTTTGAATAAAACCATGAAAACGGAGCTGTGAGACGTGATTACAGTGTGTTTCATACTCAAAAGTGTCATATTGTGTTTCCCCAGCGTTCCTGAAGCCTCTGCTAAGTTATTCATAACGTCCCATTGCTCCTTATGCATTTTTAATTGACCAGACGCAGTCTTTATGTCCTGATATGGAGGCTTGTAATGAATATTGACTGTCCAAATTATTAATGGTCCGAACGGTTATTAATAACCTGCAAGGATGGCACATTAAATTCCTCCACTCAGAGGGCCTGTGGCGGCAGAAACTGATGGATAACATCTAATTATTACAATGTTGAGAAGCCCTTCTCTGTCATTTTTTTTTTTTTTTAATTCTTTGACCTTGATTGAATTTCATTTTCTGAAGTTACATTAGAGACGTGTGTGTTCTTCAGAGATCAAGTGACTCTGCATAAGGTCCCACTTCATTTGGCCCTCATCGGTCGCTGAGTAGAATATCATTGATTTCTCCCTTCTCTGACCATATGTCCTTACCTTGAATGTCAGAGATGTTCATCACTTGAGGTTTTTTTTTTTTTTTTCCAATATTTGCTCACCGACCTGCCCTTCCATCACTCACACGTTCTAAGATGCACCTTCAGCAACTTCAGTAAATGCAAAGCTTTGCTGTGGAAGGAAAAAGAGGAAGTGGCGTGGATTCACATCCCTGGTATCCTGCAGAATTCAGCTTCGAAATGTGAATTCTGTTTGTAAAAGTGGGTTTCTGTCGAATTATTAATTTAGAAAATAACACTGAATAACTGAATTGTGGTTACTTTTTCAGGACAGCATCACTGATGTCTCGGCTCAGGTCTCAGCGTCGTCTGTTGTCCGCTACTCTTAAGAGATCTGTTAAAAAAGTAATGTTTTCTTTGAAAATTTGCCATTTTGCTTGCAGGCTGGGTCTAATTGGAGCCTCTCATGGGCCGCTTTTGGCCCACGGGCCTTATGTTTGACTCCCTTTACTTTATATGGAGGTCACAATACGTTAATTTGCTGCAGAGTCAGCTGTAACTTCTCAACCTGACCACAGGTTTTATTTCACTTTTTCCAGTGAAAGTGTCAGAAGACAGAAAACAAAGCAGCTCTTGAGCCACACATTGAGTACTTTAATACATTACTGTAACTTAGTTAACTTTCCTGTTGCTATACAGTTTTTACTCCTTTCCTCATCTATTCATGTTTTGGCTTTTCCAATTTTTATCGCTTGTTCTGTCTTATTACCACTTTATCTTGTATCACCTTCACAAAAACTGTAAGCAAGAATCGACTTACTTCATTGAGTGACCAGCTGATAGTGAAATAAGGTGATACGTAAAGAGGTCTGAGGTTTATGCAGTACTAGATCTCAAACACAATAAAGAGAGAAATACTAGAACACACACACACACACACACACACACACACACACACACACACACACACACACTTCTTCTAGCATTTCTTTAATCACATTTACAGCTGTAATACCTGAACGGTGCAGTGACACCGGACAAGTGATACATCATCCAGCCGGACTGTACCTTCCACAGACAGCAGGAAGTGACTTTTAAGCTGTATTCTTTTTCTTTCTGTTTTTTTTTTAAGTTCCTATTGAAGATGTACCTGCACACATTCCGATCTCCTTAATTGAAAGAACGTATTGATATCGATCTCTTTATTTCATGGAAACCATTTTTGACGGCGCTTCGGCGATTGAATTTCTAGATGGATGTCCTCTATTCTACAAGACACCTGTCTCTTATCTCCCCTCTTATCTGTGAGGATCGAAGCATGCAGACTCTTGAATTACCTATCCATACAATGTCATCTGTTTGTCCCCCAAGTTGGTGTAACCCGACCTTGAAATCAGAGCCAGCTAAAATAAATAAATGAAACCCTAATCAAAAATGCTGCTCTCCTTTTGGACGGGTGTCAGAGAGGAAGGATGATCCGTCCCCTGATTTGATTTTGTTTCCAAACCACATGATGCATTCGGACAATTAAAATTTCAGCAAGTCATTCGCTGATGGCCCTGTGAGTGAGTGCCGCCGGGCCGGGTCCCGGTTTTGGATTTCTTGCGGTTCTGCCGACACTCTGAGGGCAGGTTATTTATTTTGGCTCGCCGCCATGTCTGAGAAAACCCATGTTTCTCGGAGTGTGTGTGCGCGTCTGGAGTCAGAGCAAGGTCAAAAGTGCTCAAAGAGCCGTGAAGGGTCCCAGACCCACTGCAGGTCCTCTGTCACCTCCGCAGCCATTCCTGGGTGACTTTCAGATTATTGAATATTGCAGAAGGTGGAGGATTAAATGAGTTTCACTTCTTGCTGCCCCTTTTCACACATGTTAAACTGACGTGTTGTGAGTGTATGTTTAGAAAGGTGTGTGTAAATGAGACTACATTTATTTTTTACATACATATTCTTCTATGTATGTGCACTATGCATGCTCATATGTGTGGATGTATAGACAGATTCATCTTCACATTCTGTTTTTCCAATAAAGTCGTGATCCTGGCCTGAGTTCTCATGAAAAGTTGCTTCAGATAAAAGTCTAATGGGAAAGAAATTTTAGAAAATCACTCCGTAGGTTTAGTAAAAACTGAAGGAGTAAATACAACCTGCAGACCAAATGAGATCCTGATAAAACAGAAAGTCAGATATTTAAGTAAAATATTCTACCAGGTATGAAGAAAACAGCCAGTGGGAGTTACACTACAGCTGACACATCTGCTGAACTTAGATTCTTACATTATTTATTTATTATTATTTATTTGATGTCTTTTGACCAATCTGACCAGCCACAAATAACAGTGAGAGATCACATGATTTGATCCAGGTTAATCATATACTGCACCACAGTCATCATGACGTATGAAAACATGTCAATCTGTGTGTTTTTATTACTACTGCTGAGCAATGACTGAACTCCTTGACCAGAATTATTCAAATGGTTTTATTGGTTTAGTCCCTCTGTTGCACAAAACGCAGTAATGAATTTTATAACGCTGTATTGTGTATTCTGTATTTTTACCTTTTTCACCAAAAAACAATCGCAACAAACAATGTGTTTTTAATGGCTATTTTTCTTTATATATTAAAAGTTTAAAGTATTTCTGACACATTTCAACTGTTATTGATATCATTCCTTTACTGCTTCGCTAAAGTTCCCTCAGAGTTCAGAACTACAATCATAGTGGTTTATTGGTCTGAGTGTGCTGCCTTTTCTTTCTGGAAATAGGTCTGAAAAACTTCTTGGACTTCGTTCGTGATCTTAAACATGTTTCATGGCCATGCCAGTAATGGCGTCTTCGCATGCTGCATCTCTGTTTTATCCAATGACTATAGGTGATAAAAAAAAAAAACTGTTTACATCCAATAAAGTAGATGTCAGCATTAATCTATTAAAACATGCATTTGGCATTAACTTGCCAGACTGACATGTTTCACATTGTTTTAAATTTACTTAAAAAAAAAACAAAAAACGATTAACCGCTAATTCACAGTAGTGTTTCAACATTTTGAAAATGCTTGTAAATTACCGAAGACACAAGCTCAGACTGCTGCTCCTATAAGGAAACATATAGTTGAATTTGAAACGGTTGCTTTCTCATATGGAAACTATGTAAAAGCTGTCAGGCAGCAACATTAATGTGTATATATTATTTATTTATCGTCCCAAACGGGGGTCTAACAGCCTCCTGTGTGAGGGAGCCAAGGGGTCAGAGGTCAGATGTTCAAGAAAGAAAATGTATCAGACATGAATGTTGTTGTATAAAGCAATGAACTGCATTGCATATAGGGTTTTGCATTTTCACATTGTGCCTGATGGCTTTCACAAACACTAAATCCCGTGTGCAGCAAGTTAAAATGGAAGTCTCATCCATTTATAAGCAATCGTCACCACCAGGCATTTAAAGTTTTCCCCGAATTTGAAAAAGAAAAATCAGCATGTCTATGCAGACGACTCCCCGCTAAAGGAGGCGGCTTGTACGCAGACACTTGTGGAGTGTCTCACAGCCAGCGTGGCGTGGCCGCTGCCGCCGCCGCCGCCAATAACGCAAAATGAAATTGAATGTGATTAAGATGAAGCCATCAAGTATAATCTGGCCGCCGCACGGCGGCACTGCGGGGAGCCGCGATGGGGGACAGCGCCGCGTCGGGCGGCGGACCAGCAGATAGGGGCGTGCAGCAGTCCGTGACCCCTGGAGGGGCCCACAGTGAGAGTGACAGCAGAGATGATGACATCAAAATGGGCCCCGGCGTGATGGGCTCCGCGGCGGCGGCCCGGCTGGGGGGGGGATTGTCGATTTAGTGAGCACTGGAGCATGGCGGCTCCTCTACGGGCTTCGCATAATTCTGAATAACACGGGGGAGAGAGGACACGCTTTGGAAAAAAAAAAAAGACGTTAAAAAAGATTGTATGGCTCCACTATAAATAATGAAACACAAATGGTGCTCTATACCTCCTGGCTGCCTATGCGGCGGCGGTGATTTTTTGTTTTTCTTATTACACTCCATTGGCTTTTTTTGGCACATTGAATTTTAATCCTGGAGAAACAAAGACCGCTCTTCAAAAACAAGTGAACAGGAAATAACTAAATGAGCACTCCTGGAGGATTAAAAGCAGTCTGGGAACTTTCTTTCTGCATATAGAATCAGGATTGTCTGGACAGAGGCGGAGACGATGTGCTGTGAACCACAGCCCACATGTCTGTGTGCATATTTCAACTTTTGACCTTCAAAAGACAAAAAAGTATAAACGCAATTCAAATTCAAGTCTTTTTTTTACATCATAGGTGTAATGAATTATATCAAACGAGGATATAAAAAGCAAAGTGATTGAATTATTACTTCAGCACATACCCAGGCAAATACACATAATTGTACTAATCAGTAAACACACATGAATATTTGAGACTATAATTTGAGGAGTTTCTAAGATCCTATTGAATAACTGAAAGGCTAAAGGAGAGAGTTTATCAGAGATAATCTGTTATTTTCAGTCTGCAGACCTCCAATGTCACCATGTTGGTTTGACAAACTTCCAAAAGCTGACTGTGTTTATTGAGATGCAATGCTGCCACCAAGTGGACGAGGATAAACGTTACATTAATGTCTTTGAGTCCAGTCTATTTTCTATAGTTTCGCCAAATACACAAACACACACACACACACACACACACACACACACACACACACACACACACACACACACACAAAGGTTGGTGAGAGTGAGATTAGATTAACAGAATCATTCCATATTTGAACTTTGTTGTCGAAAAAGAAAGATGGAGAGTGACTTAATGTGACTTTGAGCACAGCTTAACCAAAAATAAGCATATCTGAAGTTCATCATATTAAACTCAAGGGTATTCAAAGTGACAAAGGGCAGCCCTGCCGGAGTCCAACATGTTCATAATCTTTATGGACAGAATTTCTAGGTGCAGCCAGGGGCCGGAGGGGGTCCGGTTTGGGGACCACAGGATTTCATCATTGCTTTTTTGCAGATGATGTTGTCCTGTTGGCTCCATCAAACCTGGACTTACAGCATGCACTGGGGCGGTTCGCAGCCGAGTGTGAAGCGGCAGGGATGAGGATCAGTACCTCCAAATCCGAGGCCATGGTCCTCGACCGGAAGAGGGTGGCCTGCCCCTTCCAGGTCGGTGGAGAGACCCTGACCTAAGTGGAGGAGTTTAAGTATCTTGGGGTCTTGTTCACGAGTGAGGGACAGATGGAGTGTGAGATTGACAGAGGGATCGGTGCAGCGTCTGCAGTGATGCGGTTGTTGTGTCGGTCTGTTGTGGTGAAGAAGGAGCTGAGCCAAAAGGAGAAATTCTCAATTTACCGGTCAATCTACGGTCATGAGCTTTGGATCATGTCCGAAAGGACAAGATCCCAGATACAAGTGGCTGAAATGAGCTTCCTCCGTAGGGTGGCTGGGCGCTTCCTTAGAGATAGGGTGAGGAGCTCAGTCACTAGGGAGGAGCTCGGAGTAGAGCCGCTACTCCTCCACATCGAGAGGGACCAGCTGAGGAGGCTCAGGCATCTCTTTAGGATGCCTCCTGGACGCCTCTCTGGGGAGGTGTTCCGGGCATGTCCCACCGGGAGGAGACCCCGGGGAAGACCTAGGACACGCTGGAGAGACTATGGCTGTGTTTGAAACCGCATACTGCTTCCTACATACTTCCATATCCATACTGTCCATACTGCATACTGCATACCCAGTCCATCAGACAGTATGCAAAGTGTTTACACTACAGCATACTACATAATAACCCACAATGAATTGCACTCCTCCCCAAGCCGAAATCGACCTGCTAAAGCTGATTTCACTTTAGCTCTAAACTCTTCAAATGTATAACTTTATCGAGATATTTTTTTAAATTAGGCGACAAAGTGGTTGTTTAGAGCCTGAGTGTGTCGTTTATTTGTCCGAATACCAACCGCTTATGATTTTGTTCGGACAATTCGGCGAAATTTAAGCCAGCCGAAGTGAGCAACGCACTTCCGGTTATTTTCACAAAAATAAACCACTCCTTTCCCTTTCTCATGCAAAAAAACCTTAGTAATAAATCTGTGCTTTTACTTTGAAAACAAGAAGGCAACCTTTCAGGAATATATCTCGCTTAACATCGCCGTTTGGACCGGTGTCCCGATAACGGAATTGGACCAGTTACGATGCCTTACTGACGGAGAGTTTTTTTGGCTCTTCAATGAAGATCGACTCGCCGTCTTCAGTACATCATGGTTGCTTTCAACATGGACTTATTGTCAGATGTAAGTGTTTTTGTTTTTTTTTTTAACTATTTTTCATCAATGTAAATCCAACCAGAAACCTCTAACATAACATACCTACTAGTCTAGCACAAAAATTGGGGGGAATATTATATCTATAACCATACTCAGCTTGGTAAATGTACATCATTAAGAAACAGTCATTGTGAACTGAATAAAGTTTATTTAAATAAGCTCTCCCGCTGTCCGTCGCGTTGCATCTTGGATTATTTCAGTATGAGTAGTAAACCCACAATGTATACTCAACATTTCTGGCGAATGCAGC
Organism: Salarias fasciatus; assembly: GCF_902148845.1. Lineage (NCBI taxonomy): Eukaryota > Metazoa > Chordata > Actinopteri > Blenniiformes > Blenniidae > Salarias > Salarias fasciatus. The sequence goes on from NC_043755.1 coordinate 20,585,686, forward strand.
ATGCATCCGGGAACTTCTTGCATACTCACAAATCGCATACTGCCAGTGTAAACGCACTGCATACTCAATAAGTTAGTATGAGTAGTAGGTAAGTATGCTGTTTCGAACACAGCCTATGCCTCTCGGCTGGCCTGGGAACACCTTGGGATTCACTAATAATACATTTCTGGTCAACTTTATATTTTGTGAAAGTACACTTTGAAGTAAACTTGTAATCTTTCAGAAATGCTATTAGTTTAAAAGTCATGTGCTTGCAGCCTACTCTTTTATGACAGTGTTTTTTGGATTGTATTATTTTTGCTCTTTAAAATACACTAACTAGCACATACTTTTAACTGTATTTTCAGAAGACATGGGGATGACTCATGCAGATGACTATGGGTTACATATAAAGTTAAGATTCATAACATAAAAACTACACAGGGTTCAGGACTTATTAATTTCCTGATTAATTTTGATCATTTTAATTACCAATTAAAAGTTGAGTTGAGGATTACTTTTAAATAAAATGGTGTTTATTTTACCACCCAAAAAATATCAGTGACACTAAAAATACTTGCAAAGTTGAAAAAAACACAGGAGCAAAACAAAGTGTTTCTAAATTTAGATGAGGCATTGGTCTGGTTGGAGCGCTTCCAGAGCTCCTCCCTCCAACCGACAAAATAAATCAATTATGTGTTGACCAGTTCTCATCAGGCTTTTTGGTCTGGTTGGAGCTCTATCATAGCTCCTTCCGCTAATCAAAAGAAAGACAAGACAGTCAGGTTTACAGTCAGACAAGCCTTCTCAGATCCTGCATCTGTACTATCGATTCTCTGACAACGACTGACTCTATCTCTCCCAAGCCGAAATGGCTGCCTTATATTTGATAAGCCCCTCCTACTGGGTGTGACACAAAAAAAGCAACATACCTAAAAAAGGCATATTTGTGCCCACTGGACAAATGAAAATCATCTTATATACCAGTAGAATTGAAATAATAAACTATTCATTAAAGAGATTACTCAGACATGCGTGAATGAAGGCAAATGACATTTTGGGGGTGGTTTTAAAGGGAAATCAACTTTGTGGCATGCTTAAAACCTTAAAAAAGTGGATTTTGCATGATATAGCTCCTTTAACTAAAACAAAAAACTAAAAAACTAAAATGTGACTTTAACTAAATCAAGTCTTTGGTGAGTGACTAAGACTAAAATCAAATGAGATATTCATGTCAAAATTAACACTGAAATAAAGTAAGAAATCATATTATCAAGAGGAGCCTTATACTTAAAACAAATCTGTCCGGCACATTTAGCAGTCAGACATCCATTCTGCTGCTTTGATGCTGGACAGGACAGGTTAAAATAAATAAATAAAAATGTAATGAGTTTTAAATGTTGGCATCTGAAGCCATTTCCATGATGAGTCCCTTCAGTGTAGGGACAGTTCAGTGATAACATCATTGAAAGTTAAAGGTGACCAGCTGGCATCACAGAACCAGAGTATCTGTGGGTTTCTGCTCAATTTCTATCCAGGCCTCAGTCGGTCAACACGTGTTTTGCGTTCTGCATAAGAAAACATTTCAGAGAGAGTTTAACCACACAACAGAGCTGTGACTAAACTCATTCACAACCTTTACTATGCGTCCCGTCAAGACGTCTGCAGCCATGATGAGGCGGTGTTCCATAAAACGGCGTTACACAAAGCCAATTTTGCAACTCCCTCTGGATCTCCCCGCTAACCTGCAACCTGCTGTGGTGCTAAAGAGGAAACCTGAGGAGCAATGCAACATGGAGGTGACAAAACGAAGGAAAACTACAGGTTTGTTTGTTTATTTTTGTTTCAAGCAAAATTTCATTCAAAGTGCTCAGCAGTAAACAAAAAATCATTACAATCCAATATAACACAATACAATAACAAACACATTTATATTAGCTCGAAATGGAGTGGGATGAAGTAAAACTTACAATCTCCCACCCCTCCTCATTTAAACTCTTTACTAAAGATATTACAGCCTTCATTATAACACAATTATATTCACAGTACAGTTAATACTGTACTGTTAATACAGAGACTAAATCACAGGGGAAATGTGGAGGTAACAATCACACCTACGGGCACCTGCACTCAGATGTGTCTGTGGTCTGTGGGAGAAAACAGAGCGTCTTCCTTTTTATTAAAAAATCATTCTCCTTAATGTATTTTTCAAAAATCATTTCTTTAAGTTTCTTTTTAAATAATTTCATATTTGGACATTCCTTGAGGTGTCTTCCCAGTTTGTTCCACAATTTTACCCCTTGAGCTGAAGGACAAAATCTTTTCCGTTTATTATTTGCCAATCCAACTTTAAAAGTATGTGTACGTGTTACACCATGGCTCAGTGGGTGAAACATAAAGGAAGACGAGCCAACGAAAAGTTTAACAATTTATTACAGGTCTAGGAGTTAAAAACAAACAAGAAGTAAATCAATGGTCGGTGAGGTGGAGAGCAGCTGCTGCCATGCTGCCAGCCAGGTAGAGAGAGAGAGAGAGGGCGTGGCCAAGGTGGGGCTTTTATAGACCTCAGGTTCAGGGCAGGCTGCAAAACCTGGAACTGGAATGGCACACTTAATGTAGTTCACCATAACAGTATGTTGTAAATTATACCCTTCTCCTACTCTTTTAGAAAATAAAAGTTGGATATTTTTTGGAATATTGTCCTTACTTGCCCTAAATACAATTTGTAGAGTCAGTAAATCAACAATATCTTTAAATTTTAGTAATTTAGAATTTGCAAAAACTGTATGTTGTAGGTCCAATCAAAGATGAAGTAGTCAAGACGTCTGTTGGTCCACTGAGCTGGGACCAGACAGATCCAGCTGCAGAGTTGCGTCTCGACCCCGAGTTTGATGACCTGCTGAACTGGCTGATGGACGCGACAAACCCTCCATGCCCAGCTGTCCTCCCTTACATGGGGCAGCACGGTGGGTGTATGAGCTCCAGACCAGATCCTCTACTGCTGCAGCTGTTAGGTGATGTGCAGGATGATCCATCCAGCTGTCAGCCATCTCAGGACAGTGAGGCAGGGACATTTAGCCAGGGACAGTTCAACATCGAGCCAGTCCTCAGACTCCCTCCAAACCTCCCCACCAACCTGCAGCCCGTCGTCTTGCTGAACAGAATGACTGTGAACACGGCTGCTCCTCAAACTAAAGACAACAAACGAAAGAGGAAACTTGAGGAGCAACATGGCAAACGGGACAAAAAGGAGGAGGACAGAGGTCAAGACGTCTTTGGATCTCCCAGTTGAGGAGCAGACAGATCCATCTGCAGATCCTGAGGTTGATCTGTACAACTGGCTGATGGAAGCATCGACCCCCCCCCCCGCTGTAAACCTATGTATCAACCAACTACAACCCAGCAGCACCAACCTGCAGCCCGCCGCACCACTTCTGACAAGTTGTTTTAGTGAAGTGACCGACGCCAAGTTTGATTGGCTGCTTGAGGATCTCATGAAGGAGACGACTGAAGCGGCAAATTGTCCAGCTTCATCCAGTCCTGTTTATCTCCAGTCCGCCACCAATCCAGTCCTCAGACTCCCTCCAAACCTCCCCACCAACCTGCAGCCCGTCGTCTTGCTGAACAGAGTGACTGTGAACACGGCTGCTCCTCAAACTAAAGACAACAAACGAAAAAGGAAACTTGAGAAGCAAAATGACAAACAGGGGACAAAACGGAGGAGGAAAGAGGTCAAGACGTCTTTGGATCCACCAGTTGAGGAGCAGACAGATCCAGCTGCAGATCCTGAGGTTGGTCTGTACAACTGCCTGATGGAAGCATCGACCCCCACCCCCCCTGCTGTGTGGCATCACAGCTAAGATGGCGGAGCACACAGTTGCAGCAGCTCAGTGGTTCACCAGTCAGATGCGGCTTTTGTTATACGTGTTTGTCTACGTGTTTGTTTTGTGCATGTTATGCCGAGCGAATATCACCTTCAGCCGGTATGAAATTCTGAAGATCGGAATATGCCACGAGGGGAAAGTGACAAGGGAGTTTCTCCACTCTGAAAAGATCCCGGTGAATATAGCGAGGAGCCCCGGCTATCCTTGGATTACCATCCCCGTGGGGAGGAGGCGCAGGCGGCGGAGGAGGGGAAGCAAAAGTGAGGCTGCAGGGCTGGCGTGCTAGTGAGGCTAAAGAGGCAGCCTTTCAAACCACCACTTCCCAGCCTTTTCCTCTCCAATGCTAGATCCCTCACAAATAAGATGGATGAACTGAGGCTACAGATCAAAGCAAACAGCTGTGCCTGGGATGCATGGATCACTGTCATTATGGAGACCTGGCTTAAGCCATCCATCCTGGATCAGGCTATTGAGCTAGCAGGACACACCACACAGCGCCACGACCGAACAGCTGACCTTGGTAGGAGCAAAGGAGGGGGGCTCTGTGTGTACGTAAATAACAGCTGGTGTACAAACTCCGTTACCATCAAAAGTCACTGCTCATATAGAGTATCTGATTGTTAAATGCAGACCGATCTACCTTCCTAGGGAGTTCACGGTAGTACTTGTAACTGCTGTTTATATTCCACCTGATGCCAACGCTAAGTCAGCTATCGGACTGTTACATGCTAGCATCAGCTGCACACAAAGCATCTACCCTGATGCCGTGCAAGTTGTAGCAGGGAATTTCAATCATGCGGACTTAAAGATAGCACTCCCTAAATTCCATCAGCCTTTTAAGTGTGCTACGAGGGGAGAGAACACATTGGACAAGGTCTATTCAAACATCAAACTGGGCTACAGAGCTAGACCTCTTCCACATCTGGGTCTGTCTGACCATCTGTCCATGCTACTGATTCCTGCATACGCCCCCCTCAGGAAAACTGCTCCCAAGTCTGTTGCCACTTGGTTGGAAGACGCCTTCCAGCAGCTGCAGGACTGCTTCGACAGGACTAACTGGGAAGTCTTCGAACATCACGACTTGGAGTTGTTCACAGACAGCGTACTGTGCTATATCAAAAACTGCATAGACACCATCACAGTGAGCATAAAGATCCGTGTCTTCCCCAACCAGAAGCCCTGGATGAATCGGGAGGTCCAGCAACTACTACAGGAGAGAAACACCGCCTTCAGATCTGGCAACAGTGAACTCTACAGCACAGCTCGAGCCAACCTGAAGAGAGGCATCAAAGAGGCCAAGGCAGAATACAGGAGGAGGACCGAGGTCAACCTGGACAGCAACAACAGTCGGCAGGTGTGGCAGGGCATCAAACACCTCACCAACTACCGGACCAACCTGGGAGCCGCGGAAAGTGACCTCGCGCTGGCAGAGGTGCTGAACATTTTCTTTGCCCGCTTTGAGGTTGCTGCACCTGACGCGGCCAACTTACACCAGGCTCACACCAACACATTCCTCACCCTAGAGGAATATGAGGTGAAGCACACCCTGCGGTCCATCCGAGGAAAGCAGCAGGGCCAGATGGCATCTCTGGACGTGTGCTGAGGGACTGTGCAGACCAACTGGCTGGAGTCTTCACCAGGATCTTCAACCAATCCCTGGCGCAGTCCAGTGTCCCATCCTGCCTGAAGTCTTCCACCATTGTCCCCGTGCCCAAGAAACCTCACATCGACAGCCTCAATGACTACAGGCCAGTCGCACTCACCCCTGTGGTGATGAAGTGCTTTGAAAAGCTGGTCCGCAGTCACATCACAGCAGCCCTACCCCGCAGTCTGGACCCCCACCAGTTTGCTTACAGAGCGAACCGCTCCACTGAGGACGCAGTAGCCACAGCACTCCATGCCACCCTCACCCATCTGGAGCAGCAGGGGAGCTATGTGTGGATGCTCTTTGTGGATTACAGTTCTGCATTCAACATCATCCTCCCACATAAACTGGTGGTCAAACTGGGGGACTTGGGGCTTCCTCAGGCAATGTGTATGTGGATTAACAGCTTCCTCTGTGGCCGAAGACAGAGAGTCAGGGTGGGCCATCACACATCCTCGCCCCTAAGCCTCAGTACTGGCTCTCCCCAGGGCTGTGTGCTGAGGCCCCTGCTTTACTCTCTGTACACATATGACTGCACCCCCGCCCATCACAACAACACCATTGTAAAGTTTGCAGACGACACCACCATGGTGGGACTCATCTCGGGGGGTGATGAGTCTGCGTATATAGAGATGAGGTGGCACGGCTGTCAACATGGTGCACAGACAACAACCTCCGACTGAACACCTCCAAGACCAAAGAGATGATCATTGACTTCAGGAGGAAGAAGACAGAGACTCCTCCTCTCACCATCAGCGGGGATTGTGTGGAGAGGGTTTCTGACTTCCGTTTCCTGGGAGTCCACATAGAGGAGAACCTGGCCTGGAGTGCCAACACCGCTGAGCTGCTGAAAAAGGCCCAGCAGAGACTGTATTTTCTGAGGATCCTCAGAAAAGAGAACATCACACAGAGACTGCTGCTGTCCTTTTAACGAGCCTCCATAGAGAGCATTTTAACATACTGCATATGTATCTGGTACAGCAGCTGCACAGTAGCTCAGAGGAAAGCACTCCAGGGAGTCATCAACACCACACAGAAGATCATTGGCTGCCCTCTCCCTACACTGGAAAACCTGCACAGCTCCCGTTGCCAGAAGAAAGCCATAAATATCACAAAAGACACTTCTCACCCGGGTCACTCACTGTTCCAAATGCTGCCTCCTGGGAAACGTTACAGACAAATGAACACAAGGATAATAATAATAATAATAATAATAATAATAAAGATCTATCTATCTATCTATACCCATGTATCAACCAGCTACAACCCAGCAGCACCAACCTGCAGCCCACCGCACCACTTCTGACAAGTTGTTTTAGTGAACTGACCGACGCCGAGTTTGATTGGCTGCTTGAGGATCAGATGAAGGAGGCGACTGAAGCGGCAAATTGTCCAGTTTCATCCAGTCCTTTTTGTCTCCGGTCCACCACCGATACGGTTCTCTGGCTCCCGTCAAACCTCCCCACCAACCTGCAGCCTGTTGCCCTACTGGACAAAGTGACTGTTGGAAACGGTTGTCCCTTCTGTTTCCCAAACTAAAGATCAGAATACAAAAAAGAGAAAAAATGAGGAACAGGGGACAACAAGAAACAAAAAGAAAGTTCCCTCAGTTCTGGATTCCCATCATCACCCAGGACCACTGATGGAGTCTCCTCAGCAAGACTTTCTGTCTTTATTTCCATTTTTAGAGACAATATGGAGCCAAAATCAAATTCTAATGTGGTTCCAGAAATGCTTTTTCATCGTCAGAGTAACAATGACTGAAATGACGTTCTTCTCTGTTAGAGGATTTTGTGTAATTTTTAGAGAGCTTCTTTTGGTCATTTTTAGAGGATTTTGGTTTTGTTTTGCATCACTTTTCAGCAGTGAAGAGGAAACCCTTTTGGCAGAAACACCTTTAGTGCATATGACGGTGTTCTTGGGGGCCCCAAGAAGCTGCATAGTCTGCTTATAGGCTGGGCCGGCCCTGCATGTAGATACTGGCTGATTTTTAATTTAAGATTTTGAATTTAATTTTTTCTGACGAGGCTCCCACCGAGAAGAGTGGCGGTGGCAGTGACAGAGCAGTAGCGTGGCTTCGCTGTCGAGATGCGGAGAGCTGTGCTCCGCACGCCACAGGCACAAGCAGGCCCACGCACCGAACCAACCATGTTTTTTGCCGTAAGGAGAAAAACATCAAAAGTCCTAACTTACCTAAGAAGCAGAGATAATAGTACCATGCCACCCGCCTTTTACATGTAACCCCAGTCCCATGGAGCTAATGAATTTGAACTGTAAAATACACAACACAGGGTTTAGTGAAACAATAATCATTTATTACAAAACTAAAAACAAGAGAAAAAAAATGTGTTCACTGTTGACCTTTAAATTTCACAAGTAATGCTCACAAAAAAACCTTAAATAACACTCTGAAAAATTTGACCCACAAATGATTCCTGACAACCAGAAAAAATATATAATAACTCAAAATGACCAAGAACTCAAATATCCACAGCCCACATTCACACACTCATTCACATTGGGCTAAAATAAAAAACGTTGTAGGCCCAGTCGATGCTCATGAGTAGGGAAGCCAGAAACAAATGGACGCTTCACTGACAGAAATCAGCATAAAAAAAAAGGCACGTGCAAAGCATTTAGAGTACTCACGAATCCACAGTCAGAGAAGTAGAAGGGGGAAGAAGGGGCAACTGGCAAGTCGCAGTGGCAAGGGAATGCAGCGTGTAGCAGCCCGTAGCAGCGAACCAGGTTCAAGTACAGCAGTTACAGTCTTTCCCATTGTCCAGGGCCCTCTCGGTCCTCATTCTCTCCAGTGTATGGCAAAAGTCCAATCCTGAATCATACAATTCCTCTTAATAAACAGACTACAGGCTAATTCATGGCGAATAACCTCCTACAGGTTTACACAAACTAGCATCGGCTGACAGCAATGCAGCAAAATTAAGGCCTACCACGAGGCTAAGCTAACGGCTAGCGGCAGTTAGCATTTCCGCTCATTTTCTACATGTTACAGTTAAACAGCAACACCAAACTCATCAAAACACCTGTATTTACCAATGGCAGCTTCACAGAGTTCACCAAAATCCACCACAGGACGACTCTTCGTCAGCCTTGGACGTCAGGAGGGCTTTTACAGTGTGTTTACAGCAGTCCTACTCGGATGCTGACAAACAGCCTCTGCTATTACCAATGTGCTGTGAACTAGGCGATGCCAAGTCCCTCCTACTCGAATAAAGTGTAAACAGGATTGGTTAAGAAGACGCATACAAAGACTAGAGGATAACAAGATGCTTTACTCCCCCACAATAAACGTGGTCTCACATCTTTTGTGCCAAAAAAAAACAAACAAAAAAAAACATATGAATGGATTATAAAACAAAACCCTTTTATCTCTGACATTTTAACTGTATATGACATGACTGATTTTAACCTTTTTAAACTTTTATGATCCAACATTTTAACATTTCATGAACGATTATTTATTACAAAAACATTTTGATATTTACACAAATGAAAGAAGAGAATAGCAACAGGGCTACATACGTGCATAGAAATCCGTGTAAAGCCACCGAGTGACACACATGACAGGCTGCCATCTCCCAGTGAAAAGGGCTCGGTTAACGAGGTGTCTTCCATTACCATGTTAGCTAAACCTGGTTAGTGCCACTAGCCCCAAGTCAGTTAATGTTAGGATATCTTGAGTTAGGCTACTACCGGGGAGCTTTTTGAAATAAAATTTGAATTCCTGTTGCAAGATTAATCACTAACATTAACACTAGACCCAACATTTACAGTTCAAAGTTACAACGAAGAAATTACAGCTTCTAGTTCAAGTACATTTAGATAGACCATGTTTAAACTGAAGGGGCCTGGGAGCTGCCTGAACCACAAAATATGGAGCCCCTAAATAACGAAACCAAACATTTAACAAAACACAAAAATGGTGACAATACAATCCTACCATGATAATGATATTCATTGGTAAAAAGTAAAAAAAAAAAAAATAAAAATAAATAAATAAAAATAAAAGAAAAGTCAGAGTAAAGTTAGTAATTTATGTAACACACAGCCAACATGCTGGGCACTGTTTGCAATTAATCTTATTTCAATTCATATAAACTGAGTTATGCCAAAGACAGAAATAGGTTCAAATACTTACCCCTGAATTTTCTCGCCTCTTCTTCATTGACTTTGATGCCAAATTCAGATATTTTTGAAAGAAGTTCTTCCGTGAACAGGGAGCATAAACCACCAGGGCTGTCCGCCATTTTATATTTCTGCCACGTTTTCTGTGGTGTGTGGGGAGAAATGCTGACTCCTACTGGTACACTTTTGTACCTTTTACTCCGAGGAGCGATCTTGTACCTCTAAAATTAAAGGTCTAATACACGATTTTCTCGAAAAGACGAAGCCCCAAGTCTGTTACTCACTTTTTGAACAACACGCATGCGCCAGACCATCCGCCCGGCTCTCCTGCTTCTCCCAGGAAACGCGGAAGTGTATGAGCGCGATCTCCTCTTCTCCGGCGTGCACGGCTCTGTTTACAGTTTCTGCGATCCGCCTCGCTCATAAGTAAAGCTTTTTTTCCGAAACAGTTTCAGTTTCATTATGTCAGACTCGCCATCGGTAAGTACTAGCTCAGAAGCTCACCGGCTACATAAACACTCTGAATGCGCATGCGCAAAAGGGAGAAGCTAATTGGGCGCAAGCATGTAGAACCGCCTTATGAAAGCAGCTCGTCAGAATGATTGACAAACAGACCCACCAATTATTTAGGTGATCCACCTGGAAATCAAAATCGTGTATTATTCCTTTAAATAAAGGTCTACAGTAAACCACTTCAAGGGCCATATATGTACTTGCAGGGTACTTTTCTGATTAAAGTACCTTTTAAGTACAAAATTTGACCTTTATTTTTCTGTGTGTAGCCACGTTGCTTAACAGTCAGGCCACTCACTAATAAGGTGGGAGACAAATGCATGAATGATGCCTCCACTGATAATGGCTAAGCTAACACTAGCTGCATTGCTAACCAGTCAAAATAGGTACCAACAAGCTGGAAAGAGAATGCATAAACAGCGTTTCCACCAGCAGTGTTCAAGCTCACACCTGCCGTGTGGCAAACAGTCAAAGTGGGGCCGGATAAGCAGGGGAAATATCACAATGCGAGCAACAGTTGAGCCAACAATAGCCCTGTTGCTATCAACCAGGATCGTGCCAATAAGCCAAGCAAGGAGTGACAAATGCCACTTCCACTGCAGTGTCCAAGCTAACAAAAACTGCATCGTTAACAGCCGTGGGCAGCACGTCAACAAGCCAGGGAAGAGAGCGCACAGCAGTGTTGCCAGGTGTACGATAATTATCGTATTTGTACGATAATTTTGCCCTCTGTACGATGTACGATCAATAATCCCAAAAATGGCCAAAAATACGATAATTTGACCATTCCGTAAAAGCGTGGTTGTAATCAGCTTGTCGCAACTGTCTGTCGGATTTTTTTTTGTGAACCCTGAAGGCATCTCTTTCCATGTGACAAGTTTCAAGCCAATCGTGCTTTTCTAAATGTGAGCTCGCCTCAGAACAGTGGTAATGATTGGCTGAATAGTTCGCTGCGCCCGCCCCATGAGTGAGGAAACGAAAAAAAAAAAAAAGAAGAAGAAAAGACGAAAACAGCCGGTCTGGAAGTGAAGCACGAAAAAGAAAATGAGAGAACCTGGAGGAGGAGGAGGAGAAGGAGGAGGAGAAGGAGAAGGAGAGGCTAACAAAACGGCAGGAGCCGGGCCGAGTCGAAGTAAGCAGCATCGCCTACAAACTTATAGAAAAGAGTGGGAGAGCCAATTTGCCGGGTGGTTGAGACCCGTTGCAGGCTTGGAAAGCAAAGCTTTTTGCCGGTGCTGCAAGACAGATATGGTGGCCGAAATAACTGTGTTAAAAAACCACAGCAAATCCAAAAAACACAAAGAGAAAGAAAAGATATTAGTGCCAACACAAAAATCCATAACGCAATGCCTGCAAAAAACGTCAGAAAAGGAGAAGCTGGAAACGGCAGTAAAAACTGCAGAGGTCAAGCTGGCGGGGTTTTTAGCAGAGCACAACATCGCAATGAGGGCCACAGACCATCTGGTGGATGTTATCAAAGTCATATTTAGTGACTCAAAAACTGCAGAAAACATGTCACTTGGCCGCACAAAGGCAACTGCCATAGCAAAGCATGTTATTGGTGACTGCTATTTTGAGAGTCTATCAGAAATCCTGATGAGAAAAAAATTTAGCATCCTGACTGATGAATCAACCGACATTGGAAATGTCAAAACACTCTGTGTTGTGGTTCGTTTTTTTGACAAGAGTACAAACAGGGTAGGGCTGGACAATTATGGCAAAAATAATAATCACGATTATGTTGATAGATATTGAAATCACGATTAATAACCACGATTATTCATAATTCCAAAACTTGAGTATTTATTAAACTACAACTTGAAAGAACAATCAAAAATAAACTTATAAAAAATTAATATCTTAAATAATATCAATAAAACAAATAAAAATAAATACCCAATCTGCATGCATTTCTATAAAACTTGCAAAAATAGCAATATGCAAAATACACTAATAACTCAGTCAAAAACACAACCTGAAAATATTCTTTGAACTCTCTCAAAAACTATTTTAAATAACAAAAGAGGGGTTGGCTGCATAGTTAAACACTCCCTGTAGTTGACTTCCTACAGGTTTTTGGCAAGGAAGACAAGTCTGTTCACTTGGTCTGGCTTCAGCGACTAACGAAGGCAGGTGACAACATTTCCACGTGCGCTGAAAACCCGCTCTGATGCAGCACTTGTGGCAGGGATGCTGGATGTCCGACGAGTTGAAGCCAAAATGCTTCCAGAAGACTTAAGTAGTCCTACCTTTCTTGTCAACTAAAGGCTCCTTTTCTGCCATGTTTGTAAACCGCTTCCTTCACCTGTTGCTGATAGAGCCCTTGCTGCGGCTGCTTGCACAAGGTGCATTCATGGTACTTTGGCAGCGTAGGAAATTACATACACACCGTGCCGTGCGGCTAATTAATCATTTTTCTCCGATTATAACGTTTTTATGATCGTGAGTAACCAAAATCGAAATCAAGATTAAAATTCAATTAATCGTCCAGCCTTAAAACAGGGTTCAGACCCGCTTTTGGAAGCTGGTGCAGATCTTTTCAGAAGAAAACAGACATCTTGTCAGAGAAGGAGCCACTGCAAAAAGGCTGTATGAAGAAATGATGAAGTCATTCACAGAGGCAGGCGTCCCACTTCAAAACATTGTAGGGTTTGGATCGGACGGCTGTAATACCATGATGGGACGACACAACTCTGTCTCCGGTCGTCTAAGAAACGATTTGCCAGGAGTCACCATACATCGCTGCATCTGTCACTCCTTACACCTGTGTGCCAGTGAGGCCTGCAAGCAGCTTCCTCGCCAGTGCGAAGATTTAGCCAGAGACATTTATGGGTATTTTAAAAACAGTGCTAAACGTGTGGCTGAACTTCGTGAATTTCAGGATTTTTGCCATGTTGAACCCCACAAAATACTGAAGCCCTCCCAGACACGATGGCTGTCACTGACTGAAGTTGTCAAGAGGATATCTGCCCAGTGGGAAGCCCTCAGGCTTTTCTTCACTGACCAGTGGATTGATGCCAGATTAAATGCTGCTGAGAATATTTATCATGCACTCAATGATGAGTCTCTCCGGCTGTATTACCACTTTCTGGGGTGGGCTCTGCCCAAATTCACAGACCTCAATCAATATTTCCAGAGTGAAGGTGTGGTCATTACATCACTGAGGAACAAGATGTGAGAGACCTACAAAGATCTCCTACTTACCTTCATGCAACGAGACTACGTTTTGCACACAGCCCTGAGTCAGATCAATCTGAATGATGACTCAAAGTTTTTACCACTCAACACAATGTATCTGGGTGTAAAAGTGATGCAGAAAGTTCAGCATTCAAAATTCACACCAGCCACACTGACAGATTTCCATGTGCGCTGTCAGAAATTTCTCCGAGTTAGCTGTGGAGAAATTAATAAACGCTTTGACTTTGATGATGCCCTCTTGGTCCACATTGCATGCCTGTCCCCTGCCACAGCGACCGATGCAAGAGCACGAGCTGAGTATCCCTCTCTGTTTCCACTCATGAGACTATTGCTACGTCTGATTGACTCGACAGATGCCGACCGTCTCCAAGCAATCGATGACCAGTGGAGGAGATTGCCTCTCGTGAGCCTTGATGAAGACAATAAAACAATGACTGTGGATGAGTTCTGGCACCATCTCTCCACTTTGGAGGACCTTGGAGCAAGAAGGGTGTTCAGGGAACTGGGAGAGTTTGCCCTTGATGCACTAGTGGTCCCTCATTCAAATGCATCCTGTGAACGTGTATTTTCCAAGGTAAATCTAATCAAAACAAAACCACGAAACCGACTTATCACAGGCACCCTTAATGGGCTCATGCAGACATCAGAGTGTGTGAAGATGGCAGGTGGATGTGCCAGTTTTAAACCAACAACCACAATGCTGCGGTCCATGACAACATCAAATCTATACCGGCAAAGGACTGCCCCCACCCAGCAGGATGCAGCAGACTCGAACAGTGACTCAGAGCTGGAGATTGAGCCTTAAGGTAAGCATAATTAATTATTTAACTAGCCTCGCTGATGGCCTAAACTGTTTCATGCACATTATGAACAGATTTCTAGTCATCTATCATGTAATGTAATATGTAACTAATCTAAACAATAGTCTCCTCTCCCTCTTCTTCATTTCTTCCAGAAAACTACCAAAGATGGAGACTGACACAGAATGGACACACAACTCAGGAAAAACAAACATGTACCCCATGGAGTGTTGTTTTTTTAATTTTCTTTTTATTATTAATTTGTTATCTTGGTTACCTCTTTTCCAGGTTATTATGTATCCAGGTTATATATGCACTTTATTTGTCCACAATATCTTTATTTGAGTTTTAAGCAGCATAGCAAAGAGTAATACAGTCTTTGACATTCCTGCAACATGTAATACAACATATCTTAGCTGCCTTATTATGTTCAGAACAGTACATAAAACAAAAATCAAAGAGAACTGTACTTTATTTTTTTAAGTTAGAACCTGGTGCAGGCACTTTAAAGTTTGTATAAGTGCAGTTTTTGTTTATTTTGTGAATTATTGTCATTTTTTGAGGACAGAGACAATGGTGTTGTTGTTATCTTGGTTGCCTGTTTTCCAGGTTATCATATAGCCAGGTTATATCAGTGGTGGGCCGTCAGGGCCTGCAAGGCCTTCTCTGCTGGCCTAAAAAGTATCTGACTTACAGACTGATGTAAATTATATTTTGTCCATGAATACTTACTAAATGATTCCAAGCGGTATGTTCTGGTTCCTTTCATAGATTTCCCGTGGTCGCGCTACTTCCAGACTTGTTTTTTTCATATTAAACCATTTAACCAATCACATTTCAGGTATCATCTGTTGCTAGGGTCAAAGAAATCTGCCCGAGGCCTTCACTGTCTGTTCCGATAGCCCAGTGAAGGAAAGTGAAGCATCAAGCAGACAGTTGCTTCAGCCAATCAGAATTCGAGTTGGCGACTCAGCGCCTTCTAGCTAGCTACACTAACAACAGCAGATCCAGGCCTCCTGATTTACATTCACCAAGAGATACAGTAGGTGGCGCTATGCACCTAAGTTGTTGGTCGCCTACCGCAATTATTCCAAAGAAGAAGAAGAAGAAGACCTGAAGAGAAATAAAACTTATGCCAGGAATACCACAGGGCAAGCTGGACTTTAAGCCCTGGCTTTATGGAACTGAAACGCACGGATAATCTGTATGACAGAGCAATTGAACTCTTTTCGAGGAAGGAAATTCTGGTGACTCTGGTGAGTAAAATGTTCCTCTTTTCCTAAATAATATTGCTGTTTTATTAAGTTGTTGATGCTTATTGTATGTGCACAGATGTAGTAGGAGACTTGTGCTCTTCAGCAAAGGCATTTATTCTGGCTGCACAAGTATCTATCTGCTGTGCAACAACTCTTTATATGCATATCTGTATAATAAGATTTTTTTATAGACAAAATAGTTATTGAGAGGTGCATTGGTTCAGGCGGATCTGTTCTGAAGGCCTTAGTGTGAAATGCACCGTCCGCCACTGGGTTATATGCACTTTATTTTATTTATTTTTTCCACAATATCTTTGAGTTTTTAGCAGCATAGCAGTGAGAAATACAGTTTTTGATATGTCATACAAAATCACATAGGACTGCACTTTATTTTGAGTTAGAACCTTTTGCAGGCACTTTTAAGTTTGCATAAATGCAGTTTTTCTTTATTTTATAAATTGTTGTCATTTTGAGGACAGAGAAAATGTTGTTTTGCTGAAAATAAAATTTCAATATGTGAAGCCAAATCTTTATTTCCTTATCAGTTGTCATGAATACTATTTACCTTTTAAACCTGGTGCTATGTCTATTTCCTGACATTAGGTGGCCTCCAGGCCTCATGATTTCGCTCATGAGTTCCCAGCCGTCATTGTTTATGGGGGACACATTCACCTAACGCAACTGTGGAGCTGCTGATGAATCCATTCCGCACTGACGCAAACCTGTGAGTGCCCGTTAGACGCAGTTCAACACTAGAGTGACTATAGCGCATCAATAGACTTGTTTAATTTGATTATGACGGGTGTACGATAATTTCCCTCAAAATATGATAATTTTATGTCTCTGGTACGATAATCCTACATTTCCCACCTGGCAACGCTGGCGCACAGACGCAGACTCCCGACAGGGGTAGACCCGGCGCATTTTCCGAGAACTGAGCAGCCGACCTCCTGCTGGTTCATCTACTGAATTATCAGTACAATTATCCTGACAAAATTGTGTCTGAAGAGGCATAAGAACAAGGTTGATGCAATGAGCTGAAGAAAGGGAGCATATGCTGCCTGCACAGCAAATGCAGATCACTGGGCTAGTAGCTCAGCTGAGCCAAGCCAAGGAAGGGGAATGCTCAGCAGTGTTAAGTATATACTTTAATTAGCACTATTACCATGGAACAATTGTATTAACTGCATATTAGGCCATTCCTAAGACAAGTGCACCAAGGTTATAAGATGTTCTGCTAAAGTGTAAACATACCCACATGTTCCGGAGACACCAACACACACACACACTAGTGTTCCAAACATACTCGATAAGGATGTCAGCTCTTGGTTGGCAGCTGACATCAATACCAAATTGTCCAATTGCGCACAAAGTCCAACCTATCTGTCCGGGCAGGCCCAACCCAGAAGAACATGGAATAAAAACTCTGTTTCAGCAACAATCAGGATCCTTTCGGGGTGAAATACTGCGTATCTTTCCCTGTAAGGTCCAGCGCTGAGCATTACATCTGGCTATGCTTAAATAAATGGTAATAATCTGAAGTCAGTCATTTTGGCATTCTTTATACCAAGTATAGAATCAAAGAACCGGGTGGAGTCGGCCAGACGGAAGTCCTGGGCTCCAACAGCAGCTCCCTCTTCCTTCTGTCTGTGCAGTATCGCCACCCGCCAGGAGCAGGGGCGTGCCCAATAGGTCAGAAAAAACAACCATGATGCGGCAAGCTGAGAGGGATCTATGCCACCTGCACAGCAAATGCAGATGAGGGGGCTAGCATCTCAGCTAAGCTATGACCAGAAGGGGGATCGGTCGCTCGGCGGCTCCCTCTTCCTTCTGCCTTTGTGGTGGAAGTGGAAGCAGCTCAGAACATGGTAGTGCGATAAGCTGAGGGAGAGGGAGTCAACGCCACCTACCCAGCAGACGCTAGCCTACCAAGCTCGTAAACTCCCATCGGGGCTATACTGAGGCAAGGGAAAGGCCACACAGCGGCCGCCCTCTAGACAGCGGGTGGGCAGGACCAGTGATGACAATCAGATAATGTTAAAAACATTGCAGCAGTCGTCACTAGCGGCAGCAAGCTAACACCTGCCGTGCAGCCAATGGGCAGGGGCCCGATAGTCGGGGAAAGCCCAAACACAACAGCTTCACAACAGCGGGAGCACACAAGCAGCGTTATCATACCAGTTCAATCATACTTCTCTCAAGTTGGGCGAGGGATGCACGAGTGGCGTCTCCACACGTCAAAGCTAACACCGACCATGTCAATAACAGCGACAAGCCAGGGAAGAGCGAGGCGGCTGTCACTCAACATGAATAATCATAGATTCATCAACCTTACCATCTGCCAGGAGGTTAAGAATGAATCTGTCACCAGAAGGAGACGCCACAGTGGCGTCAATCCGCTTTAGGTGAAAGTGGAAATGGGGAGCTTCTGTCGCAGCCTTAGAAGGGCGAATTTGCTGCTCCAACCAACATGGTCACAAGGCTTCCAGCAGAGCTTCACGATGCTGTATAGGCTCGGCCCATAATCTTCTAGATGTATGCGAACTGCACGGCAGAAGAAAAAAGGAACCGAACCTGGGGTTGGACACCAGAACTTATTGTTGTTCCTGGGCCACCCAGTGGCCACCTGATCAGGTGCACAGAATTAATGGACCAATTATGTGCATTTCTGAAAGTGCATTTTGAACAGGGAGATGTATTGTATTAACAGGTACATTTTTGTTTCCATTCCACTGTTGTTTAATATGGTTTTCTGCTTGTTTAATGGCCACAAAAATGCCTTTTGTGAATGTATCATTTTGTTTGTAACGCCCAGTAGAAGGGGCTCATGGAGCACAACGCAGCCATTTTGGAACTCATCAGAGTTTACAGAGTTTGACAGAGCTGGAAGTAAAAATGCAGGTACCGGGAGAGTGAACTGACTGCAAACATATTGCTGTGTTTTGTTTTTTTTTGTTTTTTTTTTTAACAGGGCAGCTCAGAACAAGCCAAAGCCTTCTGTAAATCTGGCAAATACTTTGTTTTTGTGCTTTTTTTTTTCAGACCTGCAAGTACTTTTCGTTAATGGTGTTTGTGGAGCAATGAAATAAACACCTTAAATTATCATCTTGGACTATACCATATTTTTTTGAGACATTTTCTGGAAAGAACCTCATCACGTTCAGTTCTAACATTGATGGTCTTGTTGCTTTCATTTATTTTTTATTATGAGAATATTTTAATTTGTCATCCACTCATTCTTATCAAATGTATAAGAATGTCATTGTTGAGGCAATTTACTGATTTCCAGCACACATGTAAATCTCTAGAAATATTCATTTTGACTGATCATCTTTCTCCGACATGAAATTGTTTTTCTTATTTTCTTACTTTGCAGGTACTTTTCTGTATTTGTAACACTTATATACATATATATATATATATATATATATATATATATATATATATATATATATATATATATATATATATATATATACACACATACATACATATATACATATAGACATATACATGTATACATGCAGTGGCGGACGGTGCATTTCACACTAAGGCCTTCAGAACAGATCCGCCTGAACCAATGCACCTCTCAATAACTATTTTGTCTATAAAAAAATCTTATTATACAGATATGCATATAAAGAGTTGTTGCACAGCAGATAGATACTTGTGCAGCCAGAATAAATGCCTTTGCTGAAGAGCACAAGTCTCCTACTACATCTGTGCACATACAATAAGCATCAACAACTTAATAAAACAGCAATATTATTTAGGAAAAGAGGAACATTTTACTCACCAGAGTCACCAGAATTTCCTTCCTCAAAAAGAGTTCAACTGCTCTGTCATACAGATTATCCGTGCGTTTCATTTCCATAAAGCCAGGGCTTAAAGTCCAGCTCGCCCTGTGGTATTTCTGGCATAAGTTTTATTTCTCTTCAGGTCTTCTTCTTCTTCTTCTTTGGAATAATTGCGTAGGCGACCAACAACTTAGGTGCATAGCGCCACCTACTGTATCTCTTGGTGAATGTAAATCAGAAGGCCTAGATCTGCTGTTGTTAGTGTAGCTAGCTAGAAGGCGCTGAGTCGCCAACTCGAATTCTGATTGGCTGAAGCAACTGTCTGCTTGACGCTTCACTTTCCTTCACTGGGCTATCAGAACAGACAGTGAAGGCCTCGGGCAGATTTCTTTGACCCTAGCAACAGATGATACCTGAAATCTGATTGGTTAAATGGTTTAATATGAAAAAAACATGTCTGGAAGTAGCGCGACCACGGGAAATCTATGAAAGGAACCAGAACACACCGCTTGGAATCATTTAGTAAGTATTCATGGACAAAATATAATTTACATCAGTCTGTAAGTCAGATACTTTTTAGGTCAGCAGAGAAGGCCTTGCAGGCCCTGACGGCCCACCACTGTATACATGTATACTGTATATATACATATATATATATACATGGGGCGACAGTAGCTCAGTTGGTAGAGCAGGTCGTCTTATAACCGGAAGGTTGGCGGTTCGATCCCTGCTCCCGCAGGCGTAAAACTGTCGTTGTGTCCTTGGGCAAGACACTTCACCCACCTTGCCTAGTATGAAAGTTGTGAGAGTGAATGGTTGGTGGTGGTCGGAGGGGCCGATGGCGCAGATTGGCAGCCTCGCTTCCGTCAGTCTGCCCCAGGGCAGCTGTGGCTACAGCAGTAGCTTACCACCACCCAGTATGGCGGGAATGAATAATGCAGTGCAATGTAAAGCGTCTTTGAGTGTCCTGAAAAGCGCTATATAAAACCAATGCATTATTATTATTATTATATATACACACACACACACACACACACACATATATGCGTGTGTGTGTGTGTTTTTTTTTTTTTTTTTTTTAACATATATTCCTATATAAATGATAACCTTAAGGTAAACACATAGGGAAATATTTTAAGGTCTACAGGCCTCATGTTTGACACCCCCCGCCCCTGGTTTTTTTTTTTTTTTGTTCACACTGAGGTCCCTCCTGAACAACGTCTCTGACCCATTCGATGATGTCCTGATCAAGAACAGGAGCCCCTTCAGCAGGAGCCCCATGCCACACACACTGAGCAAAAATATAAA
Source organism: Salarias fasciatus (assembly GCF_902148845.1). Lineage (NCBI taxonomy): Eukaryota > Metazoa > Chordata > Actinopteri > Blenniiformes > Blenniidae > Salarias > Salarias fasciatus. The sequence goes on from NC_043755.1 coordinate 20,606,212, forward strand.
TACCACAAAATATAAATGCTATGATTTCCTGTGACTCAGATCAGAGGAACTCTGAAGTGTGCAGTTTTATCACAGCACGATAGTCAATGGATTTCACAGTGCTTTCCCCCTACTTCATCAATGCCCAGAGTGCTTTACTTTGTCAATCACATTCACCCATTCACACACACATTCACACACCAATAGAGGCAAATGGTGGTCACACCAGATACTGACTGAGAATTAACCTTTCTGAAGTGAAATGGCAAAAAAAAGATACATTTTCACCTGACAAGCTGTAAGCAGCATTAACATTAGCTTGTATTTACTGGAGCATCAGCAGCATTAAATATACTTAAAAGTGCTTTCCTGTGTCAGACCTGTCTGTATACTGTTCTTTTGACGCTTCCTGTAAATCATTGAAATAATGCTTAGTGAGCATCTTCCTCTAAATGACTTCTGCTAAACTTGAATGAATCATTAATGTGTCAAAACATTTGCTAAACTGCACGACAGCCTTTCTTTAAATGAAAGGATCAAGATTTTACACAAACGTGCACTGACATGTCTTGTTTATCGTGTGCATGTGTGTGTTTCCAAGCCCTTGAATCTAAAGTAGAAAAACTTGGACTACTGGAGCTCTTAAAAATTATGCATGTCAAAACTTAAAAAAAAACAAACAAAAAAAACACATCCCCTGCAAGAAACCATCTGTTATTCTATCCTCCTTTCACACAAATTCCTCTCAAGGAAGGCGTGTTGACAAAATTTCAATCTTCTTTTTATTCCCCGATTTTGTGCCTTGTTGTGAGGCATGGTCCCTCAGATGACTCATCCGGAGGAAAAGCTGCACATCCTACTGGTGAAGCAGTCTGATGTTGCTTGTGCTCGTTCCTGCAGAGGTCAGCAAAGCACCGTGAAAGCTCCACAGAGAGTCAGGACACTCACTGCCAGGGAAACCAGGTCCTGCTTTAAAAGATGTGAACGTTTACTCTTGTTTGCTTAAATGATTGAAATTTTATCATGATTATAAGTTTAAGCACTTGATTTTAATTTCTTGGCAGAAAGGATTAACTGAAATTGCAGGAATGAACTGTACTTTGTGTGATGAAACACTCCCATGTGGTGGTGAGAGATAATAAAAACCCTCACTACAAATCCCAGAGGCCACGAGGAGAATATCAATGTTATTAATGCTCTCCTGAGAGGAGATAAACAACCGATGGAGCCAATCTCCAAGCTCCTGTAGGCTCAGTCTGCAGGACGTGTCGGCTGGGAGAGTGGCAGTCAACATAATCAGACCTTATCTGACTCTGATCAGGTAAACCTGCTCTGTCTCCATGACGACAAGCATCTATAAGAAAGGAGGCGAGCCAGTCCCGCTGGATTCACCAGTTCTCTGGAGTGTGGTGTGAAAAACAAAAAAACACACACACACACACTCACACACAAAGAAACCGAGCGCTCTGCTGAAGTGAGAGGTTGGATTGCGCTGACAGAAAAATACTGAAGCAACTTTAATAACAAGTGTGAGGAGCAGAGCAGCAGCTCAGCGTGCACTACATGTCCAACCCTCAGATGGATGAGGAGCTTCAATCTGCTCGGCCAAGAGCAAGAATCTACAGAGGACACTCCAAACCAAACAAAATCTGAGAGTGAAATCAGGCTTCAAGTCTTTCAAATTAAAAAAAATCTAAATCTTTACAAAACATAGCCAAAAGTTAAAACTTATTTGTGGAAAAAAGCTTTAAAAATCCCCAAATCTTCAAAAATACATGTTAAATCTTTCAGATCTTGAAAAATATAGATTACTAAACTCTTTTCAATCTTTAAAAAAAAAAAAATCCGTAAAATCTTTTTAAAATATACATAGGAAACCTTTTAAAATCTGTTGAAATATCAACAAGATTTCTCATTTTCTCTTCAAAACTCTGTAAAAATATATATATATCTTAAAAGATTATTCATATTCTTTACAAAAATACAATAAATGGAAAAAATCCCTATAAAAACGTAAAAATCTTAAGGAATATATCAGGGAAAAAGAGGCCTATTTAAATTCTTTAAAAATATACACAGAAGCTCTTTAAAATATACACAGGCATTTGTAAGCCATCAAAAAAGTTTTTATAATTGATCAGAAAGCTGTGGTGTGATTATTTGAAGAGAGACATTTCAACCTTATTTGGTGTGTTGAATGTATGCATCCTTTTTTAATTTGTAGCATAAACTTCAACCCTTTTCTGTCCTCAGTTTGCTCTTCACCTGTGTGTATTTTTTTTTATCGCTCTTCTATGCTACTTTATCCTGTTCAGGGTCGCTGGAGCCGATCCCAGCGAGTTCACTCCTGTTTTATAACTCAAAACTGAATCCTATACACACAAACACACACAAACACACACATACGTAGAGAGTAATATGTGTTTTGTTTCTTTTGTTCAGTTTTCACCTTTTAAATTACTAAAAAATTATTTTTTCCTAAATAAAAAAATAAATAAAACAGGCTACAAGACATGTTGATGAATACAGTTAATGTTTTTATTCTCTATATTTTTAATGCTGTGTCCTTATAATCGTACAGTTCTAATATTCTGAGGTGAGGTGAGGCTCGGGTTTAGCTGCTCTTGATGGGGAATTTACTGTTTCAACAGGAAACGCAGAACTTTTTGTGAGTGAAAGAAATGTGGAATCACATGAAATACTGGCACATGTCAATACACACATATAGTAATTCATTTTTTTTCCCTGATCCTAAGTGACCAGGTCTGAATGAAACCGTGACAGTTTTTCTCCACGTTTCTGACACCAGAAACTACATACAAAACACAAATTGACAATTACTTCTACTGTAGATCTGACTCTGCAGAAGCATTTCTGACATGTTGACACTATAGCATTAAACTCAGCTAGTGTGAGAAATGACTGTGAAGGTATGATTAAGAGGTGGATATGTTTGAAAAATTGCATTTTTAATTACAGTGAACAACAAAGTTATGTAATCAGCACTGGAGGAAATACATACACACATATACACACACGTGAGGGACTGTTGGGGGGGCTGCTCGGGTAGGTGGGACTGCTCGTTTAGCCTCGCTCACAGCACGTAAGGTTACTGCCCCTAAATTTTAATTAGGGGCAGTAACCACCAGGGAGGAGGGAGGTGGACGGGGGATAGGAGGGTTTTGGAGGGGTTGTGATACCCTGGATCTTGGGGTACGTGACTGGGGCACTGGCCTGGGGCGGGTAGCCACCTGTGTGGGCCGTTCTCCTGGGTATGTTCATGGCCCTCTGTCTGAGTGGATCGGGTTGGCTCTTGGGCTCCTGGGCCCTGGGTTCTCGGCTCTGCCCACCCTGGGTGTCCGGTGCTGGGGGGGCCGGCGCCTGCCGGTCTTGGTCCCCTGGGGCCTGGGGCCCGTGGTTGGGGTTCCCGCCCAGGGCCTTCCTCTTCCCCCTTCTGAACAGGTGTGTGGACGTCTGCCTGGGGGGTGGCTGGGATCTGGGCTCTGGGATGGTTGTCGGTTTTCTAGGCCCTGAGGGCCTCTCTGGCCTGCTTATGGGCTTCCCAGGGGTCAGAGGTCACATATGCATGATCACTGTCATCTTTGCATGATCACGCTGATCTTTAATCTCTCTTCATATTCTGCATGTGGACTCGGTCACCTTGTTGTCTTGTGGTGGGTTACACTAATGGCTATCTGTATTAGGTCTCTCCTGGTGCTCTTGTGTAATTTGATACCTGGATCCTCAGCTTGCACGTCTCAGATAACTCCCAGCTATGTTCCCTAACAAAAGTCCAAAGGATGTTCTCTGTCATATCTTTATGCAGGTGCAGGTCGTCTGGAGTGTCGATACTAACGGAGGGATCGTCATATCTTTGCAATCTCTTCCTTCTCTTCACTCTTTTTTTTTTGTTTGCTTGCTTGTTTCCTTTACTCTCTGTCCCAGTCTGTGTTTCTGTGCCCCCCGTTCAGGTCCAGCAATATCATGTATCAGTATTCAAAATAAATTAATTGAAGGAAGAAACCATGTTATCAAGAGGAGCTCTATACTTCTGAGCTCCTCTGGGAAGAACAAATCTGTCAGACACATAACAGCAGCCAGACCTCCATCCTGCTGCTTTGATGCTGGACAGGACAGGTAAAAAAAAAAGCAGCCCTGGGGGGGTACATTATTGCATATCTGCATCAGTTTCATGGCCACTGCAGGTTCTGCTCCATCATGATATTTAAATCTTTTCAATGCTTCCAGATTCGATCATGTGAATGTGCCCAAGGACAAAAGAGCCTTTAATAACATCTCTATGAACAATATGGAATGTTTTATGCTTATATCTGATCACAGTACCAGAGGTAGAAGCTGTCCACATGTGAGCAGTCAGTCTTATTATATTATCTTATCATAACATAACTCAATCTAAAGATCGGTCTTATTATAAACGTTGCATGTATGCTACACAAGTATACTGCAAGAATAAATCACTTGAAGTCCACATGAAGCCCTGGGCTGTCATTTACCCTGATGCCAGACAGATGTTTATGAGGCAGGAAGAGCAGCGGCAGATGTTAGTCAGTTTACAGACTGAAGCACTGAGGATACCTGGATGTGAAACATGCTGATACCAGCAAACAATAATAACAATGACAAACTACATCAATGTCGATGCTAAACTGACAGATTAGTGTGTAAAATATGTATAATAGTGCTGCAGACTGAAGTGGATTTAATTCCATAGATATATCTGAATGGATGTTAAAATGTCTTGTCTGTAAATTAAATTTTGCTGCATTGTGAGAAAACTTGTGAATGTCACTTCATCCAACAGGATGAGAACTATGAGGCCAGAGAACGAAAACCCAACGTACATCTCAGAGAAGCAATAAACTTTTCGTTTTACATTCTGCCGGCAAATCCCATTAGGACCAAAATGTGACACAGCTGAAGCCCGGTTATACAAATCATTTGCTCAGCTGTGCGTGACCTGAATACATCTCCACATTATTCCCAGAGCTTTAAATACTTCTAGTCTTTCACTGGACCAAGCATCTCGCCATCAGATAACGGTATTAAGATTGATCCATGAAGGCAGAAGACAACAGAACAGATGTTACTAAATATGATCTAAATGAACGACAATTGGCAACCTTAGTACCTTAGTAGGTAGGCAATCAGTGGTCGATTAGTGACTAAAACAGCGGCTATCTCTTCCTTTCTGTTGTTTTTCTATGTCGTTTTTATTCTGTGTGCTGTAATTATGGATGTGACTCATCCAAAGATGAGATTTCTTTTTTGTTTAGTTGTTACAAATGGTGTTTAAAACACCCTGGTTTGATGCTCCACAGCAGAAGCAGGGTTGCCAGATCGGGTGGGCCTTGGTCCAGCTGGGTGTGTTTAAATACAGTGTGTGCTGACTTCCTCTTCTTAACAACCTCACCTTAACAACATGAAAATGTGTTGAAAGTAAAACAACTGAAGCAGCATTATACTGTAGATTGTTGAGCAAAATGAAGAATCTCTGCTAACTTTAAAAAACAAGAGCCTCCCAAGGTTCATTTTCTACAGTGAAGGTTGAGCAATCGCATTGAGCTGGTTGATTTTTTAAAAAAAAAGTACTTTTTTGTACATTAGTTGGGTTTTATTTAAAATTCAAGAGAAAACATTTGCAAAATATCTGTCAATAAAAGGCAAAAAGAAAAAAAACAAAATGACATTTCAAAACACTGCTGTTCCCTCTCCCCCTCTCATATAATTAGTTTAATCATTGTGAAGTGAAAGACTGCTCATTATGAGTGCCAGTCATCAGTTAATGAAGCGTCAGTTTGAGACCACGTCGGCTTCAACTGTTCAAGAACAATCGACAAACCTGCACAAAAACATTCACAGCATGAATAAAACAACATATGAAGCTTTAGAGCAAAGAGGAGGGAAGAAATAAAGAGAAACGGGGTGACTGTGCCATTACACGGGATGATTATAATCAAGCTTAATTTGACGCTTGGAGATCGATGCTGCTGAAATTAAAGGTTTCCTCATTTATCTGGATGTTTATAGGAGGATCTTGTGAGAATGTGACTTTTGCCTTAATGACATTGATTTTTAAACACTCTAGCTTGTTTACGAAGAAGTTGCTGCACAGATTTATTAGGTTTTTTTCAAAATATCAGGATTTTCTGTGTGTGTGTGTGTGAGATAAAAGATACTTGACTGAGAGGGGAAAACACAACATTCAAGCATCATGTGCACATTTCAACAGTCACATTAGAAGACTTTATGGTGGCTGCTTGATGGGGAATCGTTCAGTGGCATGATTGCACTGTTTGCACTAACATATTTATTTGTGTGCTCATCTCGTTTCACATTTGCTAAACATGGGCTTCTGGAGAGGATGTGATTCCGGATGGATTTTTATTGAGTTGGACGAGTTTTATAATGCGTTTGGGCTGGAAACTGCCCTTCAGACCTGGCAACCCTGAGGGGGGGGCCACCTGCTTCCTCTCGCTATACTGCAGTATGTCCATTCTTCCTGTGTTTTCGGTGTCCATTTGCTGAAATCAGATGTTTCAGCTCAGAAACAGTCCCTGTCAGCTCACCACTCAGGGGAGAGTAACTGTCAGCTGGATCTCCTTCTCTTTCACCGCCCTGTGCTCGATGGGAAGCACTACTGACATTGGTACTCAGGAGAAGGGCGCCAAATGTCTTCACGTGCGTTTTCAGATTTCCCTTTTCCCATCAGCCTAACAACCTGAGCTCTGTGACACTGTGACAGAACACAGGATGAGCCGAATCGCTTCTCGTCATTGCAGAGAAAGCACCTTTACCTCTCTGTAATTGTCTCATATTTGTTTGACAGAATGTGCGGGGCTGGTGGCAGCTGTTCGCTCTCTGCAAAGGGAAAGAGCCACGAGGCAGCCGGGAGCTGCTTTTGTATCTTCAAATATTAAAGAGGGATTTCTCAGCATGAAACAAATTACCAGTCACCTGGCTCTCCGCCTCCACCGTGTGATCCTGAACTCTTCATCATCACATTTCTATAAAACGCCCCGACCAGCAGCTGATTTCTCTCTTTCTACCAAATAAAATCAATTGTTAAAACTTTTAAATAAGGACAGAACAGCTCATAAACGTGCACCTATAGTCCAGTATGAATACACAATTGCATCCTATGCTGCATTTATCAAGTTTCAAACCTGGAACTGTAGGATGGTCATCATTTTAGGGTTTCTTGTTTTGTTTTGTTTTCGTCATTTCAAGCTTATTTGACTATTTCAAATATTTTGGTTCTTTTTTCCTCCTTAGTTAAATCTAATAATTTTAGCTAGTTTGTTTTTCCCTTTTTTCACCCTTTTAAATACTTCAAGCCATCATTAGACATTTAGTGATGTTAGCTTGTTTTTAGCAAATTAATCGATTCAATTCTTTTACTATTTATCTGCTTTTATCATTTAAATATTTTTGCTGTTTTACTTCTTTTTTTTAATTAATGCAACTTCTTTGCATATTTTTCCATGGTCTGGAATGATTCTATCCGTTTTTTTTGTTTGTTTTTTTTACATTAGTAAAGTTATTGTAGAAATGTTATTTATTAACTTTAAACTGTTTTGGTGTTTTATGTCTGTTTCTAGTAATTCTATGTAACCGAGTGGGTGATTGAAGTGTTCTGTGAGCGGAGGGGCCTTGAACGCACCACCCGGTCCCCTCCCTCTCTTCACGCTACTTAATCAGCTGATCGACCACCGGTGGGTTAGGTTCGGCGTTTGAGAGCTCGGGTGCAGGGCGCGGTTGTGTCGAGCTGAACGTAAGTTTGCTTATTAAATCTACAAAACACGGATGTTAGGCAATCGGCTGGTTTTTCATAAGCATTCTTCTGTTTATAGTTGGCCGCTGCTGTTCTTTAAGCTCTAAATATGATTTCATTAAGCTCTCTAATTCCTGTACTGTCTTAAAGTAACTATTGTTTTAAAGAAGATATCTCTAATAAATTAATTCCCCTGTCCCCCTTAGCACTGATAGCCTGTCTTAATTCTGTAGTGTTTAGTGTTTTCTTTGAGTTAATGAAGGGATTGCTTTTGGGTTTTGTGGTTTAGTATTTTAACATCTACCTCAAACTAAAAGCACTTTACCCTTTGCCCATTTGCACATTGTGCACAGACTCAAAGCACTTTAACATCTTAAGCACTTTAAGCACTACAGCACTTTAAAGATAGAAGAAGATATGGGTTTTGGAATTCTTTTTGGTTTGCCATTAATTGTTTGATTTGGAGTTTCTTTATTAATTTTGTGTGTATTCAATTTGTTTAATTTCTGAATCCCATGTTTACTTTTTTTGATTTTTTTGGGCTATGGTGCTTATCAAAATATTTTATCTAAATTGTTACACTTCAGCAAAATTCTAAAATAAACGTAATATATTTTGCCATCACTGCCTTGGTTTTCTTTAATGCTGGATCACGAACTGTGCATGCGAATTTCCAAAAAGGGGTTTATTGCTCGGTCATTGTACCACAGAGTGGCATTGTCGGCAGGATCTGGCAACCAGGCAGTGTGGCTTTAGTTTGGATAAGTTGCTGTAGTGTTTTTTTTGTGAGAGCTTTATTTAAAAAAAAAAAAAACTCGAACTTTATAAATCAATTAGAGCTTAATTGAACAGCAGCTGGCACACCGTGGGACGAGACCAATATCCCTGGTGTCTGGTGTCCATTCCATCCACGTCGAACCATGGGGGAGGAAGTGCAGCGGCTTCAAAGGAGGGTCCTTGAGCTCGAGGATGAACGAGATCGTTTGGTGCAAGAGAGGGACAGCGCCGACGCCGGGCCAAGTCGAGCAGGACAAGCGGACAGTGCTGGGACTACAGATCGGATCATCTATCTGCCTCGAGAAAGAAAGTGTCCAATCTTCAGGGGAACTCATGGGATTGGCATCGATGAATGGATTGAGGAGGTCCGTGTAAGCATGCGGGTGAGACATGTGGGCCGTGCAGACGAGGCTGGGTTTATTTTTGACCATTTAGAAGGTGAAGCGCGTGATGAAATTAAATATAGAACTGTTGCTGAACGAGAAGATCCAGAGACTGTTTTTAAAATCTTGAAAGAACTCTATGGGTGTCAGAAACCTTACATTTTGCTCCAGGAAGATTTCTTTTCAAGAAGGCAGCTTAATGGTGAAACTTTACAAGAATTCTCACATGCACTGTTTTGTTTAATGGAACGAGTTGTTGCTAATGCTCCATACCGAATGACTAATTCTGCTACACTGTTGTGTGATCAATTTGTAGAAAATGTAAATAATCCTAATTTAAGAAGAGAGCTAAAGCGTTTAGTGAGGGAAAATCCTAATTGCACCTTGCTTGAAGTCCGTTCTGAAGCCATAAAATGGGAGCGTGAGGGCGGGGTTGTTGAGGGTAGGGCAAATTTCCATGCTGTGCCTACATTATGTGCCACCCAAAATGTTAATGTGCCCCCACAGGTCCCTCCACCCCCTGATACGGCTACCCAACTTGCTTCCCTTACTGCCTTAGTTCAGAAGCAACAAGAGCAGTTAGCACATATCACACAAACCCTTGCCGCTATGCAGTCTCCTACTCCTAGGTCCCCAGGTCCAAATAGTGTTACCTGCCATCGCTGCCAACAGCCAGGCCATATTGCTCGTCACTGTAATGCACGTGTTCGTTTCAGGTCCTCCTCAGCTCGCTCCCCTCAAGCGATGGCCCCCACTAGCACTCAGCAGACGGAAAACTAGCTCCCCCTACTGTCAGGAGCCAGACATTAGGAGGGGATGGGTTAGGCTCATCAGTGGTGGAGGGTGAAATGGAAAGTTTAATTTCCCCTTGTCCTCAGGTCACAGTGAAATTGGCCGGGGTTCCTGTTCAGTGTATCCTTGATACTGGGTCTATGGTTTCAACCATTTCAGAGTCGTTCTTCAAGCAAAATCTTCAAGGTGAATTAAAGTCATGTCACTGGCTAGAGTTGAAGGCCGCTAACGGTTTATCTATCCCTTACCTGGGTTATCTTGAGCCTGATGTTGAAGTGGGTGGGAGAGTAATTCCACGTAGAGGTATTTTGGTTGTAAAAGACCCTCCAGAACAGGCTAGCTCCACTCCCACACAAGGTATTATTGGGATGAATGTCATAAAAGCATTCTATGAGCAGCTTTCTCATCAGTATGGCCCTGATTTGTTTGACCTCCCCTCTGTTGTAGACGTCCCTGCACCCTGGTTACCTGCTTTTCAGCTCTGCCAAAAAGCTGAGGGGCACTATAGCCCAGCTCGAGTGAGTATAGCCAAAGTCCGAGGTCGAAAGCCAATTGTAGTTCAGGCGGGAACTACCAAATTTGTTGCAGCTACCTGTTCTGTTTTAGCAGGTTCTACTGGAGCGACACTTGCTGAGCCCTTGGGTCACGGATTTAGTTTGCCGCCCGGGTTGTTGATATCCCCATGCTTGATCAGTGTTAGCAGAGGAACAGCCTACATTCCGGTTGCTAATGTTAGTGCCTCCACTGTGACTTTAAAGCCTCGCTGTCCTTCCGCTTTTGTGTCCCCTGTTGAAGTAGTCAGTTTACCTTCAGGAGTATCAGAAATTCCCTGCGAGCTTGATTCTTTAGTTGCTACTGTTCGGTCACACACTGCAGGGGTTGGTCCAGTGCGGGAGAAAATTTTAGGGCTTGACCTCTCAATGTTAACTTCAGGTGAACAGCAAAAAGCTAGGGCATTATTGCTGAAGTACGAGTCAGTATTTTCAGCTTTCGATGGCGACTTAGGTTGTACAGGACTTATATCACACGATATCCCTCTGTTAGACACCGTCCCTGTGCGTCAACGTTATAGACGCATACCGCCATGAGAATACGAGTCGGTAAAAGCCCACATCAATCAGCTGTTGGAGGCCCAAATAATACGAGAGAGCAGCAGCCCCTACACCTCCCCCATCGTGATCGTTCGCAAGAAGGATGGCGGCCTGCGCCTGTGCGTGGATTACAGGCAACTAAACAAGAAAACTCGAAAAGACTCTTTTCCACTACCACGAATTGAGGAGTCGCTTGATTCGTTGTCCGGAGCTCAGTGGTTCACAACTATGGATTTAGCCTGCGGCTATAATCAAGTGCCAGTGACAGAATGTGACAAAGAAAAGACTGCATTTTGCACCCCATTCGGCTTATATGAGTTTAACCGAATGAGTTTTGGACTATGCAATGCGCCCGGGACCTTCCAGAGGCTCATGGAGCGAATGTTTGGTGCACAACATGGTCAGTCTCTGTTACTGTATCTTGATGATATAGTTGTCTTTTCTTCAGATGTTGATGAACACTTACAGCGACTCGAAGTGGTGTTAAATCGTTTGCAGCGGGAAGGATTAAAAGTTAAACTGGAGAAATGTGAGTATTTCAAAAGGGAGGTGCAATATCTGGGACATCGAATTTCTAAAGAGGGGGTTTCCACCGATCCCGCCAAGATAGCAGCGGTGTCCAACTGGCCTCGGCCGCAGACCGTCTCGGAGCTTCGGTCCTTCATCGGCTTCGCCAGCTATTATCGGAGGTTTGTGGACGGCTTCTCCAAGCTGGCTAGCCCACTCAATCGGCTCGTTGCAGATCTGACCAGCCCCGACAAGCGGAAAGGGCGGAAGACATGCCTGGGCAACGCTTGGTCTGAGGAGTGTGAGGAGAGCTTCAATGCCCTGAAGTCCCGCCTTGTAAGTGCTCCCACATTAGCGTTTGCTGATTTCACTCTGCCATTTATCCTCGAGGTAGATGCGAGCCACTGTGGATTTGGAGCTGTCCTGTCCCAGGAGCAAGGAGGGAAAGTGAGACCAGTGGCCTATGGCAGTCGCAGCCTGCATCCAGCTGAGAAAAACTACAGCTCCATGAAGTTGAAAATGGCAGCCATGAAGTGGGCAATGGCAGAGAAGTTCAAAGATTACCTGTGGGGCAACCGCTGTGTTGTATGGACTGATAACAATCCACTGAGCCACCTGGATACGGCCAAGCTGGGAGCTACTGAGCAACGCTGGGTCGCTGAGTTGTCCGCCTTCGACTATGTTGTGAGGTATCGGCCTGGGCGGATTAATCGAAATGCTGACGCTCTCTCTAGGCAGCATCCTCCCAGTAACGACCGAGATCAGCTGGAGCGTCACCTACCTGGCACACGAGTTCCTGAGGCGATCGCAGAAAATATCGACCAGCGTCATCAGGAGGCCCATCAGTCCACAATCACTGCCCTTCCTTCCCGCAGTCCAGGGGATCTGAAGATGCTCCAGCGTGTTGACGCTGCTATCGGAGCTTTCCTGTTGTTCTGGAGCCAACAGAGATTTCCGAGTCGTGCTGAGCAGGAGGAGATGATCCCTCGAGCGCGGGGTCTGATCAAGCAGTGGGATCGCATCGTGCAGAAGGAGGGACTGCTTTACCGCCGCCTGCAGAGATCAGATGGAGGTGAGGAGATACTCCAACTTCTGTTGCCTGAGTGTTTGCAGGAGGAGGTGCTGAAGGGTCTCCACCAAAACCATGGCCACCAAGGGATCCAGCGGACCACTGAGGTTGTGCGGCAGCGATGCTACTGGCCAGGAATGGATCGGGATATAAAGGACTGGTGCCAGAGCTGTGAACGCTGCGTGGTCGCCAAAAGCACCCAGCCCAAGATTCGTGCACCCATGGGCCACCTTCTTGCATCTAGACCCAATCAAGTTCTCGCAATCGATTTCACACTTCTAGAGCCGGCTCGTGATGGGAGGGAATTGGTGCTCATCATGACAGACGTATTCTCAAAGTTCACGCAGGCAGTTCCCACACGTGACCAGAAGGCCCAGACGGTGGCAAAGACATTGGTTCGAGAATGGTTTTATCGGTATGGTGTCCCAGCCCGAATACACTCGGACCAGGGAAGAAACTTTGAAAGCCTGCTTGTCCAGCAGCTGTGCGCACTCTATGGGGTCCAGAAGAGCCACACCACACCTTACAGACCACAGGGCAACGGTCAGTGTGAGAGGTTCAACCGGACCTTGCACAATCTTCTCCGCACTCTCCCTCCTGAAGAAAAGCAAAACTGGCCAAGTCATCTGCCCCAGCTGGTGTTCCAGTATAATGCAACTTCCCACCAGTCCACCGGTGAGTCGCCCCATCTGTTAATGTTTGGCCAAGAGCCTCACTTGCCTGTTGATTTCCTCCTTGGCAATCTTCCAGAGCCTGAAGTTGGAAGGGTGTGTGACTGGGTGGTGGAGCATCGTCAGCGATTGCAGGTGGCCATGGACGTTGCCCAGAATAGAATGGAGTTGGCTGCACGACAAAGGAAAGAGCGACATGACAGCCAACCGCTGTGTGAGCCACTGCATGAAGGCCAGAGAGTGTACCTGCGGGATGTTGGTCCAGGCCGTAGAAAAATTCAAGATGCCTGGGGCTCCACACTTTACCAAATTGTGAAATCTCCCTGACCAGGAGGTGTGGTTTATTCAATAGCCCCTGTTGACTGTCTCAACCAAGTAAGGCAGGTGCATCGTACCGCTCTAAAGGCCGCTCTACCTCCTCCGGAGACCAGCCTAGAGGTATGGCCGCAAGATGTATCTGCGGAAGAGGGAGCAAGTGATGAGGAACCTGAAGCTGGAGCCTGGGTGGTAGTCAGAGAGTCTGTCAGTGCGCCATCATCACCGGTAGCACTGCCCTCATCACCTGCAGTGCTGCCCTCACTACCTGTAGCCCTGCCCTCACCTGAGCATCCTGCTGTCCAAAGTCCGCCCACTCCTCCGCCGGTTGTTCCAACTGCACGTCATAGTGCTGAGCCGCCAATCAGGAGATCCAACCGCAAAACAGCCGGCCAGCATTCCAATCCACATCGCCTCCCTGTGTCTATTAGGGATGAGGAACAAGGGGCTGCTGCCTCTCAGATTCAGGGTGCCAGTAGTTCAGCGACGGCTATATTCCGTCCCTGGTCCTAGGTCCTGTTTTAAATCGGTGGGTCCCGATTCATTTTGGGGGGGAAGAATGTAACCGAGTGGGTGATTGAAGTGTTCTGTGAGCGGAGGGGCCTTGAACGCACCACCCGGTCCCCTCCCTCTCTTCACGCTACTTAATCAGCTGATCGACCACCGGTGGGTTAGGTTCGGTGTTTGAGAGCTCGGGTGCAGGGTGCGGTTGTGTCGAGCTGAACGTAAGTTTGCTTATTAAATCTACAAAACACGGATGTTAGGCAATCGGCTGGTTTTTCATAAGCATTCTTCTGTTTATAGTTGGCCGCTGCTGTTCTTTAAGCTCTAAATATGATTTCATTAAGCTCTCTAATTCCTGTACTGTCTTAAAGTAACTATTGTTTTAAAGAAGATATCTCTAATAAATTAATTCCCCTGCCCCCCTTAGCACTGATAGCCTGTCTTAATTCTGTAGTGTTTAGTGTTTTCTTTGAGTTAATGAAGGGATTGCTTTTGGGTTTTGTGGTTTAGTGTTTAGTATTTTAACATCTACCTCAAACTAAAAGCACTTTACCCTTTGCCCATTTGCACATTGTGCACAGACTCAAAGCACTTTAACATCTTAAGCACTTTAAGCACTACAGCACTTTAAAGATAGAAGAAGATATGGGTTTTGGAATTCTTTTTGGTTTGCCATTAATTATTTGATTTGGAGTTTCTTTATTAATTTTGTGTGTATTCAATTTGTTTAATTTCTGAATCCCATGTTTACTTTTTTTGATTTTTTTGGGCTATGGTGCTTATCAAAATATTTTATCTAAATTGTTACACTTCAGCAAAATTCTAAAATAAACGTAATATATTTTGCCATCACTGCCTTGGTTTTCTTTAATGCTGGATCACGAACTGTGCATGCGAATTTCCAAAAAGGGGTTTATTGCTCGGTCATTGTACCACATCTAGCTAGTTTCTTTATTCATCTTTCTTGTTTAATACATTCCAGTTGTTTAATTCAGCCATTTTAGCAACTTCCCCTGGTATTTAAATAGTCTGTTGGACCTTTTTTTTAACCTGTTTGAGCAGGCTTACCTGTTTTAGCCTTCACAAATCATTTATGGTGGTTTAACCGTTTCAGGTCTTTCAACATAAAGTTTTTGTTGTTGTTAAAGCAAGCAAGTCTGCACACTAAATAAAACTCTACTCTCGTGAGACTTAACCTTCTTTTCATCATCATGATTCATGGTTAGCTTTCTAAGAAGTATATTTGGAAACCCAGACTTCTACCACAGACTGAGGCTATGTCTGACTCAGTGGTGGGCGGTGCATTTCACACTAAGGCCTTCAGAACAGATCCGGCTGAACCAATGCACCTCTCAATAACTATTTTGTATATAAAAAATTGTTATTATACAGATATGCATATAAAGAGTTGTTGCACAGCAGATCGATACTTGTGCAGCCAGAATAAATGCCTTTGCTGAAGAGCACAAGTCTCCTACATCTGTGCACATACAATAAGCATCAACAACTTAATAAAACAGCAATATTATTTAGGAAAAGAGGAACATTTTGCTCACCAGAGTCACCAGAATTTCCTTCCTCAAAAAGAGTTCAATTGCTCTGTCATACAGATTATCTGTGCGTTTCAGTTCCATAAAGCCAGGGCTTAAAGTCCAGCTTGCCCTATGGTATTTCTGGCAAAAGTTTTATTTCTCTTCAGGTCTTCTTCTTCTTTGGAATAATTGCGGTAGGCGACCAACAACTTAGGTGCATAGCGCCACCTACTGTATCTCTTGGTGAATGTAAATCAGAAGGCCTGGATCTGCTGTTGTTAGTGGAGCTAGCTAGAAGGCGCTGAGTCGCCAACTCGAATTCTGATTGGCTGAAGCAACTGTCTGCTTGATGCTTCACTTTACTTCACTGGGCTATCGGAACAGACAGTGAAGGCCTCGGGCAGATTTCTTTGACCCTAGCAATAGATGATACCTGAAATCTGATTGGTTAAATGATTTAATATGAAAAAAAACATGTCTGGAAGTAGCGCAACCACGGGAAATCTATGAAAGGAACCAGAACATACCGCTTGGAATCATTTAGTAAGTATTCATGGACAAAATATAATTTACATCAGTCTGTAAGTCAGATACTTTTTAGGCCAGCAGAGAAGGCCTTGCAGGCCCTGACGGCCCACCACTGGTCTGACTCTGGCGTGTCTGACTTTAAGGCTGGTGCAGAAAGAACCAAAATGTCTCTTTTTTCACAGCTTGAAACAGAATCAGATCCCAGGAAAATCATGAATCATGTATAGAGACCAATAAAAAAAGAAACTATTTTCTTTCTTTAAACCAGCCCTAAAATAATTTAACCCAATGTCTAATATGATCCCATTACCCTTTCTGCTGGAGTTGAAACCAGCTTCTGGCGAGTGGGCTGTGTCCGTACCCCAGAGGAGACAGCTGATCACATGAGCCGCTCGCTCTAATGCATTTATTCATTAACAGTCTGCGCCAGTTGGCCACTGTCATCATCATCATCGCCATCTTTACCCCTCTATTAGCATATCTGGAAAGCCCGGCCCTGAGAGCAAGAGGAGAATGAGTTTTCATGTGAACAGGAGAAATTAAAGCTGATGGAATTTACCCGTTTCCCACAGACTTCCATAACAGCCGCCGATTTCACCATCCTGTTTCTGCGTTTAACTTCTGCATTAAACTAAATGTACATTTAAAACAACCCATTAGCAAAGTGTAAATGACTCAGCCTATTTCCTTTTAGATTAAAAAAGCCTGTTTTTTTGCTTAATATGTGGATAAAAAGTCCAAGATTCAGCCTTCATTCTTTTTTTCCCTATAAATCCAAAAGCTACCTCACAAAAGAAAGTGAAAACATGTTCAAGATGCATGACTTTCTCATTTCTTTGTTTCTCATTTATATTTATGCCAAAGCTACTGCTGGCAGGACCTGAAAGATTACAGCCAAATGTATCATCTGAAGCCAGGGGAGGAGAGACGCTGCCGAGTCCCGCTGTATATTTCTGCTTTACCCGTCATGAATTCCAAACCCGGTGCAGCACAGACTCACCTCATCCCTAAGTACAAAAAGAAAGTCCGCTGCTTTGGGTTTTTATTGCCTGTAAAGTAAAAAATACTGTGTGAAACATAGAAACTCGTGACTTCTTTCTAATCGTGTCGAGAACTGCTTTGCAGGTACAATGAGGCTTTGTTGAGGACTATCGTCACATTTCTTTGTGATATGCTGACATTTTCAATTCCATTGAAAGGAGTGATTAGCTTTTTCTGAAGAAAGACAGGTTGTTTTTTTTTTTAAATGCATGAATGACGCAGGTAATGAGCTTTTGCTATTGAATTTTCTCATCTTAATTTCATTCTCGGTTGTTTTGTTTTTCTTTGCGGACTTACGGAATAAGCTTGATTGAGTATCTTAACACTCAAACTTTCGTCGTACTTGCCAACTCACCTTCGGGTTACTTCAATGTTCAGGTTTTCCAAATAAACAAAATAAATTTGGATTTATATCAAATATTGTAGAAAAACACAAATTTGTAAAGAGTACATCCAAATGTTTCTTTATTCAGTCCTGAATATCTAAATGCATGTAACAAGCAAATGAACAATTTGGCAAACATGTTTTCAAGTTTCTTGGCATTTTTAGTATCTGTTTACATGACAATGGTGCTCAGAGCTGAAAATGCAACTTTTATGAAACATTACCACTGCACACGTGCACCACGGCCCGAGGAAACACTTCTTCCAGACAATAACAACAGTGTTTTCCTGCAGAGTGTCATGACTCCCAGTCCAGATTCTCCTGGACTTGGTAGTTTTACGGTTGTGAGTCACCGAAATTTATTTTGTTGTATTGTTTTTATACAAAACAAAAAAAAAAGAACAAAACCTATCCAGTTTATTTGGGACGATGTCCGATGTCCAGCGTGTCAACCTAACAGAGAGTTGGACTCCCTTTAAAGACCATAAAGACAATGCCTTGCTTCACAGAACACCTTGAGTCACTCAACACCTTCCTGAGTGTAAAAATCCTTTAAAAAGACACTTTCAGTCCTCGAAGCGCATCCTCATCTCACCCGAAACGACCACGGAGAGCATGTTGAATCTTTTGCAGCATTTTACCGGGCAGTGATTCATGCCGCCATCACGGACCCTGGATGGCAGAGTGCCTTTAGGAAGGATGATTGTCGTCTCTCCAGCGAGCTTTTAGACAAGTTCAAAGCCGAACACTGAGTGGCTCTCTGGCCACCGCCGGTCATTTCTCTCATGGCTGTTTGAGTGTCCAAGGGTCCTTAGAAAGGAAACGAACACCAAGTTGTTCCCCGGGGCCGTTGTCTTCTCTGTCTGAGTGTGAATGGATTGCTGTGAATGAAGCACACCAGGAGAGTAAAGTCATCAACATAAAGCTAAATTATCAGGAACATTCCCTGGTGGTCCGGCTGTCCTCTCTTATGGTGTCACCGTTGGGATTCGGAATATTGGAGGTGCCTGTAAGCTGGTCTTTATTAGAAATCCAGAGAGAAATCAGTTAAACGTAGAGTTTTTTTTTTTTTTCAGATAGTATACGTGATTTTGATTTTACCACAGTTCAACAGACAATATGAACGTTCATCTGCATCCTTTCCTCCTTTAATGAGACGATGGGTTTTAATTTGAAGGGATTTCATTGAATGTTCAACAAAAAGGTTAAACTTCAGCTTCTCTTTACAAGCTGTATTTAAGTTGTGGAAGATTGATCCAGTCTACAGGGGAGAGTGTGTTCCTTAAACAAACTAATATATTCAACTTAAAGAGAGTCATTAGACTCACAGCTCAGCTAATATTTTACAGAAACATGAAAGACAGCTGTGAGCACAATGCTGAGATATATTGATTGAAAAGAAAAAAAAAATCTGTTCTTATTTCGAATAATACTTTATATGTCTCTGATTTGTTCAAGCACTCATCTTGAGAAACGCGGCTCGTCTGTGTCAGAGTGACTGGATCGGCTGCATGTGAGAGGAAACATTAGTCACCAGCCGAAGACGTCAAACCGCAAAATAACGTGAGGAAGTGGTCTGCAGTTATCTTTTGATGACTGACAGGCAGCAGCAGGAATTATAATAAAAATAACATGGAAGTGAAGGAGAGACGTCTGACTGGTGGATACATGCTGTTGCTCCATCTGTGAGCTTTGACCTCAGCACAGTGCTCACAAACTCACAAATTAAAGCCAGTGGTGGAGCCAGTGGTGGAGCCAGTGGTGGAGCCAGTGGTGGAGCCGGTACAGCCAGTGGTGGAAGCCAAGACAGGGTCCAGGACATGGGCTGATGTCGTCAGGGGAACCAGCAGCAAGCAGCAAGTCAGGTAAGAGCTCCTCCTGAGCTTAGGAAACTCTCATCATGCAAGAAAGCTCTTTTTTTTTCCTCTCAAGTTTTATGTAAAATCTAATCTTCCCTTGATTTTTCTTTTTGTTACATCAGAAGTATCCCAGACCTCTGTCTTTCACACACCTGCTGTGTCTCAGGTGACAGCCAAGACAGAGTCTAAGCCCAGGAAAACCAGCAGAAAGTCAGGTAAGATCTCCCTCTGACCTGCACTTCAATATGGGAATGCCTTTTGCCAAGCTGAGCTCACAGAACTATGGAAAAGATGCAAATTTCTCACATAAGTGATTTTATGTTTTGTGATGTGCTGCTGCGTCTGAGTGGTGATAATGAGACTTTTCCTTGATTGATCTCTTTTGTAGTATCATGGGTATCATAGGTTTCCCAGACCGCTGGCCCCAGGTGAGACTCTGTGCTGCCGTCGATGCCTTCATCTCAGCCCTGCACTCCCCCACAGGACCCAGACATGGGAGCTCTGGAAAGGTAAAGACCTGATCCAGCTTTTGTTGGTCTCCCAATCGTCGTCAGTATTGCCTCTGAAGCCTTTGTGCTTCTTGTGCCGTGTCGTCCTGATTGACTGATCAGTTTGTTTTGTTTCTTTCTTCTCGGTAGTCAAAACAGAGCAGACAACGAGCCCAGTGAGACACCGACGTCTGCACCGTCGTCCTCACAGCCCGACCCGTTGATTCAGGGAGGCCATTGTGAAGAAGTGCAGGATGGTCAAAACCCTGAGAACCTGCGAAAGATGAAAAAGAAAGCCAAGAAGCGGCGACAAAAACAGGCCTGGAAAAAAAACACTGGTGGAGCCAGGTGAGGGGACGGTGGTCTACACCAAACCTGCATGACACAGACATGTTTTAATATGATTGTTTCCTCAAAAGCATGAATACATTGATCAGATCAGAGCAGCTTGAGGTGGTGGTTGTTGTTTTAAACAGTGTGTAAATTTCCCACACAAACACGAATGTGACTCTGCATTATTTGTTCACAGTGGAGCCGGTGGCAGAGCCGGTACAACCAGTGGTGGAGCCAGTAGCCGGTGGCCTCGACCCCTGACACACCTGTTCTGTGTACAGACAAAGCTGAGAGGAAGCGCAGGTCCATCAAAGACGAGTTCCTTCATATCAAAGATTTGAAGGTAAGACGTTTCACCAGAATATCACATTCATCAGTTATAGCTGTTCTCCTCAGCGTCCAGCTCAGTCAGTTTATCATCTGACCCTTCATTTTCCTTCTTGCCCTGCAGGAAGCCATGGAGTGTGTGGAGGAGCTCCACACACCACCAGCTCCACATCTTTGTTCATGTCGGTGTGGAGTCAACACTGGAGCGTAATCAAAGCTCCCGGGACCTGATGGGCCAGCTCCTCCTCCAGCTGGTACAGCGAGGGACCCCCCCCCCCCCGCAAGATCCAGTTCTACAAGGGGTCAGTTCACCTGCTCTGTCTTAAAAATGACTCTGACGATCATCTTATCTGAAATGCAAGAGGATTTTCTTGTGTTGTTTTCATTATTTTTGGCGAGGCTCAGTTTGTGAACAGCTGTCTTCTTCTGTCTTTTCAGGTTCACAGACACGCTGGAGCAGGCAGAAGACTTGGCCATTGATATTCCACATATCTGGCTGTACCTGGCCCAACTGCTCAGCCCAGTGCTGAACGAGGGAGGCGTCTCTGTAGCCGAGCTCTTCAGGTAATGTGTCCACACACTGAAAATCAATGCTCCATCTCAAAGTGCCGTGTTTCCCGAGGAGCTCGGCCGGCAGCTGGAGCGACGCCTCCTGGAAGACGAGGCCAGCAACCAGCAAATCTTTGACTGGGTCGAGGTGCGAAAATTAAAATTTTAAATACCTCCCAGAAAGGCTGCAGAGAAACTATTTCAATCTGAAGCTGTTATGGCGTCATTTATAGAGTTTGTGGATAGTAGGACTCTACTTTGAGCAGCTCCATCTCGACAGCAGGTTGTTTGATCTTCTGAAGGTGTGTTTATTTGTTTTTCAGGCCAACGTGGAAGAACCTCAGCTGAGCTCGTCCTCCTTCATGAGAGCTCTGGTGAAGGCAGTTTGCCAGGCCGCAGTGACACTTACTACTAGTAAGCAATGCAGCACCCGGAGGAGACGTTCCTCCGGTGTTCTGCTCAGTTCAGTTCAGTTCAGTTCAGTTTATTTGCCATTTGCAGTATTAAAAACACCACATTGGAATGGGGTTGCAAGCAGCTCTCAATACACATCAGACATCCATTCATACGATGCATGATAAAAACTCACGCCACATTAGACCACAAGAGTCAGAGAATAATAATAATAAATAACAATAATCAATTTAAGCAATGTGCCCCCAGTACTAAAAGCGCTTTTGCCTTATTAAAGAGCATTGTTTAAGGACATCACAGCCTGTGGGAAGAAGCTCCTACTGTGACGTGAGGTTGTGCATTTAACAGCACGATACCTCCGACCAGAAGGAAGAAGTTCAAAAAAGTCCCTGGCTGGGTGTTTAGACGGGTCATTAATTATTGATAATGCCCGAGTTAGAAGTCTCTTTTTGTAAATGTCCTCCAGAGCCGGGAGCTCCACACCAACAGTCCTACTGGCCGAACGGACCACACTGTGAAGCACTCGCTTTTCTTTAGCTGTGGCGTTTCCAAACCACACTGTAACACCTGTTAGGACACTCTCAATAGCACAACGATAAAAGTTAGTTAAAATCTGCCTGTTAGGAGTAAAAGCCTTCAACTTACGTAAAAAGAAAAGACGCTAGTGAGATTTTTTAGCAATAGCAGTTGTGTTTGAATGCCAGCTAAGATTATCTGACAGAGTCACACCCAAAAATTTACAGTTTTCCACAATTTGCACTTCAGTATCATTGATAAAAATCGGCTTGTGAGAATTTTTACCAAAATCAATGACAAGCTCGCAAGTTTTGAAAGTGTTCAATTTCAGGTTGTTTTGTTCACTCCAACAAACAATTTTATCCACCTCTGATCTGTAATTTGAGTCATCATTGGCATGAATGAGACCAATAACAGGTGTGTCATCAGCATACTTAATCAGATTATTAGGATGTGAAGCAACACAGTCAAATGTGTACAAAGTATACAGCAATGGACTCAATATACAACCTTGTGGAGAGCCAGTGTTCACAATAACTTCATCTGATACACAATTATAATCTTAACCCTCTGGGGCCTACAAGTCAGAAAGTTCAAGATCCATTTGCAAATGGCATCACACAGCCCAAGAGTTCTCAGTTTTCCAATCAGCCTTGCAGGAACCAATGAATTGAAGGCCGAGCTATAGTCCAGGAAAAGCATTCTAGCCTGGGACTGCCCCTTGTCCAAGTGCTTGTAAACAGAGTTTAGGGCAAAGGCAATGGCATCCTCCACACTCCTGTTTTGTCTATAAGCAAATTGGAGAGGGTCGATAGACACCGGAATCTGATTCTTTATGTAATCCAACACCAAACGTTCAAAACACTTCATTAAAACAGAAGTGAGGGCCACAGGGCGGTAATCATTAAAACAGGACACTGGTATTTGCTCAGATGGCAGCGCAGCAGCTTCTCACCCATGCACTCACCTTCACTCTTCCTCCTGCTTTGCTGCACAGATAATGAAGACAGCTGTCGGATGGACGCGGTCGTCCTAAAGAAGAGATTGCCAGTCTTACTAAAATACCTGGACTCGGACGATGGACTACAGCTGCAGGCGCTTTATGCACTTCAGGCTCTGATGGACTCCCTTGGTCACCCGCCACACAAGTGCTGCCTCCTAACTAACTAACTTCTTCAGGAAGTTTTACAAAATTATTTCCTTGAATGCTGAATGGAATCTGAGTAGTGTCTATTCGATGGCTGGTCACTCACCTTCACTGTACTGAAGGTACACCTTTAAAAAAAAACAAAAGCACACACAAACATATGCTGCATTAATGGGCACATAAACAAAAACAGAAATAGAAATAATACAGAAATAATGCAAATAATATGCATCTCCTCTCCAGACCTCCTGTGGATGCTATTTGATGTGTTCCACTACTGTAGATTGATCTCATCTGCCACTTTGCACAAGTGACAGACGAGCACAGACCACGCTAAGCAACAAGGAAAACAAGAGGCCATCAAGTCGACCATGACATTCTTCAACTTTTTTTACAGGTGTGCGATGATGAGAGGAAGGAGGACTCTGAGTTAGGAAGAAGAACTTAGAACAAAGTGCAGGGAAACTGGAACAAGGGGCAGGGAACCATGAATAAGGGACGGGGAATTTAGAACAAGGGGTGGGGAATTTTGAATAAGACGCAGGGAAGTGGGAACAAAGAATGGGGAATTTGGATCAAGGAGTGGGGAATTTGACACAAGTGTCTGGAGATAGGGAAGTGCAGACATCTCTATTGACTGCTGCTCCCACAACCCTGCCCCAGATAAGTAGTTTACAATGGATGGATGGATCATTAATTAGGGGGAGGAAACTTGAAATCAGGGAACAGTCACCCAGAAAAAGGATTAGGGAACTTCAGACTAGGGACAGTGAACTAGGGGTGGGGATCCAGAGAAGAGGAATTCTGAACTAGGAACAAGAAATTTGAAAATAGGGATGGAAACTAGAACCTAGAAATGGGGAACTAGGGACAGAGAATGGTTTAAGAAATAGTGAAAAGAACTAATTTCAGTAATTTTAGGAACAAAATGGTAAGAAAGTGGAAAAAAAAGTAATTTCCAGGAACAAAAAGGTAAGTAAGTCAAAAGAATTAATTTCCAACAGCACGCACTGAAGAAAGAAAGTATAAAGAACTTGTTTCCAGGAACAAAGAGAAACAGCAGCAGCAGCAGAAACACGAAGACGCCACAAGTATGGATGTGATCCTGACATCGATGAAGCGGACGACGTGTTGTCTCCTACATCCGTGTTACTCTAGGAAAAACTGCAATTTATATTTTCAAAAAAATTAAATATTAAAGCTAAAAACAGCAGCAGCAGAAACCCGAAGATGCCACAAGCACGGATGTGATCCTGACATCGATGAAGCGGACGACATATTGTTTCCTACTTCTGTGCTTTTCTATAACATACTGCAATTTAAATTTTAATAAAAATTAAATATTAAACCTTACAAACTATCTATATTGTGATGATTACTTATTTTAATAAGTGATGTGGGTGGAGTAGAACTTTTTTCTTCTTTGGTTTAATGTGTGACTTTTTTTTTCATTTCGTTGGATTGCAGCCAGCCTTGATGAAGTTGTACAGTATGTCACTTGCTTTAAATTCCAATATACTCTATCCAAAAGACACTAAATGAGTTTTGTTAATTACATGCTTTTTCATTTTGGATAAGATACTGTACATCAAATTGCATCTTCTTTTCTACAGCCATAGCAAATGCATATAAGTATAAGTGTCAACTGCCAGTTATACACTGATGACACAATAATCCATGTGTCTGCTAAAACTCCAACTCTGGCAGCGCAGCAGCTGACACGTGCTCTAGTGAACATCTCAAATTGGCTTGAGCTGTCTCACCTCACCTTAAACATCAAAAAAACAGTAGCCATGTGTTTTTCGATTACAAAAAGGACAGTTAATAGTATGTCTGAGGTCAGACTAGGAGACGAAATAATCCAAGAAGTCAAAGAAACAAAGTATCTAGGAATTGTTCTTGATAACAATTTGAAATTTCAAAGTCAGGTATCTTCTGTGTGTAAGAAAGTCAAATCTAATTTGAATTGTTTTCGTTTTATCAGAAGGGAGCTGTCCCATCAGGCTGCCCTTTTGTATATGCATGGAATGATATTTTCGCATCTGTCCTATTGTATCACATCTTGGTCACAAACCTCCAACTCTGTACTCCAACCAGTCATTTCATTGTATAAGCAGGCAATTAAGGTATTCGACAGAAAGCCAGTGAGATGGCATCATTGTAAAATCATTCAAAAGCATGATCTTTTTACATTTGAGAATTTTGTTGATTTCAGCACATTGAAACTGGTTTTTAAGTGTCTGAATAATCATGTGTCACCACCCATTTCTGCTCTTGTCAGAAGACAGGCCTCTCTAAGAGCAAACACCAGAGCAGCCGACAGTCGAGACTGTGCACTTCCATATTTTAAATCAAAGTTTGGAAGGTCTTGCTTCTCCCATAACGGAACAACTCTGTGGAACTCTCTGCCCACTGGCTTAAAACTGCAGACTGACTTGAACACCTTCAACAGAGGTTTGAAACAGTGGCTGAAGTCAGGCCAAAGCTGTACACATGACAATGTATGAAATGCACATGATTTTTATTCAACGTGGACTTATTCTTGTGTATGTAATTATGTTTAATTTGTTAAAAGCCTCCAATGGACTGGTGTTGAAAATTAGCAGTCCTGCTATAACACTGAAAGCAATGCATCTGGTCTGTCCAATGCCTTTGTTAAGTCCATATCAAATAAATAAATAAATAAATAAATAAAAAATAAAACTGGCTATATTATTGTATGAAATATGAATTATACTTGTACGCTGGAAGTGTAATATTGTATGAAGCATTACAGAATGTATACAGTACTCCCGCTCCTGTTGTTCGATTACAAACCTGCACTGTTGACCAAAAGTCTGAACGTGATACAAGCAATTGATAATGTAGGAAACAGCAGAGAATGGCACACAATCATTTGCATGCATGTACCAATGCATTTGCAACATCAACAAACTGTTGTCATTTTATTAGTCCTGACTTGACCTGAATCTGGACCCAGACCCTTAAAGCAACACTAAGGAACTTTTCAACCTTAATAAAACATTTGAATATCTTTTGTGATGATACATTGACTTACAACGAGTTGAATGACCCCTCTGTCACGGGCTGAGGGCGTCAGTATTGCTTTCACTTGGGCTAAAAAACTGTGAGGAGGGTGGTAGGAACCCAGCACACGGCATGCACCACATTATGATATGATATTGTTTAGCCACCATTAGATTCATTACCTTGTCGCTATCCATCCTTCACACAGCCACTGGAAACAAATGTAGGCGAGTTCAGTCCGACAGCATGCCACCGGGAGCAGCAATTTACGACGCCACACACTAGTCCTCATGGGAACTGTAGTATTCCTTCAGGCAAAACACTACCGCTTTTGTCCACTGGCGCCGCCAAAATCAACGGAAACTGAAAGTTCCTTAGTGTTGCTTTAATGTGAGGGGAGAAATACATGATCGACCAGGAGGGCTTCTAATTAAAAAGGAGATTTTTGAGAATTCCCCTTCCCTCAGTTTTTCAATAGCTTTAATCTTTTACCGAAACTATTTAAAGTCCAATTACTTGTGCATTTCTGAGAAGAGATTCACGTACATCACAGTTTCAACCTGTGATGAATCATCTTTTCATGAACTATGGACCAGATTAATTTTTAAAGATAAATAAAGGTTATTTGTGCATGATGCCAGCTTTGACCTGCTGCAGTGAGGATCCTTCTGTGCTCGCTGTATAGTCAAGAGATATTCATGAAAAAAAAATCTATAAATTCAGATTATTGATATATGAACAACAAGTTCATCCACACACAAAAAATAATAATAAAATAAAATAAAATAAACACAGGATTAAGCCACAGTTTTTTATATTAGATTCTAACCATTATCCTACTGTAAGCAGGACAGCACCAGCAGTGGAAAACCGTAAGCAGCAAGAGGAGATGAGCCAAGGTCGAATGGTCTACTTCTTTTTTATTTTTAATGAGCGAAAAAAAAAAAAAAAAAAAAAAATATATATATATATATATATATATATATATATATATATATATATATATATATATATATATACATATATATATATAAGTAAGTAAGTAAGTAAGTAAGCTTTATTTGTATAGCACTTTTCCCAGACCAGGGTCACAAAGCGCTTCACATAAAAATAATCTGTACAAAATAGAAAATACAAAATACAATCACTAAAATAACAAATATGCAAGGTAAAACAGTACCATGCAGGCCAGAAAACAAATAGATATACAAGATAAAAAACAGTACCATACAGGCTAAAAGGCTTGTTCAAAGAAAAAGGTCTTTAGCTGCTTTTTAAAAGAATCAACATTGTCCAGAGACCTGAGCAAGCAGGGAAGCTCATTCCAAAGACGCGGTGCCACTGCCTTAAATGATCTATCCCCTCGAGTTTTGAAACATGTGCGGGGAACCATTAACAAGTTTTGGTTGGAGGACCTCAAGCAGCGAGTGGAAACATAGGGCTGGATCAGGCCCCTGATGTAGTCCGGTGCTTGCCCGTGTAGAGCCCGAAACGTTAAAACCAAGATTTTAAAATTTATCCTAAATGAAACAGGGAGCCAGTGTAGGTCCTTGAGAATGGGACTTATATGGGCTCTCCTACGAGTGCGGGTCAGGAGCCGTGCAGCGGAATTCTGGACAACTTGAAGGCGCGCCAGTTCTTTTTTGTTGAGACAGGTGAACAGGCTGTTACAATAGTCGAGGCGAGATGAGACAAATGCATGTACAATCAACTCCAACTCTTTGAAGGACATCATTTTGCGAAGTTTAGCTATATTCCGAATTTGGAAAAAGCAGTTTTTCACAAGCTGATTGGTGTGGTGTTCCAAGGACATTCCTTCGTCAAAAATAACACCCAGATTTCTTAGGCTGCCTTTAACTGAACAGTTCAGGTCACCAAGATGGTGTTTTATGGCAGACATGGCGCTGTCTGGGGCAACAATCAGAGTCTCCGTTTTGTCTGAATTCAGCTGCAGACTGTTTTCACTGAGCCACTCTTTAATTTTGGCCAGACATCTCATCAGCGACTTAAGTTTTTCTGGCTCAGATGACTTAAAGGAGCAGTACAGCTGCAGGTCATCGGCGTACAGGTGGTAGGACATGTCACTGAACTGCTGAATCAGCTTGCCAAGAGGGAGGATATACAGCAAGAACAAAATAGGTCCAAGAACAGATCCCTGTGGCACTCCCCACTGAAGCTCCACAGGATCAGACATCACATTGTCAACGGAAACACTGAAAGTTCTACCAAACAGGTATGACCTAAACCAGTCCAAAACAGGACCTGACAACCCAACCCAGTCCCTCAGTCTGTTGATCAGGATGCCATGGTCGACTGTGTCAAAGGCAGATGATAGGTCTAGTAAAACCAGTACAGTGCATTTGCCAGAGTCCGCAGCCACCATAATGTCACTAGACACTTTGAACAGGGCCGTCTCGGTTGAGTGAGACTCACGAAAACCAGATATAAAGTGCATGGGACAATTTCAATGGAGCGTTGGCTTCCCCAGCTGCAAGACAGGACAGAATTGAACAGCAAGAACACCCACTGACAGTACCCTGACTGAATGTCTCCATGCGCTTAAATCAAGTGGGTAAAACCATAAACACTCCATCGGTGAACAACATAATATTATCTCACTAAAGTTATGTTAAAATCCTTCCCTCCAAAACTGATTATAATAACCTAAAGAAAAACAAAGAATTTTCTTAAAACTAAACTTAAAAAAATCCCCCAAAAGAATAAAGTAAATTCTAAACCATATTCAAAATCTGTGCAACCATCCCCCCGCCTGCTCGCACTCTTGGGCTAGCCCGGAACCATCTTCAGTGGCGTCTGGACTGGAATCTTTTCGCTTAACACAAAAGCAGAAGGTGAATATTAAAAAAGTCATATTTTACCACATGCAACACTCACATTCACCACATGCACGCCAACACCTAAAATACAAGCCAATTTAAAACAGGCACATATACGTATTGCAGCTTCCTCAATTTGATTTGTCATGTTTGCCATCATTGCAGGTGACACACCCCAACCGGACCTGCAGGCAACAGTTTCTCAATAAATAAATGTTTTGAAATGACAATTGTTGTGCAGATTCTTTTTTTTTTTTTTTTTTAATGTGAAAATTAGCTTCCTTATGGTGTGTGCATTTTAAAGTGCATCCCAGCTCTTGAGTTGTTGAGTTCTGGGGTAGACAGTCATGAGCCCCAGTGATGATTAAAAGTGGATCCCACAGACTTTCACTGGGATTCAAGTCTGGAGAAAGTGAAGGCCGCTGCATTGAGGTACTTCTGTCTCCAGCAGTCATTCCGTAATGGTGCGGCTTCGATGGGATGGAGCATTGTCGTCCATAAAAATATAATTAGGTTTGTGTTGATCATGCAGAGCCACAATGACTGGATTAATGGTGGTATTCAATTAGTATGGGCATGTCACTGCACCATTCACAAGTTGTATGGCAGTTCTGGATTGATCATTGGTAAAGGTTATAGTGCATTTAAGGTCCATCCTGAAATTTCACCCAAAACTGTTTTTTTAGTGTGTGTGTGTGTGTGTGTGTGTGTGTGTGTGTGTGTGTGTGTGTGTGTGTGTGTGTGTGTGTGTGTGTGTGTGTGTGTGTGTGTGTGTGTGTGTGTGTGTGTGTGTGTGTGTGTGTATGTATGAGCCTCATGATGGTGCAGTGGTTAGTGCTCTCACCCAACAGTCAATCCCTCTGTGCCCTGTGATGGACTGATGACCTGTAGGGTGTACCCTGCCCTTGCCCATGATTACATGGGATTGACTCCAGTGGTTTGATTTTTTTTTTAAACCTAAATGTGTATTTTAGTTTATTTTATACACAAAAAGCTTATATATCCATTCATCCACCAATTATAAATCCATTCATCTGTCCATCCATCCACTGGATGCTCATATTGCATTCCACTATATCATCTAACAACATGATATTAAATAGTACTTGACTGCATTTCCCTGTATAATTCTTCTGTAATTTTGTTAAATAATAAACTTTACCTGTATTAAAGATCTAGATTTTCTTTTCTGTTGCTGTTTTTCTAAGTTGGTGCTTTTTTATATTCTGTAAAGGATCTGCATATTTCTGTCTTCACAGGGGATAAAGAAGGAAAGTTTAGAGCTTGTTGCTGCGAAGTAGATATTTTGTGGCTCTGAGCACCAGGAGTGAACTCAAGAGACCACCTGTCTGCTGGCACCATCTGCAAACCCCCGTGCCCAGGAGGGTCCAGTCTGTCTACAAAGATAAGGCGCACATGCAAACATTTAAAATAAATAAATAAATAAATTGAAGTCAAGCTTTAGTTTGCATGCAGATTCATTTTTCTTGAGCACTGGTTAAAATTTGAGCTGTTTTAGCATGTCTTCAGTTTCAAGTAATTTCGAGAGTTTTCCAAGAATGCTGTGAGTGCAAATATCGGCGTGTTAGCACGAATGAGAAAGGCCTATATTTCAAACTGTGAAATTATAAAATCCCACTAGTCCTCCCATCATGCCCCAGAGTGCAGCCAGTTTTCTTCCATCTTGTAATTAAACCTAAATCCAACCATCAGCAACATTTTTTTCTTCTCCCGCTGCTAAATAGTTGCTGAATAACTATTGACTGGAAGGAGTTCAGTGTAAACAAACACTTATAATGTTAAGTCATGTTCTTATTTTGTTTTGTTTTTTTCCTTTTTTCAAGTCTGCCCTACTTAAGCACAAAAAAGTCTTAAAATTGGCCCCCGAAAAAATGTCCTTTTCAATATAGGGGAGAGTGGGGTAAGTAGTGCCAATTTTTACTTAAAGTGCCTTTTACATAAGGGGATAACAGGAATGCCTGCAACTAAAACAGCTTCATATAGTGTAGGATGTTGTGCATCCCTGGGAGCAATCACTTTGGATCATAAATAAACTGTGTGAGAAATATAGCTTTGGAAAAAAAAGTGGTTTTGTAGCACAACTTACCCCAAGTGCGGGGTAAATTGTGCCATTAGTCAGAATACACTGGGGTAAATTGTGCCACTGACAACTGAAGTAAAAAAGATAATTTTAATATAAAAATGTAGTGTTTTGTAATGTTTTTTGTATTTTTCATATGGACCAACTGTGTCTGAAATAAAGTTTATATAAAAATGATCATGCTAGATAAAAACAAGACAAATTAAATACAAAAGTACTTGTTTAATGCTTATTTAAAGTTTTAACATAATCAAAGGCCAAATTGCTTCAACTAGGCCCAGTGCCACATGAACACATGCTAAGAACAAAATGAAAGATCAAAAATGAGCACCTGACTGCATCTGCATCTGAATATCTTCACAGATTCGACCTACTACTGGACATTCCACTTGTCAATGCTGCAGTGGAATATGAACTTGCGCTCCCTTCTGGCTCTATCACCACGCTTTTATGATGTGGGAAATTTTTTAAGCACATCACCTCGAGGGATGACTCCTTCATCATTCTCTCTAAATGCGCAGATGGACTTTCCATCAACGGGCCTCATAACTTTGCTTCAGAAACTTTGAAAAGTTGGAGCCCTGTCTGTCTTCCTTTTGTATCTGCGTGACATGATGGATTCTGATCTGAAATTAAGAATGACACATAGTTTTAGTGATCAAATGGAAGAATAAGATGTACAATAACAGTAAAATACAAAAAAGTAATATATAGTAAATAATCATAAGTTAGGTTAAGTTGTACCAGTGGCACAACTTACCCCAGGTCCTTTGGCACAAATTACCCCAGGCCCACCATTTTGAAAAAAATGCATCCCCCAGCTGTTCTGAGCTAGCATCATGTTAACTGTATAGACTCATGATGTAGCTTACTAAAGCAACAAAACATGTGTGAAATGTTTTCAAAGTTTTCTATAATTGTTCAAACACAGCAATCAAAAAACCTTAACCATGGAAATTTTACTTTGGAGGGCAAAAAAATGTTTTTTGAACTTAAATGTGCTTACCTCTCAAGCCATGTGTCTCCCTTTTTTGCAAGATGAGCGGATTGGATGCCTCTTCAAAAATATGTGGTCACATGACCAAAAGCTACTATGGTTTTCTAAATAATAGGGGTGGCACTACTTGCCCCTTGGCACAAATTACCCCGCTCTACCCTATATAGATATAGATATAGATAGATAGATAGATAGATAGATAGATTGTCACGCCCGGTGCCCCTCCAGCCATGTGGGGGCGCTCTGGGCCGGTTTTGGTTTTGTGTTCCCCATTCCTGCATGCCCTGTCTCTCCTGATTGTCTGTTCCTCATGTTCTCTTGCCAAGTCTCCTCCCTTGTTAGTGCCCTAATGTGCCTCACCTCTGTCTACCTTATTTAAAGCCTGAATCCCTCACTTGTCCTGGTCGGTTCGTTGTGGGTTGTCTGTGTGTTCTGTGTCCCTGCCTGCACCTCGGCTCAGCTTGCCCTGCGTTTGTTCCTGTAATAAACAAGCTCGACTCTGCCTGACTGCCTGCGCTTGGGTCCTTCCATCCTGCACCTATGACATAGATAGTGTATAGCCTCAGTATGCTGGACTCCACGACTATACCAAGAAGATGGCCCCCAGTGATGATCTGCTAAGAGAATGCCTCAGACATCAAAAGCCCAGTGAGGAGGACTCAGAGGAGCTATCATGGACAGACAAAGCCCTG
Source organism: Salarias fasciatus (assembly GCF_902148845.1). Lineage (NCBI taxonomy): Eukaryota > Metazoa > Chordata > Actinopteri > Blenniiformes > Blenniidae > Salarias > Salarias fasciatus. The sequence goes on from NC_043755.1 coordinate 20,638,865, forward strand.
CATGGCATGTACCACTGACAAATTGAAGAAGTGCCTGACATTGGCAAAACATACCAGTGGCTGGAAAAGGCTGGGCTGGAGGACAGCACAGAGGCACTAATCATGGCTGCACAAGAACAGGTCCTTAATACAAGATCAATAGAGGCTGGGATCTACCACACCAAACAAGACCCCAGGTGCAGACTGTGCAAAGAAGCCCCAGAGACAGTACAGCACATCACAGCAGGGTGTAATATGCTGGCAGGCAAGGCATACATGGAACGGCACAACCAGGTAGCGGGCATAGTGTACAGAAACATATTTACCGAGTATGGACTGGAGGTCCCAGGATCAAGATAAGGGACACCTCCAAAGGTAGTTGAGAACAATCAAGCCACGATCCTGTGGGACTTCCAGATCCAGACTGACAAGCAGGTGATGGCCAACCAACCAGCCATAGGGGTGGTGGTAGACAGCTGTGGTGATAGATGTAGCAATCCCAAGTGATAGCACCATCAGGAAAAAGGAGCAGTCCACGATATGAAAAAAGACCAGTGTGGCCATTTCAGTTTGAGGACTTGTTGAATGTTTGCTAAAGGCTGTATTTTATTTTATTTTTTTCTTTTCTGCATGTTTATTCATCAAACATACTTTACCTACATTTAACCATCAGACTTTATCTCACCTCTTCTGTTCCCAGCTGTTCCTGTAATGGCTGTAATGTAAGGCAGCAGCTTCTCCTGCTGCTTCTGCCAATGAGTTACTTTTCAAATGTATTCGGCGCTTATTGACACTGTTTGCCAAATGTAAATCCATCTGCAATGTTTTAATCCTGTAAAATAAATTCTGGTTGCAATATGTCAAACAAAAGTGTCTTTCAGTGACCTTCATTCGAAAGTATTTTTGTTGTTGTTTTGTTGTATTTCTGTTCTGAGTGCATAAATGATATTCAGTAAGAAACCTTGAACTGTACCATGTGGGGGAACATCTTTATTTGTTTTCTTAGTAAAGAATCAATTAGAAAATAAATATTAACTCTATGTGTGAACACAAAACTCTAATTACAGAATAAATCAACAACATACAAGTGATCATCCTGAGAATGTTCTTTTCTCTCTGCTGAGGATGTCTTTCTCTGTGTATCTGTATTTACATGATATTTACACGACCTTGAATGAAGCAAGAGCCTGCTTTATGAGCCCAACAGCAGCTGTGTGTTGTTCATTGTTAATCTATGTTCGGTAGTTTGCTTTGTCTAACTTTCGATTTCCACACAGCTGCAGCAGTTAATTAGCTGTTGATTTGCACAATGAGCACAAAGGCTTCAGTCTGTGTCTTCTGTTAACGGATTTCTGCCCATCTCAGCAGAAATACGTTAACTGAAGACGGCGCAGTACCACTGTTTTCCATGAGGGGGGCAGCATTGAAATTAGAAGTAAATAAATTGTAGATGTGTTTGAGGAACAACTGCAGACACCTGGAGGTGTTTAAAAAGATCCTTTTCTTATTTATTAGTTCTTATTCTCTCTGAAAATTAAAGCTACAGTGCGTAACTTTTAAATGTCTATGAATGTCCGTTTTACCCAAGCCACTACTAGTGGAGATGACAAAATGCAGATTAAGCCGATCGGCTCCTCTAACATGTCGCGGGATTTTTCAATACATATAATTCTTGCTTTGCTTGTCGACCGGCGACATTCCCGCGCTGACGCACAGGAAATTACGCATTTTACGTCACAACAAGAAGGGAGGGGGAGGACGGGAGGGTCTCATAGCAACAGGCTCAGCTCTCAGTCTCAGGCAGACCGAGGAAGCGACATGCTACTTCAGGGTTTCCGCCAGACCTTTTCAGTCCGGGCACCCCACCCGCGCTAAATTGTGCAGCACCTGGACAACGGAGAGGAGAGAGGAAAAAAAAAAAAAAACTCTCCAACAGTCGAACACCGGCAGCGTTAGCCGTTAGCAGCGTTAGCAGCGACGCCACACGCTGCCCCCACCCCGCCCCCGGCCAAACTCTTTTCCTGCAGGAAACACTGTACTTTGTGTGTAACACTTAGTTTTTCATCAAGAAGGAGCTACTGGGGACCAACGGACAACAGATGATTTCCGCTGACGACCACTGGGTCTTTTCATCCTCTAACCTGTCAGTTACAAATTAGCAGGCACCTTGTCTCCTGTTTGTAATAAGCTATTTGCGTTTCTGTGGCCAAAAAAAAAAGAAAACAATAATTACCTCTTCGGAAGAGTCCATCTTTTTTTCACCAGCTGTCCTTATTCACACAGAATAAAAACCGTTTCCAACACGCGAATCACCGTGGCAGCGGTTGGGAGGAGAGGGGGAGGGGAGGACACCGGGGACACCTGGGCGTACTGCTGTGTTCACACCGAATGCGATTTTGCGTCAAAAATCGCGTCAACGCGAGAAGCTGAACGCGTGTCAATTCTGAGGTCCGACGCTGAACAACGCGGGGCCAAAAGCCGCGTTCACACCGAACGCTTCAAACGCGTCGCGTCTGGTGGGAAGGCGGGGCTTCGGGCCGTGTTTATTGTGTTAGCTTAGCCTCATGGCTAACCCTGTTGAGCAGGTGGCTTGACTTTATTTACTTTATAAAGCCATACAACGACGCCGTCGGCAGACAGTACGCCGTGCCTGGGTGCACGATATGATCCACAGACGGTCAGAGTTTGGCGAGTTTCACTATTTGCTCCAGGAGCTGCGCCAGGACGAGTGTTGCTTTCTCCGGTCCCCGCTCCCTGACCTATGTCACCATGGAGACGCTCTCTGATTGGCTTGCCACAAAATCGCGACGCGTCAAAGTTCAGATTTCCCAACTTCAGCGTCGGACGCAAAATTGTAACGCGTCGCAAAATCGCACCGCGTCGCGTCAACGCCCCGACACGCCGCGAAAACGCGTCTCATCGCGGCTGGAACGCGCGTTCCCATTTGTTTTCAATTGTCTTTTGGCGCAAAATCGCAGAAATCGCGTTCGGTGTGAACGCACATTACGTCATGTGGAAGCAGCTTTATTGTTGTAAGAACGCAGAATTCCACTAGAGGGCGACTGAAGTTACGCACTATAGCTTTAAAGATGTGTATGCATTTCTTAGTGTTTCAGCATGACGTTTAAAGCAAGGGTAGGAAATTAATCTCGAGATAAAAAGCAGTTTGCCTCGATGTTTTAAGGTATTAGTTCCTATTACACTCTGCATCTTCCTCACAGTGTGTTTTGTCTGGAGATTGATTTTCCATTTATTGAACACAGCCCAGCTTCACCATAGAATTTAGGAAATAAAAACTCAGATGTTCATGACTGCAATAATCTTCTCTTTCAAGCTAAAATTTACCCCGTAATATGCAAAGTATTGATTGTTGATTGGCATTATTCATTTACCCAGACATGTCATCTTTTTATGAACGTTTGTGCATAATTTCAAAGTTTTTTCAAAGATTTCAGAGTTAGCAATTGTAAATCAGGTTTTGCCGTGCTGTAAAAAAATCTGCCAAAAAAATTCAACAGGTGCTAAATATTTCTGGCATTATATTGACCCCATGAGTATCCAAGTAGCCTCTTTCAATTCATGAATATGTTTGAGATTCTTTGTATTTCACTGATATATAATGTCAATTAAATGGTGTTTTGCACATCATGCAGCAGTACTGTGTTGCAGAACGTTATCACCCTCACTGAGAGCAGTATCGTGTCCCATAATATATTAACATGCAAGTGCTGCTTTTTAGATGAAGTAAAGACACAAAAAACATTTACTATAACAATCCGTCACAGAAAAACATTTAAAAAATTGACAAAGAAATAGCAAAGGTAACACCAGAGAACAGGAAAATAAGACAAAGTAACAATAACTGTAAAAAGAATCAACATCTAGGTTGTTGAGCAAACTATAGGGGTTGATTATAGCGATATATAATATGTTGTATCCATACATAGAACTTATATATTTTGAATATATAAGAATTATAAAGTTTTCCGTGTTATTCAAAAGTACCTTGAAGCTCAGTGGCTGCTGCTGGCTCTCGTTTTTATTTGTGACATATTTTCTTGTGCCACCGAGCTGAGTGATGGCTCATTTACACGTCAAATATAAGTAAACACAGAGATTAATGCGTCAGCACAGCTGAATCAATCAGCGCAGGAGCTTGTTGGAGGCCCGGCAGTACTTCACAGTCAGCTCAGAGCCACACACACCATCACAGCTCATCTCTGGCACCGCTCAGAAAAAGATGAGACGTGGACACGAGTGAGAAGAATTTTGGTTTGATACACACTTTGATCATACGTTTTTTTCAAACTTGTCACTTTCCCCCAGAAGTGACAGGAACATTACGTGGAACAAAGAGATCAGGCAGCGTCTGTAGCACAGTGCTCACGTTCCTCTGGCTGTGCCCTGGAGAGGAGGGGAGGTGTGACAGGAGCAGCCGAACCTTTTGACATCGACTCGTAATGAAAAATAGGAAGTTATTCCTCCCTTGGGGCCACCTGCCTGCCTGGGCACCTTGTGCTGTAAGTTGTGTTTTCACAGCATTGATGGCAGGTTATTTGAAGCTTCTCAGCTCAGACAGCTTTATATAGAGACCACATGTTGAGTTTTTTTTTTCCTGTTAAGTCTCCCACCAGGTTGTGATGGCAGAGCCTTGGGGAGCTGATTGTACCTTAGTTTCATCTTATTTAAACCTGCAGTGCAGCTCAGGTAAAAAAAAAAAAAAAAAAAAAACATGCATCAAATTCTGTAGCTGAAAATATCCACAGGTAAAGTCAGAAGGGCTGAAAAGCTCAGATTGCTCTGCGGTGGGAGAAAGACCATATGAGACCACATGATGACTGGTAGTAGCAAGAGTTTGAATCCCAAAAGTAAAGAAATGATGAATGCCGTGTTGTCTGGGCTGCACCAACCCAACAGTTTTCATGCAATCTTTCATTAATCGCACTCCTGTGGTTTTACTGATTTCTTTTAGCATTCTGCTCCATATTTTTACAAACTTCTCCTTTTTTTTTGAAGGAGTACTATAGATGAACCGATTCCGGAGGTAATCAATGCAATGAGTGAAAGAGTTCTGACCGATCAATTGAAACAGATTCTCCGTGCAGCGGTGATGAGTGAGCATGCTGACAGCTCATTGATCACACAGCAGACTACCGTCAACTCGCACAGAAACCACATTGTCGTCCATTGATTTAATTCAGCTTTAACAGTCTCTTAATGAAAGCACGGGATAAAGCATGTCCCTTATCACTTCATTGATAATGAGAACGGTGATCTTCTCCTCCTTCACTTACGCTGAATACAAACAGAACAAATGGACGACATGCAGCACGTTTCTGGATTTTTGTTGTTGAACTTCTGCAATGTTCGTAACATCCAGTACATGTTACACTGGGTATTCACCAGGAATTCATACAAACATCAAACAACTTCACAATTTCTTGCTCAGTAAAGCATCTTTTATTGGATTCCCACAACATATATCAGCCGGATGCTTTGTCGGTTCAATTGAACAACAGCTTGAAAGACAAAAAGACTGCCTCTTATTTCAGGTCTTACAGACTAGATTTTGAACAATTCAGAAAACATGCATATCATCCTGAAATACTGTAGAAAAGAAACGGTTGCTGTTTTTAAAATGTGGAGTCCAATCTACCTTCAAAGATCAAATACCACTTGATCAGACACAAACTGATCCATACCTCATGAGGTATTTCTGTTGAAACAGTGGACCCACACCTCCACCCCCCTTGGTTTGTAGCACTCTTTTAAAATGTGGATTCTCTTGACTTCTTCAGACGTGCCTTGTTTGTTAACTTTGTCTTGAGTCTCAGGGTCACAGTGGAGTCAGATCAGACACAGATTCATCACCGTACTGGATAATAACCGTCGTTTAGAGGGTTCTTTATCTTTCTCCTTGGATGGTTGTATTTTAGAGCTTGGTTGAAGTACCACGGTACTACACCCAAATCACTGTGTGGATGAGCAGACCCACTCGAGTCTCTCCTCATTTTTCTAGTCAGAAGTGTAATCAAGGTCTTTAAGGTCTCCTGTTCTTTCACCACATGCATGCATAATCTTCACTGCATCTAAAACCCTGAGCGTGTTCTTATCGTAGCATGAAATAATATACATATGAAAGTCAAATATTCAGTCCCACATATACAGTCACATAGATTCATTCAGAGTCCTGAGAGCATGAGATAGTTCAGGCAGCGAAAACCAGAAAGTCACCAGAAAAATGAAGTAAAACACAGATAAAAACGTCTGTGTCATTACAGCCACAGAGTTTCAGATAAAAATACAGAAGAGCAAATTAATTCAGTTTTAATCAATGTCATACTAAGACCCTGAAGAGGATATAGTGGCTAAGGAGATGGATGAATGGAGGAATCTCATGAGTTTCGAGGAACTAGGAAATTTTGCGACAACTTAAACTGTGTCTGTGACACAGTGGGATCTGATGGGCAGGACCAGGGCTCTGAACCCTGAATCCTCATGTGGCTCTTCAGCACCACTGTAGTAACTCTATGAAGCTTTCACATAAAAAAATATAAATGTAAGATTTTTTTTTTACCTATTTTCATTTATATTAGATTTCTATTATATTTGATTAGTCAGAATGGACCATAAATAAATAAATAAATTAACAGAATGACTGAAATAATATTAGTAGTTAACAAAAAACAGATGAAAAATACCCCAAAATATCAAAATTAAAAGATTTAAAATGCAAAAATAGCTAAAATTGTTTCAATAGATAAATAAGTACATCGTTAATTGAATTTACTTTGTCAGTCATACATTGCAAATTGTTTTACTAGTACACTGACATATGTACAGTATGTTAATAGTTTGTAGAAGCTCCAATGAGTGTGAAACTGCTTTGGTAAATTGCGTCTTCTCCTGCCTGATGCCGGTCTGCCTTAGCTACTGGCAGTAAAGCAGGATCAGCAGCATCTTCAGGGAGTTTAACATTCGATCTCATCCTGCTTTGATTTTCCCCCCAAAAGCCCAGAGTCCTTCCCTCCTCGTGGTTGTAGATGCTTTTAAAAGCGTGCAGAGACGGGTCCAGATGGAAGGATCAGGGTGGACTAGTGTTCAGACGTGGGTGTGACTGGAAGGAAAGGCAGAAATGATCTGTGTGATTATCGAGGTGATCCAGATGTGGTCCAGCTCGGGGAAGATTTGATAATTGCTGCATAAACTGATGACAAATTACAGTGAAGCTGAGAAGGAAACGCACGTGAAGTTTGGTACATATTGTCATTCTATTCATTTATCGTCATATACTGTCTCATATTCCTGATTTAATTATTTTCTTGAGGGATGCAATCTGTTAGCATTTTGTATGTTGTCTCTTAGCTTTTGGTTTGTCAGTATAGTTTGGAGCTATAATTGAAGGGATGAGGATCACTGACCCCGTGGGCCGGAGCGTGGAGCGAGAGGGCAGGAGGGCAGTCTGTGTCACCCCGAAAGAGGAATAATGACCGGTGGATTGTCTCATAATGGATTTAATGGCTGGACACTGCAGCTTGGTCCACAGGCTGAGCAAAATTAGCTGAATTTAAAAAATCCTATTCTACTTCATGTAATGCTTAGCCCACCTACGGGCTTCGCTATTGGTACTCCTCTCTGGCGCCAGCCAATCACTGAGACAAAATCCGAAACCGACGCGCCAATCCTCGCCGTGGGCTGGCACACTGCCACACCCCTTGCAGAGGGTATATCATGAGCGGCCGCACAATGCTCTTCCTTCTTCTTTCTCTTCACTTCACTCCTCACTTCAAGATTCTACATGCAAGACTCGAAGATGGACAAGCCGGCCCGTGAAAAGTCGCCACCCGGCGTCGGGTCATTCTCCTGCCGCAGCTGCAGCACAGCTCTCCTGGAGCAAGATCACCATGAGCGCTGCTTCACCTGCCTGGGCTGGCAGCATCAACACCAGCATGCTTCCTGCCCTGCGTGCCTCACCCTGCCACTCGAGGAAACCCAGCGGCGGGCATCCTTCATGGGCGCCGTCTCTCCGACTCCCGTCCCTGACGACGCTGGCGAAGATCTTACCGCTCCTGCCCCGTATGACTGGGCCGAAGCTAGCGGGGACATTAGCAGGGTGATTCTCTGAATTCGGTGCTCTTTGAGTTCTCTGAGTGTTGAAAAATATTTCACAAAAAATTGTGTTTCTAATAATTGCATCTGATGAAGGCATATTTGAACCTCAGAGAAAATAGGAATTCCCACCTTTAGGCATGAAATCCAAATGAATGTGAAATATTATTGATTTAAAAGGGACTGGCTGGTGCAACATTCAACCCCGTAACAGCGCTTCAACCATGTAAAAGTGCTTTTTTGTTACGGGGTTGAATGTTACGGGGTTGAAGATTTTAAATAAAAGTAGTCACACATCCACATTAGCTAGGGTGTAGAGCATCATATACCATGAGGAAAACAAGAAATTCATGTATTTTACCAAGACAATTATTTGCTTTTACTCAAACAATAGTAAGTATCATTTATGTATGTAACAGAGTTGAAAGGTTGAACTTGACGATGTCAATCTGATGATAAAAACAATTAAATATCACAAATAAAGTATGTTAACTCTTACCTCTCTTTAACAGAATGTGCGGGAAAATGATGAGAGATGTCACTTTCTGGATGCTGAAGAACTTGGGCTGAACCATTATTTTGAAAAGGCTGACGGTACATATGGTGTTACGGGGTTGAACAAAACTGAGGGACATGGTTAAATATAGCCATTGTATAAATTTTTAATGTATTTTTCTTATATTTCTTCAATTTAGCTAATCATAGACAGGAAAATTATTATATTAGCAAAAAAAAATATAGTTACTGGATATTTTTATTTGGTTTATATTCAATGAAAAAGTAACTTTGGTAAGTGGGGACATGTACATTTGGCAGATCGCTAGGCCTCGACAAGTCATAAAATTTTTCTAAACATAATTTTAAAAATATATTTGTGTGCTATATTGCAAATACACATGGATCCTTCAATTTCTTGATTGAAAATGCCTTTTGTGATTCACTTTATATGAAAATATTTGAGGTAAAAGCGCGGGACACCAAAGTGCACCGAATTCAGAGAATCACCCAGCAGCAGCAGCAGCAGCTCTTCCGTGTGGGAGAAATCTACGCGACACGACGATTCTCTCTCCGCCTTCTCCCGAGCCAGCCATCAGAGTGCCCCCCGCGAGCCTGGGGAACACCTCGCGGGGCTCTTCACATCAGTCGCCGAGCACACCAGCCTGGCACTCCCGCCGCAGCCTCTGGAGTCGGCGCAGCGCGACTTCACACTCGGGCTGGCAACCCAGTCACGGACTCGGTCCCGGACTGCTGTGCTGTGTCTCGCCGTGCCATCATTCCAGGCCAACATGCAGCGTGACTGGTGTACGCCGCTCACCGCCAAGGGGGCGGTGAAAGGCTACCGTGAGTACTGCAGTGTGGACGACTGGCCGCCTGTCTCCGGAGTGCCTGTGATAGAGGACTCCGTAAGACTCTGCCTGTTACCCACATCCTCCGCCTGGCCCAGCCAGAAACCCATGCTGCCGTCAGAGAGGGACAGGCTCATGGCGGGCTTCCTGGATTGTGGTTATGCTAATGGCAATCAAGTCTTTGCCCTAGCTAACAACATGACCTTTCTCCAAGGCTGCAGAGCAGCGGAGGCCAGCCCCCTGGAATTCCTCAGCACCCAGCCAGACCCACTCGACTGCCCGCCAATCCTCTTCCTCCCGGGGCTCCGACCAGCGGAGACGGTCCCACGCTCCCGAGCCGCTGAGTGCCCCGTCCGCTCCTCCTCCTGCTTCTGTTGTTTTAATATGTGATTAAAGGCCTCCAGGCCCGTTACATTTCTAAAGAGCAACAGTCTCCCCCGTCTCACCTCTTTTGCGTGACGGAAACATGTAAAGCCCGACGGGGCTTTCTCCCTCCCTCCCTCCTCTACGTGATAAAGCGGAGCAGCGGTGTGAGCGGCGCGCTCACGAAGCCGCCCGGGCGCTCAGGCGAGCAGCGGCCCTCCGCCGCGCCTGCCTCACGGGGCCGCTGGCTCTCCCGCCGTGTGCAACGTACAAGCGGCACGCCGCCGAGGACCTGTTGACAGCCCGCAAGCGCCCCAGGCTGCGTTCTCCGCCTGCACCTCCCTGTGTTAGCAATCGGAGCGTCAGAGTGCCAGGGTTATGCCGATCCGCGTCCCCGCCGCCGAGCACTCGGGCCCCGGCATAATTACTGAGGTATAGGTCAAAAATATCGGGATCATGCCGCCTCCACCAGCTTCGGCTTCAACAAAGCACTGGTTCGCGGCCCCAGGGCAGCCGCCCGCACCGCTTCATGGGACGCCCCGTCCACGGCCCTTTGCCAGGGCCCCCCGTCTCCCGAGGCCGGGAGGGTGAGTGGGCCGTCCCCCCAGGCCGTGGTGCAGCTGCTCCACTTCTAGACTTGATGTGCTGTGCTGGATCCGCTCTCACCCTGGCTGTCCAGGATGTTGATATGCAGTTGCGCCCTGCAGTTCGCGTGTCGCCCGCCTCTTTTCAACGGATTCCTTCATACACGGCTCACATGCCCTGCGGGGGCGGCTGCTCTCGAAGCAGAGGTGTCCTCGCTCCTATGCCGGGGCACGGTAACGGAGCTGAAGGCGGAGGAGGCGCATTCGGAGTTTTGCTCCCACTACTTCTTGGTTCCCAAGAAGAACGGCGGGATGAGACCCATTCTGGCCCTGCGGTTCCTGAATGCTCACATAGCCAGGTTCCGTATGCTGATGGTCAAACACCTCCTGGAGAGCGTCCGCCCCGGGGACTGGATGACGTCAGTCGATCTCACGGACGCCTACATCCACATCCTCATTCTGAGGAGGCACAGGACCTTCCTCCGGTTCACCGTGGGAGACCGGTATTTTCAGTATACCCGGCTCCCCTTCGGCTATTCTCTCGCTCCTCGCACCTTCACCAAGTGTGTCAAGGCCGTGCTGGAGCCTCTCCATCGTCGTGGTCTGAGGATCCTCACCTACATCGTCGACTGGCTGATACTAGCGCCCTCTTATCAGGAGGCAGTGGAGCGTACAGCCCAGGTCCTGCTAACCTGGTATGCCAGACTGACTTTATGTGTTACACACAAAGACAGTCTGGTACCGCGCCATTGGGGCAGCATTTCAAATTGGCAACGAGAGGCAGGACTATTGAGCAAAGAGGACCAATCCAAGAAACAAGGCTGTGACGCAACGACAATGCGACGTACGCAGCGCTCCGTTGTAGTCGTTTTGTAATCCAAAACATGGGATCATGGCATGGAGTTTTACGTCCTTTTTACCCCCAAATTCCACCGGACGCTTAAGCGCCATGCCGGCGTCTTGTTCCTGAAGTCAACGCACACCGGGAGCGCGGCGCAGCACCATGCCATTTAGAAGCGATGACCTGGAGTGAATCACCAGCACTGTGGCTCGGGCCTCTGTTCTGGTGATCCGCCGTAACACCGGTGCTTCTGGGACACGGCGTGGCGCATTTTTGTCTGGTGGAATTTGGGGGCTAGAAAGAAAAACCTTCAGAGCCAATTCTTGCTTTGGTTTCAGTGCCGAATTCAGTTCGTTCAAAACTTCAGACAAAGCCGGGATAAAACCTTGCTGTGTTGCGGCTGCCACCATGATTGTTTTGAGGGGGTTTTAATATGACGCATAGCTAACTCCCGCCTCTCGTGGGCTGTGATTGGCCCGGCAGAAGTTTGCCGGGCAGAAGTCAGATTCAGTTGGCGCGGTACCAGACTGTTTCCCCATGTATCCCTGAGCATGGAGAGACAGTCTGGTGTGCCAGGCTAAGGTCCTGCACCACATCGAGCTCCTGGGGTTCATGGTGAACCAGGACAAGAGTACGCTCACCCCAGGCTGGCTTATCTGGGGCTGCAGTTGGATGCTCTCACCATGACAGCCTGCCTCTATGAAGAGAGGCAAGCCTCTCGCCTTTCGACCCTGAGGTCCCTGATAGCGGTGCCCGTAGCCCAGGTCCGCCTGATCAGGACCGCTCTGGGACTGATGGCCGCGGCCCACCCTGTGGTTTGGTTGGGCCTTCTGCACATGCGGAGGCTCCAACAGTGGTTCTGTCGCCTCCGCTTCTTGGGGAAGCAGGACGGATGCAGAAAGGTCTTGATCTCCCCAGGCACGTCAGGATCTCCTCTTCTGGATTGATCCTGCTCTCCTTATGCAGGGAGTTCCCATGGGTTGCATGTCGCATCACGTAGAGGTGTTCACAGATGCATCTCTCGCAGGATGGGGGGGCATTCTAGGCCACCTCGCGGTGGGCGGTGCCTGGGACTCCACGCACATTCACATCAATGTGCTGAAAATGATGGCGGTGCAGCGGGTCCTGCTCAATTTCCAAGCCAGGCTGCAGGGCAGCCATGTGCTCGTCAAGTCGGACAACACCATGGTGGTGAACAGGCAGGGGGGGACGCGGTCTCCCCCCCTTCATCGCAAGGCAGTGGAGATTCTACTGTGGGCGGACCGGCACCTCGCCTCTTTTACAGCGCGACACGTGTCCGGGGTTCTCAACGTCGGCGCAGACAGAATGTCAGGGCAGCCCACTCCACGACAAGTGGGGCCTGTCCCCGTGGGTTGCAGCCCAACTCTGGCACAGGTTCGGCCACCCAGTGGCAGACCTTTTCACCAGTGCAGAGAACGCACAGTGCCCACTCTGGTTCTCGCTCAGGTCATCAGACGGACCCCTTCTCGGGGTAGACGCCTTCGTGCATAGAGTCTGGCCTCCGGGCCTCCTGTATGCGTCCCCTCCAACCCGCTTCTTAGCCCCATTGCTGCGCAGGGTGAGGGTGCAGAACCTCCACCTGATGTGGTGGCCCCGGACACCCCGAGCGCCTGATGGTTCCCGGACCTGATCCAGTTGGCAGTCGGAGACCCATGGCTGATCCCCAATGGGCCCGACGCCTTGCTGCAGGCAGGGGGTGCCCTCCAGTCCCACCCTGTCCTGGGTGGGAGACTCTTGGCTTGGAAGCTGAAAGGCTGAGATTAGTGGAACTCGATCTCTCCCCAGTGGTGGTTTCCACCATCCAGAGTGCCAGGGCCCCCTCTGCTGTGAAGGCCTACAGGTCTCGATGGCAGCTCTTCACGATGTGGTGCTCAGAGAGGGGTCTGGACCTGGTCTTCTGTGCTATTAGTGGAGTTTTTGAGTTTCTCCAGGCCCTGCTGGACAGTGGTCGCGCTGCATCCACTCTCGCGGTGTTTGCATCGGCCATTAAGGCGGGCCATGGCGGCTTCGGCCATTTTTCTGCGCGGTCACCCGCTGGTGAAGCGCTTTCTACATGGGGCGTGTCAGTTTAGGCCGCCCCACAGGCATGTGGTTTCCATGTGGTACCTCCATACTGTGCTGGATGGTCTGAGGGAGCACCCCTTCGAGCCTTCGGAGCTTGCAGAGGACCGCTTTCTCTCCTTTAAGGCTGCTCTCCTATTGGCGCTGGCATTCGCCAAGAGAGCTGGGGATCTCTGCGCTCTGTCGGTCCATCCCTCCTGCATGGTGTTCAGTCAGGATGGGGGCTTAGTGCACCTTTGGCCTAACCCGGCCTTTCATCCCAAGGTGATCACTTCGGACTTCCGGTCGAGAGTGATCCGGATCAGGGCACTTGGCTCCCTGTGTGGCTCGTCTGGGGATGACCCCCGGCTGCGGTTGCTGTGTCCGGTCAGGGCTCTGCATTACTATGTTGAGCGCACAGCTGGCTTTCGCACCACCGACCAACTGTTTGTGAGATTCGGGACCAGGGGGCGTGGAGCCCCGCTGTCCTCCCAGCATCTCGCCCACTGGGTAGGGGGCACTACTGCGGCTGCCTACAAGGCACTGAATCGCCCGCCTCCGGCAGTGATTCGCGCTCACTCCACACGGAGCATGGCAGCTTCTGCGGCCCGGTGCAGAGGTGTCACAGTGGGTGACATCTGCCAGGTTGCATCCTGGGCGTACGCATCCACCTTTGTGCAGTCATATCTGATGGATATGTGCACAGACACTGTGGCCATGTCAGTTGTCAGCGAGAACAGGAGTTCTGTCGCTTAGCTGTGTTACCTCTCGTCCAGTCCGGCTTCTGCTTCCCCGGGGGGGATCCCGACCAGGCGCGGTTTGCCGCCCGCCGTTGTGATTATGTCTTGGCGGCCGCCGTGTGTGTGCGCCGTTGTTACGGTGCTTGGACACATTGCGGGCAGCGCCTCGGTGCAAGGCTGCTTGCCCTAATGTTCTTGGAGGTTGTTGTGGCCGTACTGGATGCACGGCCTGTTTACTTCCGTCTTTTTCCGCCCCAATCCTGTCAGCACGCCAGCTGGGAGTACATTCATCCCTACGGCCTCTGCCTTGGTGAGTACCAATAGCGAAACCTGTAGGTGGGCTAAGCATTACACGAAGTATAATTAGTAGTTACTGAACGTAACTCCAGTTCTACAAGTGTATGCGTGCCCACCTACCTGCTGGCCCAGCTGTCTTGCTTCCTTTTCTATGGCTGTTTCAGAAGAAGGAGGAGCATTGTGCGGCCGCTCATGATATACCCTCTGTGAGGGGCGTGGCAGTGTGCCAGTGCACGGCGAGGACTGGCGCGTTGGTTTCGGATTTTGTCTCAGTGATTCGCTGGCGCCAGAGAGGAGTACCAATAGCGAAGCCCGTAGGTGGGCACGCATACACTTGTAGAACTGGAGTTATGTTCAGTAACTACTAATTATACTGCTTATATTTACTGAAGAAGACAACCTCCTGAAGTACTGCCATGTCACTCAGTAGAAGAAAAGTTTTGTGTTTACACAACATTCTGAAAATGACATCTTTTTAAACAGAAATACTTAAAATGTCGTAGCTCCAGCCACAACAACCTCTGAATCATTCTATTCAGTGTCACGTCTCTTTATCTGCTGATGCTTTGGCTTCTGTACTGCTGGTCCAAGGTGAGTTTAGTCCTCTCAGATATTCATGCATGTACATGGGTCTGTCAGTATCTCCCTCTGCGCTGACTCCATCACTAATCAATGTCTCCTCTCAAACCATTGATTTCTGTGTCATTGGAGGATTTCTGGGAACTGCAGCTGTCACTTCTAACGTAAAGTTCAGACGGAGAAAAGAAGAGGACACATTCCAGATGCAGGAGTGAAGTCTGGGAATATCGGCATTAATATCACACACTGCTATCACTGGGTTTGATGAATATCCAGATCACTGATGCAGCTTTCGTCCTGAAACCGTGGAACAGAACTGAGAACATCAGCGAAAACAGATGGATAGATGTCTTCAAAAGAAAGATTGAAACTGATGTTTGTCACCTTTGACTGGCGCTCCTACAGCTTCACTCATCCTTGCTGCAGCTGTTAATGCACATCCATCCACTGAGAATTTTCTGTAATTGTGTTTTGGTTTTTTCACCTTTACTCTTATGGTCTGCTGTATTTCATATAATGTGTAAGATCATTTTACTATACAGTGTAAAATGAAATGCATTATATCATATTGTGGATTATAATTGACTTTATTTCATCGAGTGCTTGAAATCATTGTATTTCTACCTAACCATTCCCTTTAAAAACAATAGTGTAAAAAAACAACATTCTTTATTTTCATTGTAAAGGCCAAGTTGTGTGTAATTCTTTGTTCAGAAGCACTTTGCGATACATTTATTATATTGTTCATTTTATTTTTGTTCCAGTTACACCCTCAATAGAGCACTCCAACAGTATAGCATGATTTCACACAACACTGGAGATGACTGTGTTCACAGAGTTTTTCAATACTAAATATGCTAATCTATTATAGAAAGGGTAGATTTTATATATGAAAATATATCTCCAAACTCAAACTGAAGAATTGCACACTTTAAATGACTGAAAAGGTGTATTCATGCTTGATTACATCTAGAATGAGATAAAAACTTTATTCTGCATTTTACAGCTTTCCTGAAAGTTATCAAGGAGCTGCTGGATTTAATTTAATCACTGGGCGTGCTCCACGATTTATCTCCTTGAACAGAAACACATCTGTGTTTTTTTTTTAATTAGTGATGTGTCTCAAAAACAAACAACCCTCTTATTAAATGATATTTGATCTCTTAACTTTGAAAACTGTTGAATACAAACAGGAAAAATTAATTAAAGGAATCAAAATAAGCATTTTTAAAATTAAATTAATAGCTGTTTTCTGAAGTTTAATGTTTTGATCAATATTAGCTTTGGAGGCATTTTTAACACCATATGGCATAAATGGACTTATCCAGTTTGTGCAACAGAAAAGAATGAATGATCTTGTCAAATGTGTCATAAACACAATTCAAGGATGAAGTTTCTAATCTAAAACTATTGATATATTTTTATTACCTACAGATTTTGATCATTTAGTCCTGAACTTATATTGATGATTATCCAGATGTCCATATATTCGTAATAAAACACCAACTTCCAACAAATGATGCAATTAAAGTCTTTAATAGGTTTTACAATTATTTTAATGAGTTCTTCTGAGGGTCAAGATTATATAGTTAATTGCAATGAAAATGAAAATATTGAATAAGCTCACATTTACATTTCATTGATATATGTTTGGGGTCAAACAGGAACAATTACCTTGAAATGCTTTGTCTTTTCAGTCGTATCTACATCTGCAGTGAATGAAACACCACTTACAAAAAATAGAGTTTTGGTGAAAAGGAGGATTTTCCATTTCCAATCCGAAAGAATCAACAGTGAACACATAATCTGTGTGTAAGTGTTCCCACTGTAAACACTGTATTCCTTTAACCGGGCTGTTTTTGGATGCAGAACTGGGATGTTTGGATGATGAAGGACTTCAAACTTTGCAGACATAATTTTCCTCAGACCAGCGGCCTGAGAAGAAGAAGAATGTACTGGATAAATGAAAGTTGTCTCTCTTTTCATTTAGCTTTCAGGGAAGTGTGACATTCATTCCTCTCTATTGTTTGGGGGGGGGGGGTGGGGGGGGGGGGTTGCGCTGGTGGGGCTGCGCACAGTTAATACACTGTCTGTTCACTATAATGACCTGATCGATATAAAACTGAGGCGTCTGTCTGCGGTCTCATTAAAATGAGGCACCTGCGTTCCAAAGGGCTGCCTCATGCTTATTCACAAAACAACAACTCCACTGAGTGTTTATTGATCCTCTCAGACCCGTTTGAACGGTTTACAGGCACTAAACGAGGTTTCAGGCGTCACGCGGCCATCGTCGAGTTGAGATTTGAGCGAGGATGGTGGAGCGTGGTGGCAGTAATCCTCCGCCTCCCTTCATCACTTTTTACATCTCATCCAAAAACAAGGCAGCTGACAGAAAGCTGAAATTAAGCAGCCATTATACTGTGCCTCTGTCTCGCCCTCGCTCTCTGCTCCTCACAGCACAGCCACATTTAATTCACTTGCTTTATCTCCTGCTCCTTTGACATTACCTTTTCATAAAGCGCGTCTTTTTTTTTTCCTTTTTTGCTGCAGTATCTGCTCTTTTACAAAGTGCTTTCAGCAATTCTGCAGCAATCTATGGGTAATCTCCACCTCTCCTTTTCATAATGTCTCATTTCTGCCAAGCGTCCCAAAAAACCAGAGCCTTTTCTCCAAAATAAAAGACATAATTTGCCACCATGTAGCGGCTGTTATGAGGCTGTTCTCGTTTTTTTTTTTTGTTTTTTTTTTCCTTTTTCCTGCAAATATAATGTCTTGTCTCTAATGTAAAATTGAAGGTTATTTGAAAAAAATACAGCTCATGAAGGCTTTAACACCTGAGATTTTGGCTCAATGTGCAGAAAATGTTTAATTGGCAGAAAGAGGAACACTCGCTTACTCTGTCTTTTTTTTAATTATCACTATTGTTTTGTCACGTTGAATCAAAGCTAAATAACAAGACTTTTTGTTCAACAGACATAAATTATACGTTTTTCTATTGTCTCAGTGAAAATGGATCTCTTTTCCAAACTGAATCCTGTAATTAAAACGTCCTCCGACAGCGACTGCTTAAAGCAGGAGTTTGGTGACACTTTCAGCGCTTCTCCAGTCTCTTGAGCATTCATTGCAGTTACACTAATGAAACGACTGCAGCACGGTCGTGTATCCATGGGGAGCAGACGTCGTAAAAACAGGGTGACTGTGCATAAAGGAGGCAGAGAAAAAGCTGCAAGTTCACAAAAGCAAATGGAGATTATTACACAACGGTGCTCTGAATTTGGGTCAGTACAACTTCTGTGTTCCACTGCTCCGGTTTCAGAGTGCCTTAATGGTAGAGGAGTTGGTGGTTTTTAGAGTTGAGAGTCACCCGTAACAGTAACACAACTTCATATTCTGAACATGTGAATGTCAGTGGACTCATTGTGCAGTTGTTCATGTTTTATGGCATATACAGTATGTGTGTTGTTTCATGACTAAAACAAACAGCAGCACCAACTTGTGGCCTGGCATGCTAACTACATTGTTTTTATCCTTTCTGCCGTTTCCATGTAAACAGACATCATTTTCAAAATGTTTCCTTGTTGAATGTGAAAAATTTCCCAAACAAAAACGTGAAAACAACATGTGTTCTCGTGAAACGTTGTGTAACAGAACATTCTACAATTTGTTGTTTCTCCACTGTCATCTGAGTTTGCTGTAAGCGACCATCATCTGGATTCCAGTAGCAGCAGTTTTTATGCTGAAAAAGACCAAAATTCAGGTGGGAGGAGTGAATATCAGCATGTTAACACAGCCTCATCCCTATGATCACTGTACTTGAGCTCCAGAGTGAAGAATGTTTCACCCACGGTAGGCTTGCGCAACTATTGGTCTGGATGTTTCACACTCTACTAGTAAATTCGTTTTTACTGTGAAATGAGCTCGAGTCCATTGAAAGCTTTGTAGTCAAGAAGTAAGAGTTCTCAGTGGATCTTTTGACACCCAGGCAGCCGGTGCAGAGCCTGAAGCTCAGGGGTAATGTGATGAGCCCTGACCTCTAACCTTTCTAATTCCCTCCATTTTTTGTATTGTATGGAGTTTTAAATCAAAGCACATAACTGTTAAAAACTGCATAATATAGCTCGAAAAGCCGAGATGAGACAAAACAAGAAAAAAGCTGAAGTGTGAAAACCTCAGCAGATGTGACATGACAAGAAGAGTCGGAAACCCTGAAATCAAGCAGTTGAAAAGTGACAAATGAGATTTTTTACTTTTTTACTCTCTTTTTCCAGATGTGTGTTTTAAGACGCAGCGTGGAATCTACTGCTACATCTCGTCAATCACCCAGTGCCAGAAGGCTCCTGATCACTGACACCGTCTGATCCTCCTCAGGCTCACAATTACTTCTTTCCCTCTGAGATACTAATGTTATGGGCAGCCTCACTCCTCTCTGATTGCTGCCGCCGTTTCTCCCGTCTTCTTATTGCCTCCATCTCTTATCCACTTCAGTCCGTCTTTACAATCTCCACCTGAGAAAGTCTCCAGATTTAGTGGCAGCTGCAGAAACCAAAGTGAACATCTCCAGAGACTCTTTCAAAGGATTCTGAATTTCAGTTAGTCTTATTATCTCTTTCGCGAGGCACCATGAGCCTGAATAACTCAAGCAAAATGCTAAACTTTTGTTGCGTTTCAACGCCATGAAACTCCATGGTAGCATTAGTAAACAAACATCTGTTTCAAAAAGTGTCAACGTGAAACTTTAAAGGTGAAGAAGATACGATTTTATTAGTTCACCACTGCTGAAATATGCCGTCAATCCCTCCATTCCAAAAGAATCCCAGATGTAAAGAATAAAGATCTTACAAAGTCTCTACTAAATTGGTTTTTATTTGCCTTTGTCAGCGTTTTATTGAGAATCAGGATCCATGCCTCGGAACTCCTGACTGTTCAGTGTGCTGCTGTTATATTTTACAGGATATTTCATCAAAAATACTTGCCTCCATTCCA
This sequence comes from Salarias fasciatus, assembly GCF_902148845.1. Lineage (NCBI taxonomy): Eukaryota > Metazoa > Chordata > Actinopteri > Blenniiformes > Blenniidae > Salarias > Salarias fasciatus. The sequence continues at coordinate 20,658,747 of NC_043755.1, forward strand.
TCCTTGGGATTCAGTGGCCTTTGTTCATCCGTCACGAAGATCTATGGGAGATTACCAACCAGGAAATGAGGAAGTGGAGGTGATGGAACGTATGCTCAGGAAAACCCAGGACTACGTGACAAGACCAGCGCTGTCTCGGAACCTGCAGGTGAGACAGGAAATCCATGTAAGCATGTCTGTTTCAGTCAAATTTTATATTTAATGTATTCATTTTGCGTAAAAAAAAAGGGTTTATTGATGCCGCATTCTATTTCTAAAGAAGAAATCCAATACTACTGTACATTTTGTTCATTTCTCTTCAATCCTCATTTCATTAACTTTGTTTCAATACAGAAAATCAATCTCAGAGACGAAAGTACATATAGTTTGTGATTAACTTTATTCAGGAGAAACCCTGTTAGTTTGTTCTCTGCACTTTATTTGCAGCAGCATCACCATTAAACATGAAAGAACAAAAATAAATGACACTCAATTCACGACACTGCGTCAGCAGAGCTAAGCTTGTAGGTTCCCGCTGAAAAAAGGAGAAACATCAGAATTGTGCCATTTTTCAAGATAAACAACTCTGAGAAACATGAGGTGGGCTGCAGATTATTCAGCGGGCCTGGGCTGATCGGTGAACCATTTGCAGCTGAAGGGACGAACAGTGTTTTATTTTATTTTTCATTTGGATGCCGAGTGACACTAAGAGCTCCGGCTCATTATCACAGTGACCTGCCTCCCAGAAGAACGAGACAGAATACACAAAGCCCCATTTACACAGCATTATTTCAAGTGAAAACATCTTTTCGCAGATATGTTTCAAAAAACTTTTGTGCTTGCATGGAAACATTTTGAAAACGATTTACTCTGAAAATGATGTTGTTGGCATGTTCAGCCACTAGTGGGGGTGTTGTTTGTTTTTGTAAGAAAACTACACATAGATGCAGAGAATAATATGCTATAAACATTAAAACTTGGGCTGCCAGAGAGGTAATTGCATCAATTGTGATTAATTATTGTAGGAAAGATTAAAGATTTATGTTTTTGATCGTGATTAATCACATAATTAAGCTGAGGGTTTTTTTCAGTCTGAAAAAAGTATATTTAACATGGACATTGTATTATGTGGATCTACAAGGTGCTTTATGTTGAAAGAAAATCCAATAAGGTCAAAAGGAAGTTCTTTCTCTATGTTTGATTCCCAATCAAGATTCTCTGGTAAGAAATCAGTCACTGCAGGAAGTCCCCATGCAGAAACTTCAACAATGACTTTAAATTCACCTTTTGAACTGATTGGACTGATGAATGCTTTACGTCGAGGTCTGAAAACTGCTTTGAAATGCAAAACAACAGAATTTTAAAAATGCAATTCAAAGTATGATTTGTCGTGATTAACTATGGAAATGATGTAATTGATTGTGATTTAAGAAAACAATTATTTTGATTGCCCTAATCAAACCAAAAATATGGAGCAGCCCCAAAATGCTTCCCATAGCTAATCACGTTTACCAATTCTCACACACCACCGGAGTGTGTCCATCCACTGGGAGCAGTTTGGGGTCTGGATCTCACTGATGGAAAACCTTGGCAGGACTGCAGACACTCAAAACCAGAAAACTCGTTTTTCTCCCAGCGCAGGAGGTCAGATACACAGACATGTATTAATACATCCAGACTTTGGTCTTTTCTCTACTTTCGGTGACTCCAAATGTCTGTGCTTGTTTTCCTCTCAGCTCAACCTGCCGCAGGCAAGCAACACTTGTATCCCTGTTTTTAGTGTAACTGAAGAAAAATGAAAAGTGGGACTGAAGTTGTCTTACACAGCGTGAGATAAGGATTATACTTAAAGTTGTTAAAGTCCTGAAAAGTCAAAGATTGGCGTCGTGGTGGTTTCTGGCAGATTTTAATAAAGGACATTTCGCAGTTCGAGTTGATTGGGAGCATCCGTCTGCCAGCTTGAGCCGGTGGTGTTTAAAGCAGCTTCATCTCGGCTGATTAGATGTGGACCTTGCTTCAGCACCGCGGCTGGCAGACAGGAACTAAGATGAAAAGCCAATTTATTTCCCGTTCCATCAAACCAAAGCACCTCTTTGTCACAATGTAGACTTCAACTGAGGCAGCTAGAGCTTTCTGAACTGCGCAGTACAAAATGTGCGTATCTGTCACTCTGATGGGATTTTTGATCAGCTGAAAGGTTGGTTTTACTCTCCTGATGATGTGTTGTTGCAACAGGTTTAGCAACTGAGCTCAGACTTCAGTTTCACGCAGACAAAGTGACAAAGTCATTTCAGTTTCTTGGATTTAGATGTAATATGTGAAATATTATGACCTTTTGTTCTTACTGATTGAATGAAAACGGAGCAAGATGAACCCAGAAGAAGACATACCAAACTTTGACATTAAGTGTTTTCCTTGCTCACATAATTTTCTTGTACTGAACCATTCCAAGAACTGTGAATTCCAACCTTCCTATTCTATATCAGTTCAAATGCCCTGTGCAGCTTCGGGTTCATTAATTACCGCCATGATCCACTGCAGACGGGGAGAAGGTCATCTCAGCAATTAGTTCTCATTCTTCGATCTGCGGTAATTGCCTTTCTGCTTTCTATCCAGACAAATGTAACATGAGTTTGATTAAAAGTATCAGCCAGTGCACCAGTTCATCATGAATGTTTTTTAAAAGAATGATCCTATCTCCTTCTCTAATGCACCCATCCATGTGCACGTGTTTCAGATTGCTTGATGTTTATGGAAATCCAAGTAATTAAAATGATGTCTTCCAATTTGACAGATTTTTGTGAAGCATTGACAATGTTGGTTTTTTTTTTCTGAGCAACATCAGTGAATAATAAAGAATACATAAGTATGTGTTTATCACATTCTCCGTGACTGGTGAATGCTGCTTGGTTAATTTAAAACTCAGAAATAAAGTTCTTACTCCTCAAAAGGCACAGTTTACCTGTGATAATCTACTTAAATGAATCAAATCACTTATTTGCATCTTTTGAACGTTGTCTGTTCAACTCACAACTGTTCAACAAAGTAGTATGTGTTGCGATTCAAATGTATGTTTTTCTGTGTTTTGAGTTTGCTGAAACAAAGAAGGCAACACCTGCCTCACTGATCTGATTACTTGTTGGTTCTAATGCTATGTATCAATATCACTCTATCATTTAATTATGAGAAGGAAATTAAACTCAGCGTGGGAAAATTATTTGGAAGAACTTGTCAGATTAAATTATAACAGTGTTATTATTTACTTGAACAGTAAATATGCCTTTGGGTCAATTTTATGGTCATCAATTAACCTCACGTGCATTTTTGTGAGGGATGAGGATGCATGTTTCCTCCTGTGGGATTAAACTTCAGTAGCTGTAGGAGATCTATGCACGCACTGGGAGAAACTGCAAATTCCATGCAGAAAGATCCGGCCAGAATTTGAACCCAGACCTTTTCACTGTCAGAGGAGAGTGCTGAATAATGCAGCATGCTGCTATACAGCTATTCTGCCCCAGACAAAATATAAAACACAAAAATTAAAAAGAAAACATTACAGAACATAGATGAAGAAAAATAATTGAAAATGAATTTAGCTTTAAATAGAATATGTGCAGCGTACAATAAAATGTAGCGTTAAGCTTCAGGTACCTGGGTAAATTGGCATATAGCAACTTGAAGCTGTTTAATGTTGGCAAAGGAAAATCAAGAGAAGCAGCAAACATGATTTATTTGATTTATTTTCATACAAAGGTGTGGAAATAAATAATACCACCACCTTGGTGCCCCTCCGTGTCCTCTTCCACAGAACTCTCTGGATCCGCCTCTGTCACTCGACGCAATGACGCATTTCGGTCACGTGCTCACCTTGCCGTCCAATCAGGAAGCTCGGACGGCGGGACGCAGGAGATTCAAAGTTGGCAGGAACGGTAACGGTGTCAGCCTCGTCTGTTTATCTCTTTTAATCCGTTTTATTTACCTTTTCTGTTAAGTTATATCTCCTCATGTTTCCGTTGAAGTGAGGCGGGCTTCCTGTAGCAGAATGGAGGGTAAAGTTATCGGGCCTGGTCCGTACAGGGCCACGAAGCTGGTGAGTACAAACACGGAGGAAGTTATAGCGTCGGTATAATGTCTGCGAGGACCAGTCTACCATATTCTAGAATAGTTCATAGCATTATTTCCAGCTTTTCTTTTAATTTAGCTGTTTTGTATCCAGTTTACTGTGGAACTCGTATTCTGTACGATCTGCATGTACCGTGACTGCAGGCTGGGACTATTTCAAACCAGTTGCAGTCTGGAGACCACATTTTCAACATGGGTTGTGATTAATAGCGTTATGCGTTTAAAGCTTTGATCTTGGTCTTGGTTTTGATTCGGTCTCTGGTTAGGTGGTCTTGACTACAACACTTTAGCCGTCCACATTAAATATGGTAGTTTTACGGAGTCAAATGCTCTTTATTTTCAGTCCTTGCTGTGTTTTCCTAGAGGCCAGGCTGCACTCCGTTGAAGGTCTACGCACCTCAATTTTTAACAAACACGATTAAAGTGTTAGTAATTTCCTTAAAGACACATTTTATTCACAGTATATCCAACTATCTGGAAGGTAAAACATTTTACTAATCCGTTAGTAATATTATAGAATTAAAGCAACATCTAATCTCAAAGCAGTTTTGAAATGTGCAAAATGTAAGATCTGGAGGATCTTCTGCATCCTAATAGTGCAGTTAGGCCCGCTGTTACTCCTTGTAAAAAATGCTGAGGTAGATAGTTTATATTCACCAATTAATAAGCAGTTTGTCTGCTAATTGTGTTACAGTTTTGGAGATGTTCTTCACTGTAAAATTTCAAATACCTGAGAGGATCCTGTCACTGTATAACTGAGAACGCTAGAGGAACTGGTGAATGCCATGGTTCAGTGCATCAGTAATATAAATCTGCAGCGCAGAATGACAGCTTAGTTGTACTCATGCCTTCACCATTAAAAGAGTCTGTCAGTGCTTAAGTTTGATTCATGTGTCTATAAGTTACTCTGGTGTTGCAGAAGCTCCTCTTTTTGCAGCTTTTTATAACTTTATAGCACTAAGGAACAGTGAAGCAGTGTGGAGATCAGTTTCATGTTAAGCCCCACCTAAAAAATCTGGAGTTTCTGAAAAAGTTTTTAAGGGTCTTGCTTCCAAATACAGCAGCATGCCAGCACAACTCCTGAATCTCTTTCTTTCCTCAGGATATCACTGTTTCTCCCTTTTTGACAGTGCTTTTAATAAAATACTTTTATCCAATTAAATTTACACTGGCTTTACTTAACTGAAGTCTAAGTTCAGAACAGACAGAGCAAAGCGATGTTATTGCTGGCCTCATAAACATGAGCACTCTCTTGATGTACAGTAGTGTTGTATTGCTTCCATTTTATTTGTTGCTCTGCTTTTATTTGCTTTTCCTATTTGTCTTTGTCTCATTTGGACATTTGTAATAATCTATTACCGCTACAGCATCCTAAAACACTGAAATGCGGAGATATAAGATTTTTATGATGCATTTTGAATTGTACAAATCACCGTTCTGATCTCCAACTTGTTTTTCGTTGTCGTTCTTTTATTTAATATTGCGTTCATTGCCGCACCGGTGACCTTGCTACACGGATTGCATAATAAAGAAACACTTCTTCTCCTCAGGTTGTATCCAGACTGTAAGCACATAAAAGTACCCCGATGAATAAATTGGAATTAAATTATAAACTTTCCTTGGTTACCATTTTGAAATGGTGTTTTGTTGAACTGTAGCTCCTGTAAATGAAGGATAGTTCACACAGTTTGCACAGTCAAAGATTAATTTATTTAGACAATCGAAAATGTTACTGTGAAAGAAAAACATTTTTCAGTTCTGTCAGAGGTGAAAGACGTGTCTGGATGAGTAAAAGTGATGAGAGCGCTGTGTGAAATTAGATTAACCCAAACTACAACTAGACACGAACATGTGGCAGCAGGAGTGAATCAGCTGAATAAAGCATTAAGAGCAATCAGCAGAAGGTTTTGCCCAGTGCTCCTCCTCAAATCCTCCGGTCTCAGATCACAGCTGTGCTTGTACAAGACAAGAGACTTTATTGTGTCTTATCGTGATGTTTGTTTACTTTCCCTACAATTTAAAAGTAGCTTTTTGAAGCTCTGGCGACTTGAACCTCATACCAGTCATCGATCATGAACAAACATGGAGTTATTGTTAAAAATAAGCTCTCCAACAAGACTCACCTCTCATGAGTTCATTTCGGAAGCTTCCTTATCATTAGTATAAGAAACTGTAGCTAAAAATGTCTGATATAGCATTATAACTGTGGGAATAGGATCTTATTGAATGCTGTTATCAGAGATTTGTGATAGTAGTGGATGAAAAATGAGGATGTCTGACATGGAAATTATTGCCAAAATCTGCATTAAGCAGGGTTATTTTTAAAATAACCTCCCGGGACCCAGCCTGTTGACTTTTTTTTATCTGTAGTGAACACGTTGTCCAGGGTCGTCCTGAGAAAGGGGACTTCATTGGGTTTCCAGTGATATCTGTCCACTCAAATGTCCATTTACTGGTGTTGTCGATGTTTATGGCGTATTGTTCTCTGCCAGCATCGTTTTCAGTGTTCCTGTTTCGATGGACATCCTTTTCAAGATGAACATAAAACTTTTGTGTAACAAAAAAAAGCACTTCAGTGATGTGTGATCACGTTTTATCATCCTCTGTCTCTGATCCACTTTAGCAGAGCAGCAAAAAATAAAGCCGTCCAGTCGTAATGTGGCTGTTGTTCCTTCGTTTGCCTTGAATTTTAATGTCCGACCACTAATGATCACAGCACTTGGCACAGCGGTTAACTATTTTGAACTTTAGCTGTGTACTCTGGCTCTCTCCCACAATCTAAAACCATGTGATTGTAAGTAATATGCTTTGAGATATTTGTGTGTGATCAGGGCTGAGTAATAAAACAGAGTCGTGATCACAATCAGGTGGCGGAGCCCACAAATTACCATATTCCAGTTGTGGATTCAACCCCGAAAAACAGTTCAGAGGAGAGAACAGACATTAGTGGAAGTGGATTGGAGGTTAATGGAAATGATGAGTTTGCAGTAAATTGATGTTATCATCAGAAATTGAGGAGATTGCCGGTAAAAAAGGGTAATATTTGCTTAACTACATAGACCAGGACGGATTATTTGAATCTGGGAGAATGGTAGTAATGAGGCCGTGTTGTTGGCTGTAGCTCCTCTTTAGTCTAGCTTTTAGTTTTATAGTTTTACCATTTTTTATTTGGCTGTTTGGCTTTTTTTTTTTTTTTAATTCTCTGCTTTACAATCCACACCGTGTGCCTTCCTGTCTCGCAGTGGAATGAAACCATCAAGCTGTTCCGGGGGGGCATGCCGCTGCGGAGGCACTGGGCGCACTTCCGCTGCTACGACTGCAGCTTCACCGGCGCCGAGGCCGTGGATTACCTCCACGAGCTGCTCAGGCGCAACCACAACTTCGGGCCAGAGGTGACTCGCTACCAGACCCTGCAGCTGCTCAGGAAGTTCCTCAAGGCCCACGTCGTCGAGGACGTCAAGGGGCGCCACGGGACGGAGGACTTCGAGGACAGCGGCCATCTGTATCGGTAAAGCCTCGCCGTCCAGCATCACTCGTCAGAGCGTCTTTCGGTGCTGCTCAACCCGGCGCTGTTGATCCATCTCCAGGTTCCCCACGCTGTCGCCGCTCAAGTCCTTCCCGGCGAGGCCTCTGCTGAGAGACGGCGGCGATCTGCCCAGACTCATCCGCTGGGACGACTACGAGGAGCTGCCGCAGCAGGAGAACCTCGCGCCTCTGAAGTCGGCCGTCATGGTGAAAACTCTGCTCGCACTCCTGGCTCTTTTATTTTTCCCACTAATGAAATTTAATTTAAGAGGACAGAAATGGCGAGAAATAACCCAGAGCTGGTTGTTAATCTCAATTGCTGCCTAATGCTGTCATTTTCTAAATGCATCGTCTGAAAGCTTTACAGAATATACATACAACAGGGAAAAAATTATGTAATGCAGCATTTAACTCCTGCTTTTCTGACGGTAATGTTCACTTTTATGATGTGCTCCATAAACAAGAGTTTACCTTCATTGAAATGGGCTTTTTATGAGGTGCTGCAGGACGTTTTAAGGGTTTTCTTTCTCGTGTTGTAAGGTCACTCACTCCAAGTCTGAGAGGGAATCTAGAAACATTTCTGGTTTCCTTCTGTTCCTGCCTGACAGATATGTGAGCCACGAGTAAAAACCCGTGCAGCCATTCTGGAAATTAAAATAGCTCTCGGCTCATTCATAGAACAGATCTTTTGAGTCCAGGAGTGAACCTGAAAATAGAAGCACAGAAAACGTGTCTTTATTGAGCCGTTATTGAGAATGTCACAATATCTTCAGTGTGCATGTTTCCACAGAATTGGCCCCTAGTAGGAGTTCGTCGATTCGTTAGAACAAAGGTCGCCAGCTGTGAGAGCAGCGTCCCGCTGCGATCGGCTGCTCGGTTCATGCCGGAATAGAAACAGAACGGATGAGTCATCACAGACGAAAATGAGAAATTTTACCAAGAAATACTTTGAAAATCCAGAGATAAATGACACATCGACACGAGGTGAAAGTCTTTTCAACTTCTGCAGGTCTTTTAACAAGTCTTCTCTCTGTCAGTCTTCAGATCTGTGGAATAAAAGACACAGCGTCGCCATCGGAGATTTGCACGAATGCAAGCTGATCCGCAGGAAGGAGGTGACCTCCAAACAATTGGACCACATCTGGAAGTCCATGACGATCGCGCAGTGCGTCCAGACTTCCCCCGTTCCGTACCTCCATACGGCTTGTTTTATTAGACTGTCTGTCAGTTTTCTTGACGCTGGCGTTTCAGTTTACAGAGCGCGCTGGGCCTGCAGACGCTGGACGGAGTCTTGAACCCGGCGCACGTGAACGGGAAGCACATCGTTCACAACGTGTTCAGTGTGAACAAAACGGGCATCGTCGTTCTGGAGAACAAAGCCGGTGCGGCGCATCTCTGCGTATTTCTTCTTTGTTTTGTTATGAGAAAAAATGGGATGATTGAAATGTTTCCCTTTGAATTTCCAGAGGACATGCCGTACTGGGTGGTGTCGGCCATGAAGTGCCTGGCTAACTGTGAGTACGCATCTTTACTGGGGATTTAATCTGACATGAAGAACACCATCCGCTGTGGAACACTCTGCATATTGTAGCAGATGGATTGCAACTTCCTGGGACTTGGTAGTTTTTTAGTGCAGAGTCACCCATAACAGCAATCGTGTGTGAATGTGATTTCATTGCAACAACAGTCACTAGTGGCCCTACACGAAAATTATAAAGTTGTGAGTGTTTCTGCCATTTCTGAACTGTTCTGAAACAAAGATGCAAAGAGCAATCCGTTTTCACTTCGAACAGAGCCTCATAAAATCCAATTCAACGGGGCCTGACCAGTGGAAAAATACAACAATGACAACTAAAGACAGTTTCTCTTTAGTTTTTTCTACTTTTAATGCAAAGAGGGAAGAGTACATCATCAAAAAATGTACATTTACTTTACTGTATCTTAAAAAAGAAGGAGAATTCCTTGAAATTTTGCATGACAGTAAAATAAATTGCAAATTGAAGAAGGTTCTTTCAGGTGATCGAACATAAGTCGGTTAAAGCTGTAAGTCGCCCACGTGTATTTAAAAGCCAGTGTGTTTATGTTCGGCGCGAATGAGACGGCCTGTGATTTCCTCTCAGGGCCGAACGGGAACGACAGCAAGCAGCCCGTGTACCCGGGCTTCGAGAGGGACGTTCTGAAAACGGTGGCCGACTACTTCCAGAGACTCAAAGAGCCTCTGCTGACCTTCCATCTCTACGAAGTCTTTGTGAACATTCTCAGTGAGTGAATCCGCTGAGAGGAGAGAGAGGAAAATGAAAACAGGAAGGTCAGGTTGACCTTCAGGTGTTTGCTGCTGTGGCTGCAGGTCTGCTGCCGGAGCAGGACGCGGCCACGGAGGCCCTGCAGCTCAGCTGTCTGCTGCTGCCGCCGCCCAACCGCAGACGCCTGCAGCTCCTCCTGCGCCTCATGGCCCGCGTCTGCCACAACGTCCACCTCCCCCCGCTCAACGACGCCATCGCCACGCGCACCCTGGTACACACTCCCGCCGCATTGTTTACTACTGCTTTACGGCTCTGGCCTGCTTTTCACCGCTCCACAGATCGGTGGAGCAGATGGGAAAGCACAACAGTAAACACGTGACGTAGCGCTGCAGCGACGCCCGAGATTATGTTTGCATTTATGAACCTCATAACTGGAGACAATAAAAGAAAGATTTAGTGCGTGCTGCCATAAATCACCGGGCACCAAACAGTCTCCTGATGGCTTTACGCGATAGTGAACGTTCAGTCATCGTGACACCACAGTTCTTTATCCGAGGAGGACAGAAGCTTCACTTTTCACCAGGAGCATACACACACACTCTTGTCCTCGTCTCATTTCAGGGTTGATGGTGTGTGTTTTTAACCGTTTCCACTGGTTTGAGGCGGCTGAAGCACTAAAAAGTGAATTTTCCGGTGCAGCATTTGAACAGATGTTATAGAAATCTCCAGGGCCAGCTGTCTGTTAATGTTTAAACTTTAAAGCGTTCATGTCAAAAAGCATTGAGAGTTCCTGCGCTCAGACGTCGTAAACACTTGGGCCTCGTGATAATGTGATCAGAGAATGAAGGAAAATCAATGAAGGCTGTTGCACCTTGAAGGGAACCTCAACTCTCTGAGTGCTGCATAATTTATAACGTGATTTATTACAGCTCCAGAGCCGATCCCGCTGCTGACACACACACACACACACACACACACACACACACACACACACACACACACACACACACACACACACACACACACACACACGCACAGTCTTGTATTTCTATCCTTGTGGGGACCGTCCATTGACTCCCATTCATGTCTAGCCCCTAACCCTGACCCTTACCCTAACCCTAACCCACACCACAACAAAGCCTAACCCTAAAGAAATGTTTTTGCACTTTTACTTTTTTCAGTAACAACAACATGGTCAAGAAAACACTGTTTCTCCTACTTAGGACCGGAAAAAGGTCCCCACAAGGCACGTCGTTCCACGTTTTGCTATCCTTGTGGGGACATTTGGCCCCGACAAGGATAGAAATACGAGAACACACACACACACACACACACACACACACACACACACACACCCACACAAACAGCGATGCATGTTAATGCACTTGTACTGATCACTTGTACAGAGCTGTTTAACACATTTTATTTCAGGAGCCACAATCAGCTCAGCTTCATCCAGACCGGTAAAATAGCGCTTTAAATTTAAATGACCTTTAAATTCAAACTTTTCAGGTTTTAGATGGAGGTAGAAAGTATAGTGAATTCATTTCAGACACTCAAAACAAAGGCAGACTCCGAAACGCACACAAGACACATACCTACACCAGAGCGAATCATAAGAGACAGAAGCCAGCGTGAGTGTGTGTCGGTGCGTTGTCTCCTCCGTGTCCAGATGGTGCAGATGTTCTCGCCGTGCGTCCTGGGCTCGGCCGACGACATGGACCTGGACGAGCTGCTGGCCACCAAGCTGGTGACCTTCATGATGGAGCACCACGGCAGCATTTCCCAGGTTCCCGCCAAGCTGCGGCGCCAGGTGGAGGAGCACCTGTCCCACCTGAAGAGGGCGCAGGTCGGCACGCCGCCCGCACACCAATGCACGAATGACGCCTGACGAATGCTCCTGAATTTGCTGCCGTGTGAAAGACGTCTCTCTATGCATGGTTTCAATCGTTCCCACCTTCCTGCTTTCAGATCCCAGTGATCATTTACCCGTCGTACGCTTTTATCAAGCCCGTATATATTCGACACTTTCAATACGTTCTCCTCGGCTGCAGGTGGAGAGGAGCGGATTACGGTTGTCGATGTTGGTGGAAATCCTGCGGCTGCATTTGTGTTAGAGGAAGGAAAAAAGAAACACGGGATCCTGCTAATCTCTGCGCAGAGACTGAGAGGGGCTCTGTGGGAGCGCTTTCTTCAAGCTTTCTTCAGGCTTTTACTAGCTTTTTACTTCAGCGTCACGGAGCGACGGCTGCTTTCGAATCTCTCTCCCCTTGCGCACTCGCGTGCACGTGCTCGGTATTGCCCTACGCAGCAGAAAATGCAGAGCACAGATCGCATTAGTAGTCTTTGTCTGGACTGCAGATGAAGTTCTGATTGATTGGGTGAATAAAACTGCACAGAACGCGCTGGTTCTCTCGAATCAAACATAACTGTTCAGCTCTGTAGAATTACTCAGCTCTGCGGCCGCGACGCCTGCGCAGCAGATCGGAGCTGACGGAAAGATTTTCATCAAGGTGCTAAAAGCCCGACTCACAGCTAAATGACCTTTCTGACCTTCAGCAGGTCATCGGAGCCATTCTCACATGCTGGAATGAGTTTCAGCCACTCAACAATCTCACTTTATTCTCGATGAATGTTTGATTCACGCCTCTCCGTCTCTGGTCAGATCAAGTACGCGGGGACGGACTCGGACTTCAGCGCCTCTCCGGCCTTCTGTAAGCAGATCCGCAGGGTGGAGTGCGAGGAGCAGAAGGTGATCGGGACTCAGACGCCCCTGCAGCAGCTGCTGGAGGGGCTGATCGCCGACAAGGAGCTTCCTGCCAAGGACAAGAGGAAACGACTGAAGCAGGTGCCAAAGCATCATGGGAAATGATTAAATCTACGACATTAATATTACGTTGGGGTTATTTTGGGGTCAAAGTGGGCTAAAGATTGATTTCTCCTTTCAGTTCCAGAAGTCCTACCCAGACGTCTACCACAGCCGGTTCCCCACCGAGGACAGCCGAGCCGCTGCCATCCCCGAGAAAAGCTCTCGGCTCAAACCCCCCCTCATGTTCTTCAGCCTGAAGAAACAGTTCCAGCCTTTTCAGAGGAGCTGGAGCTTCAGGGCGTAACGTCCCGCCGCCGCCGCTGACACGGCGACCCTTCAGCCTGGAAACATTTCCAGTGCGTCTGCAACGTCGGTACTTATTAACCACTACAGTTTGCATTTTGATCGGACTTCGTAGCACTATTAACCTCAGGAGATTATGAAAAGGTCAAATTCGCTCAAATTTCAATGAAAGAGCTGACTTTGTGGAATTTTTCTCCTGTTTATCGTGTTGCTAGAAAACTTGAATCTCAAGAAATTATTCTTCCACTAACGTTAAAAAAAGCCACTGATATTTCTTTATATTTGGTACAGAATAATGTATTTGTTGTTTTGAAGGCTGTCAAAAGTAGCCTCGAGGAAATTTTAAAAGTATTAACGGGTAATTATTAACATTAGAGGAAGTTAAATGTTAATGATCAAAACGCTAAATGCTGATATATCAATTACTGTATTAGAAATGTTCCACTGTATCGCTTGTTGTTAATTGTCTTGATCAAAAGATGCATTTCATTTTATAAGGAATTAGTGAAAGGCAGCATTAATTCACTGTTGGATTCACCTGCAGTGAACATGTCAGAGATTTGTCTTAAAAGGGAAACACTTGCTGGATTTTGATTGTAAATGATGTATTGATAATTTGTCCTCATCTCAGTTTGGTTACTGACATTTCAGAGCCCAGGTCCTCAAACGACTCTCTTTCCTCTCGTGTTCCCACGAGGCCGAGGAGGTTAGCTGCTTTCCATCTACTGAAAACACACTGAATCTTTGGAAGTTCTGACATTTTCCTTCCAAAACTGGTCATGAAATGTGATCCAGTTTCACCATGAACCACCACTACGCTTCAAAAAGAAGAACTTCATTGATTTTCATATATAAAGCTTCAGTTCAGCTTGAACTGATGTGATGAAAGTGTTCACTCACTAGTCTTAACCAGCGAGAGAAAGTCTACCAGTATTTAACTGAAGCCTTTACTTGACAAGTTCTCACTGACCTGCACTCGATTCACACTCACTGCTTGTTTTTTAGTCTTAATCTGTATATATATGAGCTGTTTTTAGAACGGTAGACGTATCAACGTCTGGATTTTCTGTGTATTCTGTCTGTTTTCGCCTCATTATAAAACGCTCTGTTTTTAAGAGTGCTGCTGTTTTTTTTAAAGGAATTTCCATGAATGCTGTTTAAACAAATGCTGGAATGACTGTTACACTTGAATTGCTGCTCGATGCTGGAACAAAATAAAGCAACAGGATAAAAAGAGAGTTGATGAGGATGTTTTTAAAAAAAATAAATTTCTAATTCAAAGTTTTTTGCATGTTGGGGTTTTATTCAGTAATAAAGCACTGCAGGGCGGCTGCGCAGGTCTGCAGTTTTAAGCAGTTTATGAAGCCTGGATGCTGCAGCGGGAAGACATTTATCCAAGTTTAACATTTGACCGAGCCAGACGCCAGTCAGCAGGCGGCTTCCACGCCACGTCTGAGGCGGGCGCGTCCCTCACAGGAAAAAGCGAGTGGGAGGACAGAGAGCTTCACTTCCATTATCCTCCTCAGGCCTGATGTGATGATTTACCGCCTTTCTGCTGCGTCGTCATGTTTCTCTGTGGTTCTGCTGATACGAGGAGTTGTTCTCTTTGACGTAGTGAACATTTACAGGGTCACCAGGTTCACGGCAGCATCACCGAAGACGAACAAACAGCCGTGTCAAGTGAGAATGGGTTTACCAGCTCACCAATGAACAGAAGCATGAGACAGACAAAAAGCAACAACAGCACAGGGGAAACATTTTAATATTCAATATTCCATCTGAACGGATGAGGTGCATTTTGGTGCATTCTCACATTATTCAGTGGTAGCAAATAGAAGATTCCATGAAGTCCTTTGTCTGGTGTGTGTTTGGCCGGTCCCTGCAGCTCCTGCGTCCTTCATGTCATTTGTTCTCTGCAGATCTGCACTATGCCGCTTGTTTAATGGCTTTCTGTGTTTGAGTGGGTACAGTGCGGAGGAGCGGCGCTCTTCAGACCTGGGAGACGTGCCATTCCAACCAATCTCATTTCCACCTGATTACCAGCTCAAACCAGAGCCGGTGTTTCTGTTGCAGCCCCGGTGTGTCTGTGAAGAGACTCTGGGAAATAACTTCCTGTGAATCTTTAACACGACTGTCAGATCTGACCCGATGATCCGAATCCGCCCGATCCATCCGTTATTCACATTTCTGAGACAGAGGGAGGAAGAAGAAAGGTTTAAATACTTGAGTCTGATGGTGAATGAGAGATGGATCTATCGAGCGTGGATATTGCTCTTTTAAAGGGGGAATAAATCTAAAGGTATCTATTCTTTCAAAAGTGAAGTTGAACTTTTTTGGCATCTAAGCTCAGATTTATGATTTTACTCCCATAAATGTTGATTTTTTTTTTTTTTCCAACCAGCTCTCACAGCCTCTTTCATCGAATCACCTCAGTTCTGCGTGCCTTCCATCACACCCCTGGAGAAACATATAATTTCAGGTCTTGTGAGGTAAATCACCGATTTAAAAAGCTGTCAGGACATCAGCAGCAGCTTTTTTCCCCTCCATCTAGCCTGGATGGCCTGATTTGAGCGACGCCGTGCAGCAGATGTCCTCTTCCTCTCCGCTTGGTCAATCCGAGGCTGAAGCCTCGTCTCGGGACCGGGAAGAACTGTCTCCTTGTGGGGGATGTTTCAGCGCTTCATCCAAAGAGCCTGATGGACCAAATGGTGCCTGAAGGAGCCAGATTTCTAAATTTACATCTGTTATCTGCTGATGTGCCATATGTGTAGCGGTACTCTTCGCGCTCTGTTTGTTTTATCTTTAAATAGAGGGAGGCGACCTTTGTCCTCAGGACTGTCTGGACCTTCAGCAGACAGATCAGATTGTACCATGCAGACGTCAGTTAAAACTCAATTAAAACTCATCACTGAAACAGTTTCTTTCACCTCCGTCAGTCTTTTTTCATGTGTCTACTCTTGATTTTGTAATAATGAAAAAAAAAAGTGGCAGAGTCCTAATAAAAAAAAGCTGTTTACCTGCAGAGAATCCACTCTTCTTTCTGGCTCTGGCCGTGATTCACGTTACAGTCGAAGCGGAGCGGGCTCACACACACACACACACACACACACACACACGCCTTGGAAAAAGGTGTTGGTGCTTTAAAGGGCTATTGAACATTTATAATTGAGCTTTCATCTCATGATTGCAGATCAGAGTAAAAGAAATGTCCGATGTGCGGTAATGACCCTCGGGAAGGCATCATTTCTTATTAAAGACATGTTTATTTTAAAAAAAAGAGAATTATGTAACACTAATGAATGGTTATTGAAAGGCTGCTGCTCTCCTTATTTTGTTCTGAGTATTATGGGCGCATTAATATTCTGGACTCTCCTCCTGCTGTAAGTGTTTCGTCCGGGCTGATTGGTCATGGCCGACGTCTCGGCGGACTGAAGGAGAGGGAATTAACTCCATAACCGAGGAACCTCTCCAGCCTTTGTGGCCACGACCGCGGCGCCTGACCTTGATGCAGAATGGTTCATTTGTCCAGGCCCGTCGAGATTTCCCAGCCGGCACGCTGGTGCCGAGTTCACAGACACTCAGCGTGTGGGATTTTAGGCTAATCCAGTTCTGGTGGTTCGGACTTGGTTTAACCAGGACAAGGTCAGACAAGACCCTCCGGAAAGATTAAAGCCTCGTTTACACAACATTTCAAGCAAAAAGACATCCTATTTCTAATGTGATTTAACATTATTTTCATTTTTCCTTCCAGCACAAAGAGTTTTCTTGACCCATATTGATCCCACTAAACTATAACTCCGAACCAATCCATCATTATTTTATTCAGACGCTGACTTTCCTCTTTCATTCTCACTGAGATATTCAAAATGTAAGCAGACGTCTCATGTTTAACACAAATGGAACCATAAAAACAGCCGAGATGAACTACTGACTTGCAAACAGAAGTGAACTGCTTCTACTAAGTTAATATTGATCGAGTGCTGCCATTACAGCTGCTGTGGGTCCAGGATATTGTTAGTATTAATCACAGGTCTTTTATAATGCTGTCGGGAGGAGCTCAGGATGACCGAGGCAGTCCTCCGGTGAGAGAAAGAGTAATGAGCAGGACAGAGGAAGTTAACTGAGGCTCCATTTACACAACAGTGTCTCAAGTGAAAACACATGTAGTCATGTAAACGCTCCAAAACCAGTGAAACTTTTGTTTTGGCCAGTTCCTCTCAACTTCTCTTAAAGACTAAAATACCATTTCAAGTCGACAGGGAAATATTGCTGCTGATGGCCTTCAGATTTTATAACACCTCAATCTGTTTCACTTGATTAAACAGGAAGATCTTTTTTTATTCCGTTAACCTATTTTTAATCAATCTTTTTTGCACGGACCGTTTGTGATTATTAAACTATTGTAATTTGCTCCCCATCTAGATGAATCAGATGGATGAATTAAGTGTTTTAGTTAAAATAATGATGAGCTACTTGTAATGAAAGCCATCCGTCTTCGATTCGGCTTCATCCAGTTCAGACTGGAGTCTTTCTCTGCTGATGAAGACTGATGCCAGGGTGAACCCTCAAGGTAATGAAAGTGCAAATATGAAGAATCACACACACATTCAGGGAACGGCAACATCATCAGTCATCCTCACATGTTTTTTGGAATCTGCAAGGATCATCAGTAACAGTATCTTTATGCGATTGTGTGTTTAACCGTGAACCTCTTGACTCCTGTGAAGTGAGTCAGTGTTCTGTGACAGATAATTACAGGGGTCGGTCTTTACTCAGCTTTTAAAATGAAGTGGCTGCACAGTGTGTGAACCGTTTGCTATGAATCTCTCCTCAAGCTTCTCCACAATTTATGGAATAACTGGATCTGATGTGGGAGTGGCCCAAAGTTACAGAGATGAGCTCATCTCACACCAGAAAGGGTCATCTTTCATCTGCATGTTCTCCCTGAGCACATGTCAGGTTTGTCCCCAGATGCCTCGGCTTCACCCAACAATTAAAATCCAAACGGTGACTCTAAAGCCCTGTTTAAACGACATGAGGAAGGATCCAGTCCAGATCTGGAGCTTCAAACTCAACAAGCAAGTTTTAACAATCCAAAATGTAACGACTGTGTGAAGCGTCCAGTGCGAACCAGTCTGATGTTATTACGCCTTTATGAAATCCACATTTTTAAGAAGCCACCTCCGTACCTGCAGAGCGAGCCGAGGCCAGACGCGTCTCACACTCCCCGGGTAACAACATGCAAAGATGAAACCAACTGATGACACTCTGTCATGAACATTTCCTCTCATGTCTTGGTTCTCTGCTGAGGCCGACCTGCTCCTGCAGGACGGAGGCTCGCCGTGCGTCTCGGCTTCACAGCTGGCGTCTGCTCCTCACTGTGAGCAATTTATTCTCAGAGCACCCTTCATATGGAAGTGATCACCACGGCAGCCCAGTTTATCAATCCGGCAATTACTCCCGATTGTATGAAGACTCACAACTTAATCCTGCTTTTCAGTCCCTCCTGGCTTAATTCTGAATCTTTCAGTCCTGCTGCTGCTTGTAATACTTCATGCTTGGTGTTGTGAGCCAGTGAGTCAGCCGTGCTCTCTGGTAGGGAAAGCCCATGCTGCTTCCCTAATGCCTTTCTGGGAACAGATTTGTTGCTGTGGTAATTGCCTTTTGCACTCTGGAAGGGTTTTTTTTTTTTTTTGCAGTATCTGTGTGTTGCATGTTCACAGCAACCCCAGAGCATCTTGGAAAAGTACAACAAAATTCTGCTTGCATGTGAAATATTTCACACATTTGACAAGATTTCATGTAAGATTAGAAATGAAAAAGAGTTGGAAGCAACTTTTTGTGTCACAGCCTCTTGACTAAATGTTGTCAGATTCATTTTAATAAGAACAGTTTACAAAGTTATTCCTCCAAGCAGTGGCGGATTTAACAAATTTGGGGCCCAAGGCAAAGGCAGGAATGGGGCCCTCTCAAATGAGAAGACAACACACACACCATTTTGATACTCACTAGCTGCTCATCTCCACACGTCGACAACTGACCCTCCCAAACAGGTGTCGACGTCGCCGTTACACTTGCTGGTTGTTGTGAATATTGTATTTTATTTTGATTCATACTAAGTTTGAACATGATAAATACAATGAACAGTAAAGCCTCAGTTGCAACATCTGTCTCATTAAAACCATCTGCACATAGGGGTCAGTTTAGGGGGGGACGGGGGGGGGAGACTCACACAAATCCTTCACATTTAGCCATTGTAACCCCGTTATTTTCAGTAGTAATTAACATTCCGACGCTCCTGAACGCACCATCCGCTGATCGCAGAGACGCACACAGACGTTCACTAGAATTAAAAAAATAAAAACAACGTGCAGCTGCTCTAAATGTGCTCTGTTCCATTGGAACAGTTACTTGGGACCGAGTTGGTCAGGTGTCTGGGGTTGAGTTGGTCGGGGACAACTTGGCTTGGGGCCGTGGTGGGTTGCTGCTGGAGCCGCTGCCACGGTGAAGTATGTCGTCACTTTGGGGCATTTTGAGAGCAACTTTCTGCTTTCCTCCTTTTTCCTCCTTTTTTCAGCACCGCTGGGGTAGCTTCTTTTCATCATCTTTTTCTTTTCTGTTCTTTTCTGTTCTCTGCTCTTCTCTTGTCTTCGCGCCGTTTGTTTTCGTATGTTTTGCTGCTGTCTTCCTGGATCCTCTCTGCACATGCGCAGTAAGATGGACTGATCCAATGTGGAGACTGAAGGGGGGCCCCGAGACACACATAATACAATAAGCATTCTGCTGGCATTTTAGCGACAGGATTTCAATCAAAACATAATTAATGTGTACAAATAAGCAATAACTGTATTAACCATAAGTGTATGAGGAGTTTTATGGGGCCCCCAGGAACTTGGGGCCCTAGGCAACTGCCTAGTTTCGCCTAATGGTAAGTCCGCCCCTGCCTCCAAGAACCCAAACTCTCACAGGTCGAACGCACCAAACACCAAGATCCTGCACAGAGAGAGCAAAACTCTGCAGAACGTCACCGTGCACAAACACTAAAGGAAAATTCTATAAAGTTGGAAATATAAGTATAAATATGAGAATACTTTGCTGTGAATATTGAAAAATGCTTTTTGTGTTGCGTCTGTCAACACACTCGTTGTGTAAAGTCGACTGAGAGGCAGCAACAATGAGTGTGTCTGTCACACTCTCATCATATTTAGCATTAGCATGTAGCATGTAGCACAGTTTAGAGAAAAGCCATGGATCTAATTCTGGCCTTGATGCATCTCTGAATATAACCTTAAGATTTTTGAACGGCGCAAACAGGTAACTTCCTTCTGCTTTACTAACAATAAAGGCTTTCTATTTTCAGTTTTTCTAATCAATAGATACTATTCTTAGGAGCTTTTCAGTCATCAAATGTTCCTCATTGTTTATGTAAAACTGTAAGTTATTATGTGAAAAAAGTGATGTAACATCTAAAAAACACAGTCTCCACATTTTTTAAAAGTTTCACAGAGAATTATTCTTTTATTTTTTTATGAGTATAACATGAGTGTTGTTGTTTGTTTTACTGTCAAAACCAATCTGTTCTAGCTAGCAGGGATTTCCTGGCCTCAGTCTAAAGTAATCTGGACCTAAATTTATAGCACTGAACATGTCAGGGTTAAGAGAAAGTCTTTTTGTTGGATAAATTCTCCTCAGGAAGACCGTCAACATCCAAATCTCTTTAAATTTAAGTTCTGGTTATTTTTCATCCAAAGGTGGGATTTGAAATCCATTTTACATCTTTCTAATGTGGTCACAAAGACGATAAAAGCCACTTTGTGAGACGACAGGAACCGAGCTGGGAGGAGGAAACAGATTGATCCAGTTAGGGGACTGGACTCAATTAGTTTCCCTGTAATTTTGGAAATTGATCCAAAACTCTGAACATGTGTGCAGGGATATCATTCCGGTCGGACTCCTAATGCTTTTTTCCAGGCCTGGGTTTTATTAAATGAGCCCACTGTTTGATTTTGCAGGAGATAAATCCATTTTTTACATAAACAGAGGATACTCGTACCTTGTCCTGAGCGTCCATTCAAACATCGTCAAGGTTCTCCTCCGAAAGAGATTCAGTGGAGTCTGGAGACTCACAGAATAATGTGAATTTGCTGATACATACGTATACGGTATTATTCCTTGAAGGATTACTTTCTAAAGAAAAGATCTATCAGTGAGTTGGTGAGCAGACTGGATTCAGGAGAATCTTCGTTAAGATACCAAAAAAAAAAAAAAAAAAAAAAAAAAGCCTTGAACTCAGATTTTTAAGATTTCTGACTGGTCTGCTAGAATCTAGTATTTATAATTTGTTTCTGTTGAAGAAGGGTTTTTGCTCCGTCAACGAGTTGCTGCAGCCTGACTGAAATCTCACAAAGAAATAATTTACTTGGCAGCAGATAACATCTTCACCGTCTATCTGCTTTGAAGTACTGAAGCCTCCCGCGACCCTGAGCAGGATAAGTGGCACAGAAGATGAATGATATTGAAAGCCTCACTTTAGAGAGGTCAAAATTCAATTAATAATAATAATAATGAAAAAATTCAATTAAATTCAAGTAAATTTGATCTTTTTTTTAAACAATATCCCTTTCTTCCCTGTCACATGCTGTAATATTGAATACATTGAGTTCAAATAAAATATATTTTTTAAAAAAATCTGAAACCCATTAAGCTGTTTGCAGTAGAGACACATCGCTGATGTCCTATTGCTCGGTCAACCCGCTGTCTGTCGGCAAAATCAGTGGAAAATAAAGCAACAGAATCCATCTGAGTTCCTGAAGTGAGATACAGAAGAAAGAGTTGAGAGAAAACATCAATAGTGAGCTAGCAACATGCTGTTGGACTTGTGGTTCAACATGAAGCTCCCGCTCACGTGCACAACATCGAGTCCTGTTCCAGTTCGATTGGGCGTTTACATGGAGTCAATTTACTCCCAGTCGCTTTGTCCAAGTGTGTCTCTCTTCCACGATTCAGTCCCCTACTGCGTCTTCATGCCTCAGTGTCAAAAGAGAGCTTGGGCTCTATTTTGATGGATCAGGTGCAGACGTGGTGTAGAGCAGGTGTGCCATGCTTATGTGGATTCAGCGGGGTGTGTCCGGAACGTTTTCCAAATCATGTCCTAACGGTATGCTAATATTCACATTTAAGGACAGAGCCGTGCATCCAGGTGGTCTGTCCTCACCGTGCGCCCTGCTGCTCTGCCTGATGTTGACTTAAGGGACCTGTATCATGCTTTTTTAGCTCGCCCAAACCCTATTATTGGCATTAACATGGTAATAGTTTATTTTTGGCGCTAAGGAAAAGTCATTTTGTGTTAAATAAAAGATTATCGGAGGTTAATTCTGAAACCCAGAAGAGAAAACGCTCTGTTTCACTGAAGATCCCGCCTCTCCCCCTGTGGACTTTGACTGACAGCGACAAATAACATTTTGGGGGTGGTTTGAAAGGGAACTCAACTTTGTGGCATGCTAAAAACCTTAAAAAAAAATAGATTTTACATAACATAGGCCCTTTAAATCCTGTACTGTCTCCTCTTGGTCAAAGTATCATCTACCGTGTAGGCTGTGTTGTGTAGCACGCAACATGTGAATACACTAACACTCTGGAAACCTGCCCGTGAGGTTTTGCCAAAGTGCGCACCTGCCAGCAAAATTACCCCTCGACCGGGCGCAGATGGGTAGACATGGATAGACAAGGATAGACATGGTAGGAGGTTGAGAGCATTCAGCGCACCTTGCGCTTACTGTAGTGTTTTGGTACAGATTTGTCACGGTGCAAAGCTGAATCTGTGGACACCTCCCACTGGCGCACAGCCCCCATCTTGGCATAAGCCAAGCTGACCGGTCAACAAAAATACCAACTTTGACTTTTGAAATGACCACCGTACGGCCTGTGCCACCCTACGCTCCACTGCCCTTTGTCTTTGTTTCCTTTGTGTTTCTTTGATTTTTCAATGCAGACTGGATTTTTGGTTGCTCTTTTGGATGCTCCCTCAGGATACTTTCACTCGAATTTTTGCATTCTTCAATAAACTCTTTGAACTTTACTCTGGCCTGTGAGTCTGTGTTTGTGTTTTTCCTGTGACTGTGACAGGTTTTTGTTGGGCACCCTCAGCTAAACTTAATGCCCAGAGCATCAAATACGCAAGGACCGCCCCCGACTACAACACCCTGTCCGACCGTCTCAGCTCCAAGCTGAACTTTTTTCATGGCCAGCCAGTGCATGGACTGCAGTGGATCATTGCACAGATTCAATGTAGCAACACACACACACACACACACACACACACACACACACACACACACGCTCACACACACACACACACACACACACACACACACACACACACACACACAGAGTTTTCAAGAGGTGACCTTTACAGTCTGGCTGGGTTGTGAAGATGTTGGTGAAGCTGCAGCTCTGAGAAGACAAACCTCGCTCTGCATCAATTAGAGAGCGAGTTGAGGAAATGAGGCTGGTCTGTCTGAAGGGAGGGGGCGGGGTGGAGGTGGGGGGATGTGGGGGGGCAGCATTTTGTTTACAGTGACTGTCCAATAAAGCCTGCAGGCAGAGTCCAGTTTGTCTGTCCTGTCCTTGTGCTGTCAGCAGACGTGAAGTCAGACCTCAGATCTGAAATTTCTAAATTATGAGAGGTGACTCTTTTTTTTTCCCTCACATGACATAATCGGATGTGTAACTTATGTTCTCACCTTTCATAAAAGCAGTTCATTAGGGTTTGATGAAAGGAGAGTAATGAATCACCATAACAACCGCAGCACCGTTTATTCCTTCCTCTTCCGGGAAATGGAACCATGGCTGTGAAGTTTACAAAAGAGTGCCATTCATTCCAAGTGGTGCCTGTAATTTTGCCCTTTGCTTCTCCTCGTTTTGGTTTTGTTTCATCAGAAGGTGCTTTCAATGCAGGAATGAGACGCTCCAGTTCTCCTGCAGCTGCCTCGCCAGATGTTCCTGAAACGTGGAGATGATTGAAACAAGGTGGCGTTGCTGCTTCTGCTGGGGTTCATGTATTAATCATCGGGGAAAGTCAGTACAGGAGACGTATTCGGTTTCTCTCATCCTTTGCCTCCTCTCAGACACTCATTAATAACGATCACAACTCTGGAAAGGATCCGTTACCCTTCGCCCTGTGGCTCTGCTCCAGGTCTGGACTCCAGGAAGATATCTGAGACAAAGACCTCAAAATGTATCTGAGCATGAAAATTAAGGACTCTGTTCTCAGACGGTGTTTCATCAGGTGAAGGTCAGCAGCTCTCATTTTTTGCAACAATAAAGATGAGCAATGGAGACTTGACTAGTCAAAGGCTTTTGCTTTGTAAATCTTTGGCTTCATGTTGTCTAGGTCTAAACAAACAGCAACAGCTATTTGTATTTGGGTTTATTGATTGCCAAAAAAATGAAGTGAATATTTAAGCTTTTCATAAAATTATCTGGATTGTGAAGACTGCAAAAAGAGAAGGACATTCGGTCCACTGCATCATAGTGCCCCTATAAACTTACATCTTCAAGTTTTTGTCAGTACAGTCTGTAACTTTCCCCTCAATGTACTGAAGGTCCACCGGAAAGCACACACAAATCCAAGGAAATGTTCATTTGGCCTTCATAGAACACGTTGGTAGATCGACAGACCCCTGCATCACAACTGGGCCATTTTACAACAGAACTGAAATAAACTTTTTCTATATTTTTTCCATCATTCTTCTCTTTTTAAAGTTGCTGCTCAGTAGTGTGATCAGAGGTTTAGGTGTCCCACATCATGTGAAACGTGGAAATCAGCTGATAATGTGCCGCCATTGTCTCCCATACTGCCTCATTGCAAAGGCAAACACGGAGAAACATTAAGTCAACAACATCGGCAGTCTTTGATCATCAAAAAAACATAGCTAAAATCCCAGGTAAAGCCTTTAAACCACACGTAGAGAGACTAATGCATGTGTTTGTCTCCAGCAGGTTTGACTACAGTACCAGGCTGAAAACACTTCTGCGTATGAGAGCTGAAAGTATTTTATAGCCAAAAGCAACAATTACCACCTCATTAATTTGCACCTCCATCTGATTAAATGTGTCATTTGCATGAAAAGTGCCCGATGCGTAACGAACTCGCAGCGCCGCTCAGTCACACACGGCCTCTTTCAGCTTGTTCTCTCTCCTTTGTGAAAGTCGTCTGTTTTCTTTTCCTGTTTTTTTTCCACGCCGAGACTGACCACCTTTTTCTCAACCTCCTGTTGTATTTACTTCACTGTGTAATCTGCCACGCCACCGTCTGACACCAACAAACTCCCGACAATACTAATATCTGGGCATTAAGCTGGTCCGTTGTGTCCTCCTCTCTCTGAGTCATTTTCGAAAGTGGCTCGCTTCCATTCGCCCATCGGCACCAAACACAGAATGCTTTTACTTTCTGATGACGATGCCCTTAAATTGACAAGTGGGACAGATGGGAAGTTGAGAGGTCACTATTGTTATTTTAAGGAATGAAAATCAGTGTTTTTACCAGAATTGGCACCTTGTGGGACATCTGAGTGAAAGATCTTTCGGCTGAACCCTCAGCAAGTCGTTGCCAACAGTGATGGGAGTGACTGATGCCATGTTTTCATTGTTCTGTCCATTCTGCACATTGGTTGTACCCTTGAGCATTTTTAACACTAAAATAAAGTGTATTCAGCCACATAACCGGCATACTGCTGCCTCGGGGCAACAGAAGGGAAATAGGATTTTTTTTTTCCCCAGCTAAAGTCAATAGTGCAAATCGATGGCAGAATTTTTCTTATGGTTTATACAATGAGATACTATAATACAGAGGGAGATTGTCTTTTGGACTGCTGCTTTAGGGTCCTTAAACTGAAACATAAAAGACACAAAATGTGTAGAGTCTGACGGAGGAAGGTGGAGAGCGGACGGCGGTGAGCCGGTCTGAACAGATCGTGATCCGAGGGAGAGATGGAGGAGTTGAAGCAGCTGGAGCCGAGGACGAAGGGAGATTCCACACAGACACCGGAGAGGGAAGCGCATCGAGTAACAGCTGATTGGTGCGACGAGTCACTGGAAAATAACTGAACACCGTGGAGCCTGAGCCGCAGTGCAAAACTTTAAGGAGTTAAAGGGGCTGTATCATGCTTTTTTAGCTAGTCCAAACCCGAGAAATGGCATTAACATGGTAATAGTAATTTTTGTGTGAAATAAAAGATTTTCTGGGGCTAATTCTGAAACCCGGAAGAGAAAACGCTCTGTTTCACTGGAAATCCCGCCTCTCCCCCTGTGGACTTTGACTGACAGCGTACTTCAACCAATCAGCGCTTCAAAACAAATACGCTAGCTACCTTTAGCTCTTTAGCTCTAGCTTCTCTACACACAAAGACACGCGAAAACGTCATTTCCTGTTAGAAACTCACCAAGCGCAGACCCTTCAGACTCTTGCTCTTGTTTGATTGTTGCTTTCAGACGATGGTTAAAGTTTATTTCCGTAATCGGAGTTAGGAAAAAGCGGCAACGCTGATTGCCGAGGGCCTGCGAGAGGGGGGGCTCAGGGGAGCCATCTTCACCGTGTGACTCAACGTGGTAAACAGAGCGTTTTCAGGGGTGCGGGAGGGGCTGCCTCTCTGAGCAGCTGAAACGAGGAAAGCTCAAACACGCAGGCATGGAGGAAAAAAATGCTTTGGGGGTGTTTTTGGTGAGTACATAACGATATAACAAGGTTAAAACATACAAAAAGTGAATTTTGCATGATGCAGCCCCTTTAATACTTTTAAAGAAAACTAAGTTTTACCCATTAAATTCTACGTTCCAGTCAGGTGATTCTGACCATTAACCTGGCTCCACACCTGGAGATGGGTCCCCGGGCGCTCCCCACAGCTGCCCACAGCTCCTTACGGAATGCTTCAGCTTCATCGAAGGATGGGTTAAATGCAGAGGAAGAATTTCGTTCACTGTATAAAAAAAAAAAAAAAATTTTGCTTTTACAGGAAAACGCTGTCAGCTGTGTTTACCAGAGAATTCCTGTAAAATATACAGCAGCACAGTAGATAACTTTACAGACAAAATATGTAAATTGATTTACAGAAAATTAAATCACAACTGAATTAACAATAAAAAACTGTTAATTTTGCAGTACAGAACTGTTATTTGTTTACAGTAGTTTGTTGTAAAATTAACAGTGAAAACATAAACCTGTTTATAAAATTTATAATAATCTCCTGTCAAAATTATACTCTATCTCAGTAATAAACACAACAGTAACTGTTTGATATATTTAGGGGTGTCCTCAGATATTTGACGATTCGATGATTCGTTTGAAGGGCCTGATTCGACGGCCAATCATACAGTCGAAGCATCGCAAAATGTGGTTATTAAACGAGGACCATTCCATTCCAGCTGTATTTGGGTGCTGAATGACTGATTTTACATAGAATTGCTTGTTTTTTCCAAATAAACATGATATAAAGCCTATTTGATATACACGTTAGCCTATCAAATATACTGTGGAAAAAATTTACTTAACTTGTACTTTTATTGAATATTCTATCTATTTAGTGTTTGTGAATGAACCACCATGGTGAGTGGCACAATCCGATGCAGAGCACCATCACAGGGGAGCGTCTTGGTGGTGATTTGGCTTAACTTTAAAAGGCTCACAATGTCGGGAAAAAAAAACTTCAGAACAAGTGAAAGATGATCCAAAAAAAGTCAAATGCACGTTGTGTCTGCAGCTCCTTTCTTATCATTCCACAACAACTAACATGGCTTTCCACCTTAAACAGGTAAGCCAGACAATTGTAGCCTCGTAAACCAGATCCGCTCACTCCTCATCCACATTTGGATTTGGAGTTAAGCTTAGTCTGGATAGGAGCCCATTGAAACTTCTTGCAGGGGGTGTCGGTTACTCCTTTGAATGACAGCGCACTTCAGCCAATCAGCGCTTCAAAATAAATACGTCATCAAAATGTGTTCGCTTCTCTAAGGGTTAGCATTGGCTCATTAGCTCTAGCTTCCTTACATGTAAAGACACGCAAAAACGTCTTTTCCTGTTAGAAACTCACCAAGCGTAGACCCTTGCTCTTGCTTGATTGTTGTAATTCTTGGTATTTTGGCTATAACTTTACTGATTGCAGCTTTCAGACTATGGTTAAAGTTAAAGTTAAAGTCTCCGATACACGCAGCGATAGCGTCACTTCCAGTTTAGCCACCGGAATTCGCCCAAAAAATTTGAAAACAAAAAGCGGCAACGCTGATTGGCTCAACCGTTTCAGGACTGCGTGAAATCCCCTTCTATGGGCTCCTACCCAGACTGAGCTCATCTCCAAAATCCAAACGGATGAGGAGTGGGCGGGGCTGGTTTACGAGGCAAAGATAATTGGGTGTATGAAAGATGTTTCTGTCACTCAGTTCTCAATTTTAATTCTGACTGTTATTTCGTTTAATTGTAATATTTTAGGCTATTATATAATTTTTTTTTAATTTATCTAAAAGGCTTATTCTATTTAATTTAGTGGTTTTTTTGGGGGGGTGGGGTTTGCATGGATGTTGCGCTGCAGACCCAACACAGTGCAATTAAGCCTATTTCATTTAATTTAAGCAGATAATGTGAGAAATTGTTAAGCCAAAAAATTTGAGCTTGTCTGCAGAGCTTATAGATATAAATAAATTACATGCTTTAGCCCGTTTGTTAGAAGTGGGTTTGGTTCTGGTCATTTGAACTACTTCATTTGTTTGATGTTTAAAGTTACCGACACTTTGTTCCAGTCTGTGTTTCAGTGTGTAGGAAAAAAATAAAAGTGTTGTTTTACCTGCCTGCGCTGTTTTTTATTACCCAAGGGGGCGGTGAAAGGCTACCGGGAATATTGCTGCGTGGACGACTGGCCCCCAGTCTCCAGAGCGCCTGCAATAGAGGACTCCGTGAGACTGGGCCTCCTACCAAATCCTCCACCTGGCCTGTCGGGAAGCCCATGCTGCTGTCAGAGAGGGACAGGCGCATGGCGAGCTTTCTGGACAGAGGTTATGCTAGCGGCATCAGGTCCTGATGCAGATGTGCCACGCCACCGCCATCAATGGAGGTCGCGTCATGGCCAATGCACAGCTTGCCATGAGGCACCTGTGGCTTGGTCTCTCATCACTCTCAGAGTGGGACCACTCGGGATCATGCCACCTTCGCCGGGTTTGTTCCCAACAAAGCGCTGGTCCGCGGCCCCAAAGCAGCCGCCCTCGGTCTTTCACGGGACGCCCCCTCCACAGCCTTTTCGCTGGGGACCCCCTGTCTTCGGAGGCAGGGAGGACGGGAGGGCCGTCCCCTCAGGCCGTGGTGCAGCCACTGACGCTGCGCTTCCAGACGTGGCGAGCTGTGCTGAGACCGCTTTCACCCTGGTTGTACAGGACGCTGAGAAGCGGTTATGCCCTGCAGTTTGCCTGTCGTCCACCCCTCTTCAATGGGATCCTTCGGCCGCTCTCGAGGCAGAAGTGACCTCGCTCCTCCGCTGGGGTGCGGTAATGGAGCTGAGTGCGGTGAGGCGCACTCGGGTTTTTATTCCCCCTGCTTCTTGGTTCCCAAGAAGAGCGGAGGTCAGGACCTGCGGGTCCTAAATGCTCACATAACCACCAGGAGGTTCCACATGCCGATGGTCTTGATTCTTGATTCTTGATTCTTAATCTTGATTCTTAATCTTGATTCTTAATTCTTGATTCTTGATTCTTGATTCTTGATTCTTGATTCTTTCCTCCATCCTGCCTAGCAACGGTTGCTAGGACCCGCTGATGCGTACAGCAAACCACACCGTGTTATCAGTTTTCTTCAGATCTAACATTTCACCTTACCCGTGCACCATTCCATAGCGGACAGAGCTCAGGAGAGGTTGACGGACGGCGACTACCACGGTTTATCCCATTTTTCAGCATCGGTGCGATTAGTAAACAATCAGAAATGTCATTTCTGGCTTCAGGTGAGAAATATTCCCAAAACAAATGAAGATACTGTGAAAAGAACTTTGGTTATTCTATGTCAAACAGCAAACAACATCTCTGAGTCTCCCTCTAGACGAGAAAACAAAGTTCCTCTGTGGAAAATAGACTCTCGACTCATTTCATAGCAGTTCAAATAGCTTCAGACAAGCTGACTGACTCAGAAACATTAGATTGCTGCATTCAGGGTTCCAAGCTTCCCTGTTGTTCATTTGAAGTTTGTGTGACACACTAGGAATTGTTTTCCAGGATGTTTTTACAGTTTTATTTAGATGTTTTGCACCAACATACATGATATAGCATTTGTTACTTCATATATCCAATAGCTTTTAGATTCAACAACATTATGAATCATCTGTCTTACATTTCTCTTGAAGCGTGTCTTCATTACTCCAGAAGTTTCCGTCCATCCTGTTAAACACTGATGGATCCATGGTCGTTTCTCACACACTGACTGGACAAACTCTCTCTCTTCTCCACACTAACAGAGCCACATCTCCAGGCAGGAGCAATCCTTTTTGGCTTGTCCACCGTTTACTCCATTCAGGAGCTAATCGGTGAAGGCTGCTTTGGAAAGGTGCTCAGGTGCCGCGACCTTAAGAGCCTTGACACGGTGGCTGTCAAGGTTTTGAAGAAGGACCAGCACATTAAGAACGAGGTAAATGTTTGGAGCTGTCACATATCCATGCTCACATTTAGTCCACTTCAGAATTTGTTCCAGGTTCAGTTGGTGGTTGTTTGAATCATCCAGACGACATCTTCCTCTTTTGTCTCCTTAGCTGTCCATCTTAAAGACCCTCCAGGTCCTTGATTGTGACCAGCACAACCTGCTGAAGTTCCACGAGGACTTTGACTGCCTGGGACAACGATGTCTAGCGTTTGAAATGCTAGACATCAATCTATATGATTTCATCCAGATGAGGCAGTACCAGCCCATCAGTCCCAGTGAGATACGGCCCATTGCCCAGCAGGTTTGTCTTATTGATATCTATGAATGATCGGTAGATTGAACTGTGTGAGTCCTCTCTAACCTGTCCTCTCCTGCTCTGTCTGCAGCTCCTGGTGGCTTTAGACGCCCTGAGAGGTTTGCGCATCCTGCATGGTGACATCAAGCCCGACAACGTGATGTTCGTGGATGCAGTGAGGCAGCCCCTCAGGGTCAAGCTCATCGATTTCGGTGAAGCCATTCCAGCCTCCAGCATCCATCCTGGGCTGATGCTCCAGCCTATTGGCTACAGGTAGGTTCACATCCTGGTTTCATCCACACTGCCTGTGTCCGTCACAGGCTCCATGTCGATCAGTCCTGCAGTTCTCCAGCAGATTTCACAGATTTACCTCCTGTGTTTCCTCCTTAGGGCTCCAGAGGTTTTCCTGGGCCTGGACTACGCCGAGGCCATCGACGTGTGGGGGGTGGCGTGTGTCCTGGCCTACCTCTACCTGACAGACAACCTCTTCCAGGTGCATTGTGAATATCAAATGGTGAGTCTAGTTCTTCTAACATGTTTCCTGAAAGGGATGGACACCTTGTCAGAACCTCAGCTGACGTGTGTGTGTGTGTGTGTGTGTTCTTGTATTTCTATCCTTGTCGGGGCCAAATGTCCCCACAAGGATAGCAAAACGTGGAACGACGTGCCTTGTGGGGACCTTTTTCCAATCCTCAGTAGGAGAAACAGTGTTTTCTTGACCATGTTGTTGTTACTGAAAAAAGTAAAAGTGCAAAAACATTTCTTTAGGGTTAGGCTTTGTTGTGGTGTGGGTTAGGGTTAGGGTAAGGGTCAGGGTTAGGGGCTAGACATGAATGGGAGTCAATGGACGGTCCCCACAAGGATAGAAATACAAGACTGTGCGTGTGTGTGTGTGTGTGTGTGTGTGTGTGTGTGTGTGTGTGTGTGTGTGTGTGTGTGTGTTGTCTGCAGGTGAAGAGTGTTGTGGAGCTGCTGGGTCAGCCTTCAGACCAGCTGCTGTGGTCAGGTGGCTACTCGAAGTTTTTCTTCGCTGAGGAGGAGGAGGCCAACACCAGCTCTGACTGGAGGCTGATGGTAAAGAATCTCAGAGTTTCTGTCTGGAGTTGCTTTAATCATCCTGCTTGAACATTTCTAAAACCGCTGTCACGATATTTCTGTTCCTGCAGACGCCAGAAGAGTACGATATGGTGAACACCACACCGGCTCGAGAGCGGTATTCGTCCTTCGAGCAGCCCGGCAGTTTGGATGAGCTCATTCACGTAAGTCTTCTCTGCTGCTTCACTGCTTCTGTCTTCTTCACTTTCTCTGATTCACTTCAACAAGACGTCCTGATCTTTAAAGATGCTGCCACTCAACCATCACTGGCAGAGTTTTACACTGTGACATGTCTTCACTGCTGACGATAATCTGGCCACTGACTGTAATATGTCAAGTTATTTCATACATTTTTAATCATTTGGAGCTCTTTAAATGCTTTAAACACTTATGCGTGATGTTTTTTCTTGTGGATGTCAGAGTAAATCAGTTCGAGTATTGGACCATTTTAAAAAGGAGATATTAATGCATGATTACAATAAGTGTTAAGGTGGTTCATTGAATCAGACGATGGACGTTTCTCTATTCAGCGTTTTAGTCTAATATTTTGACAGTTTTCTTGTAAACATCTAAAATGCAACAGAAGTTTTGCATTTCACTTGAAATTGTGTAAACAGGCACTCCGTTTGGGATCCATCGCGGAGCTGTTCCACTCACCTGATTGTGTTTTTAAATCCAGATCGATCCACACCTGGACGATGAGAAGCTGGAGGACAGGATGGCCTTCATCCACCTTCTGAAGGGGATGTTACATCTGGACGGGGAGCAGAGAATGACTCCCCGTGCAGCTCTGGAACACCCCTTCTTCACCAGGTCCTGCCTGGATCAGGACCTCCACAGCAGACCTTGGTAAGTGTCTGATTGTCTTCTCACACAGGAATACTGGTCTGCTGTCTCTGATGGACTCACTGACTGTGCTTCCTCTTCCAGTATAAACAACTCCCAGTGTCTGCTGGAGGCTCCATCGGGAACAGGCAGCGACTCTCCTCATGACCTCCTGGAATCTGAACCAGCCAGCAACTCCCCTCATGACCTCCTGGAGTCTGAACCAGCCAGTGACTCCCCTCATGACCTCCTGGAATCAGAGCCAGCAGGCGACTCTCCTCGTGAGGAGTCAGACTCGACCTCTACTGGTTGTTTTAAACCAGTGAAGATGAGGATCTGCAAGTTCTTCAGGAACATGAAACTGAGCGTAAATTCCTGGTTTTGCCACGGAGATAACTGTTGTTAAAACAACAACAGAATGCCTCCTGAAGCCCAAACCAGCAAGCGACTCCCCTCATGACCTCCAGGAGTCAAAACCATCCGACTCCCTGCAACAACCTCCTGATACCGAAACTAGCCAGCCACGCTCCTCATGACCTCCTGGAGCCAAAACCAGCCAACGACTCCCCACATGACCTCGAGGAGTCAAAACCATCCGACTCCCCTCATGACCTCCTGGAGTCAAAACCATTCGACTCCCTGCATGACCTCCTGATACCACAACCAGCCAACCACTCTGCTCATGACCTCCTGAAGTCAAAACCATCCTATTCTCCTCATGACCTCTCAACGCCAAAACCAGTCAACGACTCCCCTCATGACCTCCAGGAGTCAAAACCATCCGACTCCCTGCATGACCTCCTGATACCGAAACTAGCCAACGACTCCCCTCAATACCTCCTGGAGTCAAGACCAGCCGATTCCCCTATTGAACTCCTGAAGCCAAAACCAGCAATGACTCTATCCATAACCTCCTGGAGTCAAAACCAGCCAATGACTCCCCTCATGACCTCCAGGAGTCAAAACCATCCGACTCCCCTCATGACCTCCTGAAGATAAAGCCAGCCAGCGACTCCCCGTATGACCTCCAGGATTCAAAACCATCCTACTGCCTGCATGACCTCCTGATACCAAAACCAGCCAGCCACTCCCCTCATGACCTCCTTGGAGCCAAAACCAGCCAACGACTCCACTCAATACCTCCTGGAGTCAAGACCAGCCGACTCCCCTATTGAACTCCTGAAGCCAAAACCAGCAATGACTCCATACATAACCTCCTTGAGTCAAAACCAGCTGACTTCTTGCATAACCTCCTAGAGCCAAAACCAGCCAATGACTCCCCTCATGACCTCCAGGAGTCAGAGCCAGCAGGGGACTCCCCTCATGAGGACTCAGACTCGACCTCTACTGGTTTTTTCAAGCCAGTGAAGATGAGGATCTGCATGTTCTTCAGGAACTTGAAACTGAGCGTAAATCCCTGATTTTGCCACTGCTTTCTGAGACAACTGTTGTTAAAACAGCAACAGAATGCCTCCAACGATCTTCTTTTCAAACAGTCCATAAAAAAATAATAAACTTCTTTTGAGGATTCATTCAATTCTGTTATTATTCAATACACTTTTTAAATGATCTTTTAACAGTGCATTGGATTTTATACATGATAGATTCAATGAAGGAGTTCCAAATAATGGGTCTGAGGGTCAAAACAAGAGTTTATTGAGGAAATAAATCGCACCATCCAGATAGAGTCAAATTCATTGTGAGTAGATGAGAAGCATACAGTTCTGACACGTCACAGTTTAGCCCTTGCAAAGCCATTTTCTTCTAACACAAACATTTTTTTAGGATGAAAAGTAATAGTCAATGAGTGCACAAGACTGGCCAGTGAAAGTAATAGATTACTTTCCCACCACTGCTGACTGCTGAATAATTCCCACCCATGGCTGATTACTGTCCATGTAAGACCTGAGTGCTGTAAATATAACCACAAGCGCATGATACATATGTGCACATATATTATGGTACTTCAAAAATTAGAGAATGAATATTCATTCATTTCCCAAGCCACTTTTTAGGGTCACAGGACGAGCCAATCCCAGCTGCTTCAGGCAGGCTGACACATAGAGACAGACATTCACTGGAGGCAATTTAGGATCACCTGGCATGAATGTTTTTGGATGTGGGATGATACTCAGAGGGCATCCAACATACACGCACACGCACACGCACAGGGAGATCATACAAACTCCACACAGGAAGGCCACGAGCCCCAACCAGTATTTGAACCTGGGACCTTCTTGGTGTGAGGCAAGAGCGCCAACCACTGCGCTACCATGTGGCCTGTCACAGTGTTAGCTAGCTGTTTTAGGATGCGCTCATGCATTGTACGCGCTCCCCTTGCACTCCAGTCAATCGATAACATTAAATAACAACGGCTGATATTATGTCATTGTGAAATATCAGTTTTCTTTAAACCAGCAATATGTGGACCATATTTTGAACATGTTTCTTTCTGTAGGAATAGTGTATATCATGCGGAATGATTAATGGTTTCCTCCTGTACACATCAGTGGAATCTGTGATTTATACTGTTTCTTGATTTATGGAAATTCAGTTTATTTACTACGGTGATACACAATTTTTGAATTGACGGTGCTTTGCTGTTGCTTTTTGACAGTTTTTACTGTATTTTTTACAGACGTTTTTTACAGTGTTGTACATTCACTGTATTATGACAAATAAAGTACCTTACCTAAATCCATCCATACTGCTTCATCTAATTCTGTGTTGCTGAAGGTGCTGTACATTTTTAACAATGTCTCTGGGTGCAAACTGCAAAGAAATGCCAAAAAAAAAAAAAAAAAAAAAAGTCCTCCATTTGCAGCATTTTTATGGTCTCCAGCCTGTAAGTTTGATTCAAATAGCTTTGGCTCAGGCCTCAGTGTTATGCTTCATCTCCAGTACTGATTAAAAACACTGTAAATGTATCAAACGTTTGATGAAATTTTTCATTTAAAGGTTCCAGTCAGTGTCTTTATACTTTGTATTATCTTCCTGTGGAAGATAATAAAAGATCTTTTTGGTGGACATTGTGTGAGGATATAAAACGCAATGTTTAAGTATATTGTAAATGCAAATTATTGCGTGTGTTGGTGCTGTTCAAGTTCATGACGGTCTTAGAGAAGTAAAGCCAAATTATTGCACTCATGTAGTTTTGTTGGTGTGTTTACAAAGTTTAAATGAGTATATAATATAGTAATAAATCTCTTAGCACCATAAATATCGGTACAACTCAGTTATTGGAAATGAACACCTGCACAGATTGAAGGATCACATGTTTTCAAGTGAAAACCAGTAACTTGTGTTGCAATTTAGGTGTTTGTTTGCAAATCAATGCCACTTGGAGTCACACTAAACACCTGAAACATTGTTACATCTGGCCTAGACGCACCTCTTATCATCCTTTCCCAAACACCGCGGTCTGTTTGACAAACTTCTCTGGAAATGAACTGATAACAGGAACTCACAGTGAAGAGAATACCTCAGATTCAGCTGCAGATTTATGCTCTACAAGTCCATTAATGCCCGAAGAGGCCATGTGCATTTCATTTTGTCCACGATTCCCAGCCAATAACTAAATGCCTCTCGAGTAATTTTATTCAAGCAGCACCTGTGGACACAGCCACCCGTCCTTCCTGCAGAAGCTTTCAGCACCGTCAGGTTTCTACCCTTGAAAGTGGACGGAGGACAGAGGATGGATCTGACCTTTCACAGGTATTTACACTCGGGGTCATCAGCAGAGGCTTCTTCTCATCACACCTCTTTGTGTCGACTCGATGCCAGGAAGTGTGTGAACAACAGAACAGGACTCTGAGGGGAACCAGCTGAGGGCTGATTTCCTGGAACAACCTGAAGAAAACCTCCTTTTTTTTTTTAGAAGCGAAGGTCTTGAGGAGAGAGATTTTAATTTGAGAAGAAAAACTGCAACATTTGGAGAGAAAAGCACAAGCGGGCGATGTTGAACAGAAAACAGATTTCAGCGAGAAGAAGCCACGAAAGTTTAATACGATTTCATCATGAAAGTAGCACAATCAAATACCTTGGTAATAGTTCCATGTCGCATTCAGATATTAGGAATTGAGAGAGCGGTAGCTGCTGGATACCAAGCACAGAACAATTAAGAAGATTTCTTTTCATTCTTTAAACGGCTGCATTTACACAGAGAACACAATAAAAAGGCACAAGGACGACTTCAGCGGAACACAAAGCAAAGCTGCCCAGGCCACGTGAGTGAAAGAAGAAATTACCTCGCCATCAGCTCAGTGTGAAGAGTTTTTTTTTTCTTATACAATCATTTTTAAAAGCAGAGTCGAAAAAAAGAGCATAAAGTTGCTCTATTTTTAGAGGAACACTTTAAAATACAGCCTGCAAATTACAGTGGATGCAAAGTGGCTTTCAGCACATCAGTGGCGTGGAGAATAATATTACTGAGATATGGTTAGAAAATCAAACATGACAGAGCGGTCCGACATGCTCATTAACAGCGTTTTCTGCTCTCCTGCCATTGCTGTTGAAACAGACCGTCGCTTTCAAAACATAAAAACATGTAACCGTGAAACTTTCCTGCATTTTTGAAATGTTGCCATGGAAACGGAGTCTCAAATTTAAAGGCAAATTTATAACCTTTTGTTTTGTAATCATAATGAAATATACGCAATTTCATACTGTTTTCTATTGACACTCTTGTCATGTCTTGTATTCTGCTCTATTTCTATTGTTTACTTTCATTGATGGTATTTGAAGTAATTATAACACATTTCCACAAAAAGGCCGCATGCGAGGTCAGCAGGACTGTTGAGGGCAGAGACACGTTGATTTGAGTTATGCTCAATAAAAATGATCGTAGAGAAGTAGAATCATTGATATGTAAAAGAGTTGCACTGTAATTTGAGGCCATATCATAAAACAGAACTTGGCTGCATCATGTTGTTCATTTGCTCATTTTGAATAAAGCATCATATTTTAAAATAGGAAAAACACACACACACACACACACACACACGTGTCCAGATGAGTCCCACCAGCTTGTATTTCTTCACTTCACGCCTCCAGCTGTTGGTCTCCACGCAGATGTCCCCAATAAGAGTCTCCCATAGTTCTTTAAAAGCAATAAGGATCATGTGTGCAGTCAGCATCAGTGTGTAAAGTCATCAGCTGGGAAAAAGAGAGAAGAAAGAAGAGATCCTCGCTGACGGGGGGAATCAGGGTGCCGATTAACCCAAATAGTTTCTCTTGTGGGGGTGAAGCTGGTAATCAGTCATGTCAAAAACGTCCAGTCTGACTCTAATCTGGGCTCTCTTTAGCTGAAAGGTGAAGAGCAGATGCAACATGTTCACGTGGACGCTCCGAAATCAACATAAAAATGGAAAATATGGGCTAGGACGCTGTGTGAGCTTGACTAGCTGTTACATTGAAATGAAACCAAACGATACACCCCGAAAAGTCCTGGCATGAGCACAGCGGTTAAGAATGACAAGAGACAGCTTGGCAGGCGCATGTGGAAATGAGCATCAATATATTTACAACCAAATCCATTAAAATGCAGGAAACATTGTTTTTTTTTCTTCTATGTACAGTGACAACAATAGAAGGGAGAGATTTACTCACACATTACTGGGCTAATATACTGTATGTACCTCTGAGCAACACCAATGACTTTTCATTTCACAGCTTTTAATGTTTTTCCATTAGGAGATGCTGGAGGAAATTACCGTTCAACTCGACGCCGTTTAGTTTTACCTTCCTTCAGCAAACCTGCAAATGGTTCTTTGTTGAGGCGCAGAGCATTCATAATGTCTATACATGTCTCTATTTTCACAAAGCCAATGGTACCGTCTCAACATAAAGTCAATTTTAATGAAAGCTTCTGGTGCAAAATACATTGAAAGGTCAAAAAGCATCAATATCTGTTGCGTTATGCATGTTTTTACAAACTCGCCCTGATAGCATGGTTTGTTTGAGAGCAGTGAAATAGATCTTTTTCATGGCAGCATCACCGGTGTCTCAGCTCGGGTCTCAGCGTTGTGTTGTGTCCTCTACTCAAAAGAAAAATACATGCTTTCTCTGAAATTTTTACCATTTGCTCGGTGGCTTCGTGGCCAGATTGGAGCCTCTTGCCAGCTGCTTTTGGCCCACATGCCTTATGTTTGACACACCTGTTTCAAATGTTCCCATCAAACTAAATACAATTAAATCTGGTAACACACATCAACTCCACCAGCCCTGATTTTAAACTTTGCAGTTTGTTTGTTTGTTTGTTTGTTTGTTTTACAAAATAACAGAATCAAGTGTAAAAAGCAAAAACAATGCCACACTTGTGAAAATGTTCACACTCATTTTCAAGTGTGTTTTACCCCTTTTTTTTTATCCTTTTTTTCTTTTTGCAGAGTCTAAGGCAAACCAACAGAAGAAGAAGAGGCATTCAGGTGCAGAGCTCACGGCTCCTTTTGAGGGTCGGTGACAAATAAGGTTAAGCAAGATGGACAAACTGTAAATCTTTCACAAAGCCTCCATCACTGGGTGATTATTTCACCTAATCTGGAATTCAATCTACACCACGGGATTTAATCTTCTATCAGTCCCGTTTGATCTCCACTGAGCAGTAAAATGATGCATAAAAATTGATGAATAACAGCAGCTTTGTTTTTTTTTTCTTTTTGATTTAGTGCAGATAAGAAGAATTGCATCCTGAAAACATTTATTGCATTTTTTTCCCCCAACATAATAAACCACCCGATATTTCCTTTTACCCACAGATGCATATTGTTTCTCAGGCTGTTTGATGCTGCAGCCTTAGGGGGGCAGCTTTTTTTTTTTTTCCCCCCCTCACAAAGTCGTCCTTACAATGTGAATCTGATGCTAATGTAATTATGCAGTAATTGGCTGCTGAGTTCCAGATCTCATGAGCTGAGCTCTGTTATAAGTCATTTATTCCAATGACTTTATGTAAACGCTTCAGTCTGATTTGACTGGAGTTATCCGATCGAATACGGTCCAATCAGACTCCATGTAAACAGGACGTCGGACTGGGTCGACACTCCTGCCACATCTGTCTGATCAGACTCTGAACGAGGAGGGCGTTCGTTGATCCACTTACCAAATTTGAAACCTGCTCATTAGTCTGATCACTTTAATCAATGTTCATGTAAACGGGACAATCCGGTTTCTCAATTGGAAAAGAAATCCAACAGAACTTTGATCACCTACACACAGCCAGTGTTGTGTTTAACCTGCAGCCAAACCTTCCGTTGGAGAAACTGATGTTTTCGTCGTCAACTTATCTTACATTCAAGAGAAAACACAAAACTTTCATTGAGTTTTGAGTGTCTGTTTAAATGACAACAGCATTTGGACTCATTGAAAACACAACTTTTTGTGTTTATCAAGAACTTTGAACACAATCCTAATGGGATTACCAAAACAACAAACAAACCATTAAGATATTGATAGTTTAATGTGTATCTGGCCACATTGGGAAACCTTACTTGTCACTGACCTTTATGTCATCTGGTGTGCATAAAATGAAAAAACAAAAGACAAGAGAGAAGTTGATGAAAAAAACCAGTCGTCTGAGTCACGATGGAAGCGACTCTGCAAGTCTGAGCTGCTGAAATGTTCCTCATACAGCACGTTAATAAAAACTGAAGGGAAATTGCAGAAAACATGAAATCTATTAAGTCGAACACACTTTGTCTGGCACTAAATGAGGAAATGACAGTTTTATGTGGTTTGCTCAGCCAAGCACGTTCAGCACTTGCAAATGGTGTTCATTTAGCCCGGACACAAAGCTCATTAGCGATGCTTTTGGAGTACACTTCACAAAATGACTCTATCCAGTAACGCTCGGTAAGAGTCCGTCCTCCTGCGGCCCGATCCACACGCCTCCTCGCCGAGCGGAGCACACTTCCCCGCATGTGAATTAGGCTCGCTTGTGGCAGGTGAATCATCTTCATTTGTCACAATCTTGCAGAATTAGAAGCTTAATTTCTTGTCTTTGTGTAACGGCGCCGGCCTCCGACTCCCTCGCCGACGCGTCCTCTGTGTGCGATCGACACATCAAACCAGCTGCTGCAGCACTTTGAATTTAACTGTGTAATTTCTCAGCTCCAGAGGGAAGGAATCGTAGTCCCACACATTTCGGTCGCACAAAGAATCAAAGCCACAGGTCCACGAGTCGTTCCAGCGGCCGGTGATTCTGATCCGAAGCGGGAACTGAGCTGCAGCTGATTGTGTGACGGAGCTTGGCTTTGGAGGCGGGGGCGTTTTCCTGAGTGCCAGACCGCACGAGCTTCCATTCAAAAAGAAGGGAGGCGTGAAGCGGACAGACCAGACGGACTCCGCAGCTCGGGTTGGTGAACAGCGCCGATGTGGATTACTGATAGCTGTAGCAAACCTGGCATCCCAAAGGCTCCCGTCTGGTCGTCGCTCGCAGGACCGGCCGCGGCGGCGCTCGCTCACACGTTGGTGCAGTTGGTGGACGGCGGCGTGTCCGCCTTGCTGCGGATCTCCTTGATGTCGTTGAGCGGGTGGTGGCCGTCCCCGATCTGGCACTTGAAGACCTGCTTGTAGGCCTTCCTGAAGTTCTCCGACAGGAAGGCGTAGATGACCGGGTTGATGGAGGAGTTGCTGTGCGCCAGGCAGTGGGCGGCCATGCGCAGCACGAAGGAGGCCTGGTTCAGCGGGAAGGTGCCGAACTCCACCCAGAGGTGCACCACGTGGTGGGGGAGCCAGGAGACGCAGAAGACCACCACCACCACCAGCACCGTCTGC
Organism: Salarias fasciatus; assembly: GCF_902148845.1. NCBI lineage: Eukaryota > Metazoa > Chordata > Actinopteri > Blenniiformes > Blenniidae > Salarias > Salarias fasciatus. The sequence goes on from NC_043755.1 coordinate 20,700,380, forward strand.
GCAGTCTGGGACACACAGACACGAGGAAATGAGTGGAATCAGGAGCAGTTCAGTCACAACACTGAGGTTCTCATTCAATTCCAGATAGATGGACAAAATACGACTGATTCTCCATTTTAGTGGGAATAATAATCTCTGCTTGATTTACCTTCAACAATTTAAATTTAATAAATCCTGTAGTGGTGGTGCATGTAAAGATTAATCTACAGGAAAGTTAGATTCATCAGTTAAGCCAACATCCCCATCTTTACTTTGTGATAGAAAGACAAATTACAAGAGAGAACCCTCTCAGACTAAACAAGGACATGCAAGCTCCACGCAGAGCAGTAGATTAAACCTGGATCGTTTCACTGGGAGCTGAAAGTACGTTCCAACCCAAGCAGAGCTCAATCACACACTTTTTCATTAGAACAACAGAACAGAACAATGAAGAAAATGAGAGATTATTTAAAATGGCAAAATTTCCATCAGAGCAGCTGCTGCTTGATGAAATCCTCTGGGGTCTTGTCTCTTCCATTTCCATTTTCACGTTGAGTCAAATGCTTTCTGCAGGCGTCTGGACTGCAGACTCTCCGTTTATCCCTTTCCACTGCAGGGCCGAGCTGTTTCAACAGGTGCAGGCTCTGCATCGCCTTGCTGCGCCTCCCTACACTGTTCAGCATTAATCTTACCAAGCCAGCAGTACACTGTGCATTAGTGCACGCTCGCTTTTTAACCTGCGAGCTGCGGAGGAGCTGGATGGTCCAGTCTGTCTTCGGCCCGAGGACACAGCATCCATCACTTACAAGAAGAATTCTGAATCATAACTCCAAATGACACTTCTCTACTTTGCCTCAGTCTATCTGAAAAGATCTGTGGCCCAGAAAAAAATGACTGCATAATTGAGGAGTTCTTTTTTTTTCTTTTTCTTTTGCATGTTTGAGTTTTAACTTGCTTTAATGGAAGAGAGCACTTCAGCCCTTCCAAGGTTTCTCCGAGTGATCTGCTCTCAGGCTGAAGCCGACACCGCTTGTAGATTAGTTTCATTAAACTGATTGATTTTTCTGCAGGTCTTTTGAAATCCCCTGTCATCTCCAGCCATTCTTCAGGGACTGCTTCACATCCTGGCATAGTGACGACACACACTTCATTAGACAAGTCTATTCCCAAACAGCTCGTGTACTTTATCTGCTATCTTGATAAATCAGTCAGAAAACGGTGTTAACTTGAGGGTGAATATTCAAACCTGTTGTTCTAATTTGATTATGTGTTACAGACGACCACTGCAGCCCTACTGGTACCATGTCTGCAGTGCATCAGCCAGTCCCTCAGGGATTAATACTTCTATTCTTATCTCAGGGCTCTTCTATTGAGTCGATCTGTCGACAGTCGATGGCTCGATGACGCTCATCATATCATCAGCCACGATTCAACTGCTTTACTCTTCTTATAGGTTCACTAGCACAACGAGTAGACCTAAAAGGAACGTAATGGAAACATGTCGGATGCATTCATCACATTCCAGCTCGAGCTATGTCGGCTCCGACTGACTCTCCTTTGTGTTTGAGGTTTTTTTCTCCTCTAATGCTTCTCGACGCTTAAATGTACATTCTCCAAAACCATGTAAATGGAAACAAACCATTTGGCTGTCTCAGTGGCCATAAAGTATAAGTGGAGGTAATGACACCAGTAGAGTGAGGAAGAAATGTAAGCAATGTGCAGCATGAGGAAGTGTGAGCAGACAAACGGAGTGACGACGAGAAATCACCATAAACCACTTGGGAGGAGTCAAGCACTCCAGAGACCGAGATCACCGGCCTCATGGTGTCTCCAATCAATATTTAATAATAGAGGCAGAAAGAAAGCAAACTCAGGGTTTACCCAGACGTTACCAGGTTTTTCCTGGTTTTAAAAAAAACAGCAACATTTCCAGGACTCTCCCATCCAGACAGACGAATTTTTACATTCAAACTCGACTGCACGTCTTTTTCATTTGATGCAAACTTCTAACTTAACATTTGAAATGTTTTTTAAAATCATATCAGCATTGAAATCATTAAAAGTGCATCTTAGAATTTTTGCATTGTAAAATTTCAATTTCCAAAATCTGGCGCTTTCAAAGGTTTGTTTTGAAGATTGCCTCCTGCCACAAAAATAAACAGTTTCCAAATCTGAACATTAGCTTTGAAAAATCAAACAGCAGTCACTGTGAAACAAGCAACATCTCCCCACACAACCAGAAACAAATTCAGATTTTAGTGAAGTTTGCCACAGAGGGCATGCTGGTCGACAAGTTGCTGAGCTGCAGTGCCTCCGAGGAGCCTCCAGGGGGCGCAGCCCTCACTTTGGGGAACCCAGAGTTAACGTTTTTCACAGACTTGGGCATCAGAGGAGAAACTATGTCTGGCAAAACACTAATCTACTAACATAACACTCCTACAGTGAGGCATGGCGGTGGCAGCATAATGCCCCCGGGATGCTTTTAAAGCCACAGATGTTATGTGAGATTTTCATGGGAAAATATTTGGGAACATGCATCAGAAAACCGAAACGGAGCAGCATAAAGGGTTCAGAGTGTGTGAGAAACTGAGGAGTTTCTGGAGGAGAGTAGAGAAACTGTCAGCGTGACAAAGAAAACAAAAAAGGCTGATTGTAGAAGAAAAATAGAAACTAATTCAGAGATGCCTTTAGAGCAGAAGCGACTGGACCAGGATCATGGACAGGACTTGTTTTCGCAGATGCAACTCACATAAAGATGCAGCTTGTGATCCAGTAAATTCAAGACACTTTCAATTTGAGATATCTGTCTTTATGCCAAACTGTTAAACTAATGGTCTTTATTTCAACTTAATGACTCTCTATTCCCTCTGTGATAAATGCTGTTATGGAAACAAATTATAGCTACCAACCAACACTTCTTTCTCTTTATCATCATTTCTTCTTACATTAGATTACATATTTTTATTGACTGAAAGTCTGATTTCAATTTCTAGCTCATGTCAAAAGCCAATATCATTCAGTAAAGAAATATATGGAAAACACATCGGAGGGGGTTGAATGCTTTTCAGATTCACCACATCTGAGAAGTGTTCCTGGATCCTCATTTCAAGACAAATACACTCACAAAAAGGTTCAATATTTAACAGTAAATACCCTGTGACGGATGACTTATTCCTACTCCTCTGGCTGAAAAGTCTTATTGGCAAATCATTGAAATGAATCATTACATGCTGCCTGAGCCTTTGAGCCGCTCTCCTGCTTCTCTCAGCGGTGAGAGAATTCTCTCCAGGACTAATCTGTGAAGACAGAGACTGAATGTCCCATTTAAAAAGTTTTTTTCTTTTAAATGAATATCAATCCGAGCGAGGCTGAAAGTGTCTTGTTATGCGTGACCCTCAAGTGTCAGGAAGTGAAGCTCAGCAGAAGAGCGGAATACTAAAAGATCTGAGAAACACTGAAGCTTTTAATTCCCTACATGATACACCTGAGCAGTGCTTTGTCGTGGTATTTAACAGTGATCTTTAAAAAGATACAGTATATTGTTGTTGCTTTTCATTTGTTTCAATGGTGAAATCATGAAAACCAGATCGAATTTATTCCTTTAGTATTATCAAAGGTGCAACGATCAATATTCTTAATACTGAACCTGAGGCAGCAAGTTTTTTCTTTTAGGTTGTTTTTGGTGCTTGAACTTAGGTGATTGAAGAGATTATTTCAGCATGTTTCATTTTAATTGAACCAAGAAACCTTTTTTTTTTCTATATTCAGGCTTCAGTGACTAAAAACTGGACCCGGAGGATATTTAACGGCTGCAGGTGGGCACCGACGAACCGACGCAGGAAAAATTCTTCTGATTTTCCAGCTTTGGCAGCAAGTGCAAGGCAACTCAAAAACAGAAACACAGCAGCAGACTGACTTTAAAGAGTGACTTTAAAGTTAATTGGGTGAGTTTACAGTTAATTCTACAGTTAATTCTGTAAGTTTAAAGTGAAATGTGTGTTTCAAGTTAATTGTGTATTTAGGATAAAATTATGCAAGTTCCAAGTTAACGGTGTGACTTTACAGTTTTTTTTATAAGCTTAGAGTTAATTAGAGGATCTCAAAGTTAACTGTGTGAGTTTAAAGTTAATTGCAAGAGTTCAGAATTAATTATGTGAGTTTAGAGTTAATTGCAGGATTTTAAAGTTAATTTGGACTTTAGAGTTACTTCTGTGAGTCCAGAGTCTGTTGTATAACTTTATAGTTACTTGTTTGAATTGAGAGTTCTGAATTAGTTTTCGGCTTCATGCACAGTGAAAGGAACATGCATGGACATTACTGGACAGTGAAAGGAAAATTTAGAGGACCTCCTCAATCCCGTCGCCACGTCTTCAGAGGAGGAAGCAGAGGTCGAGGCCTGAGAGGTGGACTCATCTATCGCCCTAGATGAAGTCACTGAGGTGGTTGGTAAGCTCCTGGATGGCAAGGCACCGGGGGTGAATGAGGTTCACCCTGAGTACCTCAAATCTCTGGATGTGCAGGGACTGACTCGGTGGACACGTCTCTGTAACAACACGTGGCTTTTGGGGACAGTAGCTCTAGATGGGCAAACCGGGGTGGTGGTTCCCCTTTTCAAAAAGGGGACCAGAGGATGTGCTCCAGCTATTAAAAGATCACACTCCTCAGCCTCCCTGGGAAAGTCTGTGGGCTATATGCACAGCTCCATTACTTCCTGAAGTTCAGACAGCACCTTTATTTCCTGTTTGATGATAGGATGAACTGATTCATCCAGGTGTGTCTGGCCATTTACTGAGGTCAGACAAACACGACTTGTACAGATATCTAAATAGAATTGTGTGTTTGGTTTTGCTTTATTGTTAAGAAATACAATTTTTGGAAACATTTGTGTCGTTAATGTTTCAGTTATGGATGGAATGTCGATCTCTTCTGTCCAAGATCTCCAGAATCCTTCAGGTTTTACTGTTAAAATTTGGTAATTGTTAATAATCTAATTATTAATCCAAATTCCAAATTAATCGTTCAACCAAGTTTATGAGACTGATTACAACAAATTGGCTGTAGGTGGCGCCCCGAGGTTATCTGATGAAAGTCAGATAACAAATTCTTTAATTAATCGTTATCTTTGATAATCAGTAATCATAACTGATAGCCAACTTTATTAAGCTGATATTCCAACATTATTGGTGTGGTTCACGTGAGCCAGAAGAACATTAATGGTGTGAAACCCCAACACATATAAGAAGAAAAGTTTTTCTGGGTTCACTTCAAAACTTTGCCAAATAAACGAGGCCTTAAAGCAACCTGTTTGTATCAGAATTCTTCAGTAAGAAAAATTCTGTGTGTGTGTGGTGAGAAGAGCGCTGCAGCACAGCAGTGGAGGCAACAGTGACTATTCAGACCCTAAACTGAATATTCGGACAGCATGACGACAGCTCAATATAGGGATATTCGGGTCCAGTCCTTGTGGTAACAACAAACTGCTACAGGTGCAGTTGGATGATGGCTTCCAAAATGTTCAATAATTCAACAGTAATGGTCCCACCTTCAGGTCTGAGAATGTAATAAACTAGCACATTTTGTACAATTTGATTTACAAGTGCATTTCAAAAGCGGAGGACTGTTTCAGCGCCGTGTATCTGAGGCGTGGAAGCTCTGCAGGTCAGCAGCATGACAGTGATGAAAAGACCAGAGATAAGAAGTGAAGAGCTTTTTGAAAATAAATTGCAGTATTGATCAGTTTTATAGTAAAGTCATAAAATGGCATTTTCACACACACAGATACAGTATCATGGGAGCGGTTCCCACACTGTTCATGTGGCCGTTCATTAATAACAGTGCTTTATTTGGACAGCGTCCATAACAGGTTCATATCTTCAGCTCAGCCCTCCGAGAGCCGTCAGCTAAACTAATACAAACAGCAGCATCACCACAGGAAGAGGGAACTAATAAAATGGGAGCCTCTCAGTACTTCAATAGTTTTGTCGTGAGCCGCTGGCTCGTCACTAAACCACCTGATTAATAGAGACGGTTAAGCTTAATGTGCGAAAAGCAGAATCTTGAAGCGAATCATCGGCTTCTTGATGAAGATCTTGGACTGAATCAATCGCAGTGTCATATCGAGGGGATCAAGTCTAAATGTGCACAGAGAAACGCATCCAGCTCAGAAAGTCGGGTTAGCTTCGAGGCTCTCCCTGTCTCGCATGCCGCTGACCTTCTTCAAGAAGCCAAATATTTTCTTAACCATCCAGAGACCCCCGTCTGGACACGTGATGGGATCAATCTCCTGAAAACACCACTTAACCTGCACTTCCACACTGAGAGCCCCTTCAAACAAAACTATTTGCAGAGCGAAACCAGGTTACAATCTGGCCATACGGGAGCTGTGCTGGGACGGCCTGAGCGTGATAAGACGTTGGGGTAGATCCATTTCCCAGCAGCAGTGGGAGTAACCTCGCTCTTCACAGCTGCCACTGGCTTCATGTTCCTCCTGCCTGGCAGCCACACGACTCCATGAAAACACAACACTTGTCTCCCGCTTCACCCCAAAGGAGACTTCTTTTGTTTTCATTTCAGATTCATGCTTGACTCCTGAAAGACGGCCTAATTTACACCTATAAAGAGTTTGTGAAACGCGCTTCTCTTACTGAGAGGGTTGAAGCTTCTTTAAAGCTGCAAACGAACGCTCAGCAAAAAGATTGAAGCAGACGCTCACTTTGAACACAGTGCATTTCCCTATGTTAATAAATCCCCATGGTGGAGTTTTCCGCGAGCGCTCAGATTCCACACGCAGTAGATGGACAATTATAACAATGGTGGTCTCCAGGTGTCATGACTCCCAGTCCATGTTCTCCTTCGACTTGACAGGTTTAGAGTTGAGAGTTGCCCCAATAGCAATCTAAATCCGGTCTTTTGTCCATATGCATGTCGGTGTATTCACCATTGTTAATGTTTATGTTCTCTGCATGTGTGTGTGTGTGTGTGTGTGTGTTTTCATTACAGAAACTGCCAACAGCACCCACTAGAGGACTCACATGCTAACTACACAGTTCTCAGCGTTTATGCCAATTCGCTGTAAATGGACATTGTTTTCAAAGTGTTGAGGTGTCAACATGAAACTTTTCTGAAATGAAAACGCCAAAATGTGTTTTCACTTCAATCACTGTCATGTGAACAGAGCTGAAGGATTTAATCAACTGCATTTTTTTAAATCAAGCTTTATGAATTATTCACTATAATTGGCAATTCTTTGACAGGCTCTTCTTCTTCCTAGTCACAGTTTCATTATTCAGTTTATTTCAGGCCTTTAAACTCTCGATGAAATTGGGCTACATGTGACCCCTGAACTCGAGGTCCCTCCACATGTGTGGTTTTCATCTTTACCGATAACAATTGTGAGAGAATCGTGGACATTTCTTTGGTTTCCACTCTCAATTAGTGATCCAGACCGGTTTTTTGACCGCTTGTGACCAAAGACAGCCTGCGATATCCTTCTGACATTTTCAGATAATTGGGCTGATGGTGACAACTACTACTAATGATGGTGGGAAGCTGAAAATGTGTTTGACAGCCCTGATTTAAACAGCATTGTGACAGGTTACCTATAATTACTGTTCATTAGATAATAGAAGTCACTAACTCATGACTGGAAATAAAAAGTGTAACCTGTACATTAAGTTTTAATTAGTTGAAATAATGATCATGATATTGATAATGCCACACAGCTGTGTTGTTGGACCGTGGCTGAGCTGTCGGCACGTTGTGTTGACGACTGAGTCACTCATTAAGGTCAGCTGACGTTGCAGCGGTTACTTGTGAGCCAAAAGGTGCCGGCATATTACTTTGGCCTGATCGAGTTAATCATTCTTAAAGTCTGATATCTGCAGCAATGTTCTCCCAGACGGGTAAACACTGATTGGCAATCAGACTTCAGCATAACGCCTTTTCTAAGAAACTGACTCCTGATTGAGCGTCGAATAGAGGAAACAACAACTAAACAGCTGAGAAGAAATCAGTTACTAAAGTACTGCTGCCATGGTAGTACTGGCACTGGAGAAAAAGATCTCCAGCACTTTCTGCTGATAAGTTTGAACAAGTGTGTAAAGACGTTATAATTATTTTTCCACACTAACTGTGTAAAAGGCTGGAAAACCTTTCCTACTTAGGTAAATTATAATGGATATGCCACATTAATCAATTAAAATGGGACAGCAGTCGAGTAGCTTGTGTCATAATTGCACAGGCATGATTCATTTCTGCATTAATGTTCTCATTAAGCCCCTCTGCATGGTGGCACTCATACAGGTTCAGTATAGCATGGAATTGTTTTTTTGGGTTTTTTTTTTCCACGTTGACATTAGGTACGAGTTTAGCAGTAGCTGCCCTGCCAAGGTGATTTACTGGGTGTATTCCAGCACTGTTTGCTGCCTGTTTATCGCCAAACTGCCAGCGTGCATGTCTGAGAGATCGGCGCAGCGAGCACAGTAAATCACTGGCCTATCTGCAAATTCCTGTTTTACCCTCCATGCTTGTTTGAAGGCTGGTGCAATAAAACATGTTTGCGGAGATGCACACATCAAAGCGCCCTCATGTTCTCATCAACTCCTCCTCTCCCGACGACCCGGGAGCCTCCTCGCATCGTACTATCAGATCGTGCTGTTAAACTGACCAGAACAACAGAAAAAGACACACAGAACAGCAATTAAAGTATGTATTTTTTCTGAAGGATCCCAGCACCGGTGAGAACCAGCAAAGAGGTGTTTGTTGGTCTCTTTTCACCTCTTGGTGCCTGTTTGAACTGGACAGCAATGGCAAAAGCAGGTTTTGAGCGGTAGGTGGTGAATTGAAGGCCGAGAAGACTGACCATGAAACCATGTGTCAATAGAACAAAAGGCTCCAGCCTGGTGAACCATGAAGCACACTGATACAGACAAGGCTATTTCACTATAAAGGCAACATGTGGTTGTCCTTGATTCAAACACATGTGAGAGTTGTGTACAGTTTTCCATCCTTATCATCATCCCCATCATGTCACGGTGGCTGATCATTGCGTAACAGCGCAGAGGTGCTTTATAATGCCACATGCAGGATCATTTACAGGTTTCATTCCCATGGCCATAAACTTCAGACAAACAAATCGTGCAACTTGCTGATCGTTCCACATGTTACACGGCAACATTCTGTTTTAATTAAAGCAATAATAATAATAACTGTAACAATAAGACTCAATACGTACCTTTTTCTTTGATGCCTCAGACTTTTTGGACATATTTCTTAGCTTTTTGTGCAAGTGATTTAACACCTGTAAGCAAGAAATCAGAGGTTAGAGTCGCTTTTTCCTTTTCCATGAATGTGGCAAACAGCTGACAGCCCCGTTGCGCACGACAGGCGCTTCTCTTACCTTTGCGTAACAGAAGGAAATCAGCAGCAAAGGCAACACGTAACCAAAAACAAAGGTGCAAACCACGTAGATCTTCCTCTGGTTCTGATCCGGCCACACTTCCCAGCAGAAGGTGTGGTTCTCCCCCCCGTGGAAGATGTTCTGGTAGTACATGATGGGCGCAGCCATGGCCAGGGACAGTATCCAAATCACCAGAACCCCGATCAGCGCGTGGCGCGCCACCCGGATGGAGGACGACTTTCTGGAGTGCACGATGGCGATGTACCGGTCCACGGACATGGCGGACAGGGTGAAGATGCTCACCAGCATGGACACGGTGAAGAAGTAGTGGATGAACTTGCAGATGAACGCGCCCAGGACCCAGGTCGGCAGCATGTAGATGGTGGACTGGAAGGGGATGCAGAAGAGCAGGTAGGAGAGGTCCGCGATGCTCAGGTTGAGGATGAATATGTTGGTGGTGCTCCGCGGCTTCCCCAGCTTGCTCCTGGCCAGCACGGTGATCACCATGGAGTTCCCCAGCACGCCGAGCATGAAGATCAGCCCGAAAACCAGCAGCGTGATGAAGTTATCCGTGCCGATCCCGAATAAAAGTTCCTCCTCCTCCGCCGCCGACCTGCTCAGATTCCACGGATCGACCCAGAGGCAGCCAGACTCTGACGAGTTCATGGTTTCTGCGTTTTTTTCCCCGTTTCTGGGAAACTTCAAAAAGGCATTCAAACTCAGCTACAAGAGCTCCGTGCGCCACCGCAGCCTCGTGGCACCGAGCTCTTCATGGCCGTTTTCCCTGCGGCTGAAACATCTTAATGGATCCTTTCATTTAGTTTTGTTCATCATCTGAGCAGAGGAACATCCAACACCTGTCCGCTTCACTGTGCCAAATCAGCCGCCGTGCGTCCCGGAGCGTCTCTCTCCCGTTGCGCACCTGACGCGTCCGCGCGCCGACGCAGCCGATGCGCTCTGGCCGCGGCTCCGGTCCCCGCATCTGGACTTTCTCCCCGGCGTCGTGGAGGGGCTGGGCTGTGCTCAGAGAGAGAGAGAAAGAGAGAGAGAGAGAGAGAGAGAGAGAGAGAGAGAGAGAGAGAGAGAGAGAGAGAGAGAGAGAGAGAGACATGAGCTTTTCTGCTGCTGTCGCCTTTAAAAGCAGCCACATGTTATTTTTTCTGTTTTCCATCAAGTATTATGACAAATAAATAGTGATCAAATTAAATGCTGATCAACTAATCGAACCTGCAACATTCTGACTGTCTTTCATTTATAAGATAGCATATTCAAACTTATTGTTATACTTTATACTGATTTGACATTATCGTTTGCAGTAATATTAGTTGGCCATTCCTATACATTTGAATGTGAGCTTTTTCATTGTAAGACTTATTAGTAATAACTACTTTTTTCTTGACTCAGTGGCTCCCCCTGTAGGACGCAGCTCCCTTAGCATTTGCCTCTATTGCCTAATGGTCCTCCACAGTTCTACCTGCATCACTTCAACATTAGATTCAAATTACTCTCTACATTCGGGGAAATGAGCAGTTCTTCCAAGGAATGGGAGGCAATTTCCCTTCATCAAAACAAATAAATGTCATGGCTCATTTTTTAGTGCGAGTCTTCTTCCAAGCACTCTGGTGATGTTTCCACGCTGCCATCTCCTTTGTTGTGTCATAACGTATCATGAAGAGGAGTCTTCTCCTCCCAGCATGCTTTCACGTTTTGTTCCCTGTGTTATTTTGAAGTTCTTCAGCTGTTTCAGGCTCCTTTACCTCGCCTCCAGGGTGTGTTTCACCTGATTCTGAGGGTGGGATTGCCTTCGCCTGCTGGCTGTGGGCCTTGTTGAGGCGTCCTCTGTGCGCCTGGTTGTCGGTTCATCCTGCGTCTCTTCCTGTGGTGAAAGCATGTCTTGACTGGGTTTTGAGTCCTCTCACATCATGCTGTGATCACTGCTAAGAATAGAGTTTAACGTGGATATTTATCTAATCAAAATACACATTTTAAACAAAATATGATGTAAATATAATATAAATGAAATCATATTTTAAAATAAGTTGATAAGCAGAAGTCTAACAAGTACAAACCTTTATAAGACTGTAGGTCAAACCTCTTTCAAGCACACCTGCTTCTTATCGAATATAGATAATAATATTCAAACATTACCAAACATTTCTACTTAATGTGAAAGTTCTGAAAGAGTTGAAAGTGTAATTGCAACAACCAGCATTGAAATAAAGCTAAAATAACAACATACCGCCTATAATGTCACATTTTTGCCCCTTTTTCAATACAATAAAGCCTGAAACCTGATAACTTGTCAATAATGTAAAAACCTATTTGATCCATTGGTCTAATAACAATCTCCAAAAATATAATAGGTCACTATATCAAAAAATCCTTGCAAAACATAATAACTGCATTCAATAATATGACAATGCAGACACAGTTTTGGCTTTCTTATGTTTTTGGGTTTCTTCTTCTTCTTCGTCTTCATCTTCTTCTTCTTCTTCTTCTTCTTCTTTGCCGGTTTTGTGCAGTTTGCTTGTAAAAAACTGATTTATTGTCTGTGATAGTTGTCATATTAGTTCCCTGAGGATGCATTCTGCAGCACTCTCAATTTATGCTTTTAAAACATCTTTTGGGATTTTATGAACTGATTGGCGAGTTATTACATTATTGGACTTTATTGGTTGTTACATGTGTCTTTCACTATTAAATCATGAAAAGTCACAACCTTCTCATGCAAAGAATCTGTTGAAACCCAGCGATGTGCTCTGTCTTGTAGTTTCTTATCACCGTGGGACAGAGACTGATTTTATTACCCTACAATGAAAATAATTCAGCAGCAGAGAGTTTCTGTCAGAAAGTCCAACAACCTCCAGCGTGTTTCAAGAAGACTCCAAGAAATGTGAAACATCCAAGAGAGAAAAATAAAAATCCTCCCTTGTGTTTTGCTTTTTAAATGATGAGGTTCTTGGACTGCGGAGGGTGAAGCCGTCCAGCAGCTCAGTGTCAGCGGGGATGTTTTCCTCCCCTTCCCCCCCGAGATGAGCCCAGTCCCCCCGGAAGACCCCAAGGGTCAAGTTAGAGGTCAAGTGGAGCTGCTGGTGAAATTTTCATCTGTGGACTATCGACTTTTTGTCCGCTGTGATGGAAACCCCGCTGATCTGCGCTCATCAGGCCCCGCCTCAGCCAGAACTCATTCCCGGTGCAGTTATCAGTATCAGTGTCCGGAATCACGCCGCACCACCCGGCGAAGCGGCCGCGCCCGGCTCATCGTGTGTCACGGTGGCAGGCTCTTCTGGAAAATACCGTTTTTTTTTTTCTTGTCATTGATCAGTCACTCCCTCTTTACCCCATAACATGAAGGGAAAAAAAGCGTGGCCCATTTCCCAGAGCTCCAGGCGACAGGTTCAATCTGCTTGAGTTTTCTTGCAGGAAACAATCTAAAGGCGAAAGATGTAATATCGACGTAGCTCACAGAAATTCAACTTTCTTTCTGAGGTTTTTCTAAGTCTATCTAATGTATTCGCGGCTGACTGAACAATAAATTAACAGTTATTCATTTCATAAGAGAGTTTGTTCAAGTCTGGTTGATATTGAATGGATACACATTCAATTTTGACTTGTTTCACCTCATCTTGTTGACATTTTTACCAGATTGTGATAAAATGGAAAACAGCCCTTTGAATAGAAAGAAACCAGCAGAACCAGACTCAGCAAGAAGGATTCCTGCTGTTCTGGTTGAGTTAGAGGACAGAAAGAGAGAAAAGGATTAGACAGAGACCAACAGCCAACAGCAAGACGTTGTCCTCAGAAGTCGAGCTATTCACTGAAAGCATGATGGGAGATCAAAAACTCCCACTTTCTCTGTCAGAGATCCTACAGGAAGGAATGTTCCTGACATATAGTCTAAAACCTGCAGCAGCTTTACTAGAAAATGGTCCAGAACGGTCTGAACCAGCCTTAACTGAAAGCTTTATTAAATAGAAATAAGTCTTAAGTGGAACCTGAGACTTTTCCAGTCTCTTCATAGCTATGATGGACCCTGGTTATCAAGAGTTCTCTAAGTTAAAAGAAGAATTTTAAATTCTTCAAAAGAAGGCGATGAAGAGAAGTGCTGTGATCTTTTCTGTTACTTTATGTCTTTCTTTTCAAATAGTTGTAAGTTCTGACCTTTATTATAAAGGTTATCTGTTCAGGGGCCTGTAAACTGAAAACTCTCACATTCTACTTTCGAAGACTTGGACAACCAGAGAAACCAGTCGAGAGGCGAGATCCTGTGGTTTTTCTCCCTGGAGACCTTTAAATCAACTGGAGGCTGTTTAAATAAATAACCTCTTTTCCCGCTATTTGAGGTTTGATTGCACAGCAACTCAACACCGAAACTGAATACTGTTATGAAACTAGTGACCAAATTACCTTTAATGACCATTCTATCATTATTCTTACTTGTACATGAACATTCTTGGAAATCTGCCAAACTGCAGTCTGCCTGATCTGCTTTCTGGCCCAAACTTTTGCTTTAAAATCTGCCAAGGAGTCATCATTCATCCTAATCTTTAACAACAACATATTCACAGTACATGATGGGATCTATATCAGCACGCTTGAATAAATGTCAGCTCACCTTCATGGGAGCTGTCTGCATATTTGTTGATTATTTCAGCTGTTTTGTTGCTGATACTTTCATTTCTATGTGTTCACAAACTGTTTTTCTTGTGTCAACGAATAATATAATAACTGAGGTGGCCCTTTAGAATGAATAGGATAGAACAGAATGGAAATACTTAATTACGTAGTCCTTGAGGGAAATTCTTTAGCAATAAAGTCAAATGCCTTAAAAACCGCTCACAAGATTTTTTTTTTACCACTATGGTTGAGAGAGTGTTACATAGCATGTATCCAAAATCAATGAAAAATACCTCTACCCCATCCACTGTGCCTATTTTAAATGAGAAAACTGAACAGAAATGTAAAAAAATATATATACATTTCTAAGAATGCAGCTGTATCTGTGTATTATTGTATTGTCAACTGTAATTACTGCATTTAAAAACATAATCCCATGACTTTATTCATTTCAGCTTACAAATCATTGTTGACAAAATGTTTGATTATCAATCAATCAGGCCCAAATTGTTCAGTGATTGGACATTATTCTATGATTACTCGCCACACTGCCTTTTAAAGAAGTGTAATTTACAGAGCATCTTCCCTCCACTTGATGAATCAGTCACTAATCTGATTTGTAGTAACGCAACTGGATTACAATTCATTGAAGTAACTACAAATTGTAATCTGTATCTTGCACAGAGCTGGATCTCAGAAGAACCGCTGTCCGTTTCCTGTAGTTTGAGAGCAAACAGCTGTAAAGTGGCGTGCTGTGCAGGGAGCTGGAGGCTCCTCTCATAACTCACTCACAGCGCACAAAACTCCCTTTCCTTCCATATTTTCAAAGATTTTGAAATGTCAAACACTGTATGGAATCTGGCAGAAACCCATTAAAAACAAAGAGCTGTGTACATTTCGTGCAGTGTTACGAAGCACCAGAGATCTTCATGTTGAAGCTCTGTGGATTAAAACATTTACCTGTCAGTTCACTTGTTTTTTTGTTTTTTTTATATTTTGTTTTTTAACAGCTCCAGGAGATCTTTGTGTCTTCATGAATACTGGCTTCTTGTCAAACACATCATCCCCATGTTGTATTTCTGGGTTTCGGCTGTGAAACATTTCCTTGGCTGCCATCGATTGCTTCAGCTGTTTGTCTTCTTTCCGCTCTGCGGCTTGGCTTTGTGTCCCTCCAGCCTGAGCTGTGATCAAACATCAGGAACGGTGCGGAAAGATCCAGACATTCAGCAGCAGCAGCAGCAGCAGCAAGACGCCTGCAACAATTCGCTGAGGCTGGGTCAAAGTGTGAAGAATAAAAACACCTTTTTATTTGAGAAGTCCAACTCTCCCGATGTTGACATTATTAGACGGACCTCGAAATGTTTCACGTTTTATTAAGGTCATACAAACAGCACAGAGCAATAAAAAACACATATTGAACTGTAACACAACACAGCGTTTCCAGGATGCTGAAGGCGTTTTCTGAAATCCTCTTCATGAGATGGGCGGATTTGTTCAGTCTTGAAAATTGTTTTATATGAATGTACATTTCTAAATGTCACACTGTTTACACTGGAAAGGATTCAGCATCTTCTTTTAAATCCCACTTTTATTTTATTTTTTTCCCCCAATTTCCTCATCTGTCTTTTTTCCTGCTATTTGTTTTTTTGTTAATTTCAATATTTTTTCTTTATTTTTTCCATTTTTATCTGATTGTCTTTGTTCCTTTTGTGTTATTCTTTCTTCTTCCCATTTTTCTGTTTTTCTTTTCTTTTCTTTTTCCTTCCTTGTTTCATTTATTTTCTTTTTTCCTTTTTTTTTCAAAATTTTTGTTATGTTCTTCTTCTCACTTCCCTCTATTTTTCTTCTCTTTTTCCTATTTTTTTGGCTCAATATTTTTCTCGTTTATTTTCTAAAGAAACAATACAACCATCAACAACTATGTTTACAAAGACCACAAACATCAGGTTGCTTTTTAATCACGTTGAATTGCTTTATCAATGAAAAAGTTGCTGAAAAAAAACAAAGAAACAAATGTATGAATGAATGAATGAATGAATTTATTTATTTTTCGAACATGTATAAAGTGAAAGAAAAAAAAGATAAAAAGGAAAGTTAATGAAAATCAAAGAAAAAAGAAAAAAACAAACAAAAAACAAAACAAAAAAAAACAACATAACAGCATAGTTCGAAAAAAGGAGTAGGAAGAAGTAAAAACTTTTTAGAGATTCCTACCCCTTTTTAACTATTAAGAAGTTTTAAAATCATACATCATAGGACATCACATAATATAATATATGTATACATATACCGTGCAGATATCCCTATAAATACATAATATATACCCACACATACCATATAGTTATCCCCATAAATATATACTATATAACAGAATAATTATAATATAACTACAGTATAACAGCAATATATCAATTTCCACTATATCTATAATGCTCAACACCATTTGTTATCATCATCCAGAGTTCCAGACTTCCTCCTCCATATACTTATTAAGAAATATTTTTTTGTACTTTTTTTTAAACAGATTTATGTTGCTACTTGGTTTTATTTCTGTCTCCAGACTGTTCCACAGAGCCACTCCACAGCTTGACATGCACATACTTTTCAGTGTAGTTCGAACTTTTGGTTTTTTATAATTCAGGTCTCCTCTTAGATTATAACCACCCTCCCTTTCCGCAAACATTATTTCTTGCTTTGAACATTATTTGTGCTGTTTTGAATTTGACTAGATCCATGAATTTCAACAAGTGTGATTTTATGAATAGTGGGTTTGTGTGGTCTCTGTATCCTGCATTGTTTATTATCCTTATTGCTCTTTTCTGTATCGTGCATATCGGCTGTAGAGTGGTTCTGTAGCTGTTTCCCCAGACCTCAACACAATAAGACAGATATGACAAAAAAAAGTGCGCAATATAAGGTGTGCAGTGACTTAATGTCCAGGATATGTTTCGTTTTCCACAGTATTGATGTGCATTTTGCCAGTTTTGCTCGTATGTAGCTCACATGAGGTTTCCAGCAGATTTTGTTGTCCAGAATCACGCCAAGAAATTTAATTTCACTTACTCTCTCTATTTTGCTATCATCTATTATAAGTTCTACATTGCAATCCATTCTGTGTCTCCCAAACAGCATGATCTTTGTTTTACTTAGATTTAATGATAATTTATTTTTATCAAACCATAGTTTTAATTTATTCATTTCTGTTGTGATGGTCTCCAAAATCTGCTGCAAATTCTCACCGGAACAAAAGATATTTGTGTCGTCCGCAAACAGAATAAATTTCAATAATTTAGATACACTACATATGTCATTAATATACATTATGAATAATGTTGGTCCTAATACTAACCCCTGTGGTACCCCACATGTAATATTCATCAGTTTTGATTTATGATTCCCTATCTGTACAAACTGTTGCCTGTTTCTTAAGTAACTCGATATCCAACTCAACCCAACTCCCCTAATACCGTAGTTATCTAATTTCTTTATTAATATATTATGATCAATGGTATCAAATGCTTTCTTTAAATCCACAAATAGTCCTATTGCTACTTTTTTATTGTCCATACTGTCTGTGATTTCTTCTATTAATTTCATTAATGCCAGAGATGTTGATCGGTCCGTTCTAAAACCATACTGACTGTCCGTTATAAGTTTGTGCTTTTCAATAAATTTATCCAGTCTGTCCTTAAATAGTTTTTCCAGTATTTTGGAGAATTGGGGGAGTAATGAAACAGGCCTGTAGTTTGTGAACTGATGTCGATCTCCGGATTTAAACAGTGGTATTACTTTAGCTATTTTCATTTTGTCTGGGAATGTACCTGATTGAAAAGACAAGTTGCAGATGTAGGTGAATGGTTTTGCAATTCCTTCAATAACTGACTTTACTGTGAACATGTCTATATCATTCCAATCTTTAGAGATTTTGTTTTTACAGTTTCTTACATTCTCTACAATTTCTTTTTCATCAACTGCACCTAAAAACATTGTATTTGGATTCCTGTACCCCATGTCTTCTATATCCCCCCTTTCTGTCGTCACTGGTTTCTTTATTTTCGCTGCTAAATCAGGTCCCACATTTACAAAGAATCTGTTAAAACCATTCACCACATCCTCCATATTGTTAATGGTCTTGTTATTTTCAATATAGTACTCTGGGTAATTTATAGTTTGAGATCTACTTCTCACAATGCCATTTAGAACATTCCACATGCCTTTAATATTAATTAATATGTACTTAAGTATGTAAAGTTATATACTTAACACAAAATGCTATTGAATGTCTTTATGTTTTATTCTGAAGAAAGAAAGAGAGAAAAAGAGTATTTTTACCATTTAATCCACCAAAAAAAAAAAAAATCCACTTCTTAATTTGATGGTAGTAACACATCTTTGGAAAAAGAATGTGGTATAATTTAAAAATGGATGGAGACACAGAAGCCAACTGAGTTAACTGGCTTCAGGTCAGTGTTATAAATTAGTTAGGAAATATCAGCAAAGTGATCCTCAATGTAAAATTACACTGTAAAACCCACTGAAAGACATCCCGTTTTCATCAGCCTCATTCTTTATTTACATGCCCTTATCAATAAATACATTTCACAGTAATTTATATCATTAAAATGAGCTTTATGCTGACATTACAGTCATGTTTGGCCCTGATTGGTCAGATTTGGAAAAATAAATTGACAGTTTCTTCAAAACACAGTCTATGGCACAGCTGTGAAAGACTTATTTAAAGGTTGAATTTAGAGGTTATTATGGCACTTTTTCACCGCTCCCAGCTCACTCCAGACAATTCAAAATGTGGACACAGCATCAAAATGAGTTTAACACCCCTGAGGTAAACCAAGACCTGAAGACGAGTCCCCCAAATGTGTAGAAACATAAACATGACACGAAACAAGAATCCCAGGCAGCAAAAATCCAGAATCATACAGCAAAACACCAGAGACCTTGGAGGGAAGACACATAAAAGAGACACAGGAAAAGAGTTTAGATTATTAAACAAGAGCGGAAGACATAGACACGCTGAAATTAAAGCTTCTGACATGTTTTCGAGCTTGTTGTCGCTCGTTTGCCAAATGTGTCAAACATACGTCTGTTCCCACGCTCAGTCACGCTTGTTATCCCCTCTTTACACATTTTCAAGGACCTTCATGAGTCCCTTCCACTAGATGCTGCTGTTTTATATGGAAGCACCGCACTGAGAGGTTTGTGTATCCTGCTGCGATGGAGTGTGTTGCAGATAGCTTCAAGTGTGTTTGAGTATTCAGGCTGTGCAGAGGGACGGCTTCCCGACGCTGTGTGTGTGTGTGTGTGTGTGTGTGCGCGTACGTGCTTGCGTGCGTGCGTGCGTGTGTGTGTGGGCTCTGCAGTCGTCAGTGGACACGATGAGAGCTCCGTCGAAGCCAGTCTGACTGAGGGAAGTCATGCAGGTTAATCTCAGCCGTTTACCAAACATTCGCAGCTCTGGCGTTCGGGGGAGGATAACTAACAACGGCGAAGCTGCTTGATTGAAATTCACACGCAAAATCGTTACGATTTGTCTTTACCGGCTTTACTACACATCATACTGCCACTTTGTTTGGTTTTCAGGGAGCAGAGGACGCTTTCAGTTTCACAAACTTCAACTTCTGCTTTGGTTTCTTGTGCATTCCTGAATTGGAACTTTTTTGCCACAAATTGAGAATGAGCACGGAATCTGAGACACGCCAATGAAAAGCCTCTCATCATTTATTACCTCAAGTCTAAAACTCGCACAACCTTCATATAATCTTTTATCTGGAAAAGAGCGCCAGTGATCTCGCCACTTCAGATCTGATCTTGAAATAGTTCGTCTAACTGATATCATATCGTCCTTTAAGCAGCCTGAGTTCTATTCACTCCAAATAATATCATATACAGGATAAACCGAATATTTGCAACCAAAAGCAGCGTGTTGTGGAATTTTTGGTGAACCAGAGCAAGATGAGGAGACGAGGTTTCGATGCTGCACAAGGAGGTTTTATTTCAGGATCCCAAGAGATACAGACAGGTCAGCTGGTTGATGCTCACACAGAACTCCAGCCTTCCCTGCCATGGCTCCGGTCAGCCCAGTTTAGAAAAGCAGCAAAACATCCTTTTGCTATTCAGATGAAAGTTATTCAGTCCTCTCAGCTCCAGTCAAGGCGCTGTGTCCTTCACAGAATCCCAGAGAACTTGAAGTTAAAATATTCCACGTCACAGCGGAGCTACCGTCTCATCGTCTTCTGTCGTCTTTGTATGAACTGAGATGTTATCTTCGCTTTTTCCCCTTCTGTGAGATTAAACCTGCAGGGGTGAATCCAGGCGATGTTTAATATCCATCGCTCTCCTCAGAGACCATTAGCCAAATGTGTGGAGATACAGCAGAGCAGCTCCGGTGCCCTTTGGCTTTAGGAGACACAAGAGAGAGAAAAAAAAAAACATGTTTTCATCAAGAGTAGAGCATTTGGAAGGAAATTAGAGGGTTATAAAGTTAAAGATGTTCTGATTCAAGGGAATGCAGTTATAAGGATAAAATGAACTTCAAGCATCGTGTCAGTTTGATCGCAGCCCCAAAGGTCTAGTAGTTTGATCAGAGCACTCCACAAACACCTCAGAGAGGATGAATAATCCCCGCTACTGAAACGACACATAGGGAGGATTTCCATCATTTTGGGAACATCAGTGTCACCAGCAGGCAGCAAAAACAGAGGAGGGAGAAAAAGAAACATGGTTTACATCAAATGGATTGTTTCCTCATATGAATCAAACATGGCAGATCTTTGTGGAGGAGTTACAGTTTGACAGCTTGTACAGTCAGCCCGTCTGGTGGAAGTGAAGCTGTGGCTCTCCTACCAGACTGCAGCTTCACTGTCTCCACACACTGATGCGAAGAAAAACCACTGAGTATAAATGATGGCATGTTGAGTTATTTGTCACATATTCTTTTCGTTTTTCAAGTTTCTGGAAGACAAAAAGCAGCTATAGCTCCTGTATTGATCTGTTGGTTAGGAACACCTGAAACACGACTGGTCGGATTCATATCTGCAGAAATGGAGGTTAAGTCAAGACCTTGAACATGTTATCACATTCCTCTGTTCCTCGAAGCATCCTCCAGTGGACCAGAATGCTGCTGAAGGAGGTCCCTGCTGCATTGTTCACTAATGTCTTCTGACAGAAAACTGACGAACAGAGAATTTATCGGTAAACAACTCCCCACATGGAGCAGCGAGCAGCCCCCTTCCCTCGCTCCACGGCGCGAGCAGATAGTTTTTAAAATACCTTTGGACACTTTATGAAGGAATAAGAAGACAGCCTTCAAGCTGATGTATGCATGAAGACCTTCAATCAGAATAGTTACTTTGAAAAGGTAGGGATGAGGACAACTCACGTGGGTTTATTTATTGTCTGTGATCGTGACAAACATCCAGCGATACATAAAAACATGAAATCAAGAAGATGTTCCTGCTGCAGGTCGTCAATTCACCATCTGTCCTCCTGTGTTCCTGGCGAAAACAGACCCGATGTGAGTTTTGTTTTCCGTCAATAACGACGGATTAGTGTTTATACTTGGTCGATGTTGTGAAGTGGAGTTTTCACATATCTGTACTTGTGCAGTTATCTTTTTGAGAACCTTGAAAACCTGTGAACCTATGAAAACAATAGGACTGACATGACTCTGAACCTGAATTGGACACAATAAACCTGCTCAAAGCTCATCAAGATTTGACAGCATAAGAACTTCATAAGATGGAAAAATGAACCCCTTCAGTGACTAAACGTGCTCGGTAGCGCCATCTTAAGACACTCCAGAGAACACCTAAAAACACTGAAACGGTGAATCTCTCTTTCCCTGGATCGTTAGGTTAACTTCATTAAAACAAAACACTCACACTGTGTTGTCTGAGTGTGTGTGTGTGTGTGTGTGTGTGTGTGTGTGTGTGTGTGTGTGTGTGTGTGTGTGTGTGTGTGTGTGTGTGTGCACGTGCTCCATGACGGTCAGTGTCACACATCAACATTTTCAGGTCTGTTTAGCGTCTGGTACAGGACCCAGGTATTTCTGTCTCTGGTTACCACGAGGACTCACCTTAGGAAAGGATTTTTATTCTCAATTTCAAACTTGTCTAAAAAAATGCTGAAATAGGATGAAACTGCTAAAATAAAGTAAGAAAACAGCAGCTGATATACTGAATTGTTTATCATCCTAAGTTGTTAATAAAACTTCTTAAAAGATTCAGTTTTTGTACGTGTTTTAAATCTATTGTGTATTTTAAGACCGAGACAAGACATTAAATGATGTTGACAAATTTAAAATTAAACACATGGACAAGTTTTGTCATTGCACTTAGATTACCCAAAATGCTTTGGGTTTATTCAAACTGTGATGCTTGAATTGGGAGACCAGGCTGGGATCTCCTGGAGGCGAAATCTGCTCTTCCGATTGGGAAGAGTCTTTATACTTTATACTGATGATGAGGAGGAAATGAGTCTCAGCTGTGCAGCTCCACCAGAAAGCAGGGAATGCAGACCAGGCCTACAACACACACACACACACACACACACACACACACACACACACACACACACACACACACACACACACACACAGGAGACGTGGGAGAAAAACACCAGAAACACAGCATGTTATCACCTGCACAACAGCCTGACCAATATGGAAGGTTGAGGGTTCCTCCGTCAGACATGAATAATTTAACACATATTTGTTTGCAAAAGTTGTCAAAAAAAAGATCACTCTTCATAAAGATACAAAATTTAAAGTTATCAAACACAAAATGAACCCTGATTAGAAAACTCAATGAATCCAGAAATAGATGAAATTTTTTGGTTTTACACTATTTGGGGGTTTTGAGAGAAAAAGTGGATTTAATATGTTTTGGAATAAAATTACAACACATGTCCTGTGAAAACCTTCCAGATCTATTGTAGTTTTGGTAAGTTTAGCTGAAGGAGTTTACATATTGCACTCATAAAACTGCGACTGGTGACATGTTATCAAATGTTGCTGATCATGTTCTCAGGGCCGGCTCTAGGCATAGGCGAACTAGGCGGCCGCCTAGGGCGCCACGTCCCGAGGGGGGCGCCGCGGTCGTACAAGGGGCGCCACTACGCCCTGTGTTCCGTGTGCCCCGCTGTGCAGCGGTACGACGCACCGCGCTCCTCGTCCTCGGCACTGCCCGGCACTGATCGGTATTGTTCGGCATCGCTCCTCAGCGCACCCCCCCCCCCCCCCCCCCCCCCCCCCCCCCCCCCCCCCCCCCCCGCTCAAGAAATGTCGGGACCGCTCGAAAACACGCTCCCAAGGGGCGCTCGTCTCGGACTCGCCTAGGGCGCCTCTGAAGCCCGGGCCGGCCCTGCATGTTCTCACCATGTGTTCCAGGTCTTGCGGCTGTCCTGTGGCGTCATTGAGTCGCATCATTTTTGAGCAGGTTCAACGTCGCCGCTGAAGAAATGAGACATCCTGCCGATGCTGGTATGCAAGTTCAAAGGCTGAACTGGTTTTGGTTTAAATATGCGAGCCGACATTGGCTTTGCTCAAGGAACTGCAGTCAGTGGAAACAGTGTGTTCTGTGGTGGGAAGAAACAGAACAGCCCGTTTAAAAATGTTTACACTGAATGCAAAACATGTTAAACATCCATCTAATTGTTCAATTAATGTGAGAAAACAACACTTATTTGTTGCCTGGAGAATGCTCGGCGAACTGAGCGGAAAAAAGCAGCCAATCGAGACGTTTTTGGCGTCTTCCTTTCTCCTGTACAGCTGGTCGTGTTGGTCACCAGCTGGCCGATGTCCTCTTCCTCTTGCAGGTTCTTTGTTTTGGGGGAAGGATTTTCTTGCCCAACAAGCTCTCGTAACATTTTGCCGACTGGTGTGACGCAGATGTCGGGGTGAAAGTCAGCCGGCTTGAGGTGAGGAGCAAACTTGATGAAAACCATCTAGCTGATGAACCCTGACACGGCTGCAGGCCGGTGACGAGCCCTCACAAGGATAGAAATACAAACCTGTGTGTGTGTGTGTGTGTGTGTGTGTGTGTGTGTGTGTGTGTGTGTGTGTGTGTGTGTGTGTGTGTGTGTGTGTGTGTGTGTGTGCGCATGCACAGGCACGTACAGAGAACATGTGAGGGGGAAAATTACTAATCATATTAACAACCTGAGGCAGCCAATACCAGTGATATCGTGGGTTCTGGTGGGAAGCATGACCCCAGACTCTCCCCCGAGCAGAGAGCGCCCTCAGCACAGAGCCACGCTGGGCAAACAACTGCCCCTTTGCCCCGGACTCACCGTGATGGATAATCCATGCTGATTTAGGCTCATTACCGCAACAGAGGCCCGGTCGTTTCCACGACAACGGGCTACCGTATCTCCGTCCAAATCGGTCCAGGCACTATGCTAATGGCTTATTATTATATGACTGGCTGACAATGCTGAGTCATTTTCTCTGCCTTGGCCTGATCTCTGATTGTTGACTCTGCCAGTGTGACCCTCCCTCCATCCTGCCTCCACCCTCCACCCCAAACAGAGTCCAGCCTCTGCAGTCACAAACACGACCGGGTGCCATCGGCCAGGACCTGGACCTGGTCCTCCTGGAGGCCACTTTGTGTTACAGCCTCCAGTCTGTTCATCTTTAGGCAGGATATCTGTGTCTGGATGTGTTACGATCATCAGGATCATCAGGAATCATCACGATACATCCATCAGAATGGCGGCCGCTGATATCATCAATTGATTCAAACTACTCCTTTCCATCGAGAGAACTCGTCTCTTGGTGAAAGGTTCCTCATATCCAGTTGGGTTTGGACGGGTTTTTCTCCAGGTCCGCCAGGTTTCTTCCATCTAGGCTGGTTTCTGTCAGTTGTCGGTCATCATCAATTTGAGTAAAGTGCTCTAAAAGGATGAAGAAATGGAAGATTTCATTCAACTTCTCCGAAGTTAAACATATAATAGTACCCCTCGTCGACAACATATGCTTTTGTCTCATGGCGAAGAATAAACCGCTGAATAAAAAGCCAGTGTTCACAATACAGCCCAAAAGATTTTAGAAAGAGAAAACAGTACTGCTCACAACATGGTGACAAATACGAGATGGTGAAATATATTGTGACTTTATTTACTGTGCATTGTTTGCAGTTTATATCTTGCATCTGTTGTTTAGTTTTGCACTTCAGCTGTATTCCATCGATCTGGGAAGCTTTCCTTCGATGCTGCTCCAGAACATGTGGACCAGACAGCAAGCTGACGTTGATACGGATGCAGAATGTCTCAAAATGCGTTTCAGATGGCATCAAGACTGTTATGTGTTTTTTTTTTCATATGCAGCTCATGAATTTGATACCTTTAATATCGCTCCTCTTTTATTGGCCGTCCGTCCATCCGTCCGTCCTCACTGCAGTTTATGGCCGGGTGTATCAGGTAGCAGGAGGCTGGAGCCCAGCCCAGCC
This sequence comes from Salarias fasciatus, assembly GCF_902148845.1. Classification (NCBI taxonomy): domain Eukaryota; kingdom Metazoa; phylum Chordata; class Actinopteri; order Blenniiformes; family Blenniidae; genus Salarias; species Salarias fasciatus. The sequence goes on from NC_043755.1 coordinate 20,725,835, forward strand.
CTGGTTCGAAGGCAAGGCGCGCTATCAGCTCCACAATAAATCCGTCTGTTTGTTTTCCTGTCAGGAAGCGACTGAGGCAGATTCAGATGAACGGAACATACCAGGATGGAGGGGAAGGCTTTTTATCTACTTTTAATGAGAAATGTCAGAACTAAAGTGGGTGGAACACAGGAAATATGAAATAAATTCCCACAGCATTTCACTTCCACCGAGTCCTTCATAACAGATTCATTTCTCATTTGTTTGTCAAAGCAGGTGTTACTTTCTCTGCTGCAGACTGCCTATAATTATCTGTAATTATTCCCATTACAGGGCCGTGATTATTTTAAAAAGGTATTTTTTATACTTTTCAGAGGTTGGAACTGTAAGTTAAAGACGGGATACTTGATTTGAAGTCAAATATAAAATATAAAGTCAGAGGATGCAAGAAAACAATCCTTGATTCTCAGAAGTTCTAATGTTCTCGCTACAAAAATATAGATTTAATTTGTTAATGTTCTCATTGCATATCTTTATGCTAAATGTTCAATCGTTCAGAACTCTTTTATGGTCATGGTGCTTTTTTTTTTTTTTCATTATGTTTGTTCATTTATTTCTATTCTTGTTTTATTATGACCTTATTCCACTGGTTATATGGTGAGAAAGTTGTTTGTTTCAGGTTTGTTTTATTAAGACTGGCCTGGTTACACTGGTTTTGTCCATCTGTCTCCATTTAAATAGGAAAACTTTAATGAAAACCTGCAGTTCTGCAGTCAGTGGGTTTTCTGCGTATGGACAACAATAAGAGCGGAGGATCCCAGAGTGCTGCTGCGCTCACGCCGTTAAAGTTTAATGTGCTTCTTCAACAAAGAGAACATTTTGTTACATCTTCATCCGGATCACGTGCAGAGATCCTCAGTGGCTCCTGCTTCCACCTCACACTGGGAAAGTCCTGGATTCAGCTTCTGGCTGGGCCTTTCTGTGTGGAGTTTGCATGTTCTCCATGGGTGTGGTTTCCTAACTTTGCCACAGATGTGATTGCCAGGATGTGTGGTTGTCTGTCCCAGTGATGGACTGGTCACCTGTCCACTGCTGGAAACTCTGACCAGAATTACACTGAGTTATACACTGAAGAAAGACGGTTTAAATGAGATAAACCTAACTGTTTCATTTTTTTGAGTCTTGCATATTTAGTTCTTTCCATGAAACTTCACATCACTGGAGCAAACTTACATTTTCAGCTTTTCTTCACATGTACAGTGGGTTTTGGAAACTGTGGATTACAACACATCATCAGGAGGGTAGAACTAATCTGCGTCACGATGGTCTAATCCCAGCTCACGTTCATTACTGGTGAACAATCCGACGCTCACTGAATTCTGCTTCACAAGAGAATCGAAGAATTGAAAAGCAACATGGTCGCTTGGCCGCCACAAGACAGTTATCAGTGTTGGAACTTTTATGACACCTGCTGTTTAAAGCCCAAAAAGTCAGAAGGATGGTTAAACCCCGTTTTGAGAGTGAAACTTCTCTGAAAGCAAAACAATAGTTTCTATTCAATCAGCTCAATTAATCATAGCTCATTGATCATCATCGTATTGATGTGTGTTCATGCAAGTAAACAGTAAATTCAAATCAGCACAAATAGACTTTTTTCGTTACATGTCGCTATCTGTAATTTGTGACATGACTGAAATAAATTAATTAAAATAAAAAAGAAACAGCTTTAAGCTCATAAATTAACCTCAAACACATTTTTGGAGAGCGGGATCAATATACATGGAAAAAACTCTAAAGAACTTGCGAACTCCAGAGGACTTGAACCAGGGGTTTTACTGCAGTGTGGCAGGAGCATAAAACGCTATCCCACCATACATCTTGTCAAAGTTTAGAAAAAAAAAAAAAAAAACATCCGCATCGCCGAGTTCCTTACGATGCCCTTGAGCAAGGCAGGCAAACTGCTGTTTTGAAACCACCGCTGCACGGTGCGCGTTGCTCTCCTCTCCCCCCGCAGCTCGGCGGATCCAGGAGTCAGTAATCACGCAGGGACGTGCACCAACGCGCTTTTTGAGCCCACATTTCTTGGCCGACTAAAAGCTGCATTCCGCCCCACCCCTTACAAACAACATCACCACCGCTGTAACCCAAATCAGGAAGCGCCGACACGCGTTTTCCTCTCTTTTCTTTTCTTTCTTTCTTTTTTTTTTTTTATTTCCCTCTAACGGAGACGCTTCACCGGAGCTCCATAAAGGGGGGGGGAAAGGCGTTTTGTTTTTGTTTTTTTGTCTTGTCGTCGACGCAGTGGTCGTGCTCGGTCCACCGGGAGCAGACTGACAGTTGGTAACATCCAGTCCGGGCTGCGCGGTGGATGCATTTGACACGGACTGACCGCAGAAGGGTACGTGCGCCTCCGAGCTGCATCAAAATACACTAAACACTCATGCAACTAAAAGTGTGTGTGAAGATACACACGCTGCGAGTGTGTGTCCGTTGTTTTGTTTTTTTTTATTTTTGGTTTCGATCCCCTCCCCTCTGCTCTTTATTCCGAGGGCAGGTTGTGTGTAGTGAGAGTAAACACGCTCTCCACGTCGACTTGTTTACAGTGCGTAAGAGACGCTTTAATAACACGCTGCTGCGATTTAATGCGTCCAAACGGAGGGAAAGTGTTGTTTAAAGCATCGCTGTCATCGCGTTTGTCATGTGCTTTGACAGCGTCGCCCCCCCCCCCCCCCCCACCGCCAGCCCCTCTACTACCGCCACCACCTCCCGACCCCGCTGCCTTCTCCCACCGCGCTCCGAACTGCGTCAGCGTATCCGCTAATTTAAAACGTCTTCGCTTAAAAGGGAGAATGACGCCATTCCCAGTAGGAGTAAATGATTGAAATAAATTATTATAATGATGTTTTTAATTCGGCTTGCTTGTAACTTCACAAGCTGGGTTTTATTTACTTAGAATTTATGATGTTTTTAGTGATTCCGCTCTGTTTTCCATCTGAAAGCGACAGCGTGTTCTGCCTGAAGTTAAACAAAGTAAGCCACTATTTAGCTGACCAATATTATATTTATAACCTGGGACTTGGAAAATAAAAGTGCCGAATTTGTCAGAATACTTTAAGGACTCATTAAAGTTCTGAATTGGGATAATAGATAAAATGCCACCAGCAGCAAAGTGATGTAAATATAAATTTGACTGTTTTCTGATACGGTTTTGAACGCAAATTTAAAGGTAGGCAAAAGAAGGAAATCAGTGTTAATATTGACTCGGAACACTCCATAATATATTGATTAAAAGATTAAACTTTGACGACTTCACAAAGCCTGGCGGTCAATGCATGTGGCAGCTTCTGTGATATATGGCACTTCTTGTTGACACTAAATAGTAACAAATCATTTCTCCTTCTATCATTTTTAAACGTTAAGTCAAGATTGGCTGTGTTGTTTTAAGCAGCTGTGACTGAAACAAAATGCTGTTTCAGACTGACAGTGTGTTGCATTCAGAGTACAATAACATACAATGTATGTCTTGGAGGAAATGAAGTATTACATCACTCTGGATGCTAAGCATGGACTCGTCTGCAGCACGCTCCAATTGTTACCCAGTTTTGCATTAAAACAAAACACTGAAGGCCTGTAAGAGAAACCGCACAGACTCTGTGGGTCTGAACGAACAAAACGGCTGTTCATGACCACTCTGTGGTCAGTGCAGCTGAACAGCCACAGAAAATCCTGGAATTATATGTTATTTTTATCACTTGGTTGATTAGTTTGATTTATAACGATCGGAGCTCAGCTCTGCGCTGACATGCTCCCTCGCTGTTGCAGCTATAAATAAAGCACTTGCACATGAATGGGTGTTTATATCTGAACTGCACTGATTTACCAATGCCTGCCGCCCTCGGTGTCCTACAGCTCCTGTGTAAGATAGCCTCTGGCTCTGTTTGAGCTACACCTTCTTCTGCCTGGAAAAACTCTGGGATTTTACCGTCGGGCCACACATGAATGAGGCAGCGAGAATTCAACAGTACTGCCTGTTAGTTTTTGATTCCAGTCGAAATCTGTGATGGAATCCGTGGAATTCCTTGAATCACTGAGTCTACATGCAGGGTTTGTGTAAGTCAAGGTGAGATACCAGAGTCTGTCGCTCCAGCTTGTTATATTGAGGTGAAAACTCACATGTTCCTGCGACTACCTGAGCCAGGGGGGCCGCAGCATTGCATTCCTGTGGAAAAAATGCCAAGAAGTTTGCTCATGCTGTCACGTGTCTCTCCCAGCATTCCTTTGTTTTAATGAACACGTTGTACTAAAACCGGCGAACGCCCTCGAGTGTGGTTCTACAGGGAGCATTGGAGTCTCTGCACACACACATGCATGCTGCATCTACAGGTGATGTGCAAAGCTGTGGGCGACTTCCGTTCTTGTAGAGTCACAGACTTCCTCTCGTTCGTGGCTTCCTCTCCTTGTCTGTGCCCGTTCTTGGCAGACAGGTTGAGTCACATTACCTGCCGTACAAACACCTCATGCGCGGTGACGCAATCGTTTTTCTTGAGGGTTTTTTTTTTTTTCCAAGGCGTGGCTCCTGGTACTGCGGGGGAAAAGTGGCGTCACAACCTGCCAGGACGTCGGCTGATCTGAGGCAACAGCACATGAATAAAACAGAGAAGTTGTCTGTTTATCTCTTGTGACAGTGCTCCTCTGCGATAAACCAGAATTTTCCTTTTAGTATCACATTCAAGAGGAACATGCATTTGTGGGATGAGCAGCAGAGCTTAGTGTGTAGGTTATATCCCAATTAGTAAAAGGAAAACAAATAAAACACTGGAGGTTTGGGGTCACTGAATCTGAAGACAATCAAACATTCGGCTTTTCAGTATATTTATAGCAGGAAATGCTGATGTGATTGAAACTTTTCAGCATCTCATTGTTCAGTTATTGCCATTGCTACACAGCTGGAGCAGGAGTGAACTGACACAGAGCCCAGAATCGAAGTTCCAGTCAGTTGTTTGTAGTTTAGATGATGGTTTATTTGAAGAATGCAAAAAAAAAAAAAAAAAATCTTCAGGAAGCCTTTAGGAAAAACTCGAAACAAGATGCAAACAAGACTCAGAGGCAACTGGCAGTAATGTTCCTATGGATTCTTTAAATGGTAAAACCCAAAGCGCAACTGCTCATCCCACAAATGTGTTTGTGTTGTTCGCAAGGGGAATAAGCAGGTTTATTAACACCAAGCAGCACGAAATAACCTAACAAAAGCAAATTCACTGCAGTAAATACTTTGTGGCCTAGCTCATTAGAAAACTGAGCCCCAGGTCCTTGTGGGTACACGTCTAAACTGAGGAGCGAGTGATTTAAGCCCCCCAAGCTCCCTCAGCGAGGGACCCCTGGGAGCGACCGGAGGTGAAGGCGACAAAGCAAAACAAGTGTCTGCTTGAATGAGCAAAACGATGCGCGTACACAACATGGCACCCCCCCGGGGAGAGTCGTTTTCCCTCCACGGCTGCGTTTGCCCGACACCAGCTCAATATTTGCTTTGTCGGTACAGACGATGCACTCGGCCCGTAAAACGGCGTCAGAGCATGTGCACGGCTGGTCGATGTCGAGTCGGAGTCAAAGAGCCGACAGACCGACACTCCATGTGATGATTCATGTCAAGTCGGGCCAGCGAGTCTGGGATCTGCCGACGGCTCATTGGCCGTCAGGCGGACAGGACTCCTCGCTCTGGAACTGGACAGTGGGCTGATTTTGCCCTCATGGTCAGTGTGTTGATGATGAAGTGATTCTGTTATAACGAACACATGCCATCGATAACTGGAGCTTACTGTCTGCCAGTGATGATGGGAATCCGTCTCAGCCTGTCTTTCATTCCCCAAGTCTGATGATGTGCGAGAAAATGCAGACATGGCTCCAGGGAACAGTCTGACGATTCCAGCTTTGTGTTTTTGTAAATTTTTTCGCATTGTGTTGCATTGTTTGAACCTAATTTTCTTTCTTTTGCCAGTGGCTGATATTCAAAACTACAAAAGCTTCTAATCACAATTATCTCACTATTCACTGAAATCAAACATCGTATTGGCAAGTCAACAAATCTGCAATCCGATCTGCACTGAGGCATTGTTTCATGCCAAAAATAAAGAATTACACAGCATCCAGGAAGGATGTTAGCATATAAATCAAGTCAGATCTTTTATTACTGAGTTGGGTTGAAGCAGATGAAGATACACATTATTGGCACTGTTGTTGTTTTTGTCTTTCTGTTCACACATGAAGCGTTTATATATTGAACATCGATCAATAGAGCACTCAGAGGCGACTAAATGATAAATACACGAATAAATTTAGAAAAATATGTGCTTACGCTTGGAAAATATCTGGGATTTTGTTGCAAGAGAACAAAACATTGTTGCAATCCTTTTTTCATGACCTGTCTATGGTATCAGAGAAGATCACCACGACTCCCAAACTCTTCAAACCCCTTGTATCAATGAACAATACGTGTGGAATTTAAAATAATGCTAAACTCGACCAAAATACACTTGGATCAGATTAAACAGCGAATCTACGCTCAGGCTGCATTTGGATTTGATTCACAATTTCTGTTTCAGGGATGCAAATTAAAGGTGCTGTAGGCAGGATTTTGCTAGTCAATGCTAATTATTCTGTGTTTCCTTTGGATTAAATGTCAGAGTATCCATTGATAATCCTTTAGGAGTGTAGCATAATTGCACTACCGCGAGGGCGTAGCATTTCCATCTGTCTCTGTTCTGAGCTGAAAAGGAATCTCGACAGCTCCAGGTATCTTTGACCAATCAGAAGAGCCCCTGAGGCTCTAACCGTGATTGGTCGAGGGGCGTTCGTCGCACGTTCTTGTGGGAGGGGCTTAACTTGCGTAAGGGCGTGATGTCAGAGAAAACAGGACAGGATTGACTGTGCTGGGTTTCAGATCGCCATCTTACTTAGGTAACCCTAAGCAAGATGGCGGAGATGCAGAATCCTGCCTACAGCACCTTTAAAAGGAGGTTCAGTGTTTCAGTCACGATCAGTCAAGATATTAATGCTTTTTCCCAAAATCAATTCCCACAAGTCATGAAGAAAAATCATGTTTGTTTCTATTTTAGATATAAATTGGACTACATTGTCCTGAAAGAGTAATGGTTATCTTATTTTATGAAACTTTGCAGGTTTGATTCATGTCTTGTATGCATGTCATGATATGTTTTGTTTGTTTCCGGTGAAACTGCTGTTGTGTGAAAAGTTCAAAGTTCCACAGTGAAGTGAAACCTGCCCCAAAAATATCTTTGCTAAACTGTGATTGAAAAGTGCTTCTGTGGTTAATTATGCAGAATTACTGGTTAAATCACGGTAACCATCAGTCTCGTTAACATCAGTGTTGCCTTTAAGCGCCGGAGAAGCAGAAAGTGGACAGAACAGCACGTATATGAGCTCGAGCAGTGGACTGCACGTTGAGACAGGCTCCAGGCCTCCTCACCGTTTTCCCACTTTAGCCCCCTGATTTCTGCATGTGGTGCAGTTTTTATATGTTTTCTTGGGATTGCTTCCAGAAACTCCCTGCCGTTCTCAAAGCTGAGTTGCTTATTTCATTTACGGAGATTACACAGCAGCTTTTCAACACATAGAGCAAAAAAAAAAAAAACCCAAACCTGAGTGTGAGCTGACAGACGAGAGAAGAGAAACAGGAAGTGAGGAGAATGAAACTAACCAGGCTGGATGTCAGGCCTCCTCTTCCCTCATTACTGTGCAGGCAGATGCCCCTTAGGGATAGACGCATGAACTTTGACCTTGAATCTTTTGCCCCGAGCAGAGTTTTCTCATTGGCGCGCAGGCGGGGTGACGGGATTCCGATTTCTCAGATCATCACGCGTTCAGCTGCTCTCCAAACACACTCACACGGACGCACATGTCCCGTATCGGTTATGTAATTGACTCTCACAGCAGAGTGTAGCGTGGTGAAAACACGGAGGGCAGCTGCAGGGTTAAAACGAGGCTGCTGTCTCCTGTGCTCAGCGGAAAACTTTAGACGGAAGCACGTATTCTAGAGGGATGCTTTTATTTTGTTAGATCCTCTTCCTGCCTCTCATGATATTCATCAGGTCAGATGCATACGCCCTGATTATCAACGCTAGTTAAGCGCCTCATCGATACTGCCTTCGTGTCGTTAGTTTGTGGGTGAGAATCATCCGTGTTTGTGAGACTTGTGGAGAAGAGGAGAAATACCACAGAGCTGTGACATTACGGGACGGACGTGTTATCAAGAGACGGTGGCGGCAGACACCCTGCTCAACAAGTTAACCTCACACAAGCACTTAGAGGCGGTTTTCCTCCTGCACACGGTTTTATATTCCAGTGGAGTGCTTAAGTAGAGGCGTCTCCCCTTTTTAAAAACTTTCCTTTTAAGCTGTCTAATCTTTACAGCAGAGTTCATACAGGCCATGAGAGCGTAGTGAGTCCCTGTTACCCGCTGCCCAACAATGAGTCTCACAATGTGTCTTTGAAATGATTGTGAGAAACTTTCGCAGACACTTTTATCTGGTTCTGTGTTCAGTAACGACACACAGCTGCGTTCAAAC